>NC_082710.1:100098415-100840146 GCF_030144855.1 Hypanus sabinus | reverse complement strand
CGGAGACTTTTTGGTGACAGACTTCTTCAAAATCAGACATAGTTTCCGAATGCTGCTTTAAATTTGAAATAATTTGAAAATATTTTGCAATTGAAGCTTTACATTTCTGCATAAATTTAAAAGGGATTGATGAGGCTTAAGAAAACAATTATTATATTTTATTTTAGCATATTTTATCTTACAGACCATTTCACTGCTGCCGTCTAGGGCAGCAATGAAGATCGGCCATCTCTTTTATACCATCACACACAGACGTAGAAGGATTCTACATTGCTGTATCCGTAGTAATTTTTATTCACCAGTCAAGGTTGTTAGCCCTGAGCTGAACCCCCAAACCTGGAGGATCCATGGATCTCTCTTAGTCTGGCTTCTACCTTTTGACCTGTTTAGTGTGGGTGACCCTACCTAGAGCCAAAGTATAATGTCGCAACCACAAATTCAGCAGCTCAGTAGATACGACAATTGCGCTTGTGAATTTGCATGAGTCAGCCAATTATTATTTAATCATGATGGTATTTAACTCTATAATTGTTGTTGTAGTGCTTGTCGAGACTTGGACAGAGCACAGCAATGCTTCGCTTTTGTTTTGCATTGGCCTTGCCTGAGAAATTGGACTGTGGAGTCAACTGACTCTGAATACAATTGGTATTCGTTTACTGTTTAGTTGTTCTTTTCAGCCGCAGTGTAGGCTTCGTTTCCCATTTGAGAGTTTTAGTTAATGGCCCTGTTTGGCCTAGAGTTTAATGTTTTATTTTCCTTTGACCACTGTTCGCATTAAAGTTTTGTGAACTATTAACCCACTTCAGTGTCTCTCACTCCGCCCTTGGGCCATATCCGCACCTAGTGACATATAAAGCCTTGACTCCAGCCAACATAACTCTCTGAGTCATTGAGGCAGACAAGCCTCCAAGTACTACGACAAGCTTGCAGTCCTCTTGGAGGAAACAATATAACAAACTCTGTTATTTATCTGCTGTACTACTTTTAATTATAACTTACAGTAATTTTTATACCTCTTACACTACTGTTACTACAAAAGCAACATCTGAAAGTTCAAAAAGTTCGAAGTAAATTTATTATCTTGCTTGCATCATACACTGGGGTGCTCTCTTCAATTACCTGATGAGGTAACAGTAGCCTTTGGCCAGGGGCAGATTTGTCAGGTGGTGCCCAACCTTCATAGAGTGTCTCAACCTTTAACCACTACACTCTCCCGCTGGTGGGCCAGCAGGGATGGCCTAGTCACTGCCCACCAGCTCCTGACTTCCAGGTCAACTCCATATCCAGCAAGAGGCACTTTCTGCTTCCTCCCCCATCCTGCGAGCTGCTTGGTTCTTGCTCTTTTCATCAAAGCCCTGTGCAGTATTGTGCAAAAGTCTTAGGCACATATATGGATATAGTCTGGGTGCCTAAGACAGGTGCACAGTTCTGTATTTGTCAACGTGGAATGGAGAGTGAGTTTGTAATCTGGCGGGGGCACATGTTGGGAATGGCAAGGGTGGAGCACTACAGGAGGAGAATGGGACAGGTGGCAGAGAAAGAATGAGGTGATGTGGGTGCAGACGCCCAGCAAGGCCATTTGATTTGAAACAATTGGTTTATTGATCATTACCGAATGTCTCATTGGTGCTTCCCACTCTCTCCCCTCTCCCTTCCACTTTTCCCAACCATGATCCCCCTCTCCCTGCGTCTTCCCCACTCTATAGAGATCCATATCAGAATCAGGTTTATCATCACTCACATAGGTAGCAGTAGAGTGAAATGCATAAAGTTACTACAGTAGTGTGCAAGAGTCTTAAGCACTCTAAATATACAGTATACTAAGTCTTTTGCACAGTACCATACATATATGTCACCATGTACAACCCTAAGATTCATTTTCTGGCAGGCTTACTCAGTAAAGCCAAGAACAAAATAGAATCAATGAAGATCAGAACTTAAGTCAGTGATAATAACCTGATTCTGATTCAAAAAATAAGTTGGAATAATTTATTTTAAATTCTGAGGTTGGTTGCTTCACTATGTTTAGATAAGCATTGCATTTTGGCCATATAACTTTGGAAGTAGCCAAAACAATTTTTGTTCATTGCTTCTGTATTTGATCACTTTAATCCATAGAAAAACAAGTTTCTATGATCAATAAAAACAATTCATAGAATCATACAGCATGGAGGTAGGCCCTAGAATCCATCAAATTCAAGCACCCATTTACATTAATCCTAATTTATTCACCTCACGTTCTCCATAGCTGTCCACAATTCTACCACTTGCTGTTAAGGGAAATTTATAGTGTCTAATGGACCTACCAATCTGCACTTCTTTGGAATAGGTAAGGGAACCCATGCGGTCTCCGGATAAACACGGAAATTCCACACACAGTCCTTAAAATCAGTATTAAACTTGAGCCACTGAATTGGCACCTCTGGTATCTGCACCAACATCCCGCCCCATATCAAGGAAGAATGTTAAGGTACAAGTCAAGTCTACTGCCAAATACATGCATGCACAGCTGCAACAAAGGACATACCTGCAATAGATCACATGCACATAACATCAATTAAGCAACACTCTGAAAAAAAACATATAAATTGACTATA
The DNA here is from genome assembly GCF_030144855.1 of Hypanus sabinus. Lineage (NCBI taxonomy): Eukaryota > Metazoa > Chordata > Chondrichthyes > Myliobatiformes > Dasyatidae > Hypanus > Hypanus sabinus. Next base: position 100,837,549 of record NC_082710.1, on the reverse strand, counting down.
AATGTTACATCACTTTGTTGGTTTTCTGAAGCAAAGAACTGCATATCACTGGGTGTTAATGAATAACACACCTGACGACCCAGGAAATCAGATTTAGGATCAATATTAGAATCAGGTTTAATATCATAGGAAAATATCGTGAAGTTTATTGTTATGTAGCACCAGTACAGTGCAATGCATAATAATAAAAACTGTGAATTACACAAAGTCTATATATAAAATAGTTAAATAAGTAGTGTAAAAATAAATAAAAGAAAGAATGTACTGAGGTAGTGTTCATGAGTTCAGTGTTCATTCAGAAATTTAATGGCAGACAGGAGGAATCGTACAGTGAATGCCTTCAGGCTCCTGTACTTCCTCCCTGATAGTAGCAATGAAAAGAGTTCCTTGGTGATGGGGGTCCTCAACGATACCACCTTTTTGAGGCATTGCTCTTTGATGATATTCTGGATGCCAGGGAGGCTAGTGCCCAGGATGAAGCTGACTGAGTTTGTAACTTTCTGCAGCTTCTTTCGATCCTGTGCAGTAGCAGTCTCCCCCACCTCTGCCCCATACCAGACGGTGGTGCAGCCAGCTAGACTGTTCTCCACGCTACATTTGTAGTAGTACTGCAGTTGCTGCAAATACTCTCCAGGAAAAGGTTGGAGTTAAGTGCATTCCCACCATTTCACAATGCAGGGCTATAATCTGTGGAACAAAACCTTGGACTGTATGTTGTGGAGTATACATGAAGGATATTGCTTATGTCATGTTGTTGTAAATATAATATTGTAAGTGGAATGAAATACTCTAATGTGCCATATACTGTGCAGAATGAATATAATCTATCTTGCACTGGACTATAGATTTGCAAACTATGAATAAAGTATATTTGGGAACAAAAAAAATTGATTTGCTGGAAGCTCACCAGCTTCATCAAAAGCAACTGAAATTAGAGAATTTCAGCTATTAAGGTTCACAATAACTCTGTACATCACCATAATTATCATGGAGATAGGTCACAAAATCCATCAGTTTATCTTTTTTGTCCTTCATGTGTTTCTTTCTTTGTAATTTTCTGATGCCATTATTGTGATATTTAAGACAAGTGATCTGTTGTGGCAGGTGATTTATGATCATTCAGATGTGTTCTTTGATTGCTACTCTCACTACAGTTTAGACCTTCTGCATAATATTGCGGAAAAGCACATTACTTGAAAAAGGTGTGGAAGTTTGCTGGATTTGCGATGCGGCTCCTGCTGTGCTGAATCATTTACCCTAATGATATTCAGCCAGAGTTACTTTGTTCTTCTGTCTCCTCGTCTATTTCTACACATCTGTCTCTTTTCTCATTCATTCTCATACTCATTCCCGTTTGCTCTTTTATTCTCTAACCACATCTCCCCCCCCCAACTATTTTTTTCAATAGTTCAAATATAACACTCTTACCTCAAGCAGAACTGTGGAAAATCACCCACTAACACAGAAATGTAATGTTCTTTCCTTGGTTCATTTGATCATTCTGAAACTACAGCTCGGTTCTTTTGTCACAGTGTGATGATTCGAACCTCGCTAATCTAGAAAAAAATAGATATTCAGCCCACTATGTTCTCAGTTCTGTTTTAAACTTTACAACATAAAATGGCAAATTTTGCTCATTTAAGAGGTACATTAATTCTGTCTTGCCAACTAAATTCCATGCATAAATTGTAAGGTAGCTACCTTGTTGCATAAGTAATCCATAAAGAATCACCTTCTCTTTTCCGCTTAAGCAAAAGTTGTGTTCACGTAATAATAGCTTATAACTCATATTCCAGCATCAGAAGTTTTGAGCAGTTTTATATTGTCATGAACACAATATTAACTTGTAATATATTCAACTAGTCTATACCTCTCATTTCCCCTCTTTCTTTCTGTGATTCTCTGTCACAATCTTGCTCTTGGTTTGTAGCACAAAGCTGCCAGTTTGCATTCAGATTTCTCTGTACTCCCTACTGTAATAAAATCAGTGACTTTTACATAAATTACTACTCTGAGTACATTATGGTTGTTAGATGGAAGTTCCTACACATCCTTCGTCATGACATACTCTCTCTATGCCTTTTCCATAATCAATATACAAAATCCAACTGTCCTCCCAAGGTCAAACAACCACCTCCCCACACACACTTCCCCCAGGGCAACAAAGGAGCGCAGTGGTTAGTACAACGCATTACAGTACCAGCAAACCAGGTTCAATTCCTGTCACTGTCTGTGTGAAGTTTGTACGCACTCCCTGTGACAGTGTGGGTTTCCTCTGGGCGTTCCAGTTTCCTCCCACAGTCCAAAGATGTACTGGTTGGTCGGGTAATTAGATGTTATAAATTGTCCTGTGATTAGGCTGTGGAATTGGGCAGCAGAGCTCAAAGGGCTGGAAGGGCTTATTCCATGCTGTATCTCAATAAGTAAACTTTTTAAAATAAAATAAACATGGTTGGCTACAATTGGTGACCTCAATCTGGTCCTGTCTATATCAATGAGACCAAGTATAGGCACGGCAACTATTTTTAGGAACACCTACGCTCTGCCCATACCGATCATCCTGAACTCTTGGTTGCATACCATTTCAAGCCTCTTCTTCTCACACTGATGTGTCAACCTTTGGCCTTCTTCACTGCCACAGTGAGGCCAAACATAAAATAGAATAGCACCTTGGATTACACCTGGCAAGGTTGCGAACATTGAATGTTCAATAGATACGAGCGCAACACTATTATAACGCCAGCAATCAGGGTTCAATTTCTGTCGCTGGCTGTAAGAAATGCATACGTTCTCCCTGTGTCTGCGTGGATTTCCTCCAGGTGCTTCAGTTTCCTCCCACATTCCAAAGACGTACATATGGGTTAGTTGGTTACCTTCGTGTAATTGGGCAGCATGGGCTCATTGGACAGGAGAAGCCTGTAAATATGCTGCATCTCCAAATAAATTAATTAAATTTTCCAGTAACCCAATTTTCCACACCCCGTGCTTCTTCGTCTCTGCTTCGGGCTTTCCCCTACCCCTGCCCATTACTTTCATTCCCCCCTTCTACACCTGGTCCATCTAGCCATCACCTAGACATTCTGACCTTCTGGTTCTCCTACTCTGTCCCCCATCTGATTCTATTTGCCCCTCATCCCTCCTTCATCTGGTTCCATTTAGCATCTTTAATAATTACCAGGTGCCACCATCTATGACCTCTTATATCCACTTATCACCTTCCAGCCTCTGCTTCCACCTTCCTCTTTTCTCAAATGGCTTTGTCTTCAAAAGGTGGTGCTTGAAGAAAGCTGTATCCATCATGAGGGACCCTCACTATCCAGGACATGCTCCATTCCCGCCACTACAATCGGAAAGGAGGTTCAGGACACTGAATACACATACTCAACATTTATTTTATTTTATTCCATTTTATTTAGAGCAATCCACCGATTTAACCCTAGTCTAATCACTGGACATGTAACAATCATCAATTAACCTACTAACCAGTATGTCTTTGTACTCTGGGAAGAAATTGGAGCACTCGGAAGAAACCCATGCACACATGGGGTGGAGTGTACAAATTTGCTTACAGAAGATGCCAGAACTGAGCTCATGAGGTTTACTTGTCTTTGCACTGAACTGAGGCTGTGGCCTGCAACTAACGGGCGCCTGGATCAGCTGTATTGGCTTTGTGACTGTGGATTCATTTTCATGAATTTTAGTTCTGAATGTTATTCGCTTATTTTTAACTGTTTGCATGATTTGTTATTTTCCCTTGCACATTGGGTGTTTAATATTCTTTTTTTTAATGGTTTCTATTGGGCTTTTTGGTTTTATGGCTGCCTATAAGGAGAAAATCTCAAGATTGTATGTAGTATAAAAAAATTGATAATAAATGTACTTTGAACTTTTAAACTCCAGTGGCTCCACCATCAGTTTTCTGAATGGTCCATGAACTCATGAACATTACCTTGCTATTCCTCCTTCCCACTATTTATTGATTTTACTTTTGACTGGTAGTAGTTTGCTTATTGCTCTAAGTTCTGATACAATTTTCACAGAAATGCTCAACTGGTTCAGTAGGAGGCATTGAAAATGCTGTAGTATTTAAACCATTATAATTCTGCCTAAAGATGGAAATCATTTATTTCCTTTGATTTTCATGGGAGGCCTGGTCCTGAAAAATAAGAACTTCTGTTTCTTATATAACTATTATCCATCTACATGAGACTTCCTTTTGGGTGAATGTGTAATAAAACTGATTAATTTCTTGTTCTTTTAGTCAGAGACACTCCCTTTAAGTTGGACAAGATATAGAACACAGAACAATGCAGCACAGGAACAGGCCCCGCAGCCCACAGGGTTCTGCTGACCCAGCTAAAATGTAAATCAAATAAAAACAAATCCCTCCAACTTACACAATGTTCATATCCCTCCATCTTCCTCACATTCATGTGCCTATCTAAATGTCTCTTAAAACCCTTTAGTGTGTTTGTCTCTACCACCATACCAGGCAGCACATTCCAGGCATCCAGCATTCCCTGAGTAAAAAATATACCCCTCACATCCTCTTTGAGCCTACCAACTCTCACCTTCAATGTACTTCCTTTGATATTAGACATCCTTCCTGTGAACCAAGACATTAAGTCATTCCCACAGGTCCACCTGGGTGGGGATTTGAAATGGGGAGAATGCATTGCCTCATCTATCAGTTTATTTACACCTTGTGATAATGTTACTAGCTCACTAGTAGAAGAAAATAGACAACACACAAAAGGAAAATATGAACAATATATTACATAACCTTTCATTGACCTAATATTTGACAAGAGCCCTTTTCATCTACTGTACAATATCATGTTCACGTTTAAAAATGACTGCACTTGTGTTTCTTGATAGGAAATGAGTTGGTAGGAACTACAGTCAGCAAAAATTTATTGCTGCCCATGTTTAAGCAGCTGCTGAACATTCAGGTAGTGGGCCTTCTTCCTTTTATAAAACATGGCTTGTTCCTTCACAGAAGAATGTGGGATAATCAATGAGCTTTTGCCCTTGTGGAACTCATGTGCATAAATCCAGGGATCTCTCTTACTGATCTATTGTGTTGATAAGCGGCACGCCAGAGGATGAAGCAGAGAATGAACCCTGGAAATCCAGAACAAAAACAGAAGATAGCTCATCCACTCAGCAGATGATGGTATTCAGGGAGTGTGGTCGGAGTGTTTCTGGCATTTCTGTTTTTGCCTCAGGAACGGGCTGTTTTGTTGCGTCCTGACAGGAAAGAGAGTGTGTCATCTAATTGACCACATACGGACACCTAATATTCAGATTCACTTGTTCTGGCCTGGTAAGAATCTGGCAACAAAGATGCCCTCAGTTACAGTCACTGCCTCACACTGGTCTAGTAGCAACTACACTGATGTGGGTGTCTGGGATTATCATAGAGTTATGAAATTATGGATAACAGTTTAATTAAAATGAAAACAAATCTTCAGATAATATAAATCTGTCACAATTTAACTTCAACCAATACTTTAAGGTTATTGAAATCAATCTTTAGGTGTGGAGCATTCTGGTATCATTGAAACTATGCAGGGGAAGATAATAGGTGAATGTTCAGGATGTGATTAGGGAAGGCATTAAATAGCTATCTCCTGTTACATGTTATTAAAGGGGTATCCCTGCCACTTAATGTACAGTTCAGGACAGATCTGTTTTGTAATTTAATATTCTGGCTAGTTCTGTATTCAGGGAACCATCATTCCACACCACATGATTATTTTAGGTTTCTGGAGTTTGTGCTCAGATGTTTTCAGACCAGCCACCAGTATCTGAAAATTAAAAAGATTCTGCTAGTGGAACAGGGGGTAGAGGGTGATCGGTGAGGAAGAACCACAGTGTACGATTCTTCTTCTACTACAGAGGGAGGTGCTGGGTTGGGGAAGGAAGCCCCTCAATTATTGTAGCAATTAATATACCATCCCAGAGGGCTACATGAATGGCTGGATTTATGTTGATATATACGAATGTAACAGAACACTATGGAGAGCTTTGGCTACGAATGTAAAGAATGAAAATACATTGATCAGTTATTCTTGTAAATAATTTTCTATTATGAATGAAGTTAAAAAAGATTCTGCTAGTCAGGATGTGCTACCATTGTAAATATGTAATTCTGCAAAGTTGTCTACATTCAAAATGTTAAAGCTAAGTAGGTAATTATAAATATTGACACTGTAATTAATTGTTTATCATTGGGAGAGGAGAACTAGATTATGTTCAGAAATATGCTGTGTTGAATGAAGAATTTTATATCTCCCTGTTACAGCTGCTATGTAGCTAAATTTAGTCAGTCACATCAGTGTGAGTTTCCTTTGTCCATACCTTAAGAAGAATTTGAAGGCTTTTGGGTGGTTGCAGAAAAGATTGACTGTAATGGTCCTTCAGTTAGATACTAGGCTGTTCTCATTTGAGCAGGGAAGTTTGAAGAAGCATTTGTTAGAAGTTCTTGTCATCATTAATGGTCTGGACAAAGGGAAGAAGGAGAATCTTTCTCTATTGGAAGAATGATCCAGAATCAGAGAATCCACATTTAAGATGATTGGCAAAACGAAATGACTTGAGAATAGTTTTACCAATGATAAATTCATATATTCTGAATTCACTTAGTTGCCTTATGTAAAAGAATTAAAAGATGAGGAAAAAAGACTGCAAGCTGTAAGGAAATTATCAGAAAATGGGGCTGATTGGATGCATTTTCAAAAAGCTGACACGTCTCCTTGGGATGGTGGTCCCGTTCTCTGCTGTTGACTTTGTATTTTACTCAACTTTCATGACTACTGTTGCCATGAAATGCCATTGCCATTCTATTGCCAGCTGAAATGCAAATTCCTGTTGTAGAGGTATTTTGTTCAGTGGGGTAAGAGATCCTGTTATAACTTTAGCCAAATAGTCAAACTCTGATTGGTCTCTTTCATAATGCCACGTGCCTGTAATGTTGGTGTCAGTAAATATCAGAGTCAGAATCAGGTTTATAATCACTGGCATATGTCATGAAATGTTTTGTATTCCAGCAGCAGCTTCAGTACAATACAATAAAAAAGGATAAATTACAATAGGAAATATATAAGTGAATAAATAATGCAAAAAGAGACAACATAATGAGGGAGTGTTAATGAATTTATTAACTGTTAGAAATCTGATCATGGACAGATAATGTGTTGCTGGATTATTAACTCATTATCCTTCACAACTTCCGCCATCTCCAAAGGAATCCTACCACTAAACATAGTTTACCACTCTCCCCCACTTCTTTTTACTTTCCCCCATGATCTCTCCCCCTTCCATGATTTCCTTATCCACTCATCCCTCCCCACTAATCTCCCTCCTAGAACTTCTTCCTCCAAGCAGCCTAAGTGCCTCACCTCCAATCAGGGCCCCAATCAGTCCTTCCAGGCGAGGGAGCACTTCACCTGTCAATGTGCTGGGGTCTGGTGCTTCCGATGTGGTCTCCTCTGCCCTGATGAAACCCGTCGTAAATTGGGAGACTGCTTCATCGAGCAACTCCGAATCATCCTACAAAAGCAGACTTCCAGAGAAAAGAACATTTTAATTCCAGTTCCCATTCCCGTTCCAACATGTCGGTCCATGTCCTCCTCTGGTGCCAAGGGGAGACGTCACTCAGGGTGGGGGAGCAACACCTTATGATAGTAATGAGAAGAGGGCCTGTCCTGGATGGGGCCTTCTTGAAACATTCCCTTTTGAAGATGTCCCTGATGGGGGAAAGGCTAGTAACTATGATGGAGTTGCTGGCTGTTTACAATCCTTTGCAGGTTTTTCTGCTTCTGTGCATTGGTGCCTCCATACCAGCTGCTGATGCACCCAATCAAGAAACTCTCCACAGTGCACCTGTAGAAATTTGCTAAGAGTCTTTGGTAACAAAAATGTTCAAGTTGAATTAACATTGTCCCATACATGAGTATAGAGTATATGATACAGCTTTCCTCTGGGGCCAAAGTGCAAATCACATTACCAGCAGCACATAGCACAAGTAGCACATATGGTTATGATTTCAGAAAAAAATACACAATCACAAAGAAAAATAATAACAATATAACCCAACACTCTGAGTGACATTTCTATAGGTTGATGATAAGTTCTCTTCCACCACCAAGCAAACACTGAAGGCAGCACTGAGCGAACACCAGAGGGCAGCACTGAGCAAGCAGTTGAGAACAGCACCAACCCAGTACGATTCCAATATGCCCACAGAGGCCATTGCTCTCTTCTATATTGCCTCAGCATCTTCTCCCCTGGGTGACCGCAACAAGCGACCCCACAGCCTAGGCCTAGTCACAACTGAGACAACACAGCTCCCCCGCCATCAGTCTCTCTCCAATGGATCAGTGAACCAGACTTGCACTATTCTACATTATCAATGTTCAGGAGGGCCTTGTGATCATTCTAACAATATCCAAGACAATCACTTAAACCGTTTGTTATTCACACAGCATCTCAGCACAATAGTAGGCTACATGTCCAGGTGACAACACAGTGGTACTGAAAAAGTCCGGCACCATCGCTATTGAGCAACTTGCTGATGGGATAGTCCTGCAGTGCTTGATGTTCTTAGTATCCAGCAGTGACTTGTAATCATAAGAACAAATAAATACATCTTTGATCGGACTCAGAATAGTCACTGCTTTCAAACATGCCCCACCTTACTGAAATAGGTAAATCTTCTCAAAGTTCTAATGAAATATAGCTGCAGGCATGCCTTTTTTGCAATTGCATCAATGTGTTTGACATAGGATAGATTTTCAGAGATGTTGACAAACAGGAACTTGAAGCTGCTCGTCCTTTCCTCTGCTGACCCCTTGATGAGAACTGGTGTTAGTTCTCCTGATCTCCCCTTCCTGAAGTCCACAATCAATTCCTTGGTCTTACTGACATTAAGTGAAAGGTTGTTGTGACACCACTCAACCAGCTGATCCATCTTGTCGCCATCTGAAATTCTGCCAGCAACTATTGTGTCTTCGGCAGATTTATAGATAGTGCTTGAGTTGTGCCAAGCCACTTAATCATGAACATAGATAGAGTAGAGCATTGAGCATCTTTGAAGTGTGCCTGATGAGATTGTCAGTGAAGAGGAAATGCTATTTCCTTGACTGTGGTCTGCCAATGAGGAAGTCAAGGATCCAGTTGCAGACAGAGGTACATAAGCCCAGGTTTTGATGCTTGTTGATTAGTACTGAGGGGATGACGCTGTTGAACAGTTGGCTGCAATCAATAAACAGCAGCCGAACTTGGGTATTGCTGTAGTTCAAGTGGTCCAAGGCTGAGTGGGAGTCAGTGAGATTGCATCCACTCTAGAACTGTTATGGCAGTCGGCAAGTTGCAGCAAGTCCAGGTAATTGCTCATACAGAAGCAGCTATATATACATGCACTACTGCTCAGATGTGTCTTCTGGCCTTACTTTCACACTCAAGTTAGGTGGTTCTATACGCTGCAGCTACCTAAGCTACCTGCAGCGTCCTGACGAAGGGTCTCAGCCCGAAATGTCGACAGTGCTTCTCCCTATAGATGCTGCCCGGCCTGCTGTGTTCCACCAGCATTTTGTGTGTGTTGCTTGAATTTCCAGCATCTGCAGATTTCCTTGTGTTTGCTCAGTCTAGTATGGTTGCTTCAACAACAACCTCCACCAGTGCTTCTATGTTTCCCCATATGACTACTGCAAGTGAAATGGGGAGAGTCCAATATTAGTTAAAATGAGTACTTTAATGGCTTGCCCAAGAATGTCTAACATTAACTGTCAGTGACAACCGATTGGCCTGGTTTGTGGCCATCTTTTATCTCTAGGCACCAATTTCAACTTGTCAACCCCTATGCACATATTTAAATAAGCATAGCTTTCACCTCAGGAAAGCCAGTTTGATATTGGATATTCCTATGAAACATCTGTTACTGATTTTCAGCAGCTCGACAATACGCAGTTAAGTTCTGCTGAGTTGTCTCAAAAGGGTATACTTTTGGTCATAGATTCATATGGTACAGAAAAGGCCCTTCAGTCCATCATTTCCATACTAGCCACTCAGTACCTGACTATACCAATTCTATTTACCAGAACTTGATCTAGAGCTCTCTGCTATTTCAATTGTTTGCTAAGATTCTGTTTAAGTGTTCTAGGAGTACTTGCCTCCATCATTCACTCAAAGTTCAAAGTTCAATATAAATTTATTATCAAAGTACATATATATTACCACATACAACCATGAGATTCATTTTCTTGTGGGCATACTCAATAAATCTGTAATGGAATAATAAGCATAGTAGAATCAATGAAAGACCGCAAAAACTTGGGTATTCAATCAGAGTGCAAAGGACACTGTGCAAATACAAAAAGGAAGAAATAATAATAAGTAAGTAAGCAATAAAGACAGAGAACTTGAGATGAAAAGATCTTGAAAGTGAGTCCATAAGTTATGGGAACATATCAATGATGAAGTGAAGTAAAGTTATCCCCTTTGGTTCAAGAGCCTGGTGGTTGAGGGGTAATAATTATTCCTGAAGCTGGTGGTGTGAGTTCTGAGGTTCCTGTACATTCTTCCTGGGGTTAGCAGAAAGAAAAGAGCATGGCCTGGGTGGTGGGGGTCCCTGGTGATGGATGCTCTTTCCTGTGACAATGTTTTGTGTCGCTGTGCTCAATAGCGGAGAGGGTTTTAGCTGTGATGGACTGCAGCATATCCACTACTTTTTGTAGGATTTTTTGTTCGAGGGCATTGATGTTTCCATACCAGGAAACATATGCAGATGCTGGGTTCCAGATGGCAGCACCATCTAAATGAAAAAAGCCCTTCTTCATATTCCCTTTTAAACCTATTGCCTCTTACCTTAAACCATTGCCATTTTTCCTTTGTGTACCTTCTTGTGAGTAGAAATTGTCATTCAAGGGTTAAAAATCATCAGAAGTTGTTTACAATTTGACACATATAGGAAAATAATGCTGGCTTAAGCAGAAGGAAGAAGAAGAGAGATTTGAACTACATGCAGGTCCATGTCTTTGTTGTTTTAATTGGACAAGTCAATTTCACCTGAAGGTGTTTTGAAATAAGCACACTTCAAACGTCTGTAACCTAAAAAGCTGAAAGATCTTCTGGTTTTGGGATTGGTTTTGCTTTTGTTGGGATAAAACTTCACCAGAGGAAAAGAAAGAAGAGTAAAACCACAAAATCGCTGGTAGAAATTTTACAGAAAAAAAGCTTTTAATACCTTTGTTATTTTCACAGAAAAATTAACCTATGTAACATAAAGGGAAGAACATCATACAGTCTAGTTAAGTTTTTGCCTGTGGCTTTCAATCCACAGATCTTTTTCCTGTTGGATAACTTGAACAAGAGACAATGTGAGTATTGTTCTGTATTTGTCAAAGGTGAGGAACAAATGGACAAACAGGTGGAAATCTTTTAGTAATTTACTGTGCAATAAAATAATGTAGCATTCCACCACAACAGTGACCAAATAACTCCTTCTCACATTACTGAGTGCAAAGGTATAGAGCAAGCTCACTTGCATTTCTAATAAATAATGAGACACAAAAGATCGGAGTACAGAAGCCTTGGCTGACACTTCTGTGCAGTACTGGAGGCCTGCTGCATTGTCAGGGATGGTGGTTTTCCATCATGTCTGATTTTGACAGGAAACCTGTGAAGGAGGATTTTTACAGTGGAAAAGCCATTGCACTGGAGCAATTCCACTTTCTCGACCTTGGAGGCCCAGGTTCGGTCGTACGAACGAGCATCACAGCTGAGGGTTTGGCAGTAGCTGACCATGACTTCTTCTGTGTCTCGACATGCCCTTTGTGTCACCTGGGTCAGACATGGCCCAAGTGCGGAGTGAAAGACACTGAAGCAGGTCGATAGTTCACAGACTTCAACGTGAACGATGTTAAAGGGAAAAGAAAACAATGAACACTAGGCCAAAATATGGCTGTTTACGAAAACTCTCAAATGGAAAATGAACCCTACACTGCGGCTGAAAAGAACAACTAGGAATAAATTGAATACCGTTAGTCCTCAGAGTCAGTTGACTCAACAGTCCTATTTCTCAGGCAAGGCGGAATGCAGGCAGCAAAGCGTTGCTGTGTCCAAGTCTCGACAAGGACTACATCAACAAATATGGAGTTAAATACTATCACAATGAAATAATAATTAGCTGACACGTGCATTTTCACAGGCGCAATTGCTGTATCTACTGCGATGCCAGATCCGTGGTTGTGACACTTCGGTCTCCATGGAGCTTTGCAGTTCTGCCTTTCGGGCCATTGGATCTCACTGTAGACATTATCCTCCCAGCCTGATGGAGCTGACATCTCATGCTTGAACAAGCATGTCCCTATCCCACCAGAAATTGAGGCTGCTGGCTCCGCTTATGTTGTTTAGCCTGCCTGTTGAGACAGTGTACTGGAGCTTGGCCACTGTCACATGCAAATAGCTACTTGGAGCCATAGGTGAGAGCTGACCGTCCTTTGGGCAAGCTGCTCTGGAATGGACATAGGAAGCCCCTTCACCAGAGGTGCTATCCCTTCCTGGACTCCCCATACACATCTCAGGCATAGAGCCTTTTAAGTTAGTTTTTTTTTAAATTAAGACGCTGAATATTTTGGTTAATCAAAACACAAGATACCACCAACACTCAGCTCATGTGGCCGCACTTGTGCAAAGAGATGCAGAAGTCAAAGATCCTTCAAAGAACTGGAAAAGGTTGCTTTCTTTGGTAGACATAAAACATACATATCAAAGGAAGAACAGGGAGGTGTTCACTGATATCCTGGCTATTATTTATGCCTTAAACAGCACTTAAATAAATGGATTATCTGACCTTTGCTGTTTGTGGAACCTTGCTGGGAGCAAATTGGTTGCCTCATTTTCTACACTAAGGCATTTACTACAAGCAGCTGTATTGTATTGTCTGGAGGTTAGTAAAGGCACTACATACATGCAAGCCTTGTTTTGTTTTGTTTTTGCTTTTTTTTATCTTCTTAATTGGCTTTGCTACTGAAATCTAGATATCAATTCGTAGCTGTATAAATATGGACGCTACAAGATGAACAGCTAATAATTAATACTTCAAGGAGAATTTTTTTGTGTAACAAAATATTTTACAACTTATTTCTAGCATCAATTAAAAAAAACAAATAAGGATTTTTTTTTTTTGCAGGGGGAAAAATCCAAAGATTATAGCTTGGACTTCGTGCTGTTATTTTAAGAATATAATTGTAAAGCTGTATCAAAGAAAGCTTTATGGTCCGTGAAGAATTAATTAACAAATAAGGGGAAAAGATGATAGATTATAAAAGCAGATATCGTATGTAAGCTCATTAGTGGCAAAATATGGCCATCTGCCATTTTACTGTGACTTTTGCCTGTATCAAATCTTTTGAGGATTGGAACAGCTCTGCTGTCCCATTACATAAGGCAAAAGCCTCCATTTAGTCCAAGAATGGCATAAATTAAGGATTGCTACTTGAGCTGTCTGAGTGTTTGAATTTCCTGCATTAGTGCTATACAGATGGTCTCCTTCCACCCTCCCGCACCCTTCTCACAACACACAACTATTCCCAGAGATAATATTGCACCTTTGTTTGGCACAAGTAATGTAGCAATGAAGAGGTTAAACTGCAGACCTGTTTCCAAAACCATTTTAAACACAAAGCAGGATGCTCCCTTGATTATCATTCGAATGTACAGCATTTGTGTATTTTAGGACCCCACTGCTGCGTGTGTTGTCTGTGTTTGAAGATCTTCATTAGGCTGCCAGCACAAGCTGACCTGCAGAACACCTTCATCTGGACAGATGGTGAAAAAAAATATTCAACATCATCCTCTGAAATCTGCCAAAGCAATCTGTTGTTAGCAGGTGTCATCTAACAGTCTGAAAGCATAGAGAGCAATAAGTACACTGGCAATACCTGACTGGAAACTCAATCCTTATTAAAGACCTTTCAGCAGTAGCAGAAGAAACCTCTCCTCCATTAAAAGGTCTCACTAAAGTAGCTTAAATTAGGTTAGAATGGATGGCTTTCCTCCCACAGTACCCTCCCAGCCCCCATTCCCCAATAACTTCTAAATGCAGCTATTGAGATTTAAACTCCATCAGTAGCAATGTTCCTTGTTCCGAACACTGCAGGGAAACCATAGGAGTTCTGCCTTTTCTTCTTTTCTCGCCTGTGTTTCTATTAAGTATGAGTTGATTCCTGAAGATAGCCCATTAGTCAAAAGTATCACCTACTGGTTGTTTCCTCTCTTGTGCCAGCTGGAACATGATCTGCCTCCACATGTATAGGTCATGCATAAGGATTTATTGTTTCTAAGCCAGTAATACTGAAATACCAAAGTCAAACCGGTTTTGAAGCAAGCACACTTTGTAATGAGTGGCATAAGCACCAAATTGTCATGTTATGTCCATGCATACAAACCTGAACTAGCTTCTCTAACATCGGAATAATTAAATACGTTGAGAATATAGTTTCTGCCCAGCTAGCACTGCTTGAACTCATATTCTGCAAGAAGATTCTATTTTCAGGGTTTTTTTTTGCCTTTAATTGGCTTGAATTTTGATATAATCAAAAACAAAACCTGCATATCATTCTGTTTCAGCTTCAGAATAACAATTTAAGTTATTTTAAGCAAATGTATTCAATGAAGATGACAGTAAATGTTGGAACAATACACAGCCAGCTGTATTTAAGGTCCTATGAAGAAACAGCAAAAAAAAATTCAGAGATTTTAAAAAATGCTTCATTTTTAAAGAATTGGTATACTTAAAATCAAAAGATTAGCCAAAAGCATAGACAGAAAGGGATGTGAAATTCTTGTCATGATCATCTTTTTTCAAAAATAATATGCATATTCAGGGATTAGTTCACAGTGAGATTTCATATTTTGTATGTATTTAAGAAGTCATTTACTTGAACTTCATATATGCAAGTAGCAAATCAGGCAAAGCTGGCATAATCACATGTTATCATCACAACTGGTAATACCACTGGAAATATTTTCTTTATCTGTGTAGCCCAAGCACGAAAACGTTTATTCAAGCTGATAGGGGAATGGAGGCTGAGTGAGTAAAGTAGAACTGCATTACGAGAGAAGTCGCAGTGAGCAAGACATGGAAGAGAGTCAACTGTTGTAGAACAGGGGAGAGTCCTTTAAAGGCTGCTGCCGGTTTATGGTGGCAAGTGCCTTTATCAGACCAGACAAGAGACTATCTTTCAAAGTGGTCCTGGCTCTAAATGCACAAATTACATTGTATAGAATGAACTTTGAAAGTTTGTGGAAAAGGAGTGTGTCCGGTTTAACCTTTGGTACGCAGTACAATGGAGCATTAACACAGCAGTCACCAGAAGTCACCATTGCCTTTGCATTTAAAGCTTTATAGATATTTTTATTCCTTTGTACTTCATGAAAGGAATCTAGTAATGGGGCAAAGGACATTCAGCCCAGCAAGTATGCTAACTCTAAACAAAATAGAGTCCAGCTCATTCTAATATATTCTTGAGATGAGAATGGGAATGTAGTGAAAGATTGGTTAATAATATATTATAATTCCTGCAGATGGCATCCAATTCCAGTATCATAACATCTTATTACATATTTCTTTTTGCAGTTTAGCACACTTTGGTGTGTTATTCAACTCACAGTCAGCAATACCTTGGGAGATTTGTTACAGAATTGTGTATAGGCTCTCACAAAATTATATAAATCTGTATAAATATTCATATGAAATTATATTTTTCAGGAAACAGTAAGTGAGACTACTTAGCAAGCCTGCACCTGCTAGTATTGTAATTTCAGTACATTGAACAGATACAAATATTTCATATCTAGCTGGGAAAATCTGGTCCAAAACTGAAAGTTCTGACTTCCAAATAAATGTGGTGTAAATACGTATTTCTTAATGCAGCATAATATAGTTGAGTACCTTCCTAAATAGGGGATTCGTGACTCTTAACACACCACACAACCACTACTACATAACGTGGTTTTGCAAATTAATAAAAACATTTAAGAAATTGACATTGCAGTCATTGGTGAACCAAAAGGTGTTGACCTAACCAGTTTTGATGAGCATTTAATAGATTACCATTTGCAGTAATGCTAATGAGGACCATTAAGTTGCTACTTAAGTGTTTATACAGAATGCAGAATCACCCAAAGGAGTTGCAGAAAATGAACTGGAGGTACCCGTTAGTTGGTTCAAAAAATATGCTTGGACAAGTTAAGTACCCTAGTCCATTTTTCTAATTGTATCTTTCATGCATTTAAACTACAGATAAATGGAAACTCTAGGCTTTAACGTAATTGTTATAGTTAAAAGATAGATCAACATCCAAAGTCTGATATCATTGATCCAGGGATGTGAATATGAAACACATAATGGGAGCTGAGGAATTTGAATTCATGCAATTAAATCAAAATAGGATTGTGAAGTTATTATCAGTAATTGTGACCATAAATCTATTGGATTCTATAAAACCCCTTGTCCTCAAGGAAGAAAATTGTAATGCTTAACAATTTTGCATATGGTATGGTAAAGAGGAGGTTGATAGGTTCTTGATTAGTAAGAGTGTCAAAGGTTACAGAGAGACAGCAGGAGAATGGAGTTGAGAGGGATAATAAATCAGTCATACTACGTGCTGAGGTTCTTCCTGTCCCTGGTATTGTCTGGACCCATTCTCATGCTACGTCCCAGTCAGCTAGAAGTTACCTCCCTATCTGTCCTTCATTGACCTGTACTTCTGGACCAACACCTTTGACCACAAGGCCATCAGGCAGTGATCGGCACGGGACATTCTGCAAACACTGCAGGAGAAGATGTCAATGGACACAGTGGGGTGGTTTCCTAAGCAGACTGTCCCGACTATCTGGCAGAATGCCTCCTCATCAGACCTCACCAATGGGCACCACAACTTTGCCTGGTTGGCAGTCAGAGAGGCCCTCCCAGTCAGACCCCTCCTGCACGCCCAGAGCATCACTCACATAGCCCACTGCCCACAGGATGACTGTAGTGGGGGAAAGACAGCAGGTCGCCTCTTTGCAGACTGTGTAAAAGAGGGTCTGGAGAAGGATAAAAGGGTCTGTGTCACATTTTATCCCAAGTAGCTGCGTGACAGAGGACTCTCTAATCTACAGGCTGTTCCCAGGGATGCACACAGAGATAAACATCAGGTGCTGCAGGTAGATCATCCGCTCAGTGAAAGGCACTCTATGGTCTGCCCGAAAATTGTTGGTCTGCTGGCACTTCAAGATGTCTGCGGAAGGATGTTGCCAACTGGGACATTTCTGGCTGCAGAAGTATGTGCCAAGGGAAGCACTGAATTTTGGTGCAGGCACAAGAAAGGCTTGGTGGAGAAGGATCACAGAGAAGGATTCTTCTTCCACAGGAGAGGGAAGGGCCAGCTGGGGGAGGAAGCCCCTCAATTCTTGTAGTAGTTAGCATACCAACCCAGAGCCACATGTGTGGCAGCAGTGGTACAGGCGTGTATGAATGTGATAGAACAGCGTGGAAAGCTTTGACAGTTGAACAGTTTGTTCTTGTAAATTATGTTTTTTACGAATAAAATTTATTTTGATTTTTTAAAAGTCTGTCATGATGAAATGGAGGACTTGACTTGATGGACCAATTGGCCTAATTCGACTCCTATGTCTCATGCTCTTGTGGACTCAGATTCATTGAATATTCCTTGGTTTGGGGAAAATTATGGATGGGCAATTTGCATTTCTTCTGATGTTTGCCTCATATGAATAAATACAGCAAAATCTTTCACTGCATTCTTTGTATCCTAATGGTGCAAGATTAGTTCATTTCATTTTGACATAAGATGTTTCTCTCTCAAAAAGATCATCTTTGAATGCATTTGTTGTGACTTTAAAGATGACAACCAAAGTAAAATTGATTTGGACTTGTCTTTGAATTTCTCTTCTTTGGAAATTCCCTACCAATCAAAGTCTTGTAGACCAAGCTTCATCTACATGTTGGATATCTTCTTCACTGGAAACTCTGCAAAGATTCATTGATCTGTAAACCTATTTTCTTCTGAGTTTGAAAAGAGATACAGTGCAAATAGGCCCTTCAGGCCCAAAGAGCCTTGACACCAACAATCCCGATTTAAACGTAGCCTAACCATGGGACAATTTACAGTGACCAATTAACCTACTAACTTTTATGTCTTTGGACTGTGGGAGGAAACCCACACATCCCACAAGGAGGACATACAAACTCCTTTAGGAATCCATAGGTCGAACTCCTAGCTCTGACATCCCAAGCTCTAATAGCGTCGTGCTAAACATTACGCTACTGTGGTGCCCGATCTTCAACCCCAGCTGCACTAGTTTATTCTCCGTGATTCAGTAAGATTGACCAGCAAATGCATTGAAGTATTTTACTCAATGAGAATACCTAAGCTTATATTGTTGTTGTCCTGTGTATATGCTGTCTTAAAAGAAATAAAAATGAACTTCAGATACAGGAAATCAGAAATTACAGAGGATGCTGGAAATCTACAGCTAATCAGGTCACATGCGTGAAAGAGAAACAGAGTTAACTTCTCGGGTTGATGAAGCATGACCCTTCATCAGTTCAGTTTCTCTTTCCACAGATGTGTTTTGATCTTTGTTTAAGATATCTAAAGCATCTGTCCTTTTGAATATAACAGGCATTACAAAGATGTGAATAGAGCCAAAATATACAGACATTCAACCTTCTGGTACATTATAAGGTTTTTCCAAGACTTGGGAGTTTCCAAATTCCAGCTAATAGTACAACACCAGTCCTTTCCAAATGCATGATGTGTTCTGTGCTGTACAATGTGCGTCATTGAAACCATTTTACAATACGTTCTGTAAAAGATGAAAAGTGTGGTTTATTCAGATCATTCACAAGAATAGGACAAAACATCCTGAGTATGGAAGTAGCCCCAATGAATGGCTGAATCACAGAATCACCAAGTCACAGGGCACGGAAACTACACCATCAAACTTTCATTCAGACTCATCATCATGATGTGCCATGTCACATGGCATGAGTGATCATGGACTTTCCATGACCATGATTGCTCTTGGCAAATTTTTTCTACAGAGGTGGTTTGCCATTGCCTCATGCTGGGCAGTGTCTTTACAAGACAGGTGACTCCAGCCATTATCAATCCTCTTCAGCGATTGTCAGCCTGGAATCAGTGGTCATATAACCAGGACTTGTGATGTGCACCAGTTGCTCATATGACCATCCACCACTTGCTCCCATGACTTCATGTGACCCTGACTGGGGTGGGGGGGGGGTGCTAAACAGGTGTTACACCTTGCCCAAGGGTAACCTGCAGGCTTAGGGGAAGGGTATGTCTTTGAGACGTATCTCAAACTGCCACCCTCATTTGCACTCATCCTATTTAATTTTCCCCTCAAATTTTACCTCCTACATTTATGCCAGGGATAGTTTACAGTGGTCTATTAACCCACATGTCCTTCGAATGTGGGAAGAAACTGGAGCCTTTGGAGGGAATCCATACAGTCTCAGGGAAAGCATACAAATTCCATACAGACAGTGCTGGAGGTTAAACTTGGGCCCGGGCAGAGGAGCTTTGAAGCAGCTGTTTTACACTGAAGCACTATGAGATGATTTGAAATTAGACAGATGCTTAATTCTTGGTGACACAGGGCAAATTTTTTTTGACTGGCAGAAATGAGGTTAAAGATACAGACTTACCGTTCAGGAACAGCTCTGCCATCCAATTTCTGAATGGACGTTGAACCCATGAACTCTACCTCACTACTTTTATTTCCTCTCTTTTTTGCACTACCTGCCTAATTTAACATTTTTTAATATATATACTTACTGTACTTCTTACGGTAAATCAGTTTTTATTATTATGTGCTGCAATGTACTGCTGCTACATAGCAACAAATTTCACAACATATGCCAGTGATACTAAACCGGACTCTGATTTTGAAGGTTCACTAAGCACTTCTGTGGGGAGCTCTTTATGACTGGGTGAAACTAGCGAACGTAATCAATTGATGGTTCATTTTTAAGATTATGGTCCTAAATGTGTAAGTATTAAATAGGTACTATCATGAAGGAGGTTATTCTTTTACGTTAGAGATTAAACCAAAGTCCCCACAGCCATCTTCAAGAGGACATAAATGCACACTATATTCAGGAAGAGTAGGGGCAGTCTCCCGAGCGATCAGGCATTATTAATCAATCAACCATCATCACTGAAGAGAATGTCATCTCATTAGCACATTCCTGTTCAGGAAGGCTTGCTGTGTGCAAATTGCCTGCGACATTTTCTATATTACAGTAGTGACTTTGGGACAATCCTCAGGTCATGGATGCCACCAAATAAATGCCTTTATTGCTTTGGTACCTTGCCACTTTCCAGCCCTTGGTGGATTATTCCTGGATGAGAGTCACAAGCAGAAATTCGGCTCTGCCTCCCTCAGTACTTGCTCAACTCATTTACTCTGTGAAACAAACAGCCTACATGAAAAAAAGCATTGGAATTTTGAAACAGATCATTGTGATCACGCTGTTTCAGAACTTTGAGCTCTAAAGGAGTGCTATTCTTCACCAGCTAATGTCACAAGTTTATGGAGTGCCGTTGGGTGAGAGATATATTTTAAATTCGACAAATGATATTACTATCAGGCTGAAATGTTCACTTCAACCGGGTTGGATTGGTGAAGGACTTTATTTAATATATAGATTTAAATGTTTGAAGGACAAGACTTCAATATAAAGTAGATTCCGGTTAATTAGAACACACTGGGACCAGTACATTTTGGCACAATTCAGCAGCTGCCTCGATTTGCCAAAGTTTCATGGAAATAGTTAAAAAGAACAAACTGAGTTATATATAATGTATTTAAATAAAATTCAGAACAAATTAAACACTAACAATAGTACTACAGTACTATAAAACTGTGTGTTAGTTCTTAATAATTAATGCCAGAGGAATTCATCCAGTGTATGTAATGAACAAAATCAGTGCAGATAATAGACTACCTTCATACAATGCTATCAATGATTGCATCCGCCAAATATTCATTTTCATTGTAATATTCAAGATGATTGTTGATATCTTTAAATTCTTTGTAGTTTCTCACTTGTTGAAGTAGTAAAATCATTTCATTTTCACTCTTGCCGTTTCTGGCATCTCTTAGCCTGAATATTTGAAACCACTATGAGCAAAGCAGTTTGGAATTGTCGCATTCCTGATTTCTCACTCACTGTCAGTGACAAAAAGCACTCTTTTTAAAAATTCAAACACAAACAACAGACAGTATTTTAAAACTGTTTGCTGTAAGCATGGTGTAGCATCTAACGGCCACACAAGTGCGCCCTCCTGATGTTAGTTATAACCTATTCGGCAACAGTCTGCTACTACAATTAAGCAGCAATAGTGTTCCAAATAAACTAAGGGAATCCTGGCAATTTTCTTGATTAGATTTTTGTTCTTTAAGAGTTGTCCTAAATAAGTGGCTGCCCTGATTTACCAATGGCCCAATTAACTGAAATCCACTGTACACGAGCTGAAATTTCTCCTGTACTATTGATATTAATCAGAGAACTTAAAATTTAGAACTTAAAACTTAAAACACAGAAACAGGTCCTTCAACCCATAGACCACACAAATTAAACTAGCTTACAAAAGCCTGCATATGAACCATATCCCTCCATTCCTGCATATTATGGAGAAGGGAGACTTGAATTTATAAACTGATACACTTAGGATATTTTGAGGTGCTCAGAAAACTAGTTCTACTTCATATTGAGACATTTGATTTCATTGAACTCAAATTAGGATTAAATTGCATATAAAATAGGGTGTTAAAATTATGCTAAGTCGCTCATATGGTTGATTGGCTGTATCTAAGGAAAACAAAACATTGAATTCAAATAATCAGGTACTCTACATTGCAAGTAAGTTGCTTTTAATTTCCACCAGACAACTCTGAATCTTATGCCAAGAAGTTAATAAACACTTTTGAGCTCCAACGATGCTGCAGCGTGCGGCGTGCCAGCCGGCAGATAACTACGGAATAATGAGGCCACTGCTGTCTATTTCCCTTGGAAGGAAGCATGTACCACCATCAGTCACCAGCTAAATAAGTAGTAATCTTGTTTATTGCAATTAGAACCTCCAGATAAAGCCTCATCTTCCTTTGAGGTTTCAACCCCACAGCATTGCACAGCATTCATTTTGAGCTGCAGTGCCCACTGGATCATTTGCTGGCATGCCCTTGAAAAGTTTACATCATTCTGGCACATGCTGAGTGAGACGAGAATCACATATACCAGCTGCCTTCTCATTATACAAAGAAAGCAAGACCACTCGTATAGGCTAGTATCTCAACTACACGTAAAGGCCTTCTTGCTACCACCATTTGCAAATTAAACCTCATTTAAGGTCATGCAGCCTAAGCCATTAACCCATCTAAGTTTATTTTCTCTTTATGCTTTACCAAATTCAAGTAAAAAAAAAGCCTTGCAGTAACAATTGTAATTTAGAGCCTTGATCATGTATCCAATTTCAGACATGCTCTCATCCTATTTTCATCATCATTGAGAAATGCGGTACTTTGCAAAACTCTTAGGCACATGTATAAGACCAGGGTGCCTAAGACTTTTGCACAGTACTGTAGTAATTTTTTAAAATATTGCACTGTATACCTGCCACAAAAAAAAAACAGATTTCATGACATATCTGAGTGATGATAAACCTGATGAGTATCTATAGTGGACTGAAAGTCGGAAGGGGGTAGGGAGAGGGGAATCATGGTTGGGAAAAGGGGAAGGGAGAGGGGAGGGAGCAGGAGGCACCAGAGAGACATCCTGCCATGATCAATAACCAATTGTTTGGAATCAAGTAACCTTGGCTGGTGTGTCTGGGAGTGTCTGCGCTCGTCCCTGGCATTCCTTCGCTGCTACGTGCCCTGCGCCTCTCCCACAGCACTCCACCCATCCATTCCCAACACACTTTGCACCCCTTGTGAGATTTACAACCTCACTCTTCACTCCATGTTGACAAATAGAGTACTGTGCAAATCTGTTAGGCAACCTACCCACATATATGTGCCTAAGATATTTGCACAGTATTCTGTGCCAATAAAACCTCTCTGGCCAGTGAAGTCTTTCCTGTTCTTTTCAGTACCTCAGCCATTATGGATTTTGCAAATGGAAATAGCTTCCATCATCTTTATAGTCTAATGTCCTTCAAATGCTGGTTTTGTCCCCTGCCACTTCCTCTCATTACAGGTCCACTTCACCAGCTTACGTCTTCATTCGGTAAAATCACCCAAACACTCAGCCCAATTGTTCTCAACCCTTTCCTTCGTTACACTACCTACACAAGATGTCAACCTGAAACTGCTTTGAGACCAAATTGGACAGGGAATGTCTGGCAGAAATGAAATTGCCTGTTAAATTGTTACAAACTCTGCATTTCCACAGTCCTGTTTCCAATCTTTATAACGTTACAGATCCAGTAGATTCTAAACATACGTAAAACAGTATAGCACCAGACAGGCCATTCAACCCACAACATTGAGCCAATCTTACATGAAATACCCTCCTCCTGTGTATCCTGTGATATTCCATTAGGTATTAAATGACACATTAATGCTTCCCTTAAGATTGATACTTTCTGACTGATGATAAACAGTAACTGGATTGTAACTGATCCAGTTTAGAATTTTCAGCATATGTCCATTTCCACAGAAGATATTTGACCTGTGTAGGAAACTAAGACATCCTTGTTCTTTCATTGCTTTTGATTTTTATTTTGCATCCAGTACAAGTACTGCTCCACACATACTGGTGTTCTGCTGAGAATCAGATGCTTATTGGCCTGCATCACAGTTAGAAGCATTACCACATAACTAGTGCCCAACATAAATTGTTCAATGAACTTCTGGACTCTGTGGCTAAATTCCAGATTAGACAGACACAGTTAACAAAAAGAAATGTTTACTTACATCAATTCTAATAATTTGAAAAATTTACAAAGCAGATTTGTTTCTGGGTTGGAAAAAGCTTTATTATATAAAAGTATATATTTTAGAGCATTTACCTCAATTAGTGGAGTTGCTAGCCTTAATTAGTATCATTTCTTTTCAAGACACATAGTGTGGTGCATCCCTGATCATTGATTTAAGTGGAGATATGACGTACTTTGAGAGTTCCTGTGTGAACAGGTGGGGACGGTCTCCATGACTGGCATTGGTGAGGAAGACAACAGCTCTGGGCAGCACCCTATGAGGAAGCCAGAAGTCCTGGAATTAGTCACAATAATAACCCTGAAGTGGTCAAAAAGTATGCTATGAACTAAAGCAGCAGGCAGAATGAAGACCAAAAAATTCCAGAAACATAGAATAATACAACATAGGAGCAGGACATTCAATCTGCAGCGTCTGTGATGCCAATTTAGACCACAACATTCTGCAGATGGTATAGATCCCTCAGTTCCCTGTGTTAGATACGTGAGGTATGACCAAAGGAAAACTAGCTAGAGTTGATTTGCACTTTAGTGTAAGTATCTTTATTAGGTGCATCAAAAATTAGTGAAAATAGTGAAAAGGAAACTGCTAATATTTAGAAAATGTTATCTACCAGAAAACACAATAGAAGTTCCGTACAGTCCGGTGAGCACATCTACGTGGACATTGTCACAGGAAAGCATTGTCAAGGACTCGCCCCACCCAGGCCATGCTCTCTTCTTGCTGCTGTCATCAGGAAGAGGGTAAAGGCGATTTTGGACCCAAACCACCAGGTTCAGGAACAATTATTACCCCTCAACCACCAAGCTCTTGACCCAAAGGGGATAACTTCACTTGTCTCAACTTTGAACTGTTTCCATAACCTATAGGCTCACTTTCAAGGAACCTTCATCTCATGTTCTCACTATTTATTGCTTATTTATTTATTATTAACAGTTTTTCTTTTGTATTTGCACTTTATTGCCTTTTGCACATTGGTTGCTTGTTGGCCCTGATGGGTGATGTCTCTCATTGACTCTATTGTGTTTCTTGGATTTGATGTGTATGCCCACAAGAAGATGAATATCAAGGTTGTATATGGTGAAAAATATATACATTATTAATAAATTTACTTTGAAATTTAAACTTTGATATTAGGGTGTAAAAGCGATAGAATTCTCTGTATTTTAAACCTAAAACTACCTCTGGTGAAGTTTGGATCATTGGAAAAAGAATAAGATTTTTAAAAAAAATTGATATTGCTCCTATTCTCAAAAAAGAATGTTCTACAGCTGGAAGGTTAATAAAATCTTCAAAGAAATCAGGGAAGGGAAAGCAGAAGCACTCATATCTATATATAAAATTCAATGGCAGAAAGAAATTGCCAGAGGCCTGACAAATAGCATATGAAATTCTTATCTTCAAAAATAGTGGATACTAATTCATAGGATGATGGAGTAGTTATCCCAAGGTTGGTAACAGAAAAGAAAGAAGAGTCTATGCTAAAAGATCAGATAACAAAGAGTAGGATAAGGAAAAGTATAGAAGGATATGGATCTAATGTGGGAAAAAGGGATTAATGTATTGTAGATTGAGAAAAAAGGTTAGCATGAGTAAGTTGGGTGAAGGCCTGTTTCTGTATTATACAACTTCACCGGGGCATAAGCCACCTAGATTACTTAACAAGGGAACATGCGTGACTACAAGTACTGGAATCTGGAGCAGCAAACAACCTGCTAGACTGCAGGGGTCCCAACCTGTGATCCATGGACCTTTTGCTTAATGGTATTGTTCCATGGCATAAAACAGGTTGGGATCCCCTGTGCTAGAGCAGCGTCTGTGGGGTTGGGTGGGGGGGTGGGAAGGAAAAAATCTTTGATGCTAAAGTCAAAATCCTGCATCAAGTCTGTGAGTGCAGAGAGGAGATGACCACTATAAAGAGGGGAAGGAGAGGGGTGAACAATGACTCTCAGGTTGCTTCAGGTGGAGGAGGGAAGGGAAGCTGAAGTTAGTGGCAGGTGGGTGATAGATAGAGACAGCCAAAAGGAGAATAAAATTGAGAGGCAGATGGAGCCAACTGCAAGAAGGAGAGGGTCAAATTTGGAGACAGCTGCTGAACGGAGGGAAGTAGGAACACAAAAGACTACACTGGGCTGACTAAACGAGTTGATAATGGGAACCATTAGCAGAGAGGTGAATAAAATATTTAACAAGCATTGGAGAATTCTTTGAAGGTGTATGGAAAATATAGAGACAAGCAATAATATAGATGTGTTATACACAGATTGCTAGAATGCTTTTGCCGCTTCTATTGTTTTGAGGAATATTATGAGCGTATTATGTTAGAGGCGGAAGGTGAGGCAACACTTGCAGACTGCCCTATTATATCCTCATGAGGTTGTGTTGGTTGTTAACACAAATGACACTTTTCTTTGTATCATTCAATATACATGTGATAAATAAATGAATCTGAATTTGAATATGATTCAGAGATAAACTCATCAACAAGGATATGGTAAGTGAAATCAGAACACAAAATTCAACATCTGTAATAATGACATAGAATAGAGGTAAAATATCTAAGCTGTCAAGGCAAGTTGTTATATATTTATCTATCTATTTACTTATTTGTTTGCTACTTAATCATTTATTCATTTATCTGTTGTATTTATTTATTTATATATTTATCTATCTATCTAGTGATGCAATATGGAATAGGGGGCCTTTCAGCCAAACCTCCAAGCAACCACCAACAACCTCAGTTTAACTCAGGCCTGATCGCAGGACATTTTACAATGACTAATTAAACTACTAATTGGTACGTCTTTGGACTGTGAGAGGAAACTGGAGCACCTGGAGAAAACACAGCATTCCACAGGGAGCTCTACAAATCCCTTACAGAGGATGCTGGGACTGAGCTGTAATAGTGCCATACTAACTGCTGTCTACCATTGTGTTTATTGTCATATGCACAACTACGGTGAAATAACAGTACAATTAAAAGCCTGCTTGCAGTAGCATTACAGGCGTATTGGTTCAGACAACATGACACCGATTAAATTAAATTATACGAAACAGTGGCGGGAAAAAAAAGGTTAATAAAAGAAAAAAATAAGGTAGTGCAAATAGAATGTGCAAAAGAATTAAGTGCAAATAAACATGTTCAGGGAGAAATCCCTTGTGGCATGAGAGATGGTCTATAGTATTCTGTTGTTTTGGTAAAATTAGGATTGTGCAAGTTTGTGCAAGAACTCGAAGGTGGGAGAAAAGTAGCTATTCCTGAACCTGATGGGACGGAAATTCAGTTTTTTCTACCTCCTGTCCACAATAGATTATACGAAAGTGAATGATATTAGTCATTTTGTGTGTGGCAGAATCAAAATACAGGAGCAAAGTTTGAAGAAGTAAGTTATGTAAAGAAAAAATATACTAATTGAAAGGTAAGAAATTAGATGGAGCATTGAGACTGCCTGTGTGGAGTACACAGGCATATAAATTACAATTTGATAAGCTTGTTAGGACAGCAAAGGCTAATCTGCATCCATTTCTCACATAACACACAAAAGCAAGGAGGTAGTGTCATGTCGGTTAAACCCTTCTAGTATTGTGTGCCATTCTGGTCTTTGTTCTACAACACATAAAGTGAAAGATACCAGAGAAGTACACAAAAGGTTCATGTGGATGTAATTGGAACTGAAAGATGTAGGAGGAAAGATAAGGTGGTTTGGATTCTGTTTTCTGATAAAGAGTCAACAAAGAGAGAGACCTGATAAACATTATTAATGTTATTAAGGAAATTCATAAAGTGAATTTAGAAAAGATATGTTTAACCCATTTTACTCAAATTTAGAAATTTAGGAAGACCAAAGTAAAAACATCTTAAACTTTGGAAAATTTCTTTATGCACGAAAGAAGACAAAAAATATAGCTCTAACTAACATGTTTTTAAGGATATACATTAAAGTATGAAGAAGAAGAAAAGATTTATGTAGAGAAATAGGAGTCTGATTATAAAGTTATTCATTTTATTTGAAATATAAATAACAACATAAAGAAAACAGTTGCTTCGCTTATGAACGGAGGATTCTCTGTAATTCTATGTAAATTAATTGGCAGCATGAGCAATGTTAAAGGAGTTTTTTCTTGTAGATTTATTGTGATGGGCTTTTGTTTTAACTTGACTAAATAACAAAAGTGCATTCTTATGAACTACGTATTTTAAATCTTAAATATATAAATGACTAAAAAGTACATTTTTTCAGAGCTGAGGAAAATATGGCCCCACTTTTCCTATTGTATGAAAACGTCAGGGGAAATTAAAAAAAACCTCCCCTTGGTGTGAGATCAATCTGTCTTTTAATCGACATTAATATCCAGAATCTATCTGGACTGAAAACTATGACCAGAGGGGTGAGTGTTAATACCAGTATGATGTCAATATGTGGGGAGTGTACACTGCCAGATTCTATCCATAGAGGAGACCATCTTGGATTGGCTCCAGTATCAATTAAGCAATATAAATGAGGTACTAGAAACCTCTGAATTTCAAACATGGATATTTGGAATTCATCCAACCTGCAAGTGGGAACTAAAAGTATTACTTATAGAGTGTTAACGGGCCAACAGTAAAAATATTCTTGTCTTACTTTACTGATGTCTCCAAATTTATTTCTTGTAATATACCATAGTACAGAACATGACGGGATGCTGGCTTGTTGGAGCAAATTGTGGGTAGCAACATTAATCAGACAGGTGGTGGGCATTATGATTGCAACAGCGAAAGACACGAGTCACCTTGGTGGTCATGCCTCAAGAGTAGCTGATAAGAGAACTGCCTGGAGAGGGTAGGGAATTATTGGCTCCTCTGCTGTGTCAAATCAGAGTATGGCTCTGGGTAAGAAGTGTCTGGCATGCAAGCAGGTATTAGCATTGAGACAAATAATTTTTGCCAGCACAGGAGGGCATGTCATACTCAATGAAGCAGGAAAAAAATGCTTTATGGACCACTAGTCTCTCCATTTGAATGCCTTAGTCAAACAGGTCTCAGAGAGCGAATGGGGAATATTGACAGTTACCTTGTTTTTCAGCAAGAGAGAAGGTACTGCTTTAAGTGGCACTATTATGTTGATAGGACCACAATCTGAATCCACAGCATGTGCCTATGCAAACCTTCTTCAATATATATGTCAAACTTACTTCTATTTATGGTTAAATTTATATTTGTGGTTTGCAATGAGCCCCATGTATCAATGCATGATATTGAAGCAGCATTACATGCAAATGAACAACAGGATACAAGATAAGCAACTCACCTCTTTGCCACAGTAGTTTTGATGTAGCAGTCATCCACATTTGAGTATTTGTATGCTGGGTATTGTAGTATGACAGTGTGTAACATGTCCTGAGGTGCTGAAATACAAAAGTGTCTTTCAACTTCATTATGCAGATCAGATTTACATATCTATCAACGGACGGCTGGATTGCAGCTGAAAAGCTTTACAGCTGTGTGGAAGTCAACATAAACAAACAGTTGCATTGTTGACAACAGAATAAGAACATTTATACTTTAATAATATTGCAGTGTTCCTGTCAGTTACAGCTTGGCTCCTGATTAATCAAAAGTTGACTCTATGCCAGTCTGTAATCTCAGTGTAATTTTGTTCTTCTGTTGTAAAATGTTGGATTGCCTCACCTAATTCACATATTGTTTGCTTTTATGGGACTCATTTTATTGTGCTGCACAATGTATTTCATTCGCCTGCTTTCACACAGTTTTACTGACGTGTAATTACAGCTTGTCTTAGCCCTAAGAGTGAAAGCTGGGCAAAAAATAAATCCAAAGGACCACTTGATTTATGACCTATACTTCTATATCAAACACCTAATCTGCTTACCTTTGCTTCGGGCTAACACAGAGTCGAACATGCTTATGATTAGCAATGGGCTAAGATGTACAAGATTAAGTCCCTGACAGGCGAGAAGTATTTACTTTCAGTTAACTAATATACTTTTGCACTAAATAGGATTGAAAGTACATGAGCTCCATTGCACCAATTCAGGTTTGTGTTATTAACAAAGAACTTTGCTGTTTTCATTATTTCAGAGGGAATTCACATAACAATTGTGATCTGGCTCACACAGATGTTAGGAAGGTGAGCTGAAAGTTACAAAAATAAACACCAGTTATTCTTCCTTTCTGTTGTAAAGTTTTAAAATACAGCAGGTTATATGATTCCGACAATAAAACCCTTGAATTTATACAGAAGCATTTACTTTCGTGGTGGTCCATCTTTTGCTTCTAAATTACAAATTATTTCTTAAGGATTTCTTTTAAATATATTCATTTCTTGGGGGGAGATCTAGGCATCATGAAGACTAGCATTTACAGTTCAATTGCTCTCAAGATATGGTGATGAATCACTCCTTCTGGTAAAGGTACCTCTCAGTGCTTTCAGGCAGGCCAACCACAGTTTTTCTCGGCTTTGCACTGAACTGAAGCTGAGGCCCTGGGCCTGCTCTGGCTGCTCTAAGCTTCATGTCTGAGGAATCACTTTCATTCTAAACGCTATTTGCATACTTTTATTTTTTGTGTATTAGTTTTTCTTTCTCTCTGTCTGCACATTAGGTTTTGTCAGTCTTTTTTTTAATGGGATCTTTTGGGTTTCTTGTTCTGTGACTGCTCGTAAGGAAACAGATCTCAAGCTTGTATAATATATACATACTTTGATAATAAATGTACTTTGAACCCAATAATAATGAAAAAATAGCAATATGTCTCCAATTCAAGAAGATGTGTGATTTGGTGGGAACTTGATGCTCTTTGCCTTGGTAGTAAAAATCATGGGTTTAGGAGGTGCCATCAGAGTAATTTAAGCAAGTAATGGCTTTACTTTTGGTAGATGCTATGCAGTACACCCACTAAGGGCTGAAATGCCAATTTCAGGCTGCTTTGTTCTGGTTGAGCATGCTCTGGACTTGTACGTCACTAATAATGGAAAGGCTTGTGCCACACTGCCACAGTGGGGCAACTAATCATAAACACAAGGAAGTCTACAGACATTGGAAATCCAAAGCAACACACACAAAATACTAGAGGAACTCAGCAGATATGGAAACGAATGAACTGTCGATGCTTCAGGCTGAGACCTTTCTTTAGTACTGAAATGGAAGGGGGAAGATGCGAGAATAAAAAGGTGGGGAGGGGCAGGGGAAGGAAGCGAGCTTGAAGTTGATATGTGAAACCAGATGGGTGGAAAAGGTTAAGGGCTAGAAAGGAAGGAATTTGATAGGAGAGGAGAGTGGATCATGGGAGAAAGGGTAGGAGAAGGGGACCCGGGGGAGAAAATAGACAAGTGAGAAGAGATAAAAGGGCAGAGTGGGGAATGGGGAAGAGGAAGGAATTATTTTTTACCAGAAGGACACATTGATATTCTTGCCATCATGTTGGGGGCTGTTTATTTTGCTGCCTCATGGCTTCATTGACCTGGGCTTGGTTCCAATTTCAGATGGAAAGTTTGCACATTCTTTCTATGACAGTACATTCATTCCTCTGTACTCCAGTTAACTCCCACATCCCAAAGTGGTGCTGGCAGGTCTCCTGGCTACCGTTAGTTACTCTTCATGTAGATTAATGTAAAAAAGAATCGAAGTGAAGTTGATGGGCTTATGTGAGAGGGAATGTTGCAGGAGTACAGTGAAATAAGGAGAAAGGGAATGAGACTAAGTTTTATTTATTTATTGATTGATTGAGTGATACTGTATGGCTCTTCCAGCCCTTCAAGCTTTGCCACCCAACAACCCCCAATTTAATCCAAGCCTAATCACAGGACAATCAGCAGCGACCAATTAACCTAACAACCGTCACTACTCCCTGTCTTCCCTATATTTCAGGGATCCTGAAGAAATACCAGATTAATACCATCCACAAACCCATAAGGAAGCTCAAGTCACAGCTTGTGTGGGTCAAAGATGACCTCGGACTCAGGACAGCTGGCTTTTACAGGATTCCCTTGTGAATGCAGAGCAGTGTATATCAGCCAGACGGAACACACGGTGGAAACCCGCATCGAAAAGCAGAGGAGGTGTATCTGTTTGGGTTACCTGGAGAAATCGGTTGTAGCAGAACACCTCATTTGCAATTGCCATAGGACTGACTTCAGCGGCACGAAACTATTCTGCTACACCAATGGCTTTTGGGCCCACTTGCTGAACGAAGTCATTAAAATAAAACTAGAGGAAAACAACTTTAACAAAGATGAATGTCTTGCCCAAAGTAAGAACTAGAATTTGAAGGTAAACAAGGTAACAAGGTAGGACAGCAGAAACCTGATTGGATGAGGACTAACCAATCAGGAAGGATGAATAACGGGGATATAAATACCACCAGACTAGACATGCCCAGGAATCATCCCTGATGATGTTGGCAGAGTTTGTCATTGGAACATCAGTTAAAACCTATACTTGTACCTGTCTGGAAGCCCGAGAAGGATTTATCCTCTTCAATTTTCTTAGAAGTACTGTATAAGATGGGCTGGTGCAGCAAGTATATAAGATGCCTATGCTGCTTCAATAAACTTAGGGAAAATAGATTAATCTTAACTCCCTAGGCAGCAGCATCCCAATCTTAATTGTGCTGGCATTTAACTGTGAGGAACCAGGAAGGGTATGGACAGTTAAGGGACATAAAAAGAGGGCAGACAATGGGTATGAATTATTCACTTTTCTGGTTACTGTGAATAGATTCTGACAATTAGGGCAAAAAAACAACTGAAATCCAAATCAAATGTTTCTCAGTGCTTACTCAATGTCTGCAAGACCAAGAAGCTGATTATTGACTTCAGGAGGAGGAAACCAGCATCCATGAGCCAATCCTCATTGGAGGATCGGAGGTGAAGAGGGTCAGCAACTTTAAATTCCTCAGTGTTATTATTTCAGGGAACTGATCCTGGATGAAGCACACAGGTGCAACTATGAAGAAAACACAGCAGCACCTCTACTTCCTTAGGAGTTTGTGAGAATTAGGCATGACATCTAAAACTTTGACAAATTTCCTTAGGCATATCGTGGGAAGTATATTGACTGGCTCCATCACGGTCTGGTATGGAAACACCAATGCCCTTGAATGGAAATCCTACAAAAAGTGGTGGATTTTCCCAGTTCATCACAGGTCCGCACCTCTGAGCACATCTACACATTCTCGTAGGAGAGTAGCATCCACCATCAGGGACTCCTACCACCTGGGACATGCTCTTCTCTCACTGCTGCCACGAGGAAGAAATTATGGGAGCCTCAAGACTCACAACACAATGCTCAGGAATAGTTATTACCCCTCAACTATCAAGCTCTTGAACATAAAGGGATAACTTCATTCACCTTCATTTCATGGTAAGAGGTTCATTTCCACACCTAAAAGATGTTAAAAGTGGGATTCTGCAGGGATCGGTTTTGGGGCCGCTACTGTTTTTAATTTACATTAATGTTTTGGATAAGTATATAACAAAAAACTAGTAAAGTTTGCAGATGACACAAAATTAGAGGGATGGTATGATAACATTCATACAGCAAAATCAATACAGTTAGTTCTAAACAAAATCCGGATGCAGAGAGATGAATGGCAGATGAAATTCAATATAAGTAAATGTAAAATATTATATATAGCAAGAAGACATATTAAAAATAAATTTACAATGGGGTGTGGTTCTTGAGTTAGAAAGTGCACTGTGTGAGAGGATTTGGGCATCCTGTTAGACTCATCACTATCAACATCTAGACAATGCACAGTAGCCACTGGGAATAGTATAATGGGCTATATAATGCGCTCATCTGGAGCCGTTCTGCTTAAGCTGTATAATACGCTTGTGAGGCCACACCTTGAGTACTGTGTACAATTTTGGTTTCCATATATTGTGAGTCTCATTCCAGATCTGCAGGGTATGAGCTAAGAAGTAAGATTGAAAGAATTAAATCTTTTTAGTCTAAGTAGACATAGAATGAGAGGAGACATGATAGAAGTGTTCAAAATCATTAAGGGTATAAGTAAGATGGATGCTAGCTGCTACTTCAAATGTATTCATCAACAAGGATACGGGGCCACTGGTGGAGTCTGGTTAAGCGGAGATTTCAGAATAACATCAGGAAGCATTTCTTTACACAGTGAGTTGTGGACAGGTGGAATAAACTACCTAAACATGAGGAAATCTGCAGATGCTGGAAATTCAAGCAACACACACAAAATGCTGGTGGAACACAGCAGGCCAGGCAACGTCTATAGGAAGAAGCACAGTCGATGAAGGGTCTCGGCCCAAAACATCGACAGTGCTTCTTCCTATGAATAAACTACCTACATAGTTGTGTAGTTGAGAATAGTACATTAGGGACTTTTAAATCTAAACTCAATAGTTATTTCAACAAACTGTGAACAGGAATTTGTCAAACTTTGTAGGACCGATGGCCTTTTCTAAGGTTCTATTTATTCCCACAATTCCCATAACCTATGGACTTATTTTCAAGGACTCTTCTTCTCATGTTCTCAATACTTATTTTTTATTATTATTATTATTATTATTATTATTTCCTTCTCATTGTAGTTGCATAGTTCGTTGTCTTTGACACACTGGTTAAACACTCACATTGTCATACTCTTTCATTGGTTCTATTATGGCTATTTTTTATTATGGATTTATTGAGTATGCCTACATGAAAATTAATCTCAGCATTGTATATGGTGACTTATATGTACTTTGATAATAAATCTACTTTGAACTTTGAACTTTGAATTAGGGCTATTTCAATGTGGTATGAAATATATGACTGTTATATACAAATATGCAATATATGTACAAGGTGTATGTATAATAAGAAATTTAGATTAGTGTTCATTTATGAAAGTCCATGTTCATCTTTATGTAATTGCTTCTACTACTTCTATGATATTATTAGGCAGTTTGTGCACTGCTTTTAATCTCCTGTGAAAATTTCATGAACAACTTCCCCAGCTACAATCAGGAGAGGGAAACAGAACTGTTCTTCAAAATAAAAAAAAACTGTTCTTTCATATCCTTAAGTGGAAAGGCTGAACAAGAGTGAACATCGGGTTGTCATTGACCATGTGACCATATCAGCTTTGATTATCAGTGTCGAACCTGACAACTAATGTCTGAAAAGATTGCAGTTATTAACACAAACAGTCTTGACCTCAGTCAGGGATTGAGAGCTGATGTAGAAACAACCCTGCCAGCAGCAGTGAAGATGACAGCTGTTCTTACCCTCTTTGCTTCTGGCACATTTCAAGGGCCTGTAGGTGATAGCACAGGTTTCAGTTCGTCCACCATATCTAATTGTGTAAGCCAGGTGACAGCTGTTTTGCTCAGAGTGGCAGATCACCATATTTGTTTGCTTCAGCCCATCTGTTTGCTAGCGTTCTAGGATCCTGTCATAGTGATATTAATTCTGTCACTTCCCAGGAGCTTTGTGACATACAACAGGTTGAAGAATTGGCTGTTGGGTGAATCCATCATTTTATGCGGGATGCTACTGTTGCAATTTGATTTTGAAAGTCGTTCTGTTGACTTGTCAGTTAGTTCCTCTTTTTTAAAATGATATTCATCATCATCATTATGTGCTGTGTCATATGACACGGGCAGTCATGGCCTTTAATCTGATCCATTTCACACTGTTGTTCTTAAATTTTTCTCTTTCCATGACCATGGTTGTTCTTGGCAAATTTGCCATTGTCTTTTCAAAATGGGTGACCCCAGCCATTATCATTACACGTCAGTGATTGCCTGGCATCAGTGGTCACATAACCAGGACTTGTGATATAAACCATCGATCACCTGACCCCATGGCTTCATGTGACCCTGATTGGGGGGTAAGCAGCTGCTACACTTTGCCCAGTGGTGATTTCAGGCTAGTGGAGGGAGGAGTGCCTAATGCTTCCTACGGTGGAGACGTATCTCCGCCCCACCACCCATTAGATATTAGATTTCCTATTAGATGGTATTGTGCTTAACAGAATGTGCTGTAGGCAAGCTGTCATCTGATATTCCGAAAGCCAGTCCCAACTCTATCGCTCCTGGTGCTTTCAAATATGTCGTCCCTATGATAGCGTAGTAGTTATCCCAACTGTATTACCATTCGGAACTTTGGAGTTCGGAGTTCATTTCTGGAAAATTGGTATATTCTCCATGACCATGTGGGTTTCCTCCAATTTCCTCCCATGGTCCAAAGTCATACCAGTTAATCAGTTATTTGGTCATTGTAAATTGTGATCAGGCTAGGGGATGAATTGGTGGTTTGCTGGGTGGCACAGCTCAGAGATCCAAAAGGACTTACTCTGCACCTTATCTCTAATAAAAATAAAATAAAATATTCGCCAACATGCTTCAAAGTACCTACTGATCCTTTAGTACCACTCCAACCATAC
The DNA here is from genome assembly GCF_030144855.1 of Hypanus sabinus. NCBI lineage: Eukaryota > Metazoa > Chordata > Chondrichthyes > Myliobatiformes > Dasyatidae > Hypanus > Hypanus sabinus. Next base: position 100,801,113 of record NC_082710.1, on the reverse strand, counting down.
AAATCTCTACATGGGTTCAAGCAACTCTTTCTGATTCAATAACTGTTACCTAGTCAATTATAACAGAGACAATGAGGGAAAAAACTTTGAACTGTAAACACTTACAAAAGAAGAGTCTCATACGGATTTAAAGGCAAGCATTTATGGATTTCAACAAGAAGCAGTTCTGAATCAGATGTCAATGGTTCACTTACTGCATGGATGTCAAGGAACCATCCTTGGCTGTGAAAGTGGTTACTTGAGTTAAGCAATGAACCATGTTATCATAACCAAGACCTCAACGCAGGGTTCCTAACCTTTTTTATGCCATGGACCAGTACCAGTAAGCAAGGGGTCCATAGACCCCAGGGTGAGAACATGTGCCTCTGTAGTGCAATGACGTGTAAGTAACGTGATTGGAGAGAGTTCTGAGCATGCACTGGAATGATAGAAAGATTGAGAAAAACATGGCATTGTAAACATTGTGGTTGTTGTTAAATAAAAGTTCTATTTCTTCCAGAACATGATTCCTTATTAGTAACCCAAGGTACATATGAATAGAAAGAACACAACAGCATCAACGACAATCTGATGAAATTACATATATTTATCTCGAAAGAGACCATTCAATGGCTCAGGAACCATGAGCTCCTGCCATAAACAAGAAGATAAACATTATCTAGGAAAGTTAAGTTCCTTGATTTTTTTCCTCTCTACACTGCTGAGAAGGAATTCAAAGAAAAATGTTGGTAATGATTCAATTTCTTCACATGAAAACTAGAATGACGCACCTAACAGTAATAAGAAAGGAACTGATGACACCCTGTTTCCACTTCACGGTTGTGGTTTCTTGTGAACTTTACATCAGTTGTTGGAGCAATCAGGCAGATATACTGAGATACTTGTCTTACTTTGTGAAAGTCAGGCTTTGAATGGGAGTGCGTGCCTGAGCATAATCGAAGCAAACCCGAGGTAATGTGCAGCATTTTCAAGGCTGTAGACCAAATCTGCGCCAGGCTGATGCTCAGAAAAGTACAGTGTGTATGGGGTGTCCGGTGAGGGGTAGCACCTCTGGTGGCGAGCTTGTCGTGCTCCACCCAGGGGCATCTCATTCACCTCTGGTCGCCAACTGCCACCTGTGGCTCCATGTAACTGTTTGCTCGCGACAGTGGCCACACCCAAGTACACCACTTTGACAGACAGGCTAAACCAGGTGAGGGTAGCCAGGAACCTCCGACCCCAGTGAGGTACGTGTATGCCTACTCCAGCATGCAAAGCCGATTCCAGCAGACTGAGCGGATGAGATCAGCTACAAGATCCAACAGCCAAGAAGGTGGTGCTGCAATAGTTTGTGGAGAGCAAAGGGAATGACAAGGCACAAAGGGTGTCATGGCTATCCCCTGAAGCCGAGAAAGCCTCCAGCCATGACGACTTTTCATATCATTGAACTAAGATTTTTGAGGCCAAGAAAGTGGAACAGCGCCAGTGCAACAGCTTTTTCACTATAAAACTCTTCCCACACAAGTTACATCATTGTTGGAAGCGACAGGCCTGTTCAGAATTGACAACTGGATCTCAGGGTTGTATCCTGTATACATACTTTGATAATAAACGTACCTTGAATCCTTGAGTAGGCTTAAATGAACTATAGCATATTGACCTAAAGGTATCCAATCAAATACAAGGGATAAAATAATTTATAAACATCCTGTCACTGCTTTTACTGGACTCATACATACATATTGTTTATCTTCCTACCACCATGACTATCCGGGTATTACATTTAATCTGCTATTGATCTGAAATGTTATTTACATTCTTCTATCATGACCTCCTGGATGGGTCTTTGTCACATGGCTAGAGTATTCTTTAGCAGGAAGCAGGACCAGCTTGGTCCAGAATCACAGCACTCTAAATAAATTGGAATTAGACAGGGTGAATTGAAGTTGGTCGAATGAATGATAGAATGAGGGAATGCATCACTAAATCTCCTCTGTAACATGCTTATTATTACCAAATGAGGATGTTTCCCTGGATTTCAATATGTAACACTGATGATTTCCCAATACTGTTTTAGTATCATGCAAGCTCGAAACAGTTGCTCCAAATATCTTGCCACAAGGAGAGATTGATATCCCAGTTGACTCTGGCTTCATTGAGACAAGCATCCAAAACAAACTTTGCGGAAAAAAAGCACTTCAAAAATCTTGTGTTGAAATTGCTCTTTTAGAGTAGTGAAAAGAGGGCAATTATAAATTGGCAACATATTTAACACCTGTCTAATTATTATATCCATTATGGATAGTTGGCAGATTCTGAAACAGGATGTAAGATGAGCTCTTATTTCACTGTTGTGCTCTTTGTTATATAATGGAATACCAGTTTAGCCTCTATAATGTCCATCTCATGTTGCAGTTTCTCTGCGCAATTGCTTACCACACTTAAGACCATAAGACCATTAGACACGGGATCAGAATTAGGCCATTTGACCCATCAAGTCTGCCTCATCATTTCATCATGGCTGATCTATTTCCTAATCTCCTGCCTTCTCCCTGTATCCCTTCATGCCCTAACCAATCAACCTCTGCCTTAAATATGCATAAAGATTTGACCTCCACAGCTACCAGTGGCAACAAATTCCACAAATTCAGCACTGTCTGAACAGATTTCCTCCTCCTCTCCATAATAAAGGGACACTCCTCTACTCTAAGGCTGTGTCTTCTGATCATCAACTCTCCCACCAGAGAACACAGGCTCAGAATAGAAGGGTATCCGTTTAGAACGGAAATGAGGAAAACATCTTCTGTTTTTATCTATAGATCTAGCCCTGATCTCCCTGACTGGCAACTTCCGTTTCTTTCCACTACCATTCAAAGTCCAAAGTTTATATTTTCAGTTTTTTTCTGTCATTTCAATAAACCTCAACAAAAAAAAGTTAGATCTTTGAGAGAAGAAATCAACATACTGTTATGTACCCTTTGATGAGATTTTATTAAAACACATATGTATTTATTTTCAGTCATTGAATATAGACACCGAAGGTTTAAATTGCAGGAAGGAAATAAATGGGTTGTACTTTGGATGGCTTAATGGGTAAATCATCATACAGTCTTCCTTTACAGATCAGGTATCTCTGCTCATACAGATCGGAAGGAATAGGTTTGATTCAGGGCCTGTGCTGAATTAACTGATCTTATTTGGATATCAGTCAAGGCATAATTGCATTTTATGTCCCTGGGCTAAGGAGAAGAAAAAAAATATCAAACAGGGCCTATCCACTGACATCATACACAGCAATCCTTGTACAAATGTGTAGGGTAGGGGGTGGGGTTAGCACCAATGGCATTGCTGACCAAATGGGGAAACCCAGCACACTGTTCAGTAAATGTAAGAGCAATGCATGATCAGGTTTATACTCTGGTAAGAGACAGCACCTTCAAGTGTGCAAAAGGCAACAGAACGTGCAGATACTAAAAGAACGCCAAAAAAAGAAATAATAATAATAATAGAGTCAGAATTCCACAAATTAAATTATGACTGATTCATTATTACAGATAGGACAATCCATAATAATCGTCTGGATGTAATAATACAGGATTAACAAGCAAGAACAACTTATTTAATAGACATAGCCATTCCAAACACACATAACTTACAGAAATCAATAAGTGATAAAGCCAGAAATCTCCTTAATTAAAAGAGGAAATTGAAAGACTTTGTAACGTGAACAGGTAAACATTGTCCTGACAGTAATACCTACAACTGGTATCATGCCAAAGGCAACACACAATAGCATTAAACAATTAGGGCAACTGCAGCAATATCGATGTAAATCTTCAGAAAGCCACAATACTAACTACCACCAGAACAGTCCGAAAGTTCCTAGCAATTGAGAAATGAACATGCTTGTCAATGCCCGTACCTCAGGTTTTACCAGGATGAGTTAAGAAAAGTATGAATAATAATAATAATAATAATAAATAAGCAATAAATATCGAGAACACAAGATGAAGCGTCCTTAAAAGTGAGCCTATGGATTATGGGGACATTTCAGTGATGGGACAAGTGAAGTTGCTCCATCTGGTTCAAGAGCATGATGGCTGGGGAGTATAACTTCCTACGCCTGGTGGTGTGAGTTCTGAGGCTCCTGTACCTTCTTCCTGATGGCAGCAGTGAGAAGAAGGCTTGACCTGGGTGGTGGGGGTCCCTGATGATGGATGATAATGTCCATCCTGCGACAACGCTCTATGTAGATGTGCTCAGTGGCTGGGAGGTCTTTACCCATGGCGGATTGGGCCGTATCCACTACTGTTTGTAGGATTTTCCATTCAAGGACTTTGGTGTTTCCATACCAGGCTGTGATGCAACCAGTCAATATACCCTCCACCACATATCTATCTTTAGGTAACATGCCAAATCTTTGCAAACTCCTAACAAAGTAGAGGCATGAAACCTGAGACAAATCATTATAGTGTTAAGAAATAGCAAAGAAACATTCTGACATTTGAATTTCGAAACAAGCATTTCAGAAATGGAGTAGTAATGTTCTTGAACAGATCCATGCAACCCGGCACAGGAACAATGTAATAGGAAAAGTACCCTAGTGCGCTCATTGATTATTAATAGTGAAATGTGGAAGCTAAAGTAAATTCAAAATAATCTTTATTCACGCTCCACTTTCCACAGGGATCGCTTCCTCCAAGATTCCTTTGTCTGTTTGCCCCTCCTCACTAATCTCCCTCCCAGCACTTATCCCTGCAAGTGGACAAAATGCTATAACTACCCATTCACTTCCTCCCTCACCAACATTCATGGCCCAACACAGTCTTACTTTTTCAATCTTTTTATTATTGTTATTAATATGAACAAAATACAATTGATACATAGATAATGGGATTACAAACATACACATTTCAACTGCATATGAAAGAATACATAAGCAATGATTACAGTATAAATGAGTATTCCCAAATCATGGACAATACAATATATAAATAAACAAGGCAAATCTAGGTATATCATAATATTAAAAAAAACAGAAAAAAGAAAAAAAATTATGCAAAAAGAAAACTAATCTAATAATCTAATAGCTAATAAAGAAAAAAAAGGAAAAAGAGAAAAAGAAAAACTGGAAAAAGAAAAAAAAGGGTTGTTTATAATATCTCACAAGAATACAAAATCATCAGTGTTGTCAACTCCGATCCTCTCTACATATATAAAATCAAAACTGGAAAATCAAATAGGCTTGAAACAGGGTCATATTACATCATATGAAAATATTGAATAAATGGTCTCCATATCTTTTCAAATTTAATAGAAGTATCAAATACACCACTTCTAATTTTTTCTAAATTTAAACATAACATAGTTTGAGAAAACCAATGAAATACAGTGGGAGGATTAATTTGCTTCCAATTCAGCAAAATAGATCTTCTAGCCATTAGAGTAAGCAACGCAATCATTCGACAGGCGGAAGAGAATAAATGAAGTGAGTCCATCATTGGTAAACCAAAAATTGCGGTAATAGGATGGGGTTGTAAATCAATGTTCAATACCGCAGAGATAAACACTAGGCGAGGCAGCGCTTCACCTGCTAGTCTGTTGTGGTCGTCTCCTATATCCAGTGCTTCTGATGTGGACTCCTCTGTATTGGGGAGAACCAGTATAAATTGGGGAACCATTTTGTTGAGCACCTTTGCCCTACCTGTAACAAGCAGGACTTACTGGTGATCAACTGTATCAAGTCCTATCTCCATTCCCATTCCAACATGTCAGTGCGTGACCTCCTCATCACCACAGTGAGGCCACCCTCAGGTCAAAGCAGCTACGCCTCATATTCCATCTGTGTAGCCTCCAAGCTGAAGGGATAAACATCAATTTCTCCAACTTCTGATTATTTCTCCCTCTCATCCTTCCTTCTATTCCCCACTCAGGTTCCCCTCTTACCTCTTCTTTTCTCAACTGCCTATCCCCACCACCCAGGTCATGCTTTCTTCTCACTGCTAAAGAAGGTACAGGAGCTTCAGGACTCACACTACCTTCCCCTCTCCTCCTTCCCTTTCTCCCATGGCCCACTTTTCTCTCCTAACAGATTCCTTCTTCTTCGGCCCTTTTCTACCTATCACCTCCCAGCTTCACATTTCATCTCCCTTCCCTACCCACCAGGCTTCACCTTTCACTTTCTAGTTTGTACCCCTCCCACCCAACCTTTATTCTGGCTCTCCCCCCAACTCATTTTCCACCATGTTGAGGGGTCTTGGCCTGAAATGTCGACTGTTTATTCATCTCCATAAATGCTGCCTGACCTGCTGATTTCTTCCAGCATTTTGTGTGTGTTGCCCTGGATTTGCAGAATTTCTTCTGCTTGTGTAAAGGGGGTTTCTTCTTTTTGTTAACTAGCAGGAATGCTAATTTACTGATAACGAGAATGGTATTCCTTTGTAAACCAAATGGGGATTAATGTTCTTTCTTCTGAGTCTGTAAGCTTTTGTTGACGGGCTTTTGGGCAGATCGGCGCGAGGGGGTCGAGAGAGAGGACGCAATGCTGTAAGCTGGGCGAGGATCGGACCCCAAGTGGGGGTCCGAGGCCAGGAGGTACTCCGAGGAGGGGTGATGAAGCTAGATGTGCTTGGTTGACCACTCGGAGGGTCCTGAGCTGCGAGTCGAGGAGTTCAGAGGGTCCCGAGCTGCGAGTCGAGGAGTTCGGAGGGGATCGAATGGTGGCCAGAAGACTTCAGTAATTGAGCTCCAACAGTTGTGCACGAAGTGGTTTGGGCTTTGATAAGTTTGGTGCCTTTTCTTTATTTTTTCTCTTCATATATACTGTATCATTATTAATCACTTAGTTATAGTAACCTTTATAAATTGTACTCATTTAATCACATATGATGTACTGTCTGTTTTTGGGCGAGGCGGGGACATCACACAGCATCCACACCAGCTGATTACCCAGTTTGGCAGGGCCAAAGGCTGCTCCCCCTAGACGAGACGAGCTGAGCGAGCCTGAGGTGACCCAGGGGATTACATTGTGGGGGCTCGTCCAGGATCTGTGTGATGTCCCCGCCTCGCCCAAAAACAGACAGTACACCATATGCGATTAAATGAGTACAACTTATAAAGGTTACTATAACTAAGTGATTAATAACGATACAGTATATATGAAGAGAAAAAATAAATAAAAGGCGCCAAACTTATCAAAGTCCAAACCACTTCATGTACAACCGTTGGAGCTCAATTACTGAAGTCTTCTGGCCACCATTCGATCCCTTCCGAACTCCTCGACTCGCAGCTCAGGACCCTCCGAGTGGTCAACCAAGCACATCTAGCTTCATCCCCCCTCCTCGGAGTACCTCCCGGCCTCGGACCCCCGCTTGGGGTCTGATCCTCACCCAGCTTACAGCATTACATCCTCTCTCTCGACCCCCTCGCGCCGATCTGCCCAAAAGCCCGTCAACAAAAGCTTACAGACTCAGAAGAAAGAACATTAATCCCCATTTGGTTTACAAAGGAATACCATTCTCGTTATCAGTAAATTAGCATTCCTGCTAGTTAACAAAATGAAGAAACCCCCTTTATACTTGTGCCCAAAATAATTAAGTGCTGCTCTTGATTACATCTTTACGCACACAAATGAGTATGCATTCAAGTTCCGTATGGTCCCCTTCAATATGGCTATGACAGTCAACCAGAACAGTAGCAGATGTAGCAGTTCTTTATTTTCCGACCAATAAACACCTAGGTTCTAGTATTCATAATCACCTGAAGGATTATGAGCAAGAGAAATGGAAAAAATTAAAGGGGCAAAAATCACCTGCTTTTCCCCCTTTGAAAGTTTAAAATTAAAGGAACACTCACAGTAGCATTTAGCTACAGTATATGTTGAGTCCAGCAGACATCATTACCGGTTAGTTTATTTTGTAGCAGCCTTGAAGTCAGCGCCAATGAACAAAGCCATCAAAGACAAAGTCTTTAAGATAGGTCACGGAGCAACTCCTTTCACTGCTTTCAAGACTTCTTTTTATTTCAGATGTGGTTCTTCTACCGCTGGAGCCTGATATCTACATTCTGGTGGTGTGATTCCGGCCGATCAGGCGCTCTGCCGCTTTGTTGTCTCCGAAAGGGCTCCGCGAGGCTGCAAGTAAAGCACGTGGCATGAAGGCCAAGAGGCCTGGAGACGGGATGCAGGTTCATGATCAGCTTAATCTCTTGCCAATTAAAGTGTTGAGGAAGCTTGAAATCATTGTGGCGGTTGCAAAGGCGAGCTTGTGTTCAGTGCCATCCACCAGCCTCTCGCTCACTGTTGCCAGCCAGAGGAATGTGTCAGTGTGTAACAGTCTTTCTCTCTCTTGCCCACCGCTCCCAAGAGAAGGTCCTTATATTTGAATGGTTTCTCTTTCTCTCTTTCCCTCCCTCAATGCTGTCCAAGGATGGTGCCGGAACAAGGTTTAATATATGAGGTTTGTGGATTATGGCGCTTTAGCTTACATACGATGTGTTTCCAGTTGTTTTGGTTGCTACTTATTTGTTGCTGGTTTGGGTGATTTTGAATTGAGGTGGCCTGCCGATAATGAACACTGAACAGAACTGAATATACCTTTTGAGTTTGTGTTGTTATATTCTCTGTTTTTGCTCATTTTTTGTGTGATTTACATGATTTGTTTTTGTTTCTGCATGAAGGGAAGAGGGGGTTGATGTTTTTTCTTTGAACTGGTTGCATGGCTCTTTGTTCTGTGGTTTTCTGTGGGAAGACAAATCTCAGAGATGTATACTGCATACATACTTTGATAAGAAATGTACTTTGAATCTTTGAATGAAAAGCCAGAAAAGTTCTAAGACCGATGAAACTACCAACGTCCCTCAATACAGTAATTGCCTCATAAATACTCATGACGATGTTGGGGCCAGAAGAGACAAAAATGGTTGAAACATCTCCGTAGCACCATATACCTCAATCATCTTCTGTTTGAAGGCAGCAGATAACTAGCCTACACTCTTTTCCACTACAGGGTAAAGAGTTACTTCAACAGAACTGGGATTTGTTATAAACAGAGAGCAACACACACAAAATGCTGGAGGATCTCAGCAAATCAGAAAGCATCTGTAGAGAGGAATAACGAGTCAACGTTTCAGGCTGAGACTATTTCATCAGGACAGAGGCACTGATGAAGTGTCTAGGCACAAAATATTACCATTTATCCCTCTCTATTGATGGTGCCTGACTCTGAGTTCCTCCAGCATGTTGTGTGTGTTGCTCTGGATTTCCAGCATCTGCTGAAACTCTTGTGTTTGTATGTTTTAAATATTCAAGTTTCCAAGGAGCTGGAAAATTCAGCAGTAGAATTGAGGAAGAAGAGTGAAGGGAAAAAGCTTTTCCAGTTATTCCTTGTTGGCTGCAAGGAGCTGAAGTGCCAAACTCAAGTCCACAAAGTAACCTTGAGTTTCTGTAACAATCAAATTCTCATTTCTCCTCATAACAACAAGGAAGGTTTGTCACAAATTAAGTACTAAAATAAGGGTCAGTCATAAATGTAACAACAATTAGAGCTTTCTGAAGAAAAAGCTTTCAATGTAAATGAAGAGCAAAGGAAGTGTAGAGAATAGATTACAGCGTTTTTTTAGGAATGGTCTATATACTACTTAATTGCCAATTGTCAGATAATACCTGAATCAAATTTAGTGCATCCCTATTTGATTGGTTATGCCTTAATTGGCAATTGCATATTTAATTTTTATGCCAATCAGCCCAATCAAGACAGCACCAGGAATGTAAGAACAATTAGATGTTGGAATTTAAATCTGTTTAAATTGGGAATATTACTGAAAAGACATTGTTAAGGTTTCTTTTCTTCCTTAACCAAAAATAGGAAGGTTCCAGATAAGGCCTGAGTTTTATGTTCTGTCTAAAGTTGATGGAGCCAGTCAAAAGTGATGAGTGTTGGGAATGCATCCAATGAAAAATCACAAATGCAAGATTCATGTGGTAAACTGGGAAAAATCCATAAATAATAAGAATTTCACAGGATAAAAAGTAGAAAATTTTGCTAATTCAAAAATGTTTACTTAATGATTTTGGCAGTTGGGGCTCATCAGCTGTGGTTGGCAGCTCATCTAGGAGAAGAAAAACTCTGATCTTCTATCTGTCACTGCCTTGTGGCTCTACACACACGTGGGTAAGGCTTCAGGGGTAAACATCTAGGAAAGGTCCAGAGCTAGGGTCCCTAAAGTAGTCTTATGTCGAGTTCAATGCTAACTAGCAACTCCTGTGACGTGGCTGGTGCCAAACTGTGTCATTCTTTGGATTTATCAGCAGCATAGAAAAGAATATCTGCTACTTGGGCAACAGCTTGCTCCCCATATCATCCTGCGCTGGTTTGAGTATCATGTAGACAGTTAAGACATAACATCTATGGTCGACTTTGACCAATGGAGGACCTCAATGGCCTCAACTCATGACAGAGGTTTTATTTTAGAGTAATCCTAAGGTGCCACGGTGAATGTTTATTCAAATAAACAGCATGGTTCTGAAAAACATTCCAATCAACTTTCAAACACTTTTCAAGATGATAATACTTCTCTTTCGATCACGTTAATTTGGTCTTGCTTGCAGTTTAAAATGCCTGCACCTACAGAACATTCCTTTCCAAATGGTTGATTTTCAGTAAAACAGCCACTTTGTTTATAGGAACAGGAAATTTGAAATTACTTCCTTGGCACTGGTTTTAATTCTTTCAAATTTTGGTAGAGAGTTGCAGTTTGTCTTTATAATTCATTTTCCGGAATCTAAAACAGACATAGAGTATTTTCCTAATCAGGCTTTTTGTAATTGAAGGTTTTCCATTGGCATCACATGACCTATCCACGCAAAAGATTGTGTGGGTGATGGGCAGGGGTGAATATTCCCATGGGCTAGTTTGTCATCAAAATAAAGCAGAAATACGTCTCACAGCTTTTCCCTCGTGGCTTCTTTTAAATCCAATGAGGTGAAAGAAGAATTATCTGAGAAATGAAAATGAAGAGGTGTCTGGTAGCTCCTTGCTGTGACTGTCTAAAGCTCAGCCACATGAGCAGCAACTGGAGATATAAATATCTATAGTAGTGCGATCACGCAAGTTGAGTATGATGTTCTCCTAAGAAGTTGTCTATTGGTGGGTCCTTGGGTGGCTGTAACTCTGATCTGGGATCCACATTTTCTGGTGTAGAGTGGACAAGAGTAGGCAGAGGCTGTGGTTCGTGGTTAGATTTCTTGGTAATTCATTCTCATTTCACAGCTGTTGCTTGTTCTCCGTGGCACAGTGGAAATCATTCTCATGTAGTGCAGCTCACTCTTGAACAAATTTCCTCCAAGTATATCAATTAAGTGCAATGTCCTCCCAGTTTTTAGATGTAATTTTGAATTACTTCAGGCTGATTTTTGACGTTATCCTTGAGGTGTTTCCTTTGCCCACCAAGGGCTCACTGACCTTCCTTCAATTGAGAGTAAAAAACCTATATGGGGAGATGTGAGTTGGGCATCCAGATAATGTGACCTTGCTTTTGGAGTTGGTGTTGCTTTATCATGGTGGAGATGCTGGTCTCTTCCAGTATGCTGGTGTTAGATCAAGATGATCCTCACAAACTTTCATAAAGCTCTTTGGTGATATTACTCCAAGGCCTTCAGGTGCTTTCTGTCAGTGGGCCATGTTTCAATTCCACACAATAATATAGGCCGGTCAATTCCTCCATAGACCAGATGTTTTGTTTGAAGATGTAGGTTGCAGTTTTCAAAGACACTTTTCCTTAATCTTGCATAGGCTCCACTAACTTTACTCAGGCGTAGGTTGATCACAAGTTGATGTCAGCTTTTGAGTAGAGAATGCTGTCAAGGTACGGAAAATGGTCTACATTTTCAAGGCCTGCAACTTTTATAGAGGGCTGGATAAATGGCTGCTTGGGTAGTGGCTGATATAGGACCAGTGTCTTTTTAATAAACAAAGCAAGACTTTGGACCATACTGTACATGCCTTAGCAAAGGCATTCAGGATGCATTGGAGATCTTCTTCAGAGTGTGCTGCAATGGCTGTATCATTCCCATACTGAATCTCCATCATGGTGGTGGTGCTGACCTTGTTCTTGGCCTTGAACCAGTTGAGGTTGAAAAATCTGTTGTCCCTTCTATACACGATTGGGAATTTCTGTGGGAGGTCTTGGCCAATGAGATGAAGTAATGGCAGCAATAAAAATGGCAAATAGTATGTGTGCAATGCTACAAACCTGTTTGAATCCGGTGCTTACGGTGAAGGGTTCTGATTCAGTACTACTGTAGCTGAGTACTGTGGCTGACATGGCATCATGGAGTAGCCTTGGTATTTGTAAGTACTTGTCAGGACAGCCATGTCTTAATGGTATATTCCAGAGAGCTTGATTGTCTACTGTATCAAATGCCTCAGTCAAATCTAAATACAATGGTTGCCTTTGTTCACAACAATTTTCCTGTTATTGGGTGCCGTGAAAGTCGTGTCTGTGGTATCTCTAGATGGGCAGAAACCACACTGCCATTCAGCGAGTGCTTCTTCAGATAGTGGAAAGAATTGGTTGACAAGGATATATACAAACACTTCGCCTGTTGTTGCCAGAATTTAGCTCGTTTCCCTCTTGAATGTGATCATTATAAGAGCATCCCTGAGTTCTGAGGGCTGTTGCTCCTTTCCCCAGACCTTCAGGAGCAGGATGTGTATGTGGTTCAGGAGTACTGGTCTACCTTCCTTGAGAATCTCTGCTGCAATCCCTTCAGGACCAGTGGTTTTGTTGCTTTTCATGCTCTTGATGGCATCATAGACCTCCTTCATAGTATGTATTTTCTCACAGGTCTTTGGAGGATTTGGTTAGTGAACTTTGGTACAGCTGTGATGTTAAGAAGTTCTTGAAAGTGCTCTTTCCATTAATATCCTTCTGACCCTTTAGCAATTCCTTCCTGTCCTTTGGGTGCAGGGGTTTTACTCTGCAGTACCTTGATGTACTGCTTTGGTAGCACTGAAGAAGCCTCTCATGTCACCAGAGTCTGCCAGTCTCTGGATTCCAGGGCTTCTGCAGACCACCAAGAATTCTTTAGTTCCCTCATCCTGTGTTAGACATTTGCCTTACCTCTGGAGTAAGTTTCCCTTTTGTCCTTGCTCTCAATGTCATTCTTCCAGGCAAAAAAAGGCTTTCCCTTTCTTGAAGGTAAGTTATTCTGTCCCTATGTCATTATCATCAAATTAATCCTGATATTTTCTGGGCTTTTACTGAAGGAAGTTTTTGCAGGTTTTGAGGGTGGTGAATTTAAGCAGACTCCAGTATTGTTCAATATCATCTGGATGTTCCTGTTGGATTGTTCCCCAAACACAGTCTGAAGGTGCTGTTTGTTGTCTGTGTAAGAAGGCTCTCAAATTTTAGTCTTGGTCTGGTCTTCTTCCAATGAACCTTCCTCTTTATCATGTGTCTGATTGATGTAGTGGATTGGATCAGGTGATGATCTGTCCAGTTGTCATCAGTGCCGATCATGGCCCTTGTGATATTCACATCACAGCAGTCTTTAGCTCAGACAATGACATGGCCAATGAGATGCCAGTGTTTAGATCCTGGTGCCACCAAGATGCCTTGAATCTGCTTTTCTGGTAAAAGAGAGTGTTTGTGATGATGAGATTGTGCTCAGCAAGTATATTGAACAGTGGTTCTTCATTTGAGTTGATGTTGCCAATGCCTTCCTTTCCTATGGTACCCTTCCAAAGGTTGTAGTCCAACTGACCCTAAGAAAATTATTTTATATTCCCTGGGGATGCTCGACAGTCTCACATCTAGGCAAGCATAGAAGGCCTCTTTTTCATACTCAGTTGAGTCCAGAGTTGGTGCATAAGCTTGTGTGAGTGTTGCTATCCAGTTGTTGGCAAGCACCTAATGAACCATAAGGTATTCACTGATCCCCATGGGAAGTTCAGAGTTGACTGACAATCTGGTTGTTTATTGTAAATCCAGTAGCATGTATCCTGGGGTTGTCAACTGCCTTCTCTATCCAGAAGAAGGTCTAATCACTCTTGTCCTTCAATTGCCCTTTGTTTGCCAGATGATTTCAGAAAGAACAGCTGGGTCAGTCAGACATCTCTCACTTCTCACAGTTCTCCTCTCTGGTTGACCATTAGTCACACTATCTACCAGACTGTGCACCTTCCAGCCTCCAAAATGTTCTGTTTTGTAACTCCAGAAATGAATCAAAAGAAAAATATGACAACCCAGGAGAATGAATATGCTTAGCTTTTATTTTAGTGAGGTATGGCCATATGACCTAGTGGTGTAATCATGTATGCCAATCACATACTTTTATGTATAACCCATAATTAATTATCTTAACATGAAAGAATGTTTACTCAAAGTACTATATATTTACCATATTTCTCAAATATAACTGGAACATTAAATGCATGGCACTTCTCCCTGCTTAGTTATAAACTCCAACTCAATAGAGAATTATAGAATGCATTTTAACTTGTATCAATCAGTATACCACTTAGAGATCCTCAGCAGAGTAAATTTTAAATTGTCACATTGAGACCTGAAGATTTAATTACTGTGGAGGATTTCTTACTCTTGTGGAATAATGTTGTTCCTGACAAGGGGTGTCATTCTGCTTAGCAGGTGAGACATGAAACAATGCCAATTTCTGGGGTCTCCTCAGTGGTGGTGGTAGGAGTTGACTCTGGGACTGCAAGAAGTGGTTCTGACAGCTTGGGATACCTTTCCTCTGGATGTGTTGGCATCCTGAACAGTTGCATGGCAAGCTGCTCGATCTACTGATCTATCCAATGCCACCAGGAATTTGACCATGCATAGATAACTGCAACATTTTAGTTCTCAGATCAGATGATACAGTAACTCTCAATCCCACTCATAAGGCGACCCCCATCATAGGCAAGTTCATACCAGTGTGGGTAAAGGAAGAAACTGGAATTTCTGCTGCACATTTGGGTGGCCAAGTAGACCTGAGACTGTGTGCTGTTTTTTTTCTGGATTTTCTTTGCATCATCTCTGGTGTAATAAGGAAACTTTTGATGTAGAGCGAATACATCAAGGAGAGTATCCACTTTTATAAATTTTTCAAGTAAATGGTGCAATCCATCATTTCCATGATTAGTCATCCTCTTGAATTCTATCCTCTAATTGTAGCCTCCAAGGAACATGCCTATCTCTGCGTATAAGTTGCTGCTGTTAATGGACACACTTCTGTGGACTCTACCTATTGATGCTCAGTAATGAGGGTAAATTCTCTCCCATACAAGTACTGGTTGAAATATTTACACCCCAAACCAAACTCAAGGCCTCTTTATCAATCTGTGCATGTTTTTTTTTTCTCTACAGTGTTAAGGGAACATGATGCATGGACTATGGGGCATTTACTTCCATCGCTCAACATGTGACACATCTTCTGGATGACCTGAATCATAATGTCTGAATACAGTGACTGATGTCACCATTTCCTTTACCTTTTTGAAAGCCACTTCACACTGCTTTATCCATTGCCATTTCTTCTTGATCTGTGGTAATGAGTTCATGGGGTGGAGCACAGTTGCCAGGTTTGGTAGAAGACTGTAATTAACAAATCCTAAAAAGAACCACAACTGTGACACATCTTTGGCCTTGCAGCATCCTCCATTGCTTGAATTTTCTCAGTACACTTGTGTAAAACTTGTGTGCCAATGGTGTGACCACAGTAAGTGATACTCGAATTAACGAATTCACACTTCTATCGTTCTCTGAGCCAATAATCTTCAAATCTTTTTAACACCGTCTTGAGATTTTGTAGGTATTTCTTGTCATCCTCACAGGTAACAATGATGACATCCAGCTATAACTGAATGCCTGGGCTGCCTTGCTGCACTTGGTCCATAGCTTTCTACCGGAATGCATATGCTACTACAAAAAAAACTATTACAATGACAAAGCCCTGAGTGAGTGTTTATGGTGAGAAATACTTTGGACTCTTCTTCCATCTCCATCTGTAGGTAGGCCTCAGTTAAGTCCATTTTGCTGAAGTGCTTCCCTCCGGAAAGCTTTACAAAAATATCCACTATCATGGGTAGAAGGTATTGATCTACTTTCAGTACTGGGTTGATGGTAATATTAAAATGGCTGCAGATCCTGATACAACACTCGTCTTGGCTACTAGGACCACTGGTGTTGCTCAGGGGCTCCACTCTAACCTGGACAGAATTCATTTGGCCTCCATGCAATCAAGCTCACTGGCTACTTTATCACAGGTGGCATCAGGAATCAGATGGGCTTTGTAAAACCTGAGTGTGGCAATTTTATTTAACACTATTTTACCCTTGATATCTTTAAGTTTTCTAATGCCATCCTTGAACCCTGCTGTGGCATCACCCAGTACCTTTCTAAATTCATTTCAGTTGACTCTATTGCAGGGGATGTGGCATACAAATGGTGGATGGATCTCCAATCTAGTTGTAGTTCTGTCAGCCAATTGCAGCCCTACAATACTGGCCCTCCTGTTACTTTTTTTTTACCATAAACAAACTCAATGTGGCTTTTGTTTATCATATTTCACTTTTACAAATGCTATTCTCACTGCAGTTATTTTTTTCTCTAGTATATTTTCTTAATTGTATATCCTCAGGCTTCAGTTTAGTATCTTTGAAATGCTATTCAAGCTCATTTTGTGGAAGAACGGAAACCGTTGAGCCAGTATCCATTCCATTTTAATTATTTTGCTATTTCCTTTGGATTTAAACCATATTGCTTGTCTCTTGTTAGTTTTCACATTTTATATCTCAAGGCTACCATATCCTGCATCACTCTCATCATTATTAGATTTTTTTTTATCAACAGCATCCAGATTAGTGCTCTTTTTGAAACTGCAACCAGGTATTTTATCTTTCTCTCTTCCCTGTGCCGTCCATTTATTTTTGTCTGCCCAATATACTCTAAGTATGTGCCCTGCCTTGTTGCCCTTCTGAATGTCACTCCTTTAATCCTGCATTCTGGTGTACGCAAGCCCCTGCTACAATAGTAACATAATTTGTTCAGCCAGCCAGGTTTCTGCATAGATGTTGCAATTTTGTTCATTCGCTTACTTTTCTGACTGCAACTCTATTGAGTCTCTGTATACTGTTTCTTTTGATACAGCAATCTCAGCTGTTCTTTTCAATTGTGTTGTGCTTCAGTTGGGAACCATTTTTGAATGCTTTCTTACAGGATTCTACAAACCAAACTATTGTTCAGTGCATCATTAAGCCCGTTATTGAACTGATAATGCTTAGACAATTTGTTCCATTCAGCCACGAGTGCTCCACTGTCTTTTGATTCTGTATATGAAATCTAAAGTGTTCTCGAAAAATAATGGTTTTAGTTCTGAGTGTTCCTGCATTACATTCATGGTATCAGCAAAGCTTATTTCATCTGGTTTAGTCAGAGCAGACAAACTTATAACCAAACTGTATGCTTTTCCACCAATTGCTCTCAACAAAACTGACACTCATTTCTGATCAGCTATTCCATTTGCTTTAAGATACGGCTCAATTCATTCAGTATTCATCATCCAGTTATCTGTTATGCAATCAAGTGCATCTATCTTTCCAATGCAGCCAGACATTTTTGCTTTAATTTAATTTATTATTATTGTTATCCAGTACTCACTATTTATGAACCCATGAATTTTCTATTTCTGACTGTTTTAGCTCAAACATCTCTTTCTTCCCTTAACGAAAAACATGCTGTGGTTCAACATGTAGATAGTTGACTTGGGTTCATTTAATACATACTCATCACCGCTGTTATGTTTTGTAATTCTAGAAACTAATCTAAAGGAAATCGCAGGAGCAGAGATATATGTATGCTTATTTTTTATGTTAGTGAGGCATTCACAAATGATGTGGTGGCAAAATGATATATATCATTCATGTACCTTTACAAATAATGCATAACAGATTATCTGAACCACAAGGAATGCTTAATCAAACAATGTTACTCAGATATATTCCAAGATGGTGGTGCGACGCAGCTTGCAGCGGCCACTCCGGAGCTGATTATCTGTTATTTGTGAAGTGGGGAGCCGTGCACAATCATAGTTGATTGAAAACGGACGTGGGAGCACAGAGGTACATCAGGAAATCTCCAGGAAGATCTTCTTTGCTGCTGCTGCTGTGAGGTCCAGGACTCTGCTGGGAAGAACAGGCCCCCAGTCCTCGGGGTCGTGTTGCCGATGGCCATTGGCGGGGCGGTCTTAATACGCTCGGCAGAAGATAGTGCTCGGAGAAGCTGTGCCAGAGGGGATGGTCGTCAGCTTGGAGGTTCGACGGACTCGGAGTCCGTTGTGGTCAGGTCGCTTTCGGTGTGTGCTGCATCTGCGAGGCTGAGTCAAGCGGCGCCCTGGAAGTCCATAGTGGGGGTATTTCCTTCTGCCGCCGGTGTGGGATGGCAAGTCTGTCGGGACCCTGGGGACTTGTGGAAACTGTGTAGTGATTTCTTTTGAACTTATAGTCCTTTAACGTCTTTGAACTATTTTTACTGTGCCCATGGTCTGTTTTTTATCAACTATGCTATTATTTGCACTGTTGCAACTATATGTTGTAACTATGTGGTTTTGTGCAGGTTTTGTAGCTTTTGCTTTAGTTTTTGGTGTTGTTTGTCTAGTGGATTTGGAGCTCCTTTCCGGGGAACGTGCTAAGATGGTAGCGCGATATTAATATGCAGCAGCCTCTCCGGACTCTGGATTGGGGATTGCCAAACCTTATGTGGATTTTCTGGTGTAGTCTGTTTTGTCATATGCTGGAGGAATGTTGTCTCATTTTTTAACTGCATTGCATTTGTGGTTTCTAAATGACAATAAACTGAATCTGAATCTGAATATTACTGAAATACGCAACAAAGGTTTCTGACCACATATGATGATCTCTCTGGAAGCAGTAATCAAGTAGGAGGTTTTGAGGCAGGCTCTTTTTTAGCATGCTTTTTCCAGCCCCTTCCTTGAGAGGAGTGAGCAGAGAAAATCCTAAAGTGGGCTGAGGGAAAAGTGAGAGAGGAAGAGGATTCAAATTCAGATTCAAATTCAGTACTTGTGTCTGTTCCAACAATACATAAGATATGCCCTTTTTGTTAGCGTTGAAGGATACCTCCATAAGTACACAACAAAGCAGAAGGTAAACCGACAAAATAGACTATGCATTTTAGCAATCTGCTAAAAGAGGGAACATTCATCTATTGTCTTTCCCTATGTATTTTCAATGGGACAGAATCGAAATGTTTGGTTTCCCTAGACACGAAATATCAGTTGGAAGTTAAATTGTGTACAGGTTTTATTTCCTGAAGACAGGTTCTTAATTAATCCATAATTATGTTATCCATAATGTCATAACTTCAGAATGATCTGTAAGACTCTTCCCCACAAAGCCTCCAGCACTTGAATGTCAATATTAACAGAAAGCATTCCATCCCATAGCACTGCCATCCTTCTTGGCATGATGAAAACACGAACTCTCTAGAAAAATTGGGAAGTGTCAAATAACATAAATGGCCCCTACATAATTAGTCTTCAGTTGTGCTGTCTTTCTATATCATACCTGCTGTATCACACCTGGTCATCTTGGCAGTTCATTAAAAAAAATGTACTTAACTAGCATTAGAATCATTAACTTTGGATTTCTTAATTTTTGAATATTTTGACACTTCAGAAATATTCTCCACTTAATGTATTGAAGCAAGAGAAGTGCAAATATCTGATAGATTGGTATTATGGTATTATGCATAATTATTCCAAATTCACACCCTATTCATGCAACTCGTGGATCAAGTTTGCTTCAGACAATTGATGAGAAAAGTCAAGCGAAGAGCAGACTAGAAGTTAACCAGAATAAAACCAGCTGTTTGGGGAACTTGGAGAAGATGATATTATTCAAGGAACTCAGGAGGTCAAGGATTGGAATTAATACATATGCTCCAAATAATGAGGGCTTTTTTGACAGGGAATGCGGAACATGAGAAATTGTTATTTCTGTCAAGAGAGGTGATCATTTAAGATAACTGCCAATATAAAACAAGGTACATAGGAAGTTACCAGCTGGTGGTATAGCGGCATCAGCTATGGACTTCGGAGCAAGAGTTCGAATCCCGCCGGCTCCCTTGCACGCTCTTCATCCATGCTTGGGTTGAGTGTCGAGCTAGCAACTCAACCTTGTTACAAAAAAATCTGGAGGGGAATAGGCTCCACCAGGTTTCAGATGCCCAAGATACCATATGATACCATACCATATGATGAGCATTCACAAAAAAGATTGGTGCAAAAAACTTGCCATGACGGCACCCTGACAACTCCACCAGGATTCACCACCCAGCTCCACCTGCCCAAGATTCATCTTCTTATCAGGTCTTGTAAGTTCCCCTTACATTTGTCCTTCCAAAGTACACCGCATGCTTTTTAAACTCTATCTGCCCTTTCTTTTCATGTAGGTATGTCTGATCTATGTCCTATGATATCTTTTGACAACCTTCTCCACTGTCTGCAACTCCGCCAACTTAGAATTTAGAACATAGAGCACAGAACATAGGAATTTACAGCATATTACAGGCCCTTTGGCCCATAATGTTGTGCTGACCCTGTAACCTACTCTAGAGACTGCCTAGAATTTCCCTAGTGCATAGCCCTCTATTTTTCCAAGCTCCATGTGCATATCTAAGAGGCTCTTAAAAAAACCCTATTGCATCCGCAACATTTTATCTTCCAAATGCTCACATGTGTGAGTATTGTTTGCTTACTGCAGTTTGATAATTGAGGGACAGAATGACAATCTGTTTTGAACTGAAGATTAAATACTTTGCTACTTAAGGTTTGCACAATGCAATTGATAATCATCTCATTCATGGGTTAAGATGAGATGACAGTCCACAGGGTAAAGATGTTAGAAAGAGATTTTATGCACTTAGTGCTTGTTGAAGATGGTGATGAAAATATGATGACTGTGATAAATATGGGGCTGTGATTTCCCCGTGCAATAGCATCACACTGTCATTCATCAAGAAGAGGTTTATGATTTTGCTACCTACAGAAGACATTTTCTTGTAGTGGGTCATCTTTCTCAATATAATCAGCCTCATCACTTCTCTCTTTTCTTGTCCTAGTTTAAAGAACGCCTCATTAGTTATGCTTCTTGTCCGACTAATTTTCAACATATATCTATAGTATCATAAGTCAAACACCTCCAGCCGCCTTCTGTCTTCAGCTCATGGTCCAATTTTCACGTTTGTGTAATACTTTTGACTGCACAGTGTAATTATCACTTCCTGTCATCAAACTGATGTAAGATTGTACAGAAGCAGCCCAGTGTTATGAAAGGTAATATTGGTGAATAAAATGAATTCAACTGTAAGTAGAGAGCACCTTCGTAGGTTTTATGGGATATTTGACCTACAACTGTCTTTGGATTAAGAAACTATTGGACAAATAATGAAAGCAAGTATTCTACACAGAATAACCACTGGGAAATTGATGCAAACTCTTTTCTTGCTTCAAATCACTGGACTGGAAAATTCAATATTACACAGGAACCTAGTGCAAAATAAAACTGGTTTTGCAAACTTCGGCCATCTCATCCTTGCACAGTTGTGGAAACATGGATTTTCCTATTCCTTTTTTAACATGAACCGCCTAACGATCTATTCTTTCTGGAACCTAACATCAAAGTTCAAAGTAAATTTATCATCGAAGTATGTATATGTTTCCATATACTACCTTGAAATTGATTGATCCTCAGGTATTTACTGGAAAGAAAAAGAAATACTAAAGATTTTTTGTGAAAAACTATTCATAAACAGATGAAGACTAACAAACAACCAATGTACAAAAGCAGATAAACTGCAAATAGAAATATAATACCGAGAACTTGAGTTGTGAAGGTCCTTGAAAGTGACTCCATAGGTTATAGAATCAGCTCTAGGCTGTGGCGAGTGAAGTTATCCACACTGGTTTACGACCCTGATATTTCTAGGGTAATAGCTCTTCCTGAACCTGGTGGCATAGGAACCAAGGGTTCTGTACGTCCCGCCTGACGGTAGTAGTGAGAAGAGGGCATTGCCTGAATGGTGGGGGGAGGGGGTGCAGGGGATGTCTTTGATGATAGATGCTCTTTCTTGCAGCAGCACTTCATAGAAATGTTCTCAGTGATGTGAAGGGTTTTGCCTGTGATGGCCTGGGCTTATCAACCACTATTTGCCGTCTTTTCCATTCCTAAGCACAGTTTCTACAATGCATTTAATATTTCAGTAATATTGCAAATAGATTGTTTGTTAAATAATTCATTCTGGATTATATATAAGAAGTTTGTGAATGACATATGTCATTATACACCTAAGTATACAAATTTCCCGGCTCCCTTGTTTTCCTTTTCCACTGTGCATCTATAGAAGTTTGTCATCGTTTTTGGTGACATGCTGAATGCATGCAAACTGCTAAGAAAGCAGAGGGGTGGTTGTGCTGTCTTTGTGATGGCACTTGCCAAACACAGGACAGATCCTCTAATATGCTAACACCAAGGAATTTAAGGGTC
Organism: Hypanus sabinus; assembly: GCF_030144855.1. NCBI lineage: Eukaryota > Metazoa > Chordata > Chondrichthyes > Myliobatiformes > Dasyatidae > Hypanus > Hypanus sabinus. Next base: position 100,778,575 of record NC_082710.1, on the reverse strand, counting down.
CACTTCCATTCCTTTAACTCATGGATACAGGCTTCTTCTTCCTGAAGCCAATTATCAGTTTTTTTGGTTTTAAAGATGCCGAGTGAGAGGCTGTTGTGATTTCACCACTCAACCATGTATTCAATCTCCCTCCTATATGCTGTTTCATCACCTGCTTTGATTCAGACAACAATCAGTAAACTTAAATACAGCATGTAGTTTCAAGAAGCTCATGAAAGCATCATTGACTTCATAGAGTCATAGTCTTGTACAACAGAGAAATGGGCCATTCCATCCCTTGCATCCAGGCCAGTCTTTATGCTCATTTATACTAATCTTAAATTTGCTCACATTAGGTCTCTATCCTTCTGTGCTTTGCCTATTTAAGTTTCTGATAAATGTGTCTCAAATATCGTGCTTGTGTCTAAGTCTACCACTTCCTCTGAGATCCAGATATCAGTTGCTCTTTGAGGGGAGAAAACCACTTTCTTCTCAAATCTCCTTTCAAGATCCTTTCTCTCATTGTAAACCATTGTCCTTTTTCTTATGCCCTTTTCATGAGAAAGTGATTTTGGCTATCTACACTTTTAATTTATCTTGTAATTCTATATATCACAATATAATATTTTTCACAACTTGAACTTCTCTTTAAAAATAAATTTAAAGTATTTATTTAAAATAAACTTTTTAAACTTATTTTAAAAGAGAATTTGTGTCATACAGCAGTTAGTGTAACTCAGAGTTGGATTTTGAAGTTCGATCCCAGTGTCCTCTGTAAGGAGTTTGTATATCCTCCCTGTGGAATGTGTGGGTTTTCTCTGGTGCACCAGTTTTTTCCCATGGTGCAAAGATGTACAGGTTAGTTGGTCATTGTAAATAGTTCTGTCATTAGGCTCGGGTTAAAATGGGGGTTGCTGGTCAGTGTGGCTCAAAGAGCCTATTCTGCATTATGTCTCTAAATAAAAATAAATATAATATAAAAACAGAATTATAAATTCACATGCTCCAATTCACTACCAATTTCAGCTTTTTTGTCTATCCCATGTTAAAGATATACTTTGGGGAGCCCTTCTAAAATTCCATAAAGATTAAATGTAAGTAACGGAACAATCACTTTTCATGAAGCAAATCAAAAATGACACAGCTTGTTGTTTGTATTTTTCAGTAACTCACATCACTGGTGCTGGAAAACACATACTAATGCCTTATTGCATTACTCCTCATGAATAAGATGGGTTTATTGGATCTTGGTGCCAGACTTCACATTTGAAGATTTAAAGAACAAGAAGAAGGGTAGCGATTGCAAAAATAAATACTCATTTGAATAATTGTAATTCCATGGTATTTTGTACTCAGTAAACCCTTCCATCATCTGTCTATGGATATAAGATAATGTCCACTCTGAGAGAAAAGGCACAACAAAAGGAAACATCATTGTTGTTTACAGCTGTTGGAGATGAACTGTGGGCCAAATCTGAAATCAAATCTTTCCAAACTGAGCAAATTGTGATTTATTTAGGGGGGAGAAATGAAGACTATCACAGAAGTTCAGATGAAGAGGCCTTGAATGTATCTGTTGCTTTAACAAAACCAGTACAGTATTAGAGTGGCATATACAGTTCCTTGAAAAAATATTCAGCCCGCTCATCTATTTTCACAATTACTGTCTCAATTTCTAAATTTAAAATGTATTGAAGTAGGAATTTTTTAACTAAACATTGTGGATCATATCAAATCAAAATAAAAATTCTAAAACCTGTCAACAATTTGTAAAAAAATTACAAACTGAAATTGGGGCTGAAAAGTCTTGTAGACAATATGAAGATAGGTGGAAGGGCGGGGAGTAGAAGGGCTATTGAAGGGCTTTGACAGATTAGGAGATGGGCAAAGAAATGGCAGATGGAATACAGTGTCGGGAAGTGTATGGTCATGCACTTGGGTAGAGGAAATAAAACGGTTGACTATTTTCTAAATGGTGAGAAAACACAAAATATTGAGCTGCAAACGGACTTGAGAGTCCTTGTGCAGAATTCCCTAAAGGTTCATTTGTAGGTGGAGTCTGTGGTGAGTCAGGCAAATGCAATGTTAGCATTAATTTTAAGAAGACTAGGATATAAAAGCAAAGATGTAATATTGAAACTTTATAATGCACAGGTGAGGCCTCACTTGGAGTATTGTGAGCAGTTTTCGGCCCCTTATCTAAGAAAGGATGTGCTGAAACTGGAGAGGGCTCAAAGGAGTTCCACAAAAATGATTCCAGGATTGTATGGCTTATCATATGAAGAGCATTTGATAGCTTTGGGCCTGTACTCACTAGAATTCAGAAGAATGAGGGGTGACCTCATTGAAACATCAAGTGAATAAAGGCCTTGACAGAATGGATGTAGAGAGAATGTTTTCTATGGTGGGAGGGTCTAAGCCTCAGAATAGAGGGGCATCCTTTTAGAATGGAGATGAGGAGGAATTTCTTTAGCCAGAGAGACTGAATCTGTGGAATTATTTGCCACAGGCAGCTGTGCAGGCTAAGTCTTTATGTATATTTAAGGAAGAGGTTGATAGTTTCTGATTGGTTAGGGCATGAAGGGAGACTGTGAGAAGGCAGAAGATTGAGGCTGAATGGAAAATTTGATCAGACATGATGAAATGTCAGGGCAGGCTCAATGGACCAAACGTAGTAATTCTGCTCCTATCTCTTATGGTCTATTCGTGTCCTTTGTAATTACGACCATTACTTTCCTCTGGTGCAATATATTACCTGCCCAACTCACCTGATTTGTTGCTGTAGAAAATTGGAGGATCTCCTATTTTCAATGAATTCATAACAATAAATCCCCCCCCACCGTAAGATCCAGCAATATGGTAGATTTCCAATAGACTAAACAAAAAAGACAACAAAAGAGAAGCGCGCACCTGGGGAAGGATACAAGACCATCTCAAAGGCACTGAACATACCTCAAAGCTCAGTGCAGTTCAGTGTGAAAAAGCGGGAAAAATATGAAAGCACAGCCACATTGCAGGAAGGAAGCCTTGGCTTAAAAGAAAATATCCTTGCCCTTAAGGACATTGCAAAGTGTCACTTAGAAGACATTGTAAACATGCGGAAGAATGTCTTGTTGTTGGATGAGACAAAAGGGAAACTTTCTGGCCTCAGTACGAAGTGATACATGGGGCATAAATCTAATACTGTGCATCAGCCAGATAGCATCATTACTTCTGTAAAGTATGGTGGAGGAAGCGTCATGCTATGGGTATGCTTTTCAGCAGAAAGGACTGGAAATCTAGCTGGAGATGATTGGAAGATGAATGCTGCTAAATAGAGACAGATCCTGGATAAAAACCTAAAAGCCTCTGCCAGAAATCTTAAACTGGGGAGGAAGTTCATCTTTCAGCAGGACAACGACCCAATGCAGACTATTGGAGCAACCATGGAGTGGCTTCAAATAAAGTCCTGACTTTAACCCAATCAGTCATCTCTGGCAAGATCTCAAGTAGTCCACCATTATTCCCCAACTAACCTAACACAGCTTGAGCAATTTTGCAAGGAAGAATGGGCAAATCTTGTTCTATCACATTGTACAAAGCTAATAGAGACTTATCCAAAAGACGACTGGCTCCAATAGCTGGTTCTACTAAGTACAGAGCAAAGGGGGGATGAATACTTTTGAACGGCTGACATTTAAATTTTTAAATTTTTAATTTTTCGTGCTTTACAATTTTCCTTGCTTCTTGGCCTCTACTGTTTAAAAGAATGAGCATGTGATTCACAAATAAAAATTCTCAATTGAACTGATCAAAATCCTGGTTGTAATACTCATTATATGAACAAAAAGTTGAGAGCTGAATACTTTTACCAGGCACTGTAGCACTGTATGTGGTTAGTAGGTCAATTGGTCATTGTAAATTGTCCTGTGATTAGGCTAGAGTTAGACAGGTGGTTTGCCGGGCACAGTGGCTCACCCGGCTGGAAGGGCCTGTTCTATCCTGTATCTCAAAATTATTATTATTATTATTATTATTATTATTATTATTATTATTATTATTATTATTATTATTATTATTATTATTATTATTATTATTATTATTATTATTATTATTATTATATTAATAATAATAATAATAATAATAATAATAATAATAATAATAATAATAATAATAATAATAATAATAATAATAATAATAATAATAATAATAATAAAAACAATTTATTGATGTGGGCTCATTCCCTCTGCTGCAAGTTCTGAATTTTGAATCCAATCTGGTAACTTTTGAGAATGTGTGTTCAGGGGGTAGATAGGTTGGTGGCAGGGAAGGTGAGGGATGGAGGTGGCAGAATTATTATGCCTATTAATGTATAGCATAGTCAGCTCATGTCTGATTGTGCTTCCTCAGTTAATTGCAAAGGTGGGAAAAGATCAGAGATATAGGCATGAATGAAGTGACAGCCAATAAGTAATTTCAAAAGGCAGTCTGACTACTTCCTCTAAGATATGGAAACATCTATAGGAAGGCATTTTATAATCTTAGAACAAATCCATTTACTGGAAATGGACCTATTTGACAGTTTATCTTATTAGAAGCTGTTATTTCTATAGTAACTCTCACTTCTGTTTTGGACTGTCCCGGAGTGCTTCCTAGCCTATGAAAGGCTCTTGAAGATTGGTTGTCTATCTGTAGACCATTAGTGTTATTTTCTGTGATGATGCAAATAAATTTAAGTTGTTAATTTAAGCACATGTTTTACATAGGTTGCTTTCTATTGATGACACTGGGTAGAAGAGAAATCACCAGTTTAATCAATTAATAAAGTGGCATGGTTAGCCCACCACTACTACAGCACCTGTGACCTGGTTTCATTTCCCACCACTGTCTGAAGAGTTTATACATTCTACCTGTGATCGAGTCAGAATCATCAGTGGCACATGTCGTGAAATCTGTTAACTTTGCAGCAGCAGCAGTACGATGCAATGCATAATAATAGAGAGAACAATTTGTGAAGTACAGTAGGTATGCGAAAGAAAGAATTTAAAAAAAATTAGTAAGGTAGTGTTCATGAAATCGGATGGCAGAAGGGAAGAAGCTATTCCTGAATCACTGAGTGTTTGCCTTCAGGCTTCTGTGCCTCCTTCCTGATGGTAACAACAATGAGAAGAGGGCAAACACAAAGTACACTGCAGATGCTGTGGTCAAATCAACATGTACAAACAAGCTGGATGAACTCAGCAGGTCCGGCAGTTGAAATGAGCAGTCAACGTTTCCGGTTGAGACCCTTTGTCAGGACCAAAGAAGGAGGGGACAGGGGCCCTATAAAGAAGGTGGGGGGGAGGGTGGAAGGTGCCGGGTGAAAAACCAATCAGAGGAAAGATCAAGGGGTGGGGGAGGGGAAGCAGGGAGGGGATAGGCAGGAGAGATGAAGAAGGAATGTAAGGGGAAAGCACTATGGGTAGTAGAAGAAGGCAGAATCATGAGAGAGGTGATAGGCATTTGGAAGAGGAGGCAGAGTGAAACTGGAATGGGGGAAGGGAGAGGGAGGGAATTACCAGAAGTTGGAGAATTCGATGTTCATACCAAGGGGCTGGAGACTACGCAGATGGTATATGAGGTGTTGCTCTCCAACCTGAGTTTGGCCTCATCATGGCAGTAGAGGAGGCCATGTATGGACATATCCAAATGGGAATGTGAAGCAGAGTTGAAGTGGATGGCAACCGGGAGATCCTGTCTGTTGTGGCGAAGAGGGCGTGACCTGGATGACGCAGGTCCTTAATGATGGACGCTGTCATTTCAAGACACTGCTCCTTGAAAATGTGCTACATGGGTTTCCTCCAGATGCTCCAGTTTCATTCCACAGTCCAAAGGTGCACGTGTTAGTTGGTTAATCAGTCACGTGGCTGTAATTGGGCTGTGTAGGTTCATTGGACCGAAGGTCCCGTTACTGTGTTGTAACTCAAAATTAAAAATATAAATGAATCTTTGGCCATCACTGCTGCCTTATTGTGCACAATAATGCTTTTGTTAAAAAAAATGTGGTCTATCACTACAATTTTGAGAGTATTATATTGTCATCTGATAGGCTGATGCTGAATCTTGGCTGGCAGGTACGCATATCATCTCATGATACAAAATAACAACCTAAAGCTCCGCAATGAAGTCCACTGAGACAAAAAATCAAAATGAAGTGTAGACACTGACAGCAAGTGAGCTTTAGCAAGTCGAGCCTTTATGTTATATTGAGAAGGATTGAGCTAAGTGTCTGCGAGAGTGACATTGTGTAAACATTAATGACTGGAGTCTGTGCTGAGCAATATGTTATATTGAGAGCGATGAGACTGAACAACAGAGAGTAAATTAAACAAGGGAGCTTTTACTCCTGCAGTCCACTGATTGAATACAGTGTAAGGGAGGACAGTCAAAACAATGAAGTGATTGGGAAAATCAGCTTGTCTTGAAAGGCAGAAAAATAACTCCAGTTGTAAGCAGAAAGAGAAGATGCTGGGTAAAAATGGAGGGCAGGTGAAGAAGCTGCATTGAGAGAAAAGAGTCTTATGTATGAACAGCCTGACATTAGTGCAGATCAGATCTTCTTTCAATAGGACTTTGATAATTTTCTTGAAGAAGCCTACTTTCCGTAAAGCCTCCACAGAGTACTAGCTAAAACCTTAGCTAGGCTGGCTGATAGGTAGGAGAGGTCAGCCAGGAGTGGAAACTAGTGATCAGTGGAATAAGGTTTGAATGAAGATTGAGCTGAGGGTGGGAATGGGAAATTTGTCGTGAAAAGAGTCAGGGAAAGTATTTTTTTGAAAATTTGGATGGCCGGGTGGAGATACATCTCTACCAAAGGAGGTATAAGACACTCCTTCCCTCTGCTAGCCTGCAGGTCACCCCTGGTTAAGGCGTAGTACCTGATTAACCCCCCTCCCCCGAATCAGGGTCCACAATCAGGGTCACATGAAGCCATGGAAGCAGGTGGTGGATGGTCACGTGAGCAACTGGTGCATATCACAAGTCCTGGTTGTGCAACCACTGATGCCAGGCAATCCCTGAAGAGTATTGATAATGGCTGGGGTCACCCATCTTGTAAAGGCACTGCCCAGGAGAAGTGGATGACAAATCACATCTGTAGAAAAATTTGCCAAGAACAATCATGGTCATGGGTAAAACTGTGATTGCCCACGTCAGTACGACATGGCACATGATGATGGTGATGAGAATATCCTTATGAAGCTCAGAATTTCACTGACATCACTTATACCCCACCAGGAACTTAAACCTTCCAAGGGTCTTCTGGTGTCAGATATGATACCTGACCTCAAGTTGACAGTGTTGTTAAGAAGGTGTATGGTGTGCTGGCCTTCACCAACTGTGGGATTGTGTTCAAGAGCCGTGAGGTAATGTTACAGCTGTACAAGACCTCAGTTAGACCCCACTTGGAATGCTGTGTTCAGTTCTGGTCACCTCACTACAGGAAGGATGTGGATGCTACAGAGAGTGCAGATGAGGCTTACAGGATGTTGCCTGGATTGGAGAGCATGCCTTATGAGAACAGGTTGAGTGAACTTGACCTTTTCTCCTTGGAGTGATAGAGGATGAGAGGTGACTTAGAGGTGTTTGAGATGATGAGAGGCATTGATCATGTGGCCAGACAGAGGCTTTTTCCCAGGGCTGAAATGGCTAGCGCAAGGGCCATAGATTTAAGGTGCTTGGAAGTAGGTACAAAGGGAATGTCAGAGGTAAGTTTTTCACACAAGAGTGGTGGGTGCATGGAATGCACTGCCAGCGAGGTGGTAGAGGTGGATACAATAGGATCTTTTAGGAGACTTTTAGAAGGTACATGGAGCTCAGAAAAATAGAGGGCTATGTAGTAAGGAAATTCTAGGCCGCTTCTAGAGTAAGTTACATGGTCAGCACAACATTGTGGGCCGAAGGGCCTGTAGTGTGCAGTAGATTTGCTATGTTATAAACACTTTCTCCCCATTGTTCCCCAACCAGTAACCACTATCCCTCTAACCAACTCTTTATCTTTATCTCGGATCTTTATCTCACATCAAGTCCTGATGTCACTCCCTGGCTTCTGTTGAATATAGGGTACAAATAGTAGCTTTCCTTTCTATAGGTGGTCCGTATGCCTGCTCAAAACATGAGGGCAAAGCAGTGTGGCACTGAGGTCAAATAAGGTAATTCGATTAGAAATGAAGTTTAAAATTATGATCATTCCATCTGTGCTTACTATAATGGAACTGAATCTTCTCTGAGATAGATTTTAGAAATCTGGATGTGAAAGTGCTCAGTCCATTGCATTAACACTAATGGTACAAACCTCTGTGGTAATCTGAACTGTGATGAGAATGTAGGTGGGTTTCAGTGGTGGGGGGGATATGGACAGTATAAATAAATGGAGGAGAATGTGGCAGATGGAAAAGGATGTGGAAAGAATTAGAGTCATCCATTTTGCATGAAAAATTTGTAAAACAGTGTATATTTAAATGGGGTACGAGGGGATTAAAATTGTTATTCAGAGAGACCTGAATGGTCTTGTACAGGAATCACAGAAAAGTAAATTGTATGTACAGTATCCAGTTAGGAAGACATGACATATTTGAACTTAATGCAAGAGCACTAGAGCACCAAAATAAATACATCTTAATTGAATTGTACAGGATAATGGCGAAACCAACCTGAAATAAAATATGCAGGTCTGGTCTTCCTCTCTAAGAAAGGATAGTCTTGTGACAGAGGGAGAGTGCAATGAAGATTCACTGGCTGTATCCAGCGATGGGGGATTGAGATGGAATTGCCTTTTGAGGAGAGTTTGAGAAGATTGATTGGTTATATAGAGGTTAATGAAAGGTAATGTCACTGAAACATATATAATGTCTTTGGATGCAATGATATTATTTTCCTTTGTGAGCTGTATAGAACAGGGTTCTCAGTCTCAAAATAAGGGCTAACCAAACTGGAATGAGATGAGCGAAGTTTCTTCACCGGGGCAGGGATATTGAATGTTGGAAATCTACCTTGACAACGGAGCCTTTGTCACTGAGCCTATTTGAATTAGAAGCAGATTTTTGTTTTGATTTTAAGGGGTTTGAGGTGTGTGAAGTTTGTGCAGGAAGGTAGCATTGAGGTAAATAACTATCTATAATCTTATTAAATGAGGGCGCAGGCACCAGTGCTGAACGGTGTATATCTGCTTCTGTTTCTAATATTCTAAACAAAACTCATGTTAATATTTTATATTACTTTTTATAGCACATTTTATCCCATATACTTTGCAGATCCAATCTTGTACACTATAATTAGCCATCCAAACCAATTTCTTCCTTAATACTGCAGTGACCATAAGTCTAATGCATCCATTTCTTCAGTAATGTTCTCTACACAAGCATAACTTGGCCTAAAATGTCAACTTTTCAAATTAAAATATCTCTTCTAGTTATAATTAAAAATCTAGGTAAGGGAGATGATTATATTTCACCTGCTGTTGTATCCCTAGCTGTTTTAGGCAATCTGAATAAGTTATTAGAGAATCATTAGCATACTCGTTCAAACTGGAAATGGGGTTATGAGGGAACCATTACATACATCTTTTCCTCTGACCTTGGAGGACTAAAGACTCTGTATATTCATAGTATTATTTATTTATTGAGATACAGCACAAAATAGGTTTTCTGGCACAGAGCCACACAACAATCCCACAATGTAATCTTAGCCTAATCAAGGGACAATTCACAATGACCTATGAATCTGTATGACTTGGACTGTGGGAGGAAACTGAAGCACCCAGAGGAAACCCACGTGTTCATGGGGAGAATGTACAAACTGTTTATAGGCAGCAATGTAAATTGAATCTGGGTCCCCTGTCCTGTAAATCTTTGTGCTAACCACTGCATTACTGTATCGTCCCAAAGAATGCAAAGCCAAATATTCCTTGTCTAAGTAACAGACAACAAATACATTGTTGTTTAAAGTATAAATCATAACCTTGTGCATTCCACTACGATGGACCAAAGACACATCACCTTTAGGGAACAAGGAAGAAAAACATCTCCTCTTCTGTAAAGGAACGACAGTTTTCACACTAAAATCAATTGAGTTTGTTTCTGGTCAGAGCATGATTTCTGTCCCTAGTTACCGCACATTTTGCCTCAGGACTTTCATCGATATTTTGTCCTTAAACAGAGCAGTGCAACCTATAAAGTGATGCAAAAATTCAATAACATTCAATTTAGCTGTTTAAAAAAAACACACGGATGAGCGGATGCTGCAAATTGGCTTAGGAATCTTTTCACTCCTTCTACTAATAAGGACAGGAAAATTCCTGATCATTAAAATTCTCCACATTGCTTTTCTTAATCTATGATTTATAAATATAATTTTTCCCTCAGATGTTATCTTATTTGATGAGTAAATATATTTACATATTTTTCTTTTTTTGTCAAATGCAATATATGGCTTCAATGGGATTTACAGAAATTACCTATACACTATCTTGTTCTTTGCTCCTTTCTATCTATCCATAACTTAAATTGACAGGCCACGTTATATCTTCCTCTCTGTGGAAGAATCAAGCAAAGTATTCAAACACCAAAGCATAATAACCTGAATTTAAAACAATATTATCAAGAATGTAACGATCTATCTTCAACAGCCAAGACAGTCGTTAAATGCAGAATGCTGTTACAACAGATAAACTTTTGATGTGCTTAAATGGCGTGGCTTTTATAAAAGAACATGGCTGAAGGTTATTGAAAAATCATTTGTGGCTAGTTATTTTCTGATATTTAAATCAACCTGGTTTTCCATAGGCAGATGGGAGAAATTAAGAGTATGGATCTGTCCCTGTATCGGCTATATTGTATGTTGAAATTCATCCACTAGCAGCAGATTTTTTCAGAGATGATCTAGCAGTTAACAGAAAAGCATCTCTGAACCTGTTTTACTTTTACTGTAGGTTAAAGTCTTTCTTTGAAGATGGTTTTCTATTCTATAACATCCTCAGGGTTGGCAGATTCCTTTCTGCAACACCAGAATCACAAAAACAACTGACGATTGCCTTGATTCTTTATTTGATTTAGTATTACAGTGGTACAAATATGCCTCAATTCTCTACAAAAAACACAAACCTGTTGATGTGGTGCAAAATTTTTTTGACCTGGTTCTATATCCTGCCTCATGTCCAAAAGACATTTTGTTGATACCTCACACCAATTTTCTACAAACAAAATTGCATTATGGTTTAAACCATAAGACATAGGAGCAGAATTAGCTTATTTGGCCCATCAGATCTTCTCCAACATTCTGTCACGGCTGATTTATTATCCCTCTCTACCCCACTCTCCTGCCTTCTTCCTGTAGTTTTTGACACCCTTACTAATCAAGAAACTATCAACCTCCCCTTTAAATATACCAATGGCCTCCACAGATATCTGTGGCAATGAATTCCACAGATTCACCATCCTCTGGCCAGAGAAATTACTCCTCATCTCTGTTCTAAAGTAATGTCCCTCTTTTTTATGGCTGTGCCTTTTGGTCCAAGGCTTTCCCACAATATGAAACATCATCTCCATGTTTGTTCTGTCTAGAGCTTTCAGGATTCAATAATTTTCAATGAGATCCCTCCTCATTTTTCTAAACTCCAACAATTACAGACCCAGAGCCATTAAATTCTCCTGATACATTAACATCATTCCGTGACTCATTCTCGTGAACCTCCTCTGGACCCTCTCCAATGCCAGCACATCTTTTCTTAGATGAGGACCCCAAACTGCTCACAATACTTCAAGTGTGATCTGACCAATGCCTTCAGCAATATATCCTTGCTTTTATATTCCAGTCCTCTTTAAATAGATGCTTACATTGCATTTGCCTTCTGGCTCAACCTGCAAGTTAAACCTTTAGACAGTTCTTCACGAGGATACCAAGACCCTGATTTTTGAATTTGGCCCTCATTTAGAAAATTACCTACAGTACACCTCATTCCTTCTAGCAAAGTGTATTACCATACACTTCCCTACATGATATCCCATCTGCCACTTCTATTTCCATTCTCCTAATCTGTCTAAATCCTTCTGCAGGTCTCATTTTGGTTATTTGTCAGTTAATGTACAATAAAAGCTATAATATTTGACTGAGATTATAGTTGAAGTCCTTTTGTTTGACATCTGCCTTGAGATATTTCTGCATATTTAATATTTGATTGAGAACATCATAAGGATCGGGAACTTCATCTGAAATCATGCTTCCCATCAAATATATTTGTCTTCTCATGAACAAATGAGGGATTCGGCTCCAGCACCAGCCTATTTGCCATCAAGGAAATTATATACAGAAAGATGCCAAGAAAGGGCCAGAAATATGAAGGATTCCCTACTTTGCTTACAGACTGTTTGTCCCACTTCCATCGGGGGGAGGCTACATAGCAGCCAAGGCAGGACACCAGGTTCAGAAACAGTTACTTTCCCCAAGAAATACACACAAAATGCTGGAGGACCTCAGCAGGGCAGGTAGCATTTATGGAAACACGTAAGCAGTCAATGTTTTGGGATGAAACTCTTCATCAGAACTGAAACAAGAGATTACAAGTCAGAATAAGAAAGTGGGGGGGGGGGGGGAGGGAGGAAGAAATACAAGATAATGAGTGATAGGTGAAAACAGGAGAGGGGGAGGGGTGAAGTAAAGGGCTCAGAAATCGATTGGTGAAAGAGATAAATGGCTGGAAAAGGGGAATAAGATAGGAGAGGACATAAGGTTATAGAAGGGGTGTATTATTAAAGGGAGGTAATGGGCAGGTAAAGAGATAAAGTGAGAGAGGGAAATTGTAATGGTGAAGGGGGAGGCATTACTGGAAGTTCGAGAAATTGAAGTTCACGCCATCAGGTTGGAGGCTACCTAGACGGAATATAAGGTGTTGTTCCTCCAACCCAAGTGTGGCCTCATTGCAGTAGTAGAGGAGGCCATGGGTTGACATGTTGGAAATTATAGGCTGACTTTCCCCAAGCAGTAAGACTAATCAATACCTCCACCCACTAACCCCTTCCACCACTTCCCCAACCACCACTACTTTATCATTGCCCATAAGTCACCTTATGGACAGACACTCCTGTGCCTAATGTCATTTTAGGGACATGCAATCAATCTGTGTATATAAGCTATGTAATCTTTTACACTTGTATATAGGAAATGGCATTAAACAAACTTGAATCTTGAAACATATTTGTCTTGTCATGAGTAAATGAGGGACTACCTAACTGATGGATGGGATGGATGGAATCTTTTGTCATAGTGAATAGGACTGGCAGAGACTACTTTTGTCACTTTTGTTAGAAAATATTGACATTCTGCACTTGTAGAAAGAGAAGGCAGAACAGTGAGATTTATATTGGATTAACTTGCAGCAGACGGTACGGCAGTGAGAATCGTGCGTCCACCAAAAATCTAGAACTGATTGAGTCTATTTGTTCCACTTTGGCCTCATCAATTACTGTAGAAATTAAGAGGAAACAAGTCAACCTTGAATCCGCCGGGACAACCTAAAAGATGAAAAGAGTGCTGGGTTGTCTGTTGAAGAACCGCGATTCTGCAAATTCTAAGTTCAAAGATAAAGGGGATGAGGGAAAAGGAACAGAGTTAAAGCCTAATTTAGAATTTTCTTGTGTATACTTGCACTTGTGAGTATGGTAATAAGCTAAACTTTGACTATGAGACCCTCCCAGGTTACGAACAGGAACTCCAGATGGGAACTTTCCAGTGAGGTCGCTGCAAGATGCAGTGATACACTGTGGCGCAACTGGTAGTCACTGCTTCCCAGCACCAGAGTTCCAGATTGGTTCTTTCTTTCTTTTTCAATCTTTTTATTAAATTTCATATATAAAAAAAACAACACAAAATAATGAATAGATTACAGATTCAATAGACTTGAGATTACATTAGTAATAGGATAATAATATCCTATTAAAACATCCATCAACAAAAGGTACATAAATCAATCAAGTCTATATAAATATATATGAAAAACAAAAATAATCGTCGAAAAAAGAAAAAAAAATTGAAATTATATATGAGAGAAAATATATAATGAACAAAAATACTAAACTAAAACTAACATGGGCAATAATAGCACTTTATAAATATATAAAGGTGTCAAGAAAAACTCCAGAACTCCATACCTGAACAAGTATAAGTAGAGAAAAGGATCTGAAATAAGCCAAATTAATTCATATGAAAGTGTCGAATAAATGGTCCCCAGGTTTCTTCAAATTTAATTGAAGAATCAAAGATAGTGCTTCTGATTTTTTCCAAACTCAGATAAGAAATAGTTTGGGAGAACCACTGAAATGTAGTAGGAGGATTTACTTCTTTCCAGTTTTGTAATATAGACCTTCTGGCAATTAATGTTACAAAAGCAATCATTCGTCTGATTGAAGGGGAAAGCTGATTGCCATCTTCATTTGGTATACCGAAAATTGCAGTAATAAAATGGGGTTGTAAATCGATATTCCATACTGAGGAAATGACATCAAAAATGTCCTTCCAATAGTTATGTAAAGTGGGACATGTCCAAAACATGTGAGTCAATGAAGCCACTTCTAAGTGACATCTGTCACATTGAGGATTAATATGCGAATAAAATCGGGCAAGTTTATCTTTAGACATATAAGCTCTATGTACAATTTTAAATTGTATTAAAGCATGTTTAGCACAAATAGAGGAGGAATTAACCATTTGTAAAATTTTTTCCCATTTATCTGTTGATATATTACATCGAAGTTCTTTTTCCCATTCTTGTCTAATTCTATCCGATATTTCTGGCTGTATCTTCATAATCATGTTATAAATAAAAGCTACTAATCCCTTCTGACAAGGATTAAAAGTAAAAATCAAATCTGAAAAATCCGATGGAGTTGAATTAGGAAAAGATGGAAGAATTTTATGTAAGAAATTTCTAATTTGTAAGTATCTAAAAAAATTAGATTTAGGTAATTCAAATTTGTTGGATAGTTGATCAAAAGACATCAAAGTACCTTCAAAAAAAAGATCACGAAAACATTTTATACCTTTCCTTTTCCATATACTAAAAGCTTGATCTGTCAATGAAGGTTTGAAAAAAAAATTACATAAAATAGGGCTGTCCAGAGCAAAGTTTTTCAGATTAAAGAATTTGCGAAATTGAAACCAAATTCGTAGTGTATGTTTAACAACAGGGTTAGATATCTGTTTATTGAATTTGGCTAAATCAATAGGAAGAAAAGAACCAAGAACGGAAAATATAGAATATCCCTTAACCTCACTACATTCCAAATTTACCCACTGTGGGCACACAGGTGAATCCAAATCTAGTTTCCAGTACATTAGGTTACGAATATTATTCGCCCAATAATAAAATCTAAAGTTAGGTAAAGCTAGACCACCATCTTTTTTAGACTTTTGCAGATTGGTTCTTGACCATGGATGATGTTTGCATGGAGTTTATACTTCCTCCACTTGACTATGTGGGCATCCAAGTACCCATGCCAGGATGCTATTTATTAACTATAGCTCAGTGTTTAACGCCATTCCTACAATCCTGATTTAAAAAACTATAGAACCTGGGTCTCTGTACCTCCCTCTGCAAATGGATCCTCAACTCCCCGACCAAAAGACCATAATCTGTGTGGATTGGTAATAATATCTCCACCTCACTGACAGTCAACACTGGCACACCTGGGTGTGTGTTTGGTTTACTGCTCTACTCTAACTACATCCATGACTGTGTGGCCAGGCACAGCTCAAGTGCCATCTATAAATCTACTGATGATACATCCATTGTTGGCAGAATTTCAGATGGTGATGGGAGGGCTTACAGGAGCGAGATATACAAGTAGTTGAGCGTTGTCGCAGCAACAACCTTGCACTCAACATCAACAAGACCAAAGAGTTGATAGTAGACTTCAGAAAGGGTAAGACAAGGGAACACACACCAGTCTTCATAGAGGGATGAGAAGTGGAGAGAGAGAGCATTTTCAAGTTCCTGGGTGTCAATATATCTGAGGACTTAACCAGGCCATATTGATATAGCTATAAAGAAAGCAAGACAGTGGCTATATTTCATTAGGAGTTTGAGAAGATTGGGAATCCCACCTAAAACATTTGAAAATTTCTGCGGATGTACTATGGAGAGCATTCTGATTGGCTGCATTACCATCTGGGATGGGGGGGTGGGGGAAGTCTATTGCACAGGATCAAAGCAAACTCGAACTGAGTTGTAAAATTAGTCAGCTCTATCATGGGTACTAGCCTCCACAGTATCTAAGACATCTTCAAAGAGCAATGCCTCAAAAAGGCAGTGTCCATCATTAAGGACCCCCATCACCCAGGACATGCCCTCTTCACATTGTTCCCATCAGGAAGGAGGTACAGAAGCCTGAAGGCACACACTCAATGATTCCAGGAGCAGTTTCTTCCCATCTGCCATCTGATTTCTAAATTAAAATTGAACCCACAAATACTAAGTACCTCACTACTTTTTTCTTTAATTTCTGTTTTTGCACTATGTATTTAATTTAACTATTTAATATACATATATATACTCACAGTAATTTACAGTTTCTTTTCTACATTTATCATGTATTGCATTGTACTGCTACCATTAAGTTAACAATTTTCATGATATATGCCAGTGATATTAAATCTGATCCTGATTCCTCTGAATGTTCTACCTTCCTCCCACAACCCAAAGACATACAAGTGGACAAATTAATTGACCTGTGTAACTTGCCGCAGTCCATAAGCAAGTGGAGTTGATGAGAATGGGATAAATGCAGGATTACGGCCAGAGCAGGTATGGTAGACTAAGCAGCCTGTTTCAATTCTGTATGTCACGATGATTCTATGCCACTGTTGTGACTGTGAACAAAGTCACCAGAGAGACGGTGAAGCTAGTGGATATTGAAGTCTTTATTCAGCAAAACAAGCAGCAGGCGTCATACTTGAGACAATCTTGGAAGAAGAGGCCTACCTGACCCAAAACTCCATGACAGTTTTATATGCTAAAGATCAAACGTAACAGCATGATAGTTCCATAGTTACCATGTATCTACTGTGTTTCCTTTGAATTACATATAATTTTCAAACATGTCCATCTTTACCCCCACACTCCAGACACCCAAAATGAAAGTTAATTCCCACTGACGCTGGGTCATATTCATGCATATGTAGGCTTCTGCGATCAAATCGAGTGGTTCTTTGTTTGCAATCAACCTCAAAAAGCAGCTCCAGGAAGACCGTTGTTCAGAGCTGCCTTTTAAATTCAACCTACAATCCACGTTTGAAGACTGGCTGCTGTTGAAATTAGTATTTGCTATAAACCTTAACTCCAGAATACGCCCTAACACCATTAAAGAATGAATGTATGTTGGAAAAGATTTCAACAATCCAATTGCAATGATTCAGCAGTGATCAGCAGAATGCAAGATATGGCCAAAACCAACAGCAGCCAGCTGGAAAGATACTGAGCCTAGGAAGCTAAGTGTGACCCTGAACTTCATCTTAAAGGTCAGACTAGTCCAGACGTTTGCAGGAGGTGACAGAAATTGGAACGAATAAACAATTCAATTTTGAATTTCTTACTATAAATTGCTTGGTTTAAGGGGACAAAAATAGTAAAAAAAAATATGGTTGTTCTGTAAATGAGGAAAGAAAATGTTTTTTTCTCAAACCAGTGAGTTTGAAATTCAGTCCTTTTTTCAAAACTGAGTTCCAAACATTGGGATCTGCACTACTTGATGTATCAGTTGGACCAGTTTTACAAATGAGAGAAAAGAAAATGACTGGACATAAATGAAAATCCCACCATAAAATTCAGAGTTAAATTTCCTGATACAAAAAACATAGAACAAGCGCAGCATAGGGTTAGACCCTATGACCCAAAGTATTGTGCCGCACTTATTAAACTAGCAATTAAACCTAAGGTAACTAAATGAATCCCTTTTGCCTATAAACTGATACCCCCAAGCACAGTCCTGCTCTGTTTCAAGCCCAAAAGCACTGAATGATACTCAGGAATGAATGGTTAACGTATGAGGAGCATTTGATAGCTTTGGGCCTGTAGTCGCTAGTTTAAACAGTGAGGGGGGAATCTCATTGCAACCTATCGATTATTGAAAGGTCTGGATAAAGAGGATGTGGAGAGGGTGTTCCCTATAGTAGAAGAAGCCTAGGTCCAGAGAGCACAGTCTCAGAATAGAGGGATATCCATTTAGAACTGAGATGAGGAAAAATTCCTTTAGCCAGGTGAATTTGTGGAATTCATTGCCACAGGCAACTGAGCAGGCCAAGTCACTGTATATATTTAAGGTGGAGTTTGATAGGTTCTTGATTAATCAGGGTGTTAAAGCTTATGGGGAGAAGGCAGGAGAAAGGGGTTGAGAGAAATAATAAATCAGGCATGATGGAATAGTGGAAAGGACTAGCTGGGCTGAATGTCCTAGTTTTATTCCTATGTATGTCTTACGGACTAATTTACATTGTCCCTTACACAAAATCTGAAACACAAGATCACCTTCACTAAACTGTTCTTATTGTTGTAACATATTATATTGTTAAACATTTGTTATATGAGCACTATCAAATAGCCAACAATAAGGGAAACTGGGCCCAAAATGTTTTATTCAAAAAAGTGTTTCAAAGAATTTTTCTGTTCCCACATATAATTTCGTAAATGCAGGGTGAAATTAAATGATGCAGAATCCTTTTGAAATCAGCTGAAAACAATATGAACACTTCGCAAAACAAGATACCTGGTGCCAGAGTGTCAATTTACAGGTGTGCAGTTTTGAGGTCAGATAATAATACCATTTTGTTGATTTAAGAGCTGTCAAATTAATCTCAACAAATTTTTGAGGTTAACAGATAATATTTTTCTTTATCTTCTGTTCTAATACAATTATTAACAGCAAAAAAAAACATTGAAAATTTTAATCCTTCCTGTGTACAGAGCTGTGTCTGATTAGTAATAACAGATGGTGACTTTGATAGGAACACAGACAGACTTGAGAGTTCTTCTTAAATTCAATTAATTCATAAATCACAATTGACCAGAGCAACGCCTGATGAGAGAAAGAGAATCAACATATGAGACTGATTGATCAGCATGAAAAGAATGCACCCAGGCCGCTGCCCTCAGTGTCCATCTGCCCACACCTACCTGCCCTGGACTTAGAAGACCGAACAGTCTGATCCTCCGCACCGAAGAGCTGTCCTGTAAGGTGGAGTGAGCTCCAAGTGTTGAAAGTTGTTCCACAATTGTTAAACATCTTTGATAGTTCAGGATATTTGAGCACCATTCAGATATATATAATCTTAAAGGATCAATTAGAACATTGGAAAATGCAAATAAAAAGAATATTGTGGTAAAACAATGAAAACCATTACCATTTCATATAGGGTCAGTAACCCCAGTGATTGGGGTCATGGTTCTAACACCAGCCAGCCCTGGTGTGAAGCAGAGGGGCTGGCTGTGAAGTGCACTTAGACCTTTTCTCTAGTGATTACTGCACTGCCAGTGAGTCATTGGAGAGTCCAGTAGCTGAGCGTCTGACCTGCAGGTCGATTTGGGCTTCCTATGAAACTGCCATCTGTCAGTCAGCTCAACTTTGTCCATTCAGATTAAATCAGTAAAATCTGTTAGGAAACAGCTCTTAAGAGGCAGTTTGTCTTGAGGGTATAAATTTATCAGAAGGCCTGACACTGGCCTGAAATTGGACCTTAGAGCCTTAATAATATTGATCTGGTGAGCTGCCAGTATCAGTTTTTACCTCCTAAGACAGTTCCCTCAATGAAGGAATTAAACATTGAGTCACACAGCTCACCAGTTCAGGTTCAAAGGCAGGAGCTTCCATCAGATTACCGAACAACTGTCGAATACCACCTCACTATTCTTGCTCTCTTTTTGTACTGCTTATTTAATTTAATTTTAGATATATTTCTTACTGTAATTTATAGTTTTTTTCATGTATTGTACTGTACTGCAACTACAAAGCAACAAATTTCACAACATGTATTTGATATTATGTCAATGATAATAAACATGATTCTCATTATGATTCTAAGAGGGAGGGAGAAACATTGTGGAAATTGCTGCTACTTCTGGCTGTACTGGTTATCAGGAAAGGAATAAAAACATCAGGTGTAGAAGATATAAATTCTAACTTGTTCCTGACTTAAAATTTTATGTTATGGTGCTAAACTCAAGCATATGTCCCTCACTCACATACCTAAGAATGGTGGCACTCATCAGCAGCTGTCCAATGGTTCTTTACAATATTTGGTCTGGTGTTTCCCCAGAGCGCTTTCGTGGAAGATATTGCTTCCCAATACAAACTTCTGTTATGAATGTTATGGGCATAAAATTTGTTTTGTAAACGGATGGATGTAATTAGATTCTTGATTCAAAATTCAGTCATTTACAGTATCAG
The DNA here is from genome assembly GCF_030144855.1 of Hypanus sabinus. Classification (NCBI taxonomy): domain Eukaryota; kingdom Metazoa; phylum Chordata; class Chondrichthyes; order Myliobatiformes; family Dasyatidae; genus Hypanus; species Hypanus sabinus. Next base: position 100,758,152 of record NC_082710.1, on the reverse strand, counting down.
GAGAAGGTTAGATCAATTATCGATTAAATTTAGTCAAGCTTCTGTGTCATCTGATTTCTACTAGTAACGTGCAGTGCAGTGACAACACTCACCTTGTGAAGAAAGGTACCCAGTTAATCTTAGTTGATTGTTAATCCTAAACTGAATCTACCATGAAGCAATAGCAGCTGTGATTGGTCAAAGTTGGGCGCATGTCTGAAGCTTCACCTTTGTTGCAGTGTCTGATCAGTCCTTAATTAGTTTATGAAGGAGACTTGTTCATTGCCTGTTTATACCCTGAAAAGAAGCAGTGCTATCTGCTGAAACCTCAGGAAAACTTTGCCTTTCAGCTGGAAGAGGCTGAAATATCGCTTTGTGTATAATGACACCCAGCTGCGAGAAACCTTCATCTTTGCAATCTTTAATTAGGTGCAGCTGTAGGCAACTAAACTTCTTACACGCTTTTAATTAAAAGAAGTAAACTTTTTTCTTTCAAATTTAATTTGAAAAAAAATAGACTTTTTTGCATTTTTTTGATTTTTATATCTTTTTTCAATGTATTTAATTATTAACAACTTGAAATTCAGATTAATAGCCTCATCAAAATAACAGGCAAAGGAGCTGATGCAGAGTCCAATCTCTGATGTGGCATTGATGCTAATGAAGACTATTTATTCTTTTGCAGACCCTTGAGTTTTTCAATGTAATCAGAAAGGCATGGAACGGGTCAGGACGTTTAACTGATTCTCTGTGACCTTCAGATGTACAAAGAAGTCCAAATGTTCACCACATCTACGTTTACACTGAAGATTCAATGACTGTGAGACAATGAATCAAGGGCCTAAATTGTTCTTGAGCATATTTTCAAATTGTTTTGAAAACACCAAGTCAATGCAGTTTGGCTTAGTCTTATAAATTTACTAAATCCATCCACTTTACCCACCTTCTTTCAGAACAACATTGTTAATGAAATCATTTTGGTGGATCAGTCTCCAAGTCATTGAGCAACAGAAATATCCATGTCATGCTCTGTGTTTGAGTGCTGCTGAATTGTTACATTGGAAATGGCAATGAGCAAAAGTTCACCTCAACCTCAGCACTCACAAGCTAAGGAGGAATAAATAAGTTTAGGATTGTATCACAACAATTTCATATTTCTCCATACATAGTTAAAAATCACCAGGCACTTCACAGGAACACCAAAAGTCAAGACTGTAAATAAGGAGATAGTAGAAGAGCCAATTTTAAATTTAGTCAAATAATGAGATTTTATAGAATATATTATTGAAGGGGAAAAAGGTTGGCAAAGTTTAAAAAGAAAACTTAGAATGTCAAACTGATGCATTTGAATCAAAACATTACTGTTTATAAAGATAAACTCTAAGTGATTTGGGAGTTAAATAACATATGACAAATCAAAGAACTAAATTGAAGTTAGGGCTATTTCTTAGGGAACAATCCTTTGGAATATTGTAGCAGGCACAAGAAGTTTCAAATAGATGGTTTGGGGAAATGTTTGGTATTTGTCTTCCAGTAGAATCAAGGCAAGCTGAAGTGTTCATTCATTAAAGTTAAGATTACTGTTTTGGAAGTTAATGGAAAACCTTAGCAGTTTAGGGAGGGAAGGAAAGGGAAAAGTCAGGAATGCAAGGTTAAGTGGAAAGAAGGAGAGAGACACTTGAAACAAGAAAGTTAATCAATTTGGGAATTCACTTTGTTTCTTTCTGCATGTAGATTCTTTCCGATCCACTCAATATTTTCAGAACTTCCTGTACTTACTTAAGATTTCAGAAACTGCAGAACTTTGGTTTTGTAATTAATGTCTTTTATCTTGTTTAAAGGAATAAATAATGAATAGCAGCATATTTTGTGTACTGGTCAAGATATAATGACTTAACAGACTACCATTTCTAATGCTCATTAAAATAGGCATTATCTTTGGTTAGATAACCATTAATCGCTCTTTTCCTCTTTTTTTAATCTTTCTTGTTCATTCACTCCATTGAGAGAATCAACGAGAAAAATATCTTCATGGCAAATTTCTCAATCCCCTTTTTAATAGACACTTTAGCCTTTTATTCATTATTATCCCATATATATGCTTTTCTTGTACTTGTTCATTTTACCTTGGTTTATTTATTCTTTAATTCAAATGCTTCCAGGTTTACTCTTTTTTCTCTGATCTCTTACTTTTGAGTTAAACCTCTCACTTTGTTACTTTTTTCTTCTCTGTTATCTTTTTCATACCATTTCACTGCATTTTAGGCATTCATTTTATCTTCTCAAGTGTTTTTTAAAATTAGTGTTATTTTCGCAACCAATGCAGACAGGAAAATAAATAATTACCAGCAGTGAACCAAAACCAGATCAGTCCCAAAGGAGAAAGAGGCAAGCATCAACCAACTCAAATATGGGAAAAGAGAGATTTGGATGCAAGAGATTCTGCAGATGGTGGAAATCTTGAGCAACACAAACATAATGCTGGAGGAACTCAGCAATTCAGGTAGCAAACCTGGAGGAGAATGATAAAGGCTCCAGATGAAGGGTCTCTGAATCAGAATCAAAATCAGGTTTAATATCACTGGCATGTGTTGTGAAATTTGCTAAATTTGTGGCAACAGTACAACGCAATGTATAATAATAGAGTAAAAACACTGATTACAGCAAATATATATACAATAGTTCACTTATAACCATATAACCATATAACAATCACAGCACGGAAACAGGCCATCTTGGCCCTCCTAGTCCGTGCCGAACCCTTAATCTCACCTAGTCCCACCTACCCGCACTCAGCCCATAACCCTCCACTCCTTTCCTGTCCATATACCTATCCAATTTTACCTTAAATGACTCAAATGAACTGGCCTCTACTACTTCTACAGGAAGCTCATTCCACACAGCTATCACTCTTTGAGTAAAGAAATACCCCCTCGTGTTTCCCTTAACCTTCTGCCCCCTAACTCTCAAATCATGTCCTCTAGTTTGAATCTCCCCTTCTCCCAATGGAAACAGCCTGTTCACGTCAACTCTATCTATCCCTCTCAAAATTTTAAATACCTCGATCAAATCCCCCCTCAACCTTCTACGCTCCAATGAATAGAGACCTAACTTGTTCAACCTTTCTCTGTAACTTAATTGCTGAAACCCAGGTAACATCCTAGTAAATCGTCTCTGCACTCTCTCTTAATTAAGTAGTGCAAAAAATCAAAATAAAAAAAATAGTGAGGTAGGGTTCATAGGGTCAATATCCATTCAGAAAATGGATGGTAGAGGGGAAGAAGCTGTACCTGAATCTCCATGGATGCTGTCTGACTTGCTGAGTTCCTCCAGCATTTTGTGTGGATGTAAGTAGTTTCTGTCAAGATCACGAAATAGGGCAAAATTTTTATTGTGTTGGGAAGCAATGTTTACATCTGACCCAATGGTTTTGCTGCAAATATTTTGAAGAATATTCAAGAATATTGTGGTAAAATTATGTAGTCACTGAACAGAGTTCAACACAAAAGACAAATATTTTGTTTTAATTGTCTTTGTAATAAGTGGACTACACATAACAGTAGGACACATTCATTTTGCATTTCGTACCTAAGATCAATTCCAAAATGAATGTGTGACTTAACAAGCAGGTTTGAAACTGTTGTTGAGCAAACCATTACTACCATCAGGAAGGAATTACAGAAGCGTGAAGGCAGACACTCAGCAATTCAGGAATAGTTTCTTCCCTCTGCCATCTATTTTTTGAATGGATATTAAACCCATGAACACTACCTCACTACCTTTTTTTTATTTTCTGTTTTTCTACTACTTGCTTAATTTAATTACTTTATATACATGCATACATATAAATATATTTTCTGTAATTTTCAGTTCTTTTTCAATTATTATGTATTACATTTTACTGCTGCTGCAAAGTCACCAAACTTCATGACATATGCCAGAGATATTAAACCTGATCTGGATTCTGAAAAGATATACTATACACTAAATATCTTTCAGACCTCATTTAGACATTTGTAATTCCGTCTTTAACACAAACACATCCTCTGCTTATAAATTAACTGTGTTAAATCAGAGTCATTTTGTTTTGCTAAATAATGGGCTGCAATTCAGAGTTATTAAGAAAATTACAGGAAAAAGTCAAGTGTACAAGGAAATGAATAGCATTAGTGGCATGTTCATAGTTGCAAAGCAATGACTTCTCATCATTAGTTATTGAGAGTATGCATAATTGATTAACATTTTATTAATCACAAAGTAGTATTCTATTTGTCTTGGTCTCAGTGCTATCACTGACATAACAAAAGAGCTTTTGAGGGAATGTGTTTGTTACTTCAGATAAAGTATTTGTTAAAAATCTCATGAAAGTTATATGATCCACGCCAACTGCACTGTTGGCAACTTTGGGTTTGAAATAACATGAATAATCTGGTAGGTAAAGAAGTCTAAACAATCCAGTAACACTCTGTTAATATGGTACGGTTGGGAGTTTGTTGAGCAGATTTTATGGATTATTGGATTATCCAACACACTTTTTAATTTTTTTTGGTGTTACAAAGTAATTATTTTTCCTTTGTGTTATGTTTTGTAACTTCTAAACATTAAACTAAATCAAAGGGAGTCATGGGAGTCTGAAATCTGGGTATAACTTTGTGTTTAAACAAGGCACACATGTATCACCTGATGATGTATGCAATTCACGTATTTATATGTATAACCAATAATGAATTATTAAAAGAACAAGAATGCTTAATCAACCTATACACATACATGATTACTTAAATATTAATGACATATTAAATACACAACACTTTGAAACACAGAAGTTTAAAGGGAGAAGAGGAAACAAAGCTTCAATAAATTTCAAGATTGGTTATGAATCAGAACCAGGTAAATTTCAATGGAGTGTAATGAACAGAATCAGGTGAGTTTAAACATCGAACAGTACAGCACAGCAACAGGCCTTCAACCCACAACATTGTGCTGAACCAATTAAATTAGTAACAAAATGGCCAACTAAACCAATCTCTTCTGCCCACACAATGTCCATATCCTTCAATTTTCCTTACATTTATGTGCCTATGTAAAGTCCCTAATGTTTCTCATTCTACTGCCACTCCAGAAAGAGGATTCCAGGCACTCAATCTGTATAAAAATAGACTTGCCCCTCACATCTCCTTTGAGTTTACAACCACTCACCTTAAAAGTATGCCTTCTGGTATTAGACATTTCAACCCTGAGAAAAAATACCATCTGTCTATACTATCTGTGTCTCTCATAATCTTATAAACCTCTATCAGGTCTCCCCTCTTGAGAAAACAACCCAACTTTGTGCAATCCGTTATTATATCACATGCTCTGTAATTTTGGTATACTTCTTCTTCACTCTTTCCAAAGCCTTAGCATCCTTCCTATAATGGGGCAACCAGATGTGCATGAGTACTCTAGATGGGCTAACTAAGCTGCTAACTGGAGTATTATAAACTGTAACATAACTTCCTGACTTTTGAACTCAGTGCCTCATGTAATAAAGCAAACATGCCATATGCTTTCTTAATCACCCTATCAATGTGTGTAGCCACTTTTAGGGAGCTATGAACTTGGACCCCAAAATCCCTCTGCTCATCAACACTGTTAAGGGTCTTGCCCTAAACAGTTTGCAGTCTCTTGACATTTGACCTACCAAGGTGCAACTCTACAAATTCAAGTTTAAGTTCAAGTTGAAATGTCTTTTAACCACATAAAACAGCATTCCACTGGAGCCAAGATGCAAAACACAGCTTGCTATTTCTCCACCCATATCTGCAACTAATCAATATCCTGTTGTATTCTTTGCCAGTCTTCTACACGATTCACAATATTACCAATCTTCATGTCTTCTGAAAACTTACTAAACCACCCATCTACACTTTCATCCAGGATATTTATTTATCTCATAAACAGCAGAGGTCCCAGTACAGATCCTTGGGGACCACCACTAATCACCAACCACCCGCTAGAATAAATCCCTTTGACCACTTTCCTCGGTCTTCTATGTCAATCCAGATCTGAAATCAACAGCCAATTCAGCATGGGTCCCATGCATCTTAATCTTCTGGATGAGCCTCCCATGAAGGTTCCAGTCAAATGCCTTACTAAAACCCATGTAGACAACATCCACAACTCTACCTTCATCAATCACCCTTGTCATTTTATCAAGAAACTCAATCAAGTTAGTGGAACACAACTTGCCCTGCACAAGATCATGCTGGCTCTCACTAATTAAGCTCTGCTTTTCCAAATGCTAATAAATCCTATCCTTTCTCTTTTCCAAATGCCCATAAATTCTATCCTTAACAACTCTCTCCAGTAATTTCCCTACCACTGATATGAGACTCAACCGTCTATAGTTTTTAGGATTCCCTTCCTGAATAATGGAATAACATTAGCTATTTGACAATTCTCCAGGATCCTGCCTGTGATCAGAGAGGACATGCAGATATTGATTTAAGAAGACCTCCTGGATGCACCTAACGAATTCTGCCCATCTAAATCTCTTGCACTATGAAGGTCTCAGTTTATTTTAGGCTTCTAAAAGGGTTGACAACAACCTTTTTGTTTTGGCACCTTCTTGGCCTGTTTGTTCATTCCATAGATGCTGTCTCACCTGCTGAGTTCCTCCAACATTCTGTGTGTGTCTCTTCCCTTAGTCTGACATATCTGTTCCTCAATGTGCCAGTGATTATTGAGAGGTCTGTAACATGATCCCCCCCAGAATGATTGCACCCTTGCTATTTTTGAGTTCTACGCATATAGAATCAGGGGACGAGCCCTCTATAATATTCCCTCGGAGTGCAGCTGTGAAATTGCCCCTGATTAGTGCAACTCCCCATCTCTTTTACCTCCTTCTTTATCTTTCCAAAAACTTCCAAGCCACAGAACATTAAGCATCCTTTCCTATCTTTCTCTCAACCAAGTCTCTGTAATGGCTACAGCACCATAGTTCCAGGTACTGGTCCAGACTTTGCTTATCACCTTTACCCATAATGCTTAGCATTTAAATACACTTCAATTGTATTCATTGTATTCAATTGTATTAATTCCTTTGCTCCTGCCTACAGTGGAGTAACCAGAGCTCCAGCAGGCAGAGATGACAGGGGGAATCAGGGCCCAAGTGAAAGGAAGGGAATGCTGGAAATGGGACCTGGGTGAGTGGAATGAGTAATGGGAAATGAGCCCCACACTGAATGGAAAGGATCATTGGATCCAGCACACTAATTGGCTATACCAGGCCCAGGTTACCGCTGCCATAGTTTCTTGAATGATCTTGCAAATGATCAGGGAAGACAAAAATAAAACATTTTGTAGATTGCCTCTGCGAGACATGGTCATGAGCTATTAAGCTAAATGGTTTCTTCTGTCTTATACAATGCAATGCCAATTAACTTGTAGCTGTGTTCAACTCTGTAATCAATATGGTATACACAAACAACATTGCCTTTCTGTGTTTGAATCCTGTTGGGTTTCTTGCTGTGGGAATTGCAATTGAAAGAATAGAAATTGGAATATGATTTAAATGGAAGTATGAGGCATTGCATTACTATGGGCCGAACAATGCAACAATTTGATTCATTATACAAATATTCAGGGTGGAGTGAAAGAGGAAAGAAAAAAATTGGTTTAAACAGCATGGAATGACTAGATTCATACATAACATTTATATACACTGTTTATCTACTTTTTTCTTCTTTTGTTTCAGATGAGTTTGAATATAATACACATACTTTATATACATAAAGAACAATGTCTTTTGGGAGACGTTTTGTTAGGACTGTCTGTTTCATGCACTATTTCTCTGAGCTGTGGATAGTTTTTTCCCACTGTGCTTTCTTATGCATTTACCTCACACTTACATACAAGGCTATCTGGGAGGAGCCATATTTTGGCTAGACACAAACAGCTCGTTCAGAATGACATTAGCAAATACTTGGCAAAAGGTTACTTTCTCACCCTTTCAGTCTGGAGTTGGTGTGTGAGACACCTATGTAATCATTAAACAATAAACTTACAATAGAAAAAGAAGTAAGGCGGTAATAAATTGCTTGCCTTTTACACATGCAGGGTTTGAATTTTGTCTGAAATCAGTATAAGATTTTATCAGCTGTTTGCACCAGTCTGATCCCAATCTTGCTTCACAGCCCCAAACAGTTATGAGATCAAACACTCTGAGTTTTGCTCCAATATCTGATCCAAATGAATAACTTCAGACCACTTATAAATGACCTGTTGGGGAATAAATTGTTTGGCGGGAAATTGTTAGGATGGGGGTGGGGAGAAAGGTGGGAACAGTTTCAGAAAAGTGATGTCTAACTTTACAAAACAGCAAAGAAAAATGTTTAAAAGTGAAAGCAAATTGGCAATAAACAACTTAAACAGTGTTTTCTTTGTCATTTCTAATTTGTAGCTAGGGTCCAGCACGTAAATCTCATCCCACACTATGCATCTCTCTTCACTACAGCTACACACTTTTCCGACACTTGGACACTCCTTGTACTTCCTGCGAAAGTTTTGCTTTCCCCTCTGATAATCTTTTGGATGTGTTATCACGTATTGCAAATATAGTTTATATTTTCTTTATATAAATTTGAAAGAAACTATTTGCATATAAATTGGGCAAAGATCAAGTCTCTCAAGGCATACTTGAGGAGGACTTCAAGAAATGTATCTGTGATAGTTTTCTTGAACCCTAGAAGGGAACTGGCTGACTTAACTCTGATCCCATGCAATGAGACAGGTAAAATTAACAATCTTGTTGTTAGAAATCCTCTTGGAAAGAGTGATCAATGTATAAAGGCTGATTTATACTTGTGCATACTGGCTACTCTATGTCACTCTACGCCATAACGAGCATGCATTGGTGTATGCCAAAATGCTAGTTGGTGGTGGGGTTTCTGTGCCACTGTGTTGAGTTTCTTAGTGAGAAACATGGACGAGGAAATGCATCTCAAATATTTTCGCATGGCCCCAGGTAGATTTGATGATTTGGTTCATCTGTTTGGTATCGGTGTGCACACAGCCTACAAACATGCCGGAGAAGACACAACCGGAAATGCGTAAGAGGAAATGTGATGCTACCAAGCGGACCAATCACAGTTGCTGCGATCTGCGTCACTGCGACACATGAGTAACTTTACTGGGGAGGTGCACGTCACTCTACAGCATACGGTACAGCGCAGGTACGGCATAGGGTACGTAATACCTATGATGTAGATGCGACACATAAGTATAAATCAGCCTTAAGTGCATTTCTCATACAAAAATGGAAGGTGGAATCGTTTGATCTAAATCCAGGATATTATTTTTAAATGCAAGAGACGACAACGCAGAGTGTAGTCTTAAGTGCAGAGCTGGTTGGGAACATAGGATATATGATGGGATAGTCAATGAACAGTGGAAGATTTTCTAAGGAATTTTTCATGGTGCTCAACAGAAGTATATTCAAGATAAAAGAATGACATTAAGGATGGCTGAGCAAGTCTTAGATAACAAAACAGAAAGGAAACCTCAGAGACAAAAACTCTGCCATGGACAGTCCCAAGCCTGGCCATGAAAGGAGAAGTGCTGGGCATGGGGCTAGCAATTCCATCCCCCTAAATTTGATAAGGGAGCTTAAAGTAAAGGAACCCTAAGGAGGTGTGATCATAATGAGAGGATTCACCCTGCAGTGTGAGAGGGAAAAGCTAAAATTGAATGTATCACTATTACAGTTGAAGTACAGAAGCATGAGAGAGGAGCTGGCCAAAGTTGATTGGAAGGGGAAACTATCAGTACTAATCATTACTTATGCCTTCATAATCTCAGGACAGACAATGCTGGTGAACTGTTGTTGGTGGCCTAGGCCCAGTAGGGGTGATGGGAGAAGAAGAAGAAGAAATCAAATGAAAAGCTCATGCATACAGAGTCATCAAGAGTAATTGATATTGCAAATGTGAACAAAACCACAGGAGCGATGCTGAGCTAGTGGTTATAGAAATTTTTAATTCAGCAAAATAAGCAGGTACCATACTTGAGACAATCTTGAAAGAAGAGGCCTGCCTGTCCCAATACAGGTAGTCCCTGAGTTATGAACATCCGAATTACGAACAACTCGTACTTACAAACTGAGGAAGGAGAACGCCGTCCACTATTTTAAGTCGGATCGTGATGCCGTCCGCCATTTTAAGTCATTGCTGTTAACTCTGTGTTGAGCGCTTAACTTTGTATCTGGCTTAAATTTTTCTTAGTAAGATTCACACCCCCCCCCACCCCCGGTTCCGGTCGGCTGGTGACACTATGAGATCAGCGCCGGGCTGGAAAACGGAGGCTTCCCAGTTCGATCCAGTGACAGACTGCTCCTGTGCCGGGATGATGTCAATCCAGTGACTTCCATACCATCTGTGCTGGGTTGATGTCAAGCTCTCAACTCAACCTTGTTAAAAAAAAAACACTACCACCTCCAGTTTAAATTCCCACGTGGAATATTGTGGATAATCAACTACCCAAACCCAGCACAACCCCCACTTTTCCCATTTAGCCTGTCTCAATGAGGTGGTCCTTAGGACCACCGCCCGCGGTGTTTCTGTTCCATTGATGGGAAGAGATCGCGATTGAAAATAAAGTGGAAATAATAAAGCGCTTGGAAAGAGGTGAAATGCCATTGGTCATTGGAAAAGCGTTAGCCTACAGTCAGTCAACGATCGGAACAATTTTAGAGGATAAGTGAGAATAATGGAGCATGTGAAAGGCCCTGCCCTGATGAAAGCTATTGTAGCGGTGTGCTACACGCAGCGCTAAAATTACGACACGGAGTCGGTAACTGCAGTCGAAGGAAAAAACTTTATTCGAAAACTTCAGCCTCACTTTTAAGCCTCCCTCAACCGGCCCCCCATGGCGCAGAGGCTCCAAAGCTCTGTGCTCGCAAACCCCCGTAGGCTATCTAATTGTGAGTCGGTTCGGATGCGCCAGGAAATGGGTCGCCACACTATAATTATTACTAAGCAATGCAAAAGTTTAATTATTGGAATACATACATTTCTTAAGTGTTTTATATGCATAGAAGGGTAAAATATATACTATACACAAAGACAAACGTTTGACTAACCGACGCTAAATAATACCAGATGTATTTATTCCGACTTACGTACAAATCTGACTTAAAGATGGACTTCGGAACGGAACTTGTACATAACCTGGGGACTGCCTGTATTACAATACATTACTTTTTGCTAAAGATGAAAGTTAACAGCAGGACAATTCTATCATTACAATGTATCTACAATGCTTCCTTAGAATTACATATTCTCCACCTTTACACCAACACTCCAGACACCCAAAATGAATGTTAATGCCCACCGACTCGGGACCACATTTATGCATATGCAGGCACCTGAGGTCAAATGGAATGTTTCCTTGTTTTGCAATTGACCCCTGTTTCTTTGTTTTGTAATCAACACCAGTTTCAAGAACACTGTTGTTTCGAGGTGCCTCTTAAACAATCCACGTTCAAGTCTGAAGATTTGTTGCTGTTGAAATTAGTATTTCTTATATACCATAAGTCCAGAATATGCCCTAACAATTTGAAAACTGTAAAAAGCAACAAAGAACAACTAAACAAACATAAAAGAAGGGGAATATAGATTTTAAAAGTAAACTAGTGCAAAATATAAAAATAGATAGCAAAAGCTTTGGTAATTATATATAGCAGAAAAGGGTGGCTAAAGCAAATGTACCGTGGGTCCCTTGGAAGACTAAGAAGCAGGAATAAAGAAATGGTCAAGGCTTTGAATGACAATTTTGTGTTATTGTTGAGGACAAGAGAGGTGTCCTGGAGAGATAGAAGATGAGATGCATTCACTAGATTGATAAATCTAAGACTGCTCGGATTTTGAGCAGGTCCAGGTGGACTAGAAGACTGCAAATGCCACACCATTCTTTAATAAAAATGAAAATATTAATAATTACATATGGAAAAAGGCAGATAACTGTATGCAGGGTAGCTTGACTTCAGATGTTGTGAAAATGCTTTAAGCCATCATTAAGGAAGGAATAGCAAGACATAAATACAAGAGGTTCTGCAGATGCTGGAAAACTTGGGGAACACACAAGATGCTGGATGAACTCAGCAATGAAGCACCAGAGGCAAGGGAGAAGGACTGCCATCCTGGTGAGACTGAGACGGCATGCAAATGGGCTGCTGCTCTCGAGCATACCCCTGGTTAACGTTCAGAACCTGGACTGAGAGCGAACTGAGAGCCGGAATCTCCTACCAGTGGGATACAAAGGAATGTAATGTTTCATGCTTCGTGGAGACCTAGCTGGCCGTGGAGATACCAAACCATGCTATTGAGCCCTCTGGGTTCTCCCTGTGCTGGGTGGACAGGTCAAAAAACCTCTCTGGGAAAAGTAAAGTAGGTGGGGTTTGCTTCATGGTCAACGATGCTTGGAGTGAACCCCAGAATGTGCATGCCCTCAAATCCTTTTGTTCCCCAGACATGGAATACCTGGTGCTGCTGTGCAGACCCTCCTGGCTGCCTGGGGAGTTCATGGTTGTTGTCATCACAGTGGTGTACATTCTGCCGCAGGCTGACACTGACCTGGCTCTCAAGGAAGTGTATGAGACCGTCAACACACTGGAGACTGCACACCCAGAGTCTGCCTTCATCGTCACAGGTGGCATTAATCAAGGGTTGCATACCATCGCAGGCTTCAAAGCCAAACATTGTGGTGCCGCCAACATCGCGGCCTCTCTCCCAGATGAGCTCAATCGCTTTTACGCTCGGTTTGATGTTGCTAACTCTGAGCCTCCGAGGAAAGTCACCACTATAACCGACAACCTGGTCATCTCTGAGGCTGAGGTATGCTGATGCTTCCAATGAGTGGACAGTTGCAATCCTGTGGGACTGGACTGCAGGGTGAGTGCTCAGGATGTGTGCAGCACAACTGGCAGGTGTGTTTACAGACATTTGCAGGTGGTAGGTGATACCTTGTATTTCTCTTACAACCTTGTATTTTTCCTCCCCTCCCTCCACCTGTTTATTCGGACGCCACATCTTTTTTTTTTTCTCCAGTCCTGATGAAGGCTCTCAGCCCGAAATGTTAACTGTTTACTCTTTTCCACTGATGCTGCCTGGCCTGCTGAGTTCCTCTCGCATTTTGTGTGTGTTGCTCGGATTTCCAGCATCTGCAGATCTTCACTTGTTTGCAGATGTTGTATGCTTTGATTTCCAGAAGGCGTTCGATAGGATTCAAGATTCAAGAGTGTTTAATGTCATTTCCAGAGCACAAGAGTAAAAGAGAATGAAATAGTTGTTACTCTGGATCCAATGCAGCAAAACAAAGAACACCATAATAATAATAAAATTCACACGTAATAAATGTCAATACATACGATAGCTGATATACATAGATTGATTGTATGTCCATAAACTGACATTAGGCTGTATATCAGGTAACTGATGGGAAATAATAAACTAGCGTTGAGTTAGTGGGTGGAGGTATTGATCAGTCTCACTGCTTGGAAAAAATAGCTGTTTTTGTGGCTAATGGTCCTGGCAGAGATGCCACGTTGTCTCCTTCCAGATGGGAGTGGGACAAACAGTCCATGAGCAGGATCTGTGGGGTCCTTCAGGATGCTACTGGCCCTTTTCCAGCAGCTTTCTGTATCTACATCCTTCATGGTGGGTAGCTGGTGCCAGTGATACATTGTACAGCCTTCCTGTCTGCCACAGTGCGGTTTCTGTACCAGGCACAGATGCAGCTTGTTAGGGTACTCTCTACTGCACACCTGTAGAATGAGGTGAGTATGGATGCACAACGTCAAGCTCTCTTCAGCCTCCTCAGAAAACCGAGGCACAGGTGAATTTTCTTGACAGACAGACAGACATACTTTATTGATCCCGAGGGAAATTTGGTTTCATTACACCTGCGACAACCAAGAATAGTGAAGAAATATAGCAATATAAAACCATAAATAATTAAATAATATTAAGTTAATCATGCCAAGTGGAAATAAGTCCAGGACCAGCCCATTGGCTCAGGTTGTCTGACACTCCGAGGGAGGAGTTGTAAAGTTTGATGGCCACAGGCAGGAATGACTTCCTATGACGCTCAGTGTTACATCTCGGTGGAATGAGTCTCTGGCTGAATGTACTCCTGTGCCTAACCAGTACATTATGGAGTGGATGGGAGACTTCGTCCAAGATGGTATGCAACTTGTCCAGTTCCACCCCCACATCATTACTGGCCTTACGATTGAGTTTGTTGATTCTGTTGGTATCTGCTACCCTCAGCCTGCTGCCCCAGCACACAACAGTAAACATGATAGCACTGGCCACCACAGCCTCGTAGAACATCTTCAGCATCTTCTGGCTGATGTTAAAGGACCTCAGTCTCCTCAGGAAATAGAGATGGCTCTGACCCTTCTTGTAGACAGCCTCAGTGTTCTTTGACTGTGCAGGATGTGCACTGGGACCTTGAGAGTTTGAGTGCAGTGTGCTCTTCCAGACATTTAAAAATAATTGCAATTTTTACTGCTGTGTTGATTATGCAGATGCTGCATAAAAACCTTACATAAGGTAGGATACATAGAACTGGGAGTAATGGATTAGTATGGATAGAGAATTAGTAAACAAATAGAAGGCTAAGAGTTGGGACAAACAGGTGTTCCTCTGGTTGGCAATATCGGTGGTGAACTGCAGGTATTCATGTTGGGCCTGCAACTGTTTATGATATACATTAACAGTTTGGAAGAAAGCATTGAACGTAGCACATCTAAATTTGATAATGACACTAAATTGAGTGGAAAAGCAAATTGTGCAGTTGATGTGGAGAGCCTGCAGAGACATTGATAGGTCATGTGAGTTGGCAAAGGTCTGACAGGATAAAGAACGATGTTTGGTAAAGGTGAGGCCATCCACTTTGTAAGGGTCAGATTATATTATTTAAATGGTGAAGGATTACAGCATCCTGTTGTGCAGAGGGACTTGGGAGTGCTTGTGGATGAATTGCAAAAGGTTGGTTTGCAGGTGAAACAAATTATCAGGAAGGTGTATGAAATTTTAGCTTTTATTGCTACAGGGATTGAATTCATGAGCAAGTAGGTTATGCTGCAAACTTACAGGATCCTGGTGAACCTCAAATAAGTTTATGATCCTTGTTCCTCTCCATCATGCCCATCTTCATGATATTGTCCATTTCTGTCCCTTATTTGTCTGATTGTTTTTTTGCTGGAATTCTTATTTCTGGTCTCCAGACTAAAAACAGTATTCTCCTATTTCCACTCACAATATACCTATAGACTTGAACTCATTCTGAGCTCCAATCACTGTCACATTCATCCCCTTCCTCTGGTGTTCCGTAATTCACACAAACTCCTAGTCCAAGTAAGCTTGAGTTTAAATAATTTCTAATTTGTCCTTGGATTTCCTTAACTCTTTAATTACGTTTCCGTCTTTATAACCTCTATGATCTTTAAGCTCCTTGAACAGTGGGTTCTTGCTCATTCTGTATTTCCTTTGGTTGGAAGTCATTTTCACAAATTTTGAACTTACAGTACACAACTGGGTCTCTTGCTATAAATCACTTTGCTATGTCCCAATTATTTATTCCTATAAAATACTTGGGAGTCCTTGTGCAGGATGACCTAAAGGTTAATTTTCAGGTTGAGTTGGTGGTGAGGAAAGCAAATGCAATGATAGCATTAATTTCGAGAGGACTAGAATATAAAATCAAAGATGTAATTTTGAGGCTTTATAAGACACTGGTGAGGCCTCACTTAGAGGATGATGAGCAGTTTTGGGCCTGTTGTCTAAGAGGGGATTTGTTGACTTTGGAGAAGTTTCAAAGGAAGTTCAAAAAAACTATTCTGGGATTGAATGGTTTATCATATGAGGAATGTTTGATGGCTTTGGGCCTGTACTTACTGGAATTCAGAAGAATGAGGGGGATCTCATTGAGACCTATCAAATGTTAAAAGGCTTTGAAAGAGCCCAAGTAGAGAGGATGTTTACTATGGTGGGGGAGTCTAGGACCAAAGGACTCAGCTTCAGAATAGAGGGATGTCCATTTAGAACAGAGATGCAAAGGAATTTCTTTAGCCAGAGAGTGGTGAATCTGTGAAATTCATTGCCGCAGGCGGCTATGGAGATCAGGTCACTGGGGATATTTAAGGCAGAGGTTGATAGATTCTTGATTAGTCAGTGCAGGAATGGATAGTGGGAGAAGGCAGGTGGAGATTGAGGCTGAATGGGAAATGGATTAGCTATGATGAAATGACAGAGCAGATTCAATGGACCAAATAGGCTAATTCTGTTCTTATATCTTGTGGTCTTACCTCTTGAAACAGATCACTTTGACAAATCTTTTGATTAACTATCTGAATATTTCTTTTATCTCAGCATTAATTTGTGCCTCAATATATTTAGCATTCGTTAGCAGTTGCAATATACTCCATGGGGGATTTTGAGTTGATTTCTTAAGAAAATTGTGCAGGCATTGGGTAGTTCCCCTTACCATTATCCAATGTTCAAGGAATTAACAATTTTTAGCAGAATAATAAACCATGCAAGAAGTTTTTCTTTCCTTTCCTTTTCCACTGTGTAGTAGAGATTTGAACACAGGCCATTGGATATTGAAATGAAAATGGAAAATTTAGTCCACTCTGTGGACCAGGCAGCATCTGTGGAAAGGGAAACAGAGTTAATGTTTCAAGACAGAGACCTTCCATCAGAACTGGGCAATGATTAGCAGAATAAATTTGGTTAATTTCCAGCTTTGCTACCTAGAATGAATGGGGTCAGAAAGTTGAGACAGTCTAATAATGCTCCATCCTGGTGAGACAATCAGTTTCAGAAGAGGTGAGGGAAGGTATCCCAGTTCAGTCCAGCTCCCTCACTCACCCCATGAAGCTTTTACCCAATCATCCCTTAGGAAGTACAGGAGCTAGTAAATTGTGTCCTTAATGTTTCTGGGATACAATTCAGAGATAAAATATTCTATTTTACTGGATAACCTGAAAATGTTATATATGCAATTTACCTCTTAGTCATCAAATGGTTAAGAAACTCCATGTAAGTGGATGAAATAATTTATAGAACATATTCTCTGCATATTGTTGTATTCCAAAATTGTGGAATTCTGGTAAAATTAGTGACTAGTCAAAATGAAGCTTTCCTGTGACTAGGTTTAATATGATTACTGCCAGGGTAAGTGGAAAGATAGGATGTTGGTCTAGCAATACGTACAGTTAAATCAGGGCCATTCAAAAAACAGAAATGACCATAATGGGCTTCAAAACTTAAATTTTCAGCTTCACAGCCCAACAGAATCAAATTAAGACTGAAAGCTTTGTAGCCTCATTACTTCTCTGATTAAATTTTATCGACTATCATGTGCCAATATATGTAGCACGTAGGTTTCAAAGTACGGTACTCATGTACTTGGTTGTCCTGTTCTCCTGCTATTGATTTTATTTTTGTAAATTCATGTGATTACATAACTGGCACAACGGGCAAGATAATATGAGGATCCGATTGTATTCCTAATGGCAAGATCAAAATGAAAAATTACTTAGTGGTGGCAAAGGAATAATTTCCTTTGATGCTGTCACATGTTGTATTTTGACTGATTAAGAATATTTACAGGCTCGATATTTGAAAGTTTACTGGCTGGATGTTAACCAAATTATTGAAGTCCACAGTGGATGTAAGTTATGACAGATTAATTCATTTGGACAGCAACATAGTTCTGCTTTGCACCACTCCAAATAAAATGCATAAATATATTCATTGACAGTAGTCCTAAAAGAGAAAAGATGGGTGGAAATACAATATTCTTTATCATGAAATAGCCTCACAGTAATGAAGGTTGTCAGAGGAGCCTTTTTTGATTAATTTAGCCCTTTCTCCTCATAATCCTGTCATGTGCATCCAGAAGACACTAGTATTGACATTACTTCATGTTCAGTTACACTGGAAACAGGTACGACTAAATGCTTTCTAGTTCCTCTGAATACAGTATCATTTGTCTTTGACTGTGCTGCCTGCCTGTACTGCACGACAGCACACAATGACAGTAATCTGCAGTGATCTGCACCCACTGTCAGCCCTGCCGTCACAAATGGCAATTGATTATTATGTTGTAGTTTTATTGACTAGCCTTTTTTTTTCATAAAGAGCAGCTTAAACTCCTTTATAGAGACAAGCCTGGATTTTCTAATCCACATTGTTTTAATGCCTGCATTAACTCGTTTGAAATCATTTAATGCCAATGAAAAATATCGCAGCTCCAGATCCTATTGTCTTGGCTATTAACAGCTCTACTATTTTTAAGTTTATCAGAAAATGGGAAATTTTCACCTCTCCTGAGGCTTTACCAAGGCATGATTTCACATTCATTTTTGTTTTGCTTTCTTCATTGAACCTGGATTTTACTAACAAGCCATGTTTATGTCCGGCACTAATTGTATTTGAGAAAATGCTGGTGCCTTCTTTCAGCATTACAGACATATGATATTGGGAAAGGAGTTCTAGAATTTTGACTGAATGATGTGCAAGTGCCAATACGCATATTAAGTGAAGATGGTATGTGATATGGTGCTGGTGACGAAACCATGCTCGGACTTTGGGCCTCGTTCAAGGCTAGAGACGTCCCATTGTTTGACTGGAGCTAACAAAGAAGCCTTGGCATGCCTCTGTGATGGATCTTATTGAGTATTAAGTTACTGCTTATTATCAGCAGGGGTCAAAGTGGAACCAAGTGCAAGGAGTGGAGTGGAGGTGAAGTGAGGAGTAAGAGCTGAACAACAGGGTTAGATTTCGGACTCCACTTGAATCTAAGCTAACTTTTGCTCGACATTTTATTGATCAGCCTTCCAATACATCTTGCATTGTGTACAGTAAAACTTCACATATTTGCATCTGAATTTAGTATTTGGGATTGCAGGGTAAGAATTGGAATCTGATTTACACATTTGAAGAACGCAATGCTTATTCTAGGCACATGCCATAGATAACAAGAAGTTGCCTAAGGCAATGAACTATCATGGCAGTTCTTCACTTTGGGCATGGCAAATCATAGTTTGACATTCAGAAATATATTGCAAAGAGCCATCACTTGTACTTCATACTTAGGTGAACTTTATTTTACAAATATTTGTTGTTCTTCTGCCATATAATTAACTGGGAATACTATAATAGAAATATATAACAGTGCTTTTCTCAATAATAATGGAACATTTATGACCCTGATTGCTCTTCAAAATCATTTCAGAGAACAGAAATGTTGAACATTGTGCTGTCAGTCTAGAGCCGTCTGGTTGAGTATGGCAGATTCCTGCCCCTAAATATTGTCAGTAAATCATATGGGGTTTATGCAATAATCCAGAGACACAAAACTGACTGCAAATGCTGGAAACCTGGAACATCAAACAACGATGCCGGATTGGATGAAGGGTCTCAAACCATTTCCTTCCATCAGTGTAGTCTGGCCCATTGATTTCTTTGTTGTCTTTGTGTGTTACACTACGATTCCATATCTTCATAGTCAACATTATCTTTTTTTAATTCTACTATTTGTAAGTTAACTGAATTTTCATTCCCAATTGAATGTGGCTGACCCAACTAGGAGCAAGGCAGTTCTGGATTCATTACTGTGTTTTGAACCAGTTTTGATTATGGAGCTTAAGGTAAAGGAACCCTTAAGAGGCAGTGATCATAATCTGATAGAATTCACTCTGCAAACTGAGAGGGAGAGGATAAAGTCAGATGCATCAGTATTACATTGGAGTAAATGGAATTACAGAGGCATGAGAGAAGTGTTGGCCAAAGTTGATTGGAAGGGGACACTATTAGGGACGATGAAAGAACAGCAAATCAGAAGGTGCAGGATAGATGCAGCTCAAAGATGAAGAAGTATTCAAAAAGGAAGATAAAGCAACTGTGGCTGACAGCATAAAAGGAAAAAGGCATACAATATAGCAAAACCTAGTGAGAAGTTAGAGGATTGGGAAGCTTTTAAAAAACCAACAGAAGGCAACTAAAAAAAGCCATAAAGAGAAAAAAAGATGAAAATGAAGGTAAGCTAGCCAATAATATAACCGAGGATGAACTCTAAGTATTTTGCATCAATCTTCACTATGGAAGACACAAGCAGTATGTCAGAACTTCGAGACAGAGAGGGGCAGAAGTGTTGCTAATACTAAGAAGAAGGTGTTTTGAAAGGCGTAAGTTAGATATGTCAGCTGTACCAGATGGACTAGACACATGACTCTGAAATGGGTGGCTTAAGAAAGTGTGGAAGCATTAGCAATGATCTTTCAAGAATCACTAAACTCTGAATGGTTCTGCTGGACTGCAAAACTGCAAATGCCACTCCACTTATTAAGAAGGAGGGGAGGAAAAAGAATGAAAATTATAGACCATTTAGCCTGACTTCAGCAGTTGGGAGACCATTATTAAGGATGAAGTTTCAGGGTACTTGGAGGCACATGACAAACTAGGCCAAAGTCAGCATGGTTTCCTTAAGGGGAAATCTGTCTGACAGATCTGTTGGAAGTTTTTGAGGAAATAATAGACAGGACAGACAAAATTGAGTCAGTGGATGTTGTTTACTTAGATTTTCAGAAGGCCTTTGACAAGTTTCTGCACATGAGGCAGCTAAACCAGATAAGAGCCCCTGGTAATACAGGAAAGATTCGAGAAGATTGGCTGACTGGCAGGAGGCAAAGAGTGGGAATAAAGTTGGCCTTTTCTTGTTCGCTGTCGGTGACCAATGATGTTCTTTAGGTTTTGGTGGCAGGACTGCTTCTATTCATGTAATACATCACTGATTTGGATGAAGGCTTTGTGGCCGTGTTTGCAGACGATACAAAGATAGGTGGAGGGGCAGTTAGTGTTGAGGAAGCAGGGAATCTGCAAAAGAACTTAGTTTGGGAAAATAGGCAAAAAAGTGGCTGATTGAATATAGTGTAGTGAAGTGTGTGGTCATGCACTTTGGTAGAAGAAATAAAGGCATAGACTACTTTCTAAATGGGGAGAAAATTCAAAAATCAGAAATGCAAAGGGACTTGGAAGTCCCTGTGCAGGATTGAGTCAGTGACTAGGAATGCACATGCAATGTTAGCATTCATTTGGCAGGGCCTAGAATATAAAAGCAATTTTATAATATTGATAATTAATAATGCATTGGTCAGACCACCATAGGAGTATTGTAAGCAGTTTTGGGCCCATTATCTAAGAAAAAGATGTGCTGGCATTGTAAAGTATCCACAGAATGTTCACAAGATTGATTCTGGGGTGATGAAGAGTGTTTGGTGGGTCTGGGTCTATAGTTGCAGGTATTTAGAAGAATGAGAGGAGATCTCAAAGGAATATATTGAATATTGAAAGGCCTAGATATAGTGGATGTGGAGAGGATATTTCCTATAGTGGATTGGTCTATGACTAGAAGGCACACCCTCAGAATAGAGAGATGTCCACTTAGAACAGACATGAAGAATTTCTTTAGCCAGAGGGTGGTGAATCTATGCAATTCACTGTCGCATATTGCTGTTGAGAACAAAGGTTGATAGTTTCCTGATTAATAAGGTCATCAAAGGTTATGATGATAATAAATCAGCCATGATGGAATGGTGGAGCAGACTGAATGTGGCCAAATGGCCTAATTCCACTCCAGTATCTAATGGTGTTATGCTCTTATTTACATTTCCAACTGCAAATTTCAAACATTTTTTTCTGTTTAATCAGTCCAACCTTCTTGGCAGTCCAGTAATCTATGCATATTGGAATTAGAATTTGAATTATAATTGCAATTGTCCCCCCAAAATTAAAATAACAAGTGATACTTAAAATTTCCAAATGCATCTTTAATGCTCTCATTATGATAACATTATAATTGCAAAACTGATGATATGTTTAAATGAAGTATATCGCCCTCCTTTCTTTTATCTGCTTGTTATAGTTTTGATTTAAACAATGTTTTCTATGTCCTCCATTCACCATCAAGAGAAAGAACAGATATGCCCATTCCTCCAGTCCAGCTTCTTTAGCTTGCAATCGTTTTCATCACTTTCCAAAATTTTCTGCAAGTGTGGCCCCTTGGCTGTGTGTCTTGTCATCTCTCTCATTACTTCTGCTCAGTATCAAACCCATTGCAAAAACCTGGCCCGCTGAGTTCCTCCAGCAATTTGTGTGTGTTGTTAAAATTTTTTGGGTGGGTTTGTTAGATAAAATTGTGTGCTGTTAGTTCTTCTTCTCGCATTTCTCCTCGTCAGTCCCAATTGCAAGAATGAATGATTGATGCAGCCAGCTGCCTCTGCCAAAAACACTTTCTAACTGCTGAAGAATTGTAATTAAGGTATCTACAGTAACACACATCCCCTTTCTCTGTTGATCTCTTGTTTTCTGCTTAACACCTAACAAAATGGCCTTGTTAAGAAAATGTCATCTACTCAGTTCAAGTATTCAGACTCACATTCCATTACATTCATCAAAATTGTAACAGCAATGGTCCATATAAAAGAATCTGATTATTATCAGATTGAAAAATATTTATGGTGACATCATTTGAACGGAAAACAAAATTACCTAAGTTAATCCTCTGATTATCTCACAGATTTTGTTAAAGGGAGTTTTTATGTCTATCAGGAAGAGCAGCCAACATCTCAATTTGATGGTGCGGTAGTGCAGTGGTTAGCAAAACATTTCACAGTGCGGATGACCTGGGTTCAATTCCCACTGCTGCCCGTAAGGAGTTTGTATGTTCTCCCCATGACTCTGTGGGTTTCCTCTGGGTGCTCCAGCTTCCTCCCACAGTCCAAAGATGTTCCGTTTGATAGGTTAATTGGTCATTGTAAATTGACAAGTGATTAGGCTAGGATTAAATCGGTGGATTGTTGAGCGGTGTGGCTCAAAGAGCATATTCCACACTGTATCAAAATAAAATAAATAAAAATAAAAATCAGAATGCAATGCCTCGGTATAGCTGTAGAAATTTGCTGGTGTCTTTGCTGACGTACCATATCTTCTCAAGCTCCTGATGAAGTATATCTGCTGTGATGCCTTCTTCATGACAATGTCAATGTGTTGGGCCCAAAATAGATCCTCTGAGATGTTGATGTCCAAGGACTTGAAGCTGCTCACCCTTTCTACTGCTGACCTCTGACTGAAGTAGAGGGTAGTTACAAACTTCAAAGAGGACCCTCACTCAAAGAGTTTGGAGCCGAGACAGCTGAAGGTGAAGCTGATCACAATGGAGGTGAAGTTTAGAGATAACACAGACTAGCTTTCATGCTTGCCCGTCCCTAGAAAACTGCTGTACTGTGTGAAGTTAAAGTAGATTTGAGCAGACTTTCAAACAGGGCATTTTATTCTGAGAAATGGCAC
The DNA here is from genome assembly GCF_030144855.1 of Hypanus sabinus. Lineage (NCBI taxonomy): Eukaryota > Metazoa > Chordata > Chondrichthyes > Myliobatiformes > Dasyatidae > Hypanus > Hypanus sabinus. The sequence continues at coordinate 100,734,777 of NC_082710.1, read as the reverse complement.
TTCAAAAACTTTTCTCAGCTTATCCTCTCCTCCTTCAAGGTGTAGTTTTGACACAAGCTCATTCAAATAATAGACAAATAGCTCCAGCACATACTTAAAGTGTTAACCTTGGCAGATTTATATTGTTTTATTTAGTGGATTTATTAGTAGTAATTTTTCAGCCACTAATCTTGGTGGTCCTTCTCAAGGCAAGTTGCAGAGGTTTTTGGCACTAAGCCAGACAGACCTATATATGTTAACCCTTTAGATATATGTTGAAACTTTGGAATATAAAAAAAGATATACATATTCAAATGACCATTCATTAATAAAAAGCAGCACTTTCCTGAAGCTGAACATGTACAGTATGTTGGAGGCAGGGTATAACCAATAGCAGCTTTTTTAATTTTCACTCTGGTTAATCGCAGAACTAGTTATAAACTGTGAGCAGATCTGATATGCCTCATCCACCTTGTGCTAAATTCGTGTCCAGGAAATGGTATATATTTAATTTTGATACATTTTGAACATGTCATTTAATCGTCTTTATTGATTTTGTGTGCACTGTGTTCAACGCATTGTTCAGACAGTGGCTTTGATTAGCCAGTGATGATCCTCAAGACTGCCATGTAAACTAATACCATATCAATACACCTTCCAGTGTGATATCACTTTCACGATCAATAGCTAAAGAAATTGGTCTTTAGACAGGAACAAAGCACTTCTGGGATCTTCACAGTTTAAGCCGTTCCAGCTTTAACAATAGTTTATGTGGTCACTTCAGCACAGGTTTGATTGAAGACTTCAGTAGCTGCGAATATAAATTTATATTAAGTGGTTGTAGCTGTTTCCTTGTTTATTAATGGGACTATGTTGAAATGCAGTAAATGTAAAATAAAATCCGAACTTGAGAACTGTTACCACCTCATCCTAGGAATGACACAAAAATTATTTACATTGTAACGACAGAAATATTTTTACTGATGACCTCGTTTCTGAACCAGGCTGCAGAAATTAGGTTGGTTGACTTTTATTTTATGAGATTGACCTTAAATTGACCAGCAGGTAATTGCAAAAGGGATTTTTCACTTTTCATCATTTGAACAACATATTTGTCTGCTGATGTGCTGTAAAAGTAAAGCACTTTCCAGGGAGAGGTGCTGTTAGGCACAATTATTTGAAGAGCATAATCCCACACATCTCATCCAATCAGCCTCACCTCATAGCTTTACAGTAACATGGAACTTTCAGAATCCGAATCAGGTTTAATATCACTGGCATGTGTCGTGAAATTTGTTAACTTTTCAGCTCAAGTACAATGCGGTGCATAATAATAGAGAAAAAACTACAATAAGTATATGTATACTTCAGTTTATAATATATAAAATTTAGTATATATATATAATTAAATTAAATAGTGCTGTAGCGATGTGCTACACACAGCGCTGAAATAACGACACGCAGTCAGTAAGTCGTTTTGAGACTAGTTTATTCAAACTTCGCGGCGCTGGCATTTAATCCCTAGCGCCTGCCCTCTCCGGGCGGAAGTAACATCAGAGGTGCATTACCAAAGTCTCCCCCCACGCGCTGGCTATTTGTGAGCTGGTTCGCCTGTTCAGAAAGTGGGTCGCCACATAACCCCCCCCCAGAACTGGCGATATACCCTCCAATGTCCACAGTCTGGATCAGCCTCTGTTTGGGAGGTCTGCCTCTGCGCCGCGGTGCCTGAACCTTGACCGGCTGCGCCAAGTCCACATGGGCTGGTTTGAGTCGGTCCACCGTGAAAACCTCCTCTCTCCCCCCAAATGTCCAGAACATACGTGGACCCGTTGTTGTTGATCACCCTGAACGGCCCATCGTACGGCCACTGTTGCAGCGCCCGGTGTCTGCCCCTTCGTACAAATGCAAACTTACAGTTCTGCAGGTCCTTGGGTACATGTGTTGGGGTCCGTCCGTGCTGTGAAGTCGGCACGGGGGCCAGGTTGCCGAGCCTTTCGCGTAGTCTGTTCAGAACTGCTGCGGGTTCTTCCTCTTGCCCCCTTGGGGCTGGTACGAACTCTCCTGGGACGGCCAGGGGTGCGCCATACACCAACTCGGCCGACGAGGCGTGCAGATCCTCTTTGGGCGCTGTGCGAATTCCAAGCCGGACCCAGAGAAGCTCGTCCACCCAGTTAGGTCCTCTCAGGCGGGCCATGAGAGCTGACTTCAAGTGACGGTGGAAGCGTTCCACCAGTCCGTTGGACTGTGGGTGGTAGGCAGTTGTGTGGTGTAACTGCGTTCCCAACAGGCTGGCCACAGCCGACCACAGGCTGGAGGTGAACTGGGCGCCTCTGTTGGAGGTAATGTGGGCCAGTACCCTGAAGCGTGCTACCCAGGTTGCAATCAGTGCTCGGGCACAGGAATTGGCAGATATGTCAGTGAGTGGGACTGCCTCTGGCCACCTCGTGAACCGGTCTACCATAGTTAGGAGGTACCGCGCTCCTCAGGACACTGGTAGGGGGCCCACAATATCCACATGAATGTGGTCGAAACTCTGGAGGGTGGGTTCGAACTGCTGCGGCGGGGCTTTAGTGTGCCGCTGCACCTTGGCTGTTTGGCATTGCGTGCACGTCCTGGCCCATTCACTGACCTGCTTGTGAAGTCCGTGCCACACGAATTTGTAGGATACCAGCCGGACGATTGTCCCGATAGATGGGTGCGCCAAACCGTGTATGGAGTCGAAAACTCGCCGCCTCCAGGCTGCCGGGATGATGGGGCGAGGTTGGCTGGTAGCCACGTCGCACAGGAGGGTCCTGTCACCTGTGCCTACAAGAAAGTCTTGCAGCTGCAAACCCGAGACTGTGGTCCTGTAGCTGGGCATCTCATCATCTGCCTGCTGCGCCTCTGACAGTGCTGCATAGTCCACCCACAGGGACAGGGCCTGGACAGCCGGTCTGGAGAGTGCATCCGCCATGACGTTGTTCTTTCCCAAGACATGCTGGATGTCCATCGTGTACTCGGAGATGTAGGACAGATGTCACTGCTGGCGAGCCGACCAGGGATCGGACATCTTCGTGAACGCAAAGGTCAATGGTTTGTGGTCCGTGAACGCAGTGAACGGCCTGCCTTCTAAGAAGTACCTGAAATGCCGGATTGCCAGATACATTACCAACAGCTCCCAGTTGAAAGCACTGTACTTGAGTTCGGGTGGTCGTAGGTGCTTGCTGAAGAATGCCAGGGGATGCCATCGCCCTTCGATGAGCTGCTCCAGCACCCCACCAACTGCTGTGTCAGATGCGTCCACCATGAGTGCGGTCGGAACATCCGTCTGGGGTGCACCAGCATCGCGGCATCTGCCAAGGCTTCCTTGGCTTTAACGAAAGCGACCACGGCCTCCTCGTCCCAAGTAATGTCCTTGCCTTTACCCGACATCAGGGTGTACAAAGGGCGCATGATATGGGCTGCTGAGGGGAGGAAATGGTGATAGAATTTTACCATACCAATGAACTCCTACAGGCCTTTGACCATGTTGGGCAAAGTGGCTGATTGCGCCTACCTTGGCGGGCAGAGATGTTGCCCCGCCTTTGGTAATCCTGTGGCCCAGGAAGTCGATGGTATCGAGACCGAACTGACATTTGGCCGGGTTGATCGTGAGGCCGAAATCACTCAGGCGGGAGTAGAGCTGGCGGAGGTGGGACAGATACTCCTGGCGACTACTGCTGGCTATAAGGATGTCGTCCAAATAGATGAACGCAGAGTCCAGGTCGCGTCCCACCGCATCAATTAGCTGCTGGAACGTCTGTGCAGCATTCTTCAGGTCGAATGATATTCGGAGGAACTTGAACAGGCTGAACGGGGTGATGAGTGCTGTTTTAGAGATGTCTTCAGGGTGCACCGGGATTTGATGGTATCCCCAGATGAGGTCTACTTTGGAAAATATTCTTGCCCCATGCAGGTTTGCTGCAAAGTCCTGTATGTGGGGCATGGAGTAGTGGTCTGGAGTTGTAGCCTCATTCAGTCTGCGGTAGTCGCCACATGGTCTCCAGCCCACGGCTGTTTTGGGCACCATGTGCAGGGGGGAGGCCCATGGGCTGTCGGACCTCCATACGATCCCCAATTCCTCCATCCTCTTGAACTCCTCCTTCACCAGGCGGAGCTTTTCCGGGGGGAGCCTTCATGCGCGGGCGTGGAGGGGTGGTCCCTGGGTCGGGATGTGGTGCTGAACCCTGTGTCTGGGCATGGCTGCCGTGGACTGCGGTGCCAGAATCGATGGAAAGTCCGCCAGGATTCTGGTGAATTTGTTGTCCGACAGCGTGATAGAGTCCAGGTGTGGGGCCGGCAACTTGGCTTCACCCAGGGAGAACGTCTGGAAAGTCTCAGCATGTACCAGTCTTTTCCCTTGCAAGTTGACCAGCAGGCTGTGAGCTCACAAGAAGTCCACCCCCAGGAGTGGTTGGGCCACCGCGGCCAGTGTGAAGTCCCACGTGAACCGGCTGGCACTGAACTGCAGCTACACTGTGCGGGTGCCGTAGGTCCATATCGTGCTGCTGTTTGCGGCCCTCAGTGTGGGTCCTGGCTTCCTGTTGCGCATGTTGTACCCCGTCAGGGGCAAGATGCTGATCACCGCTCCAGTGTCGACCAAGAAGCAGCATCCCAACTGTTTGTCCCAGACGTACAAGAGGCTGTCCTGGTGGCCAGCCGCCGTAGTCATTAGCGGCAGCTGGCCCAGGCCCTTGCAGGGCGGGCGACAACGGCGAACTTTTGCGCCCCACCGCTGGTGGTAGAAACACCACTGTTCACTGGCCTCCTCACCCCTGTCTCTGTGTTGTGTGTGCCCCCCTGCCGGGCCTGGTCTGGTCCGCTGTTGGGCGTGTGGCCTGGTAATCTGACCGACGGACGCCATGCTCTCCCTCTTGGCTTTCCACAGCACATCTGCCCGGGTCGCCACCTTTCGGGGGTCGCTGAAATCTGTGTCGGCCAGCAGCAGGTGTATGTCCTTGGGCAGTTGCTCTAGGAACGCTTGCTCGAACATGAGGCAGGGCTTGTGTCCGTCAGCCAGGGCCAGCATCTCGTTCATCAATGCTGACAGCAGTCTGTCTCCCAAACCATCCAGGTGAAGCAAGCGGGCACCCCGCTCACGCCATGAGAGGCCAAAGGTCCCAATGAGCAGCGTTTTTAATGCTTCATATTTGCCTTCTTCCGGGGGTGACTGTATGAAATCTGCAACCTGGGTGGCCGTCTCCTGGTCAAGGGCGCTCACCACGTGGTAGTAACGCATGGAATCAGAAGATATTTGCAGAATCTGGAACTGGGCTTCTGCTTGGCTAAATCACACGCATGGTCGCAGCATCCAGAAAGTCAGCAGTTTTAGCGAAACTGCGTGAACAGATGAAGAGTCAGTCATCTTTAGTCCAAATCCCGTTTGGATCGTTGGGGTCACCAGTGTAGTGATGTGCTACACACAGCACTGAAATAACGACACGCAGTCGGTAAGTCGTTTCGAGACTAGTTTATTCAAGCTTCGTGGCGTTGGCATTTAATCCCTAGCGCCTGCCCTCTCCAGGCGGAAATTACATCAGAGGTGCATTATCAATGTCTCCCCCTGTGCACTGGCTATTTGTGAGCTGGTTCGCCTGTGCAGAAAGTGGGTCGCCACAGTTCAAAACAAATTTTTTTAAATTAAAATAGTGGGATAGTGTTCATGGGTTCAATTTCCATTTAGAAATCGGATGGCGGAAGGGAAGAAGCTGTCCCTGAATCACTGAGTGTCTGCCTTCAGGCTCCTGTACCTCCTCTGTCGCAGTGAGAACAAGGCATGACCTTGGTGATGGGCTTCTTAATAATGGAAGCCACGCTGGTCCTTGAAGATGTTCTGGATACAACAGAGGCTAGTGCCTATGTTGGAGCTGACTAGTTTCACAACTCTCTGCAGCTTACATCGATCCTGTGCAGTAGCACCCTCCACGACAGTGAAGCAGACAGATAGAATGTTCTCCACCATACATCTGTAGAAATCTGTGTGTTTTTGTTGACACACAAAATCTCCTCAAACTCCTAAAGAAACACTGTTGCTGTCTTGACTTTTTTTTTGTTGCATCGATATGTTTGTTTCAAATATATGCTCTGACTTGGGCGGTGGAGGGGGGACAAATATATGCTTTGGTAAGATATTAGCATGCTACTTGCTTAACTTACGAAATTGACTTTGCCCAGTCCAGCCGGAAATTCTACGACATGAAATAAGAAATAAATAAAAATAAAAACTTCTGTTACACTAAACCTGGCAAAATTTGGTGATGACATCTTACATTTACATTTCATTTACAAACTATAGCATGGAAGAAGGCCCCATCAATGATCATTCCACTTCCAGCAGAAGAAAGTTAGAAGATCCGTTCCCCCTCTGAGTTCCCTGTATTCATTCATACAACTTACATGCCCATCAACTTCCCTTTGATTCGTCAAGATTCAAAGTTCATTTATTATCAAAGCACAGATGCAGTATACAACCCTGGGATTTGACTTCCCCACAGTCAGCCACGATACAAGCAAAACCATTGAAAACCATGGGCCCCTATATGAAGACAAGCAGTAACACCTGCTCCCCCCCCCCAATGTGAAAAAAAATCAAGCAAATGCCAACAAAAAAGGATGAAAAAGGCAGGATATAAAACACAAGATCGAGAGAGTTCAGGCATATTCAGTTCATTATCTGCAGGGCACTGCGATCAGAATCATCTAAAACAGTGACAAAAAAAGGAGCGACTGGAATCAGAAAGACATCCTAAGGTGAACGATAGTGTCCAGTCCACAACCCACATTGACTAAACCTTGCCCAAGAACCAGAAATCCAATCTTTTGCCAATTGCCTACTTTATGAGTAACTTACAGCAGTCAATAAAACTTCCGACATGCCTGGGGACATGAGGTGGAACTGAGCAGTTGTGGGGAGAAGATGCAAACAGCATAGGGACAGCTTTGGAATTCAGGATCAAACTGATTCAAGCAACACACACAAAATGCTGGTGGAACACAGCAGGCCAGGCAGCATCTATAGGGAGAAGTACAATTGACGTTTCGGGCCGAGACCCTTCGTTAGTCCTTATGAAGTGTCACGGCCTGAAACATTGACTGTACTTGTTTCTATAGATGCTGCCTGGCCTGCTGCGTTCCACCAGCATTTTGTATGTGTTGCTTGAATTTCCAGCTTCTGCAGATTTCCTCGTGTTTGCATTTTCAAACTGATTCTTTGTGGCTTTCGCAAATATTTTGCCATCCATACAAATTGAAGTGACAATAGGCAAACAATCAAACCAACAAGTAAATATTTCATTGATGCTGTATAATTAATATCAAATCACTACAGGTTAATTTTCATTAAACTAGTGGTCACCAACCTTTTTAAGCCCAAGATCCCCTACCTCGGCCATAGTGAAATGTGAGATCAACCCCAGGTCGATTAGTTACACGCATGCGCACTGGGGCAGAAAAGACCGGAAGTGGAAATAATGTATAAACACTAGGGGTACCTACTCTTTTCTGCACCGCGGACTGGTTTAATATTGACAATATTTTTGCGGACCGGCCGACAGAGGAGGGGCGGAGTGTTAAACACGACAGGAATACAGCGATACTCGAAGCAGGTTCCTTATGTACAGTCTATTCCGCAATTTAGTTTTCACGGTTCTCGCACTTAGCTTCTGTCCCGCTTGCTCATGTTTTTTCTGCTAAAAAAACTCAACGAGTTTGTCTTTAAGCGCAGGGTGCTTGGACTCAAAGTGCTGAAGCAGTTTTAAGAGCTTCATTGTCTCATTGGACAGCCTCCCGGCCCGAACTGCTGCCTCCCGCCCGCCCACCGCCTGACGCTTTGGCCAGGTGCAGCTGCTCGTGGGTGGGTGAGAGGACAAGGTCAGGGCCAGAGGTCCCTGTGCCGCGGCCGCGGCAGTCGCAGTCCAGAGAGAGAGAATGACAGACCGAGCGAACGAGGAGTGCGACAGGGCGCCCGCCCACCCCCTTTGTAGGATCTATCTGCCAACAAAAGTTTGTTTCAATAGATCGCAGTGCGGTAGCTGCTCTGATACTTACGAAACCCTGAGCCCGAATTAGATCCTCTGCGAATGTTTTATCACCGGGTTCCCCACAAACATTCGGTGTGCTAAACAGGTTTAGAGGCGGCGTCCATCTGTCTGCGCTCCAGGCCAGTAGCAACGGCACTTCCCGCCAGCGGGTTACCTGCGGCCAGCCAGTGATCCCTGGCGTGACGGTATCACTGCGTTTAGGCGACTGATGACCTCACGTGCATTCAAGTTCAACAGTGAATGTGACAGGGAATGAGGACAGGTGCAGCTGACTCATATCGTTTCCTCGCGGCCCAGTGGTTGGGGACCACTGAAGTGCATTGTGTAGTACGGGGGACCTACACACATGCGCACTGGGTAGAAAGAACAGAACTAAAACCCTGCAACTCCGAAACAATCTCTCAACAGTATTTGTGTATTTTTCTTTTTTTTGGGATCTACAGGGAAAGTCTCAAAGATTGACCAGTCAATCGCGATCGATGGGTTGGTGACCACTACATTAGACTATGACTTCTGTGATAATGTTGTTTAATATATAAATGAATGGGAAAAAAAGATGTTTTCTTTCCATACTGGGGCAAAATCCATAGGATGACTGGATAAGCAAAAAGCAAAACTTGCATTTTTAAACACCTTTCTAAGTGTCAGGTAAACAATGGGTGTTTTATGGTAAATTAGGTGCTTTTGAAATGTAGTCACTCTAATGTAAGAAACACAACAGACAAGTTTTACACATCATCTCCCCAAGCAGCAATGTGTTAATGAGCAGACAATTCCTTTTAGTGATGCTGAATGAAGGATAAATAGTAGCCAGGATATCAGATATAGCCTAGGTACTCTTTTTCAAAGTAGCTCACACAAAAGCTAGAGGAACTCCGCAGGTTAGGTCACCTTCAGAGTGGAGCAGCAACTCGTTAAATACTGTTTGGATAGCCTCCAACCTGATGGCATGATAATCGATTTCTCCTACCAGTAAATTTTTTCCTTCCCACTCCCCTCTTCTTCTATTCCCCATTCTAGCCTCTTACCTTTTCACACCTGTCTATCACCTCCCTCTTGGTCCCCTCCCCTTTTCCTTTCTCCTATGGTCCGCTCTCCTCTCCTACCCGATCCCTTTTACAACTTATCATTTTTTTCTAACCCACCTGGCTTCACCTATCACTTTGCAGTTATCCTCCATCCCCTCCATCCACCTTTTTGTTCTGGCAATTTCACCCTTTCCTTCCAGGAGGGTCTCAGACTAAAACGTCAACTGTTTATCCTCCTCCATAGAGCTGCCTGATCTGCTGAGTTCCTTCAGCATTTTGTGTGTGTTGCTTTGGATTTTCAGCATCTGCTTCTCTTCTTCAAAGTTAGTTTTTTTTGCATTTAACTGAAAGGACAGATAGGGGTGTTGATTTAGCACCTCAGCCAAAAGAACTCACTTTCAACAGCGTAAACTCCACTTATATTCCAGTCTCAGTTTTTTATCCTCAAATGTTTAAAGCACTCACACAACTTTAGGACTCGGAGGCAAAAGTGCCACTGAGCTATGGTTGATTAGCTGCAGCATGGTTTAACAAAATAGTTCTGAGAATCAGACATCCTGCATTTTGAAAATGACATCTGGCATTAATCTTCTAATGATAAACTGTAAATTTCCAGCTTGCTAAAAAATTAGCTGCTTCCAAAACGTAGATGTCCTTAACATGGAAAAATGACACAAATAAAGAAATGCAGACTGATGAAGGCTTGAGAATGGCAGAGAGAGGGTACGTCCTCCTCATCTTGATATTTGGTAATGGAGCAGGAATTCACCAACGTGCATAATCGGCTTAGTGACTGAAATATGAAATTGCACATATTTAGCTTTGCAAAGTCTGAAATAAGATTTGATAATTTCCTGTCTTATCAGCATACTTTCAGTGTGTTTTGGTTCTGTTTTCCATATCCTTTTTCCACGACTATTCGTCTCCCTTTCTTCTTTCTCTTCTCCACCAGATGCATTGCTCAATCCTGTGCATTCTTCTGTCACTATGATGCATTTTATGTTAGGAAATCAGCGATTTGGTAATTTTTTGGCAATCACCTAATAATAGTGTACACTTCACCTTTGAAGAAATCACAGTTCAAAGCCTTCAGAAGACCTACTGTTGCGTTCCTTGTTGCTGTGAGTCATTTGAATAATTGGCCCAATTTGACACAGGTTTTGAACTGAGGAAGTTGAGCTTTATTAGTACAATCAGATGCAGCTTTTTAACTGAGGAAGTGGAGCTTTACTCACATATGTAGATGCCTGCTTGATAAAGCATGATCAGACAAGGCAGGTCTATTTACTGAGTGAAAGGTGGGGGTAAAATGAGAGTGACTGATGATCTCAGCTCTTACTAAAATCTAATCCTTCTGAAGCAGGCAGGTGAAAATAAAAATAGATTTTCTTTGTTTATAGTGATATTTTGCAGAGTGTGATAAATCATAATGACACAGCCAACATTCATAATCACGCTTTCCATATGCATTCTATAACTCCAGACATCATTAGAAAACTACCCAATATGTAGCTGACATATTCATACTGTTGCTTTGCAATTAGTACAACCTATGGTATATTTAAACCAAGTGCTTCCCCTTCATCCAATATGCCTCTCCCGTCAATTAAGTTAAAACTCTGTTGCTGGAATAAAATGATTAATGAAAATAAAATATTAGTCTTAGGATAGCTTTGCCTCCAATATTTTCATTTATGAACCACAAATCTGATCCATTCATCGACGTTATTCATCATTTCTGGCGAGTGAGGTTTCACAGCAATGTTGCTGATGCCTCTGATAAAGTAGTAACAGTTCCATCATAACAGACCGGCTTCACTACTTATTTTATGTCTACATGAGATGGTTTAGTGAGCTTGATATTCCAAGTCTGGACATATTGTATAACTAAGAAAGCAGGTTGGGAATCTGACTGCAGTCTGCACACAAAAAAAGTGTACAACTACCTACTAAAGCATCCAAAATTATTTTTTATATATTGAAATAATGCAAGGGATTAGCTGGAAACATTTGATTTTGAATGGTATAAAACCACAGGATATGAATGTACTTTTATCGTTAAATATAACTATTCTTCATGACCTGAATGTTTGGAGGTCCACTTCCTGCAGTACAAACTGGGGTGAGGCACCCTAACTAAGGTCCAAGACTCTGTCCTATGCTGTCGAGGTTTCTTCTTCCCCCTAGACACTTGATGCTGTGCTGAAGTAAATCTCGTAGTTGACAAATTTCAAGGATAAGCAATGACGGATTTGTGTCGCACATAACCTTCGAGTGACCTGAGCTGCAAACATCCAAGTGATAAGGATGCAAATGGCTTATCACATGGCGGTCACAAATGAGATAAATGTCATATCTCGCAGCTTGCAGGTTTACAGTTTGTTTATATCGTACATGACATTTGATTAGCAGCAACAATTTTAAAATGTTGCTTGTTCTGTCACTTTAGTGCAAGGCTTTTTTAAAATTTATGTAAAAGATATCCAGGTATCAGGATTCAGAGGTCAGGGCTTTTAAATAGTTTCAAGGAAGAAAATTTAGGAGATCAGCTTGTAATGTGTATGTGGTGTGCACATCAAAATAGCCATTGTGATTTTTTTTTATTTGGTGGAACAGTATTCAATTAAGGTGGCACAATCAGCATTGCAGTCAGTGTAATGCTTTACAGCAACGGTCGTAAGATCAGGGTTCAATTCCTGCCACTGTTAGTAAGGAATTTGTACATCCTCCCTGTGACCATGTGAACCTGATGTTTGAAAGACTAAAGGTCTGAGTATCGGGACCTGAGGCAAGGGATAGGCTGGAACAGTTCGTAGCTCTGCTGTGAGCTGAACTATGTATCTATGGACTGGACTGTCTTTGTGGACTTTAATTCTGAACAGTCTTTGCTTGCATTTATTGTTTACGTGGATTTTTTTATCTATGCACATTAGGCGTTTAATGGTCTGTTTTTAATTTTTGAGGGGTTTCTTTGTTTATCGGCTGCCTGTCAGGAAACAAATCTCAAGGTTGTATAATGTATACATACTTCGATAATAAACGTACTTTGAACTTTGTTTCCTCTAGGTTTTCCAGTTTTATCCCATATTTTAAAGAGATATGGGTTAGCGAGTTGAGAACATGCCATGTTGATACCAGAAACGTGTTGACACTTGTGGGCTGCCCCCAGCACAATCTTCACCGATTTGATTTGATGCAAACAATACACTTGAACTGTATGTGACAAAATAGCTAATCTCAAAAAATCTTCCATACAACGCTGCCCTGGAAAATGTCCAAGGCACAAATCCATGGTCTCTCAAGACTAATGGATGCCTATATAGTACCATTGTCTTAATCACACAAACCTCTCAGGGAACCACAACGTTTCTCAAAGTGCAATGTCTGCACAGCCTACACCACCAAGGATATCCTCCCTCACATCTGTGGCCAAATAAGACCTCTAGTAGAAGCTCATATTTTATGCCTGCACTGCATGAAATACGCTGTTCTGCTGCAGCAGTACTATGCAAGACATTAAAAAGTATTAAAGGTAATATTGGATCTAGGGATCGGACCCAGGGGTTCTTCAGAAGTCAAGAATGAAGCATAAATTTAATGATTTCAGCTGTTTTACTAAGTGTTGTGTATTTGATACTTCAGTAATATTTGTGTAATCTTGTGTGTGTGTGTGTGTGTATATATATATCTTGTTCATTTAAATAATTCATTACTGGTTATATATATAAATACATGAACTGCATACGCCAACACACTACCACATGAAACATGCATGCTTTGTTTAAAGTAAACTCGAAATTAGACCTGTATTTCTGACTCCTGTGTCTTCCTCTGAATTAGTTTAATATTTTGAAGTTACAAAACATAACATTCATAACATTAAGTGTTACAAGAACAAAGAAAATCAAAGGAAAAGAAATTACGGTCACCCCATGCTCAGTCTAGAGATAAACAACATTCCGGTGATAAAAATTAACCCATAAAACAGCAAGATTCAAGTGGCATGACACCTGCTGCAGAAAATCCGAGAAGCTTCTAAAAAAATAATAGATTTGCGATTACCAGAAAATTAACTGGAAAATTACATGTATATAGGTGAGTATAGAAAAGCTATAAGCACATATAACAACATAAAACTGCAAAGAAAATACTGGAAAATAGCAATTCTACATCCTAATCTGTAACAAAATTAAATAGTGCAAAATACAAATATTGGGGAAGTGTTCATGTGTTCATGGAAGAGGGAAGAAAGCTATTCCAAAAGTATTGAGTATGGGTATTTAAGCTCCTGTACTTCCTCCTGTATGGTAGTAGGGTTAAGGGTATATGTCCTGGATAGTGAGGTCTTTAGTGATAGATGGCAGCTCCTTGAGGCATAACCCTCTAAAGATGTTAGTGATGATGTGGAATTTTGTGCCCATGATGGAGCTGAATGGGTCAGAAAGCCTCTGCAGCCTGTTCTGATCCTGTGCCTTAGAGGTCCTATACCAGGCTGTGATGTCGCCAATCAGAATGCTGTCCACAGTACATCTGCAGGAATTTGCAAGAATTTTTGCTGACATATCTAATCCCCTCCAAATCCTAAAGAAGTCGAGACACTGGCGTGCCTTCCTCTCATTGTATCAATGTGTTGGGCCAGGTTAGATCTGAGATGTTAAAAACCAGGAGCATGAAGCCACTCACCCTTTCTACCACTGACTTTCAGTGAGTACTGGTTTATGTTCTCCCAATTTCCTCTTCTTGAAGTCAACAATCAATTCCTTGGTCTTGCTGATGTCAAATGTAAGGTTGTTATGACACCACTCAAGCACCCAGTCTAAGCTTCCTCCTGGATGCTTCCTTGCAGCCATCTGAGATTCTGCTAATGGCTGTGTCAAATTTATGTGTTTGAACTGTGCCTAACCACACAGTACGCAGAGTGTAGAGGGAATATTCCGTATTTCAGTTTGCAGAACTTTGGAGTCACAGGGAAGTCATCAACATCCTCTACATTCCAGAAGAACAAATTAAACTTAATTCCTAATCATTCCACAGGAAGTGATAGACTGATGTTCGCTGTCATTGCAGACACTATTTATTTCTTATGTGAAACCCGTGGCAAATTCAGTCAGGATCTCCATGCTTTATTGCTGCTATATGTCCATTAACCTACTTAGCAGGCCTGCTTTAGAAGACGCATTCCATTTTTCAGTGGAAGATTGCTAACCCTTATTTTTGAAATACTAAGTTGGAAACTATGTTTTCTATGTCAACATTGAGTAGAATACGTCCTTCTTGTAGGTGATCTGATCCACCCAGACTCTCGAGGAGTCTGTCAGCACTCTTTCTGCCCTCAGGAATCAATATTCATTCTAGCTGAAGTAAACACAAACCTCCAGTAGCAGGAAGGATGATGATAGTTCTGTGTGCTTTCAATTTTAAGACCCAGATGACAAACCCTCAGCTGCATGTCTAAGTGCTGACAGCCTACAAAAATGCAAGTAGTAATGCCCGCTTTTCCTGAATCAGTGTGGCATTAGACGAGGAAGCTCAACAATCTTGATTTTTTTACAAGCAGAGCTATGAAGGATGTGTTCTTTTATGAACTGCTTTAAGAATCATGCAAGAACATTTAACTTTCAAAATATGGTTCAAATGAATTGATCAGCTAGTGTAATAAAACAATGTATGACTTAGAGTTTAGAAATAATAGCTGGGTTTACTTTTGAAAGCAAATTGAAACTTATTTTCATAAAATAAATGACTTAATCATTTATTAATCCGCTGGCAATGGTAGAGTTGAGGCGGATAACGATTATTTTCATTTCACCGAAAGATCCCTATATAAAGTAAATTTTCTTGAAAACTGAGCTGAAATCCAGTTAAATTTTAGGCCATGACTTCATAAAACTTGTCCAATGTTTACCCCACTCTTGACCGAGGGTGAAGAAAAGTTCATGCAATTTTGCACGTTTAGCTCTGCCCTCAGTGACTTCTGCATCTTGGCCATGGTCATTGACTCATAAATCGGCCAATTTATTAACAAAATAGAGACCTCATTGGGAAATATGTCTAACTTAAATAGTTTGGAAATGCAAATAACTACTAACGAAAGATGAATCAATCCACAGGGTCTTTGTGGCATTCTGTGGTTTGTAGAACTTCTGTGAAAATCTCAATGATTCATTATTTCTTTTGCCGGATATTATAGAATATAATATCAGACATTTAAAAAGTGACATAAGTTTCATCTGAATGCCTGCATGATGTCTAATAAAAACCTTTAACTTCCTTCGGTTTGAAAGCATTTTTTTTCTCAGCAACACCTTCAGGCAATTCCAGTTTGAAAAATATTTTAAAACATAATATTTTTGCACACTTGCAGGAATTTTTAATATAAATTGAACACATTAAAAATTAATTTTGCATGACCATTTTGCGTCGCTGTGCCAAGGTTCTGTTTAAGATAAGGCCATGCCTTGATGTTGAGCAACTGAAAGCTCATTTCTGTTATCTGTGCATAATTACTTTGGCTTTTTAATCAAAAATTTGCTATGCCACCCCTCTCCTCGCAGCCCCAGCCGTGAATGACTGCAGCCCCACTTGACTCCCCGAGGAAAAGCAAGATGTATAAACTTTGGAGAAGCTCATTAAATGAAGGTGTGATCTGAGTGTCGGCTTAGGTGATGCCAGAGGCTTCAGCAGCTTGCAAGCTATTCACAGCAAATTTCATTCATTGTTAAAAGAAGGATCAAATGCACTCCGAATTCATCAGAGCCTGCAATCAGTCTCATTTCTTTCCCCTACAGATTCTTCTACCAATCTGATTTGTCAGGCTTGCACAGTTCTCTGTCTTGAGGTCAGCCATCCCGCACATTCTTATATTCACAATGTCTGTTGGAATATATGTATATTTATAATACAAACATTTTTAGATCTCACTCGAGCCTCATACACCCTTCATAACCCCATACTCTCTCACCCCAAACTCCCCAACTCTACCCTGCTAAAAAAAATCAGACATTGGCCAGAATTTCTGCTGCGAAGAATTTCCTGGGCAGGCATCACAGAGCAATGAGACATTGACTAATGTCTTGTACACTGGAGAGCTACTCGTGTACAATCTGACATGTCGCAGTTGTTCTGCAGCGAGCAGCCTAGTGTGCCAACTGGGAGCTCGCTGTGGTGATCTGCCCGGTACACCTCTTGGGATCTTCATAGGGGAGAGTGCCGGGGCAACATCTAAAGTAAATGATTGCAGAGTGTACCTGCTAAAGGATCTAAGTAATGATGAACTATATTTTTAAAAATGCCTAATTTGGATTTTAACTTTTATATTCATAAGAGTAGTAATTCCCCACACTCCCCCTTCATTCTTTATCTATTCCCCATTCTGGCTCCACTTTTCTCTTCACCTATCCAGCACATCCCTCAAGTGTCCATCCTCCTTCCCTTTCTGCTATGGACCACTCACCTCTCTGATCAGATTCCTTCTTCTACAGCCCTTTACCTTGCCCTATTATCACCTCCGAGCTTTTCACTTCGTCCCCCACTCCTCCATTCACCTACCCCACCCCTCGTTTGGTTTCACTTGTCCTTTGTCAGTTTGTACTCCTTCCCTTCACCTCACCTTCTTATCCAGAGCTCCCCCCTCTTCCTTTCCAGTCCAAATGAAGGGTCTCAGCCTGAAACGTTGATTGTTTATTCCTCTTCATAGATACTGCCTGACCTGCTGAGTTCCGCCAGCTTTTTTTATGTGTGTTCCTCTATATTACAAAATTATTTGGTCTTTTGATCCAATTTATAATATAAATTCTTGCAAAAAATTGTTATGATGGACCAGAGATCATTGGCAGCAGACTGCTGTGACATTTGCCCTCTGTACTCACTGCATGCATGACAAAAATAATCCCCACCCTCCTGGTCACATCTTTCACTTTCTAGCTGTACAACTTTTCTTTCTCCACCTATTCTGTCTACTACACCCCCCTCCACCATCACCCCTTCCTTTCCAGTTCTGATGAAGGGTCTCATCTGGAAACATTGACTGTTTCCATATCAGGGTTTCCCAACCTGGGTTTCCACGGACCACCCCCCAATAATTGGTAAGGATCCATGGCATTAAAAAAGTGTGGAGACCTCTGCTAGATGTTGCATGACCTGCGGTGTTTCTCCAGCATTTCATGTTTGTTGCAGAATCTCTTTCGTCTATAAGAAATGAGTTGTCCCAAGAATTGTAAAAATAACAGAACACATGTGGCTCAAAGCAGATGAAGACTTGGGAGATATTGCACTGGGAATAAAATTCCTCATAAATGGGCCGCAGACATTGAATGAGTTCCATGATTGTCCTACCAGCTGCTAATCTGGTT
The DNA here is from genome assembly GCF_030144855.1 of Hypanus sabinus. Taxonomy (NCBI): domain Eukaryota; kingdom Metazoa; phylum Chordata; class Chondrichthyes; order Myliobatiformes; family Dasyatidae; genus Hypanus; species Hypanus sabinus. The sequence goes on along the minus strand of NC_082710.1, from coordinate 100,717,362 downwards.
CACTGATATAGGTCTAATTTTTCATAAAGATGTTTTGATTCTGTATATTTTTCTCAAAAGGTGACATTATTGTAATTTACCTAAGGCACCGGTGACCCCTGTTTCCATCCAAGGGGTCAGTGTGGACATAGTGGAGGATTACAAATACCTGGGGATACGAATGGACAATAAACTGGACTGGTCAAAGAACACTGAGGCTGTCCACAAGAAGGGTCAGAACTGTCTCTATTTCCTGAGAAGATTGAGGTCCTTTAACATCTGCCGAACGATGCTGAGGATGTTCTATGAGGCTGTGATGGCCAGTGCTATCATGTTTGCTGTTGTGTGCTGGGGCAGCAGGCTGAGGGTAGCAGACACCAACAGAATCAACAAACTCATTCGTAAGGCCAGTGAAGTTCTGGGGGTGGAACTGGACTCTCTGACGGTGGTGTCTGAAAAGAGTATGCTGTCCAAGTTGCATGCCATCTTGGAAATGTCTCCCATCCACTCAATAATGTACTGGTTAGACACAGAAGTACATTCAGCCAGAGACTCATTCCACCGAGATGCAACACTGAGCGTCATAGGAAATCACTCCTGCCTGTGGCCATCAAACTTTACAACTCCTCCCTCGGACTGTCAGACACCCTGAGCCAATAGGCTGGTCCTGGACTTATTTCTACTTGGCATGATTAACTTATTATTATTTAATTATTTATGGTTTTATATTGCTTTATTTCTTCACTATTCTTGGTTGTTGCGGCTGTAACAATTTCCCTCGGGATCAACAAAGTATGTCTGTCTGTCTGTCAATGATTGCATTTGGAGTTCTTGAATCAGTGACGTTGCAGCAAATTTGATGCATATCTTAGTACCCAATTTCATCCAGTGCTGAAACAATACCTGGAATGAGCAGTTCTCATCCAGACTTTGAAATTCAAACCAATGTAATTCTGCTTTGACATTTGACAGGCCAGCTAGCTGAGTGGCGTCACAGCAACAATCGTGCACTCAGCATCGGTAAGACCAATGTATCAATTGTGGTCTTCAGAAAGGGTGAAACAAGGAAGCACACACCAGTCCTCACAGAGTGATCAGAAATGGCAAAAGTAAGCAAATTCAAGTTCCTGAGTGTCAACATCTCTGACGATCTGTCCTGGGCCCAACACACCAATGAAGTTACAAGGAAGGCATTGCAATGGCTATATTTCATTCCGAGTTTGAGGAGATTTGGTGTGTCACCAAAGACACTCACAAATCTCTACAGACGGAGATCATTCTAACCGGCTGCATCACAGCCTGGTATGGGGTGGGAGGAACCACTGCACAGGATCGAAATAAGCTGCAGAAATTGTAAACTCAGTCAGCTCCATCACGAGCATTAGCCTCCCCAGCTTCAAAGACTGATGCCTCAAAAAGGCAGCATCCATCATTAAAGACCCCCATCACCCAGGACACATCTTCTTCTCATTGCTACCTTCAGGGAGGGGGTACAGGAACCTAAAAACATAGACTCAATGACTCGGTGACAGCTTCTTCCCCACCACCCAGCCATCCAAATTCTGAATAGTCATTGAACCCATGGACCCTATCCCTCTAATCTTTGGTAATACTTGTTGAATTTAACTTTTATATTCAACCTGATTCGGATTATGATTCTGAATGATAGCATTTAGACTGAATAATTCTAGTGTATTTAAAACCATCATATAGAATTCTACCTTATTTTAGTAGTGTTATCTATTTTCCAAACTAGTACCCACTGAACTTAATTTTTCCAACAATTCAATTTCTTCAAACCATTATATAGACTGTATATGATATTTAAAAGTGTCTGTCTATTTATTTTGTCTTTTGGTCAAAGAATAGCCAATATTCAAATAGTTTTTAACATATTTAGCTCAGACATAATGGATATTTCTTATACTTTATTGATTGAAAAAGGGGTTAAACTTGCATTTTTTTTAATCTTTGAAGGGCTGGACTTTAAGAAAAATAGCGACCAGTGATCAGTGAATGTAGTTTAGGTCAAGGAGCTCCACTGCTTCACAGGTTGTTGTCTATGAAAGCAAGATACGTTTAATAATAACGTTATACTCTGAGAATACGTTAGAAGTGACCAGAGATCAAGAGTCTTCTTCAACAGAACCTGTCTAGTGAGGACCAAAACATCCATGAAAAGGAATTAACTATCCAGAGACTTCATAGGATGGAGGCATGACTTTCCAGATCAGAAACCACAGGTTTCTGAACTTTAACCTCTAACAGGTAGTTGGGGATGAATGGCTAAATAGGGACATACACCAATATCAGGTACCACACATTCAAGTTCCTTCCTCACACTTTTAAGATAAAAAAAAGCTGTTCATTTGTAACGAACAGAGAAAATCACCAGCAGAAAGTGCCGTCTAATTGACTTCAGGAGTCACAAGTGTATTAAAAGGAAAGCCTGGCTGACCTCTAATTGACCTGAGAATAGGCTGAGAGTAATCAGCTTCTATTTGACCCATGAAGGCACAGAAATTGCACCGTGTGATCTTAAAGGGGCAGCCTAAATTCTAAGCAGCTGCATTTTGAGATTAAAATCAGCCCTGGGATGCAAATTGGTTGCCGCATTTACCTACAAATTAGCAATGATTCCACATCAATAGTAACTCATAGATCATGAAGCCTTCACTTATGTCCTCAGGACATGATATGGCACTACTTAAAGCAAAATCCTGTTGTCATTTTTTTTTCTGAAGTTTGTTTGTAAGATTGCAAACTTCCTTTAGATTTCTTCCTAGGATGTCTGTGTCCACAAAAAGAGCACCATTTTATTGTCTATCCCTAACTTCCATCCAAAAGGTGTTGTGGTGTTCTTGAAACTCATAAGGAACTCCTGGGCATAACTTTCAGCTTTAAAGACTAAAGATTAGTTTTATTTGTTGCATGTACATAAAAATATCAAAACTTACAGTGAAGTGCATTGTTTGCGTTAAAGACCAACACAGTCTGAGGATGAGCTGGGGGCAGCCCACCAGAGTTTTGTGAATTGGTTCAGGCCCCTTATCAAAGAAAGGTTGTGCTGACCTTGAGATTCTTCAAAGGATGTTAAAAAAAAGTTATTCTGGGATTGAAAAGCTTATCAATGGCTTCTGAGCTTCTGATGGCTGGGCCTGTACTCACTGGAATTTCGTGAAGGGGGGATCTCACTAAAACCGATCAGATGTTGAAAGGCCTTGATAGATTGATTGTGGAGATGATGTTTCCTGTGGCGGGAGACACCACCTCAGAATAGAGGGACTTCCATTTAGAAGGGAGATGAGGAGGAATTTCTTTCGCCAGAGAGTGGTGAATCTGTGGAATTTGTTGCCACGGGCCATGTCAATGCGAATATTGAAGGCAAACGTTGATAAACATTCGATTAGTCAGGGTATGAAGGGATATCGGGAGAAGTCAAGAGATTGGGGCTGAGAGGGAAATGGATCAGCCATGATGAAATGGCGGAGCAGACTCAATGGGCCAAAAGGCCTAATTCTGCTCCTGGATCTCATTGTCTTACGGAGTCAGCATAGCATGTCTACAATTTACTAATCTTAATGTGGGAGGAACTGGAGTTTCCTACTGCATTTCTACAAACTCCATACAAACAGTGGTGGGAACTGAACCCCTATCACTGGTACTGTAGAGCATTGAGCACTATGCTAACACATCAGATTATACACCACTGTGTAGCCCTGTACTCATTTGATTTTCTTGCCACGATACCAGGTGTAGCGTACAGCTTTCCACTATGTAGCACTAATGTTTTTACTTAGTAATAATTTCAATTTAAAAAAGATTGGTTGGAGATAATAACGTGAGAAAGGATTTTAAAGATAATGATTAGCTTTATTTGCCAAATGTACATGGAAACATCAAAATATACAGTGATCACCTGCATCAACAACCAACACTGCCTGAGGTGTGCTGGGGCAGCCCGCAAGTGTCACTTTCCGCACCAATATAGCATACCCACAACTTGCTGAACTAAGTCTTTAAATGTGGGAAGAAACCAGAACACCTAGAAGAAACCACCCCTTAAAAAATTACTTTATCCACATTATGTGTGAACCATCTACAAGATGCCAAGATTTTTTTTGACAACACTTGTAGTCAAGTGGCTTATATCATCTAGAACAGTGGTTGCCAATTTTTTTTGAATGAAAGCCTCCCTTTCACGTGCTCCTTAAAATATGCACCCTTCCCCCATAAAGTGGCAACAATCACTGGGTTTGTTGTTGTCCTAGGGCAGGCATGGGCAAACTACGGCCCGGGGGCCATATGCGGCCCATTAAGCTTTTTAATCCGGCCCACAGAACTTGATGAAATTATATTAATAAACCTTGTTAACGTTTGTTCCCCGCAATTATAGTGTTTTCCCAATAGATGACGCACTCTATATACATTGACCTTTGTTGAGGTGCAACGTATTACTCCACATTTGCGCTTTACTCTTTGTTTGGCTCGACCTATTTGTGTGAACAGGCGTTCAGCGTCATGAACATCAACAAAGCCAGCCACAGATCCAAGTTAACTGACCAACACCTCAGATCCATCCTGAGAATCGCCACAACAAAACTAAATCCAGACTTTGATGCGCTGGCTAAAAAGGGAGACCAACAACACTGTTCCCACTGAAATTAAAAATAACTTTCTTCATTGTGTTATGTAAAAAATGCATTTGAAAATATTTTTTTCAATAAGCCTTACATGTTACATGTCATTTCTGTTAAGTGATGGACATGAGTAGTGTGCAGGTGCACGTACGTTCTCAAAATAAAAAATGCGCTCCAGATCAAATAACGTGCTCCGCATACTGGCGCGCTGTCATTGTTCTGTCCTTGTGCTGGTCGTTGTTGAGTTTTGGCACAGGGGACAATTGAATAAGAAGGAGCAAGACAAGTAGACCTGCATCTCCTACCGTTTTTGAAATAAAGACAGTCAGGAGGAGAATGATGATGATAATATCTTGAAGGATAACAGAATTTTCAGTGCTTTAAAATAATAACTGTTACTATTAAAAAAGCTGTATTTTATTCATTTAATTTTCAGTGTTTTAAAAGTCATTTCAATAAATAGCTAAATACCATGTGACTTCAAAGACAGATATTTTGTTGTAATGCATTTGTTCATTTTCAATTGAAATTAAAGCACATGTTTTCTACATATCCCATGATATTTTATTTTCTCTTATGAGGTGTATTACCAAAACACTCCGTCCATCTGCTCCTGGTCCGGCTCCCCTGTCAAATTTTAGAACCCTTTGTGGCCCACAAGTCAAAAGGTTTGCCCACCCCTGGGCTAGGGAATCTGGGAGGCAGCACTTAAATTCTTCTCTCCGAAATCCCATAACATTATGAAAACCACATCTTTCCCTGCAAACTTAGCCCCTTCCTTCTTCTCCACTGAGGTGGGCTGCACATTGTAGGTTGAAAGCCGCAGATTCAGAAGGGCAGAGTGATAAGGAAAGGTTATGCAAATATATATATATTAAATAGTTGAATTAAATAAGTAGTACAAAATAGGATTAAAAAAGTAGTGAGGCAGTGTTCATGGATTCAACATCCATTCATAAATTGGATGGCAGAGGGGAAGAAGCTGTTTCTGAATCATTGAGTATGTGTTTTCACACTTCTGTACCTCCTCCCTGATGGTAGCAATGAGAGCATGGCCGGTGCGGTGGGGATCTTTAATGATGGATGCTGCCTTTTTGAGGCACCAGTACTTGAAGACGTCCCAGATATTACAGAGGCCAGTGCCCACGATGGAGCTGACTAAGTTTATAACTCTCTGCAGCTTACTTCAATACTGTGTAATAGCCATCCTTCCCTCCCATACCAGGTAGTGATGTGGCCAGTTAGAATGCTCTGCACGGTACATCTGTAGAAATTTATGTAGAAATCTTTGGAACTCTGGGAAGGTGGGGGGGGGGGGTGGAAGAGAGACAATAGGGGACAATGTGAGAAGCTGGGAGGTTATAGGTGTTAAAGGCAAAGAGATGGAGAAGATGGAATCTGTCTGGAAGAGGATAGTGAACCATGGAATAAAGCGAAGCAGTTGGTGAACTGGAGGAAGATTCATTTCCCTCCACAGATGCTGCCTGACTTTGCACTTAACAGTACTGTGAGAATATGAACTGTGGATATTAGCTCTGTAAAGACAATTAGGGATGGACTTTAAACACTGGCCTTGTCTGCAACTTTCATACCTGTGAATGAATAAATAAAGATAAACAATTTTAACACTCAGCCGTGGAATGTATTGTCTATTTAATTTTTTTAAAAGTTGAGATGGCAAAAATAGCATAAAAGTGAAGATCATTAAACACATATAGCAATGTGAAATATAGCAGTGCTTTCTGTGTGAGGATATGAGCTGACAAGTTTACAGTGGGATCAAACAGATACCAGAAACAGCTCTTCACCTCAACAGCTTTAATTACTTTGAAGAATTCTGAAGTATGACAGTAGATTTTACTGCAGAACAACTAGTGTAGTGTCTGAAGCTTGATAGATTTTTTTTTCACAGTAATAAGAAGAGATGCTCAAAGATTAAAATATTCCAGTCTACTTTAGCAAAAAAATATTGTTTGCAAGATTACCGCAGCATACTGGAACTGATTGTAGCTGGTGAAGCATCCTGATGAGCCCTGGTTTGAAACATCAACAAGTTCATTGCTTTCTATTGATGCTGCCTGACCTGCCGAGTTTCTCCAGCAGTTTGTATGTGTAACTCTGAATTTCCAGCATCTGCATAGTCGCTTCTACAGCTGATTATCATTGATGCTTTTTTTGGGTCAACCTATGACATTCAAAAATCAGGATATAGCATTATCCATGGTGCAATCTAGTTTGTCTAATCTGACCACTTCTCAGCAGTCTACACTTTGAGTCTCATGGATTTTATATTCTGTGTTTTCACCCATTCTTTCTTGTTGTCATTTGTATGTGGGAATGGGGATTTGGAGGTCGATGTTCTTGTAGCATCTTTGTTTTTTGGGTGGGGAAGGGGGGGTTTGCTGCTTCTCTCTGAATTGACTTCCATGGTATTTCTTAGTTTAGTGTTTATCTGGAGAAGAAGACACTCAGAGTTGTATATTGCACACTTACATTGATTATAAATGAACCTTGAATCTTTGTATTATGTAGAATTCACTTTTCAAAAGAATATTATATTTTTCTCTAAAGTGATAAATAACTGGAAAGTTGTGATTATTCACCTGTGCTATTTTCCATTTATTCCTTCTTGTTTGTTGACTCTACACACAGCCTTTTAATACACTTTTATCATCGTCAAGATCTAAATTAGATCTCATGCTAGCAATAGATCCACAGAACAAAACAAATTTAGTCTGAGGATAATTATGTTGAAACTGCATTGTATTGTCTGGTGTGATGTTGAAAACAGCTAGAATATTGTAATTTATTTAGAACAGTGATGTTATACATTTTTCTTAGCTTATTAAAACTTTTGTGATGTGTGCAACTAACATTAAAATGGTTAACGTTTGAAACAGCTTGATTAAAGCTGGTTTGCTTTTGTAATTTGTCATGTGACAAGAAGGACTTGTCACATAACTAGATGTTTAATTATGTATATAAAAGAAGATTTCAAAGATTCAAAATAAATTTATTATCAAAGTATCTATAAATTTTGCAACCTTGAGATTTGACTGCTTCTAGGCAGCCATGGAGCGAGAAGCCTGAAAGAACCAATCAAAAAAATGAAGATCAACACCTGGTGCACAGAGAAAAAGAACTTAGTAGGTAATGGCGCTTAACAGTGACTCCTTTACTTGCATCATCGGAAACAGCTCTATTTCTATCTTTAATATCTCTATTTTTCCCTTTCAGGGCTCTATTGAAGACCCTGAACTTGAGTCACTCACTAACTTCAGCCCTTTGCGGGAATGGAACCTGCTCTCGTGGTCTCAGGACTGCCTGCTATTCGACATTCAAAGGATTCGGCCGAGAAGACTAGCTGGCCTTTGGGGTTCCGGGATTTCGTGGACCTGGAGGTGGGCAGACTTGAGGCTGGTGCCTCTGCAGGAAACTGGTGTGTCGTGGGAGATGGAACGTCGAAAGCAGCGAGTTGGCTGCTGGCTGTGTACCCAGAGACTCGAGTTCTTTGGGCACAGAGCTTGATAAAAGCGATGCAACGGACTCTTAGCATTGTAAATCAGTGAGTTGTTTGTTATGTCACCTCTTGCTGTGAAATGGGGACACCCCTTTTTCCCTTATTAAGGAGAGAGAGAATCTGTGGTATGTTGAATTACTGGGTGAACGAGTAGTCTTTGGGGTACTGCAAGGCTGTGTCTTTATTGATGCTTTGCTGCACGCTTGGGTACTTAGAGGGGGCGCAAATGCTTTTTTTGCTGGTGGGTGGGGGGATAATTGCTCTCCTGCTGCTTACGCGTGGGAGGGGGGATCTGGGGGGGGGAATTTGGGGTTCTAACATTTAACTGTCATTCATTCTTTGGGGCACTCCTCTGTTTTTGTGGATAGTTGCAAAGAAAAAGAATTTCAGGATGTATATTGTATATATTTCTCTGACATTAAATGTACCTTTGAGACCTTTGAAACTTTGAAACACAAATCACGCAAACAATAGAAGTGAGCAACAGCATTCCAAACCTAATTGACTCCTTAGATGCAAATCCCTGAAGCAGCCTGGAGAAGGTCCAAAAGCTCAATCTCAATTTATCATACCTGATAGATAGACAGGTAGATATTTTATTGATCACCAACGAAGTTACAGTACCACAGTAGCATTACAAGTGCACAGATATACAAATATTAGAAAAGAAGTAAGAAAGAATAAAAATAAGTTACCCTAAAAATAAGGTTAAAGATTTACAAGACTTCCAAGTTCACACTGATAAAATGGTAGTACAAGGATTACCATAATATTATACAGTAAGATGTGCACATTCACACCATCCAGATAAGAAGTGATGGTGGTATTGCACAGGGTGTCTGCAACAGCAGGGTGGTGAAAACAGAGGACAATAACAGTTTAACAGGAGGGGTTGTCACTTCCCCAGTTATAGGTTGACTCATTATAGAGCCTAATGGTCAAGGGTAAGAATGACCTGATAGAGCACTATTTGGAGCAGCACTGTTGTTTTAGTCTATTACTAAAAGTGCTCCTCTGTTTGGCCAAGGTGGCCTGCAAAGGGTGAGAAACATTGTCCAGAATTGCCAGGATTTTCCATAGGGTTATTTATTCTACCACAGCCTCCAGTATGCCTGGTTTGAGCTCTATAACAGAGACAGCCTTTCAAATCAATTTATTGAGCCTGCTGGCATCACCTGTGTTGATGCCATTGCCCCAGTACAACACTGCACAGAAGATTGTACTGACAGCAAAAGACTGGTAGAACATGTGAAAGAGAGGCCTGCATACTCCAGTGGACCTCAGTCTCCTTAGTACATAGAGACAACTCTGAACCTTCTTGGACATAGCCTCTGTGTTGGAGCTCCACTTAAGTCTGTCATCCAAGTGCACCCCTAAGTACTTGGAGGTCCTCATCATATCCACGTCCTCATCATCAATAGTAACAGGGAGCAGTGCAGGCTTGGTCTTCCTAAAGCCTATCACCATCTCCTTTGTCTTTGTTGAGCTGCAGATGATTCAGCTTGCACCATTTGACAAAGTCCTCCACCAGGGCCCTGTATTCATCCTTCCGTCCTCCCTTTATACTCCCAACTATTGCTGAGAGATCAGAGAATTTCTGCAGATGATATGACTCAGAGTTGTATCTAAACTCCGAAGTATTTAGGGTAAACAGAAAGGTGTACAGGGTTGATAGGGTTAACAGGAAGGGGAGGGAAAATTAGTGGGGCAAATTGCTCACAGACATGAAGCACAGCAGCTGGGACAGTCTCATAGTCTCTGTGCCGCAGAGAGAGGAGTGAACGTTGGTGGGGGGGGGGGGGGAATGTGAGCAAAATTGGCCCGACCCTTGCCCTCCGGTCCCAGTGATGGAATGGACTCTACATTTGGTCTCGAACTGTGAGTGTTGCCAAGAGCCGTAACACTTACATTGGCTGTTGCCAGGAGTGAAGAACAGCAGAATGAATCCAAGAGCACTGTACTGCTCGAGAATTATTTGTTTCTTGGAGCAATTGAGCACACTTCCCTTTTGAACTGTGGTCATGAGTGGTATCAAGGGTTATTGAGGACTATTACATTTGCTGTTGCCAGCAGTCTCCGTGAGCAGTAGGGATATGAGAGTTGTACTATTTTAATGGAACAAACTCTTTCCTCAGTGTTTCTAATTGCTTAACAAAATAATCTTCACAAATATATTGACTGGATCAAATTCATATTATAAACTAATGTTTTAAAAAATATTGTTCCCTTAATTGTTCACATATTATGTGGTTTACACCTGAACTCATGCAGGACAAATCTCCTTGCAGCAGGTTTGAAGTTCGATAAGAGGTATAGATACAGTGGACAGCCAGCCCCAAACAGGAAATATCTAATCAGCAAGGGCACAATTTTAAGGTGATTGGAAATAAAAAGTATAGAGAGAAGGGGTGTCAGATGTAGTTTTTTTTTTAAACATAGGATGAATAGTAATAACATGGATTCACTTTCAGGAGTGGTGGTAGAGGCAGATACAGGCCAAATCAGGGTGACAGGGCTCAGGCCTGACAGCATATCAAAGCGACAGGTCCTGGGTCCAAGACCAAGAAATGACCCAAGGTTTGGACAACTCAAGAGGTGATCCAGATTGAAAAGGTCAAGGTGTCTGTGCCAGAGGCAAGAGATAGTCTGGGTTAGCTTGCTGCTCTATGATGTTTACTCAACCCCTGTGTTGAACTAAGGCTCTGGCCTGCTCCTGTATCAGCTGCAGTGTCTGTGAATTCACTTTCATAAACTTCGGTTCTGAATGTATTTCACTTACTTTTATTGTTTGCGTGATTTTTTTTCTCTCTCTGCACATTGGGTGTTTGACGATCTTGTTTTTTAATGAGTTCTATTGTGCTTCTTTGCATTGTGGCTACCTGTAGGGAGACAAATCTCAAGGTTGTATGATATGCACATACTTTGATGATAAATGTACTTTATGCTTTGAGATACATTATGGAGATTTATGAGACTCTTAGGTGAAAGAACAAAGGAGAGCTATGTGGAAGAAATAGGTTAGATAATTACGTAGTAGGTTAAAAGGTTGTTACTATTTAGTAGGCCAAATGACTTGTACTGTGTTGTACGTTTGGTATCACAACTTCAAGCTAACAAATATCTTGTACAAGCTTAGGTTTTAAGTTTCTTGTGTCCCACGCCTTTGCCTACAAAATCAAAGGACTTACTTTAACCCAGTAAGGCCATCAGGTGTGTGTGCATTAAGGCAAGCTGTAAACTATTTGGATCCCCAGAGCTGGAAATTTGACAACATTTAAATGCTCCTTCTGTGTCTTGTCTCTACTTTCTGGTTGCAATGGCATCAGCAGTCTAATTTAACAGCAGTTGGTTGAAGCTAATCATGTCTCTATCACAGACCACAGAAATAAAGTTGAAGGTTGGTATCCAGTTGCAGTGAAAACCATGCAATATTAAGGAAACTTGAGGAAACTTTTAAAATATATCTGAATAGTTAATAATTTATTGAGGTACTGCATGGAATCTGCCCTTCTGTCCTTCAAGCTGCGCAACCCAAAACCCCAATATAACCCTAAGCTTATCATGTGACAATTTACATTGACCAATTAACCTACTAATCAGTACATCTTTGGATTGTGGCAGGAAACCGTAGCACCCGGAGGAAACCCACTTGGTCATAGGTGGAACATACAAACTCCTTATAGATAGCGTCAGGAATTGAACCAGGTTCACTAGTACTGCAAAGCATGGCACCAACTCGTATGCTACTGTGCCTCTGGACATACACTAACATAGATTCATGAAATTTATTGTTTTATGGCAACAGTGCAATGCAAGATATAAAAATCATAATAAATGTCATTTACCAGGGCTTGGATCTTCTGCTACCAGTTCAGCAAATTCAAAACTGAGGGGACATTCAGACTCAAGAGTTAAATGTTCCTGTTTCTTTCAATCCATTCCCCACCACAAGGTTACTCAGTATGAACCTGGGTGAGCAAAAGTGATGGAGCAGAATGGGAAAATTCGCTCTCCCTTTACATAATGCACAGACCCTGCTGATCATGGAGAAAGCTGTCTTAAAATTAGTCCTCAAGTATTCCATTGTTTCATTACTCAGCTGTCTGTAGCCCCAACTGTTATCATTTGAGTACCTGCAACTTAATATTTCTCTACTCTTGATATTTGTTTTTTTCTCTATTTTTTGCTTCCAAAATACTTTTTCTTTAAATTGAATTGCTTCTTGAACTTCACCTTCATATGCAATCCTATAGTATTTCAAATACCTTATCATAATTTGTCTTACTCTAAATCTGATATCACTCATAAATTTTAAGGATTTATCCTTCCTATCAAGGTCATAATCAATAGGAATAGGTATTGTACACGATTACTGAACACATATTCAAAGTACATTTATTGTTAACAAATTCATAAATTATACAACCCAGATTTGTCTGCTTACAAGCAGCTGCAAAGCAAGAAAACTCAAAGGAACCTAATTTAAAAAAAAACAAAGACCAACCCCCCAATGCGCAGAGAAAATCAATAGAAGCAAGCAACAACAACAGCAATGCAAACCAAATTCAGTCCTGAGATCCAAATCCCTGGAGCAAACTGGAGCAGGCCCAAAGCCTCAATATTCAGGACATCATTTTAGATGGACAAATCATTGCAAAGTTTACAGATGTGAAGCACAGCAGCTTGGTGCAGTCTCAGTGCCTCAGTGTCATGGAGAGAGGAACCCCAGTCCATCTGGGCTGGCACTTAAATTGTCCGAACAAGGGATTGTACCCCGCATTAGGACCTGGGCTCCACCACGGCAAATTGCTCAGGCCTAGAACACTCCACCCAACATTTCGCTTTGGGCCTAGATTTCACTGCCAAAGAAACCATTCTCAACCTCTCCAAATCTTCAAAGTTTACAGGGAGAAGGCCTGGAATTGGGGTTGAGGAGGAGAAAAAAAAAGAGAATCAGCCATGATTGAATGGCGGAGCAGACTCGATAAGCCAGATAGCCTAATTCTGCTCCTATGTCTTATGGTCTTATGGTCTAAATCGGCTTGGCAATTCCCAACCCAAAATGTTCTTTGCATATCTAATCTTTTCATCAACCCAGCCCACCAACAACTCTTTGACAATTTGCTCATAGATTAAAAGGCTTGTTGTAATCCTCTTGCATATTAAATTATTAAATGATTATGCTAATTCAAAATAGGTGTTTAGGTGTATTTCCTTTACATACTTTTCTTAACACTTAAAAAAAATATAATGTTGGCCAAAGATAATCTTAGAACAATATTGTGCTAACTCATTTTTCTCCAGATGTTTTGTAAATTTATTCTATATTACGGACTCTGGAGCCTAGTTTTTCACATTGGCACTATATTAACTTTGGCAGTAATCCAGTCATTCTAAATTTGTTCCAAAGAAAGTAAAACAATACTGGTCAGAAAACATAGGCCTACAATTCCCCTACAATTGCCTTGCAAACCACTCAGTTCAGTGTTCGTTTTAGGATGGACAATAAATTTGACCTTGGTAACAATGTACTCATCCTGTGAACTAATAGAACAAACTTTAAACCTTTCTCCCCTGTGAGGAGGTTTTCATTTCCAATCTTGCACGCTGTTTTTCTTTGAAGAACTTTGAGAATTTATCGTGAGAGAGTTTGTTTTTTTCTGTTACTGCTTTTTCAGAATTGTCAGGTTTAAGCCATTGAAATTTGTTGTTTGGTTAACCTTATTACATCAAGTGAATGGAGGCAGGAAGATTATCTCTGGAATTATTGCTGCTTATCGCCATTTGATTTTTGCTTGAAATGCACTGCTTACTATAAGAACTACAGTGCAAACTCAGTGGTGTGTAGCATTCCACAGGTATGTGTCTGGTGTCATTCCCATTTCTCACAGATAGCAGGTTTAGTTATTGAGATATAGTGCAGAATAGGCCCTTTCAGCCCTCCAAGTCATGCCACACAGACATCTTCAGACTTGATTTTAGCCTAATCACCTGACAATTTACAATTAACCTGCCAGCTATTACGTCTTCGGACTGTGGAAAGAAACCCACCAAGACAAAGGGAGAAGATACAAACTCCTTACAGGCAGCAGTGGGAATTGAACCTGGGCTGCGCTGAAAGTAAAGCACTGTGCAAATCATTACACTACCATGCTGCTCCACCGATCGTCCCACTGGATTTGTTAGGACACCAAACCAACAAAGTTGATCTTACATGGTACATGACTGAAGGATTGTGTCAAAGTGTGAGATGGCTCTAATTGTTGAATTACTAATGTCACAGAGATTGTGGTTGGCTGATTTCAATTAGTATAGATTTGGCTTCCATAGGAACCTCCAATTTAAAGTGATACAGCATTTATAAGAGTTCTGTCCAGTACTGTGACTGGTTTTGTATTGATCAAATATTTTAATAGTAGAGTATAATAGTACCAACTATTTCAATGCATGCAAAACCCAGTCCAGGGAAGTTATTTTTGCTATTTAATGTTATTACGGTAAGCATTTATACAGCACAGTAGCTGTTGACAGAGAAGTGGGTTATCCAACTTGCTAATTTACTTCTGTGAACTTGGTATGAATGCAAATCCTGATCATTAGGCTAAATGTCTCCTCCACTTTCTAGCGAGAAGAGCTCATATGCGGTTCAGCCCAGTTTCCAGTAAACTTGAGACCAAATCACCATTGCATAACAGCACAAAACTTGGCAACAATTGACACTGAAAAAGTGATCTCACTGAGAAAGACCATGAGGACAGCTAGTGTGGGAAATGAAAAATTCGCACCAGTGCGGTGGGAGGGGATTCCTTGGAGGTGAAAGCAGAGTGTTGAGAGATTTTAACATTAATGCTTGACCTGGGAGTGCTGAAGCAATTTTAACACACATTTGGCCTTGGCTACACTGGATCTGGCTGTAACTAATATTAATGTAACATGCCAAAAGTGGAAAGTATGTATTTTCTTTCTTATTCTTCTTCAGAGTGGAAGTAGAGTAATAGCTGTTAACTGAGACTAGTGGTTAAACGTCTATTGTTTTCTATTGCCTCTGGAAGGCAGAATATCCTCACTGGAACAATTTCCCGCTTGATTTGAAATTTTTAAAAAAATCTCTGTGGTAGTAATTCCTTATTTGTGTAATAGTTTTTGTCACTCAGGATGTCCCAAAGCTTTTGATGACAATGAAATACTTCTTGAAATGAGGTCAATATTATAAAGGGAAATCCGGCAGAAAATCTGGACATAGCAAGGTCCTGCATGCATAACTTTGTTAAGGATCAGACAACCTCGTTTAATGCTTTTAGTTGAAGGTTTTGGGACTACTTCAGGGAGCAGAGGAGTGTCCTCTGAAAAAAATAGTACTTCTAATGCTGCACCACCCTCTCAGTTGTGTAACCAATTATCAGCTTTCCTTTTGGTGTTTAAGTGCCCTTGTTGAGGGATTTGAACTCACAATTCTCTGGCTCAGATTGCTGACAATTGATCCACGTCTAAGAGCTGCCACGAAAGAATCTTGAATAGAGCAGGCATGAGCTCGTTCTTCTTTCTCTTCTCTATGTCCAATTTGAAAACAGAGGCATTTACTTCAATGGGACTAACTGCAGGACATGAAGCACAAAATTGCTGGGTGTGTGTGTGTGTGTGTGTGTGTGTGTGTGTGTGTGTGTGTGTGTGTGTGTGTGTGTGTGTGTGTGTGTGTGTGTGTGTGTGTGTGTGTGTGTGTGTGTGTGTGTGTGTGTGTTTAATGTTATTGACTGAAAATAAATCTTCTGGTACATAACTATAACTTGCCTGAAGGTTGTAAATTATACACCTGCTCTTTAGAACAGAAGTTTTGATTGAATACACCTTTTAGGACTTCGAGCACTTGCTTGAAGACGTTGAATGGGATGGCTAATGTACAGAAGCAGGTTTCCTCATGAATCAGGGACCAGGAGAAAGGGCACACAAAATCTTGAAGATAAATCTGGAGGATCCCACAGATGTGCTTGGAGGAGGATGCCATCTACACAATGAGGAGGATGTAGCCTCCAGGGACTCTGCCTGCAGCTGAAATTTTTAAAAGTACAGTACTGTGCAAAAGTGTAGTATTTGTCAATGCTGAGCAGAAAGCAAGTTTGTGAATCCAGCAGGAGCAAAAGATGTTGGGGATGGTGAGGATGGAGCACCACGGGAGGGGTGTGGGACAGGTGGTAGAGAAGGAGTACCAGGGATGGGGGAATTGTGCCGGTGCAGGCACAACCCACTCTGAGACTCCCGGCAAGGTAATTTGGTTTATTGATCATTACAGAATATCTCTCTGATGCTTCCCGTTCCTTCCCTCTCCCAACCATGATTTCCTACTCCCTGCGTCCTTCCCATTTCTCAGTCCACAATAGAGACCCATAACAGAATTAGGTTTATCGTCACTCATATATGTCATGAAATTTGATTATCTTTGCATCAGCAGTACAGTGCAATATATAAAACGATTACAGTACTGTGCAAAAGTCTTTGTCACACTAGCTATATTTATGTACCTAAGACTTTTGTGCTATATATGGACAGTACTCTGCTTCAGTGGAAAGAGAAACTGAGTTAATATTCTGGGGTTCAGCACACTTCTGACAAAAGTTCCTAAATCTGAAATATTTATGTCTGTTCTGCTTTCTACAGAGATTCCTAGTCTCTAGGATTTGCACGGTACTTTCAATATACTGAGGTAAATAACCAAATTCCTGCCAAACACTTCAATTGATATTGTACACACACAAAATGCTGGAGGAATTCTGCAGACCAGGCAGCATCTATGGAATAGAGTACAGTTGACGTCTTGGCCCAAAACATCAACTATACTCTTTTCCGTAGATGCTGCCTGGTTTGCTGAGTCCCTCCAGCATTCTGTGTGTGTTGCTCGGATTTCCAGCATCATCAAATTTTCTTTTGTTTGTAATTGGCATTGAACTGTGGATTATCTTGCCATCTTTTAATGAGATGGTTTTCTACGTTAAATTTAACCACCCTAAAACAGATTCTGTCTGAACATCATGGAATGCTAGGGTCACTATTTTATTTTCTGTCATGAGCCCTCATTACTTCAATCACAAGACATTTTAACCTTAGTAATTTCAGAAACTACAACCCAAGAAAGCTTGCTACCTTCTTAACAGAATCAATGCTAAACTCTCTTTAAGAGTCATATCTCCTCCCCAAAGTGAAAAGTTAAACACCAATATCCATTAAACTCAATCAAACAATCTGAACCACCACATCTCCTTGATTGTTATTAAATAGGTTATAAGGGTAGATTAAATTATTAATTATCTAATCGTTCTGAACACTCAGCAAGTCAGATGGTGGGAAACAGCGACAGAATGTCAAGCCATGACAAATGATTATCAAAAAGGCTGGTGCTGAAGGCCTTTTCATTTCATCAAATGAAATCTATAAGTTTAAAAATGTGGAATATTATGCAAATCATTCCAAAAAGGCAGATACTAAAACACCGCAATCCTTAGCAGGTCACTAGAGATGTCCTCCTTCAAGGAAGAGGTTTCCCTCCCTTCACCATTGATGTTGCCTTCCCCTGCATCTACTCTATTTCTCAAACGCCCGCTTTAACAGGGATCAAGTTCCTCTTGACCTTACCCACTGCTCAATGAGCCTCTGTATCCAACACATCGTTCTTTGCAAGGTCTGCAATCTCCAAATCTATCCTACCACTAAGCAGATCTTTACCTCCCCTGCTCTCTCCACTTTCCACAGGGAATGCTCTCTCCATGATTCCCTTGTCCATTCATCTTCCATCTTAATCCCCCTCCAGGCACATATCCTTGCAAGCGGCCAAAGTGCTACATTTCCCCATTCACCTCCTCCCTCACCTCCATTCAGGGTCCCAGGGAATCCTCCCAGGTGAAGCAAGATTTCACCTGTGAATCTTTTGGGGTCATCTCCTTTGTCAGGTGCTCCTGATGCCATCGCCTCTGTATTGGTGTGACCTGTTCTAAGCTGGGAGCTCCATCCGCTCCATCCACCAAAAGTGGTATTTCTCAGTGGCCAAACATTTTAATTCTGATTCCCAATCCTTCTCTAACGTGTCGGTCCATGCTCTTCTCTTGTGCTGAGTGAGTCCACTCTCAGGGTGGAGTAGCAACGCCTTATCTGTGTGACCTCTAACCTGATAGCATGAATATTGATAACTCTTTCCAGTGAGAAAAGTCCTTGCCCCTCCACTCTTTTACTCCTCACTCTGGGTCTCTTACCTCTTCTCACCTGCCTATCACCACCCTCACCCTCCAGCTCCAAAACCCCTTCCCTTTCTCCTATGGTCTGATCTCCTCTCCTATCAGATTCCATTCTTTCCAGCCCTTGTACTTTCCCACCCACCTGGCTTCACCTATCACCATCAAGTGAACATCTTTCCCTTTTCCCAATTTCTTTTCGTCAGGCATCCTTCTTTACAGTCTTGAAGAAGGGTCTTGGCCTGAAACATCATCTGTTTATTCATTTCCATAGATGCCGCCTGACCAGCTGAGTTCCTCCAGCATTTTACATGTGTTGCTTTGGATTTCTAGTGTCTGTAGAATCTCTTGTGTTTATCAGATACTGAAATAGGTAGGATTAAGTACCTCAGGTAACAGACAACACAAAGTAACATGAACTCTTAAACTAAAGCAGGAGACATAAAATCTTATACAGTTTATGTTAGATGGAAAATTGCAAGGGCAAAATGGTTAAGTGTGGAAAATCTAAATGTCCAGGTACAGAGCTGAACAAAAATTAGAATGCAATGCCTTTAGAAATGGAAAAATATTATCATATGGGCACAGGAAAAGATTTAAGCAGGTGTTTCAAACTTTCAAGAAGAAAATTCACCTGCCTCTTAGGAATCTCTGGACATGACTTAAATCAATGTGGAGAAGGAGCATTTAGGATGGCATTGAGCAACTCAATTTCATGTGCTGGGACACAGGGAAACCTGTGTAAGTAATGGAAAGAGTGAGCTACTTCAGCCCTGGTCAGGAATCTCCTGCCCCGTTTATAAAAATGCCTGTGGTTTTTACAATGACAACCTCCACCACCTCAGAAATTGAAGTGAAACTAAGTCTTCCTTGACTTCAAGGGAGCCCTAATCCCAGTGGAACCATTTCTACTGACAGAAGAAGGGTAAAGGTGGGTTACTGGCACCTTATGAACAGTTGTTTCAGGTTAATTGGACTCATCAGCCGTGGTTGGCAGCTCATCTATGACTTCAAGCAAACTGCTGCCTTGCGACTATACCCACTCATGGGGAAGGCTCTAGGAGTAAACCCTGAGGAAAAATCCAGAGCTGGAGTCCCTAAGGCAGTCTTATACTGAATCCAATGCTGACTGTCATCTCCTGTGACGGTGCTGGTGCCAAGCTGTATTGATCTCTGACTTTCCTTTCGATTCAGCAGTTGTGTGGAGAAGGGGAGCCTGCTGCAAAGACAACAACGTACTCTCCATTTTGTACTACCCTGGCTTGTGTACCTAGACAGCTGCCACGGTCAACCCTGACCAACTGTGGATTAGTTAGAGACACAGTGTAGATGACTGATGCTTGTTTTCATTGAAGATTCATTTAAATATTGAAATATAAACATTCAAATTCATCTGGTGTGATTCAAATTTCAGTCTCAAGGTGAATTGTTCAGACTGCTGGATACTGGTAACATGACTTGATCCTCTCCACAACTATAATCATGGTCCCTGAAATTTTCCATCCACCCCTCTCCCAAACAAATTAAGTTTTGCATCATTTTGGTGGACAAAATTAATTAACTAAATTGCCATTGGTGAATTATATGTATTTTGGTCTTTCTTCATTTAGCAATTCCCATATTTCTAAAACTTTTGACAAACAGCTATAGAGAAGATGTTCCTTCCCCTTCCCCTCTTCTTCTATTCTCTCCTCTGGCCTCTTACCTCACTTCACCTGCATACTTCCCCCTGGCACCCCTCTTCCTTCCCTTTCTCTTATGTTCCTCTCTCCTCTCAAATTATTTCTTCACCAGCCCTTTACCTTTCCCACCCACCTGCCTTCATGTATCACCTTATAACCAGCCTCTTTCCCCTCACCCCTCCTTCTTATTCTGGCATCTTTCCCCTTCCTTTCCAGTCCTGAATAAGGGCTTCAGCCCAAAATGTCAACTGTTTATTTCTTTTAATAAATACCGCTTGAGTTGCTGCATTCCTCCAGCATTTTGTGTGTGTCTGGAAGTTTCTCTGTGCTAAATAGAAATAGCCTAATAATATAAATGTCTACTCAGATTTATTCCAGGACACGCTACCACGGTGCTTGCAGCACGCACTTTATGGCATGTCTTCTGGTTTGGTTTTATTTGCAGGTGTCATTTTCTAGTGTCAAGCTGGAAACTCTCCCTGCTGTGCTGCCCTAATTGCATGCATTATGATATTCACAGGAAAAACTATTAACAGGGTCTTTCTCAGCCCTCTCTTCCTGAAGCCATCTCCACCATCATCAGTGCTCTGTTCACAACCAATCAACTGATTGATAAGTATATAAAAGCCAAGCATTCAGATGCCTCCTCGTATGGTGATGAATCATTTGTAAATGGATTGCCAAGGTCAGGAGAAGAACTCAACCCAACCATGTCTGTCTTATCTCTATCTTATGTGATAGAACGTAAGCTGTGATCATAGCTACCATCTCCATAGCTGACTCAATCTGATTGCAGACTGGGTCAGGCAAAGCTCTTTGTTTCATTCAAACGCATTCTCAAACCTTTTGAAAACAATACTGCACCTTAACATCTGAAAAAATGACAACTAGTCCTCAACCTGGCAGCCACTTGATTGACAACATCTGATGGATGAATTGAGAATATTGTACTCATTGAACAATTTTTGAATATTAAAGGAACTGAAGGATATTGGGACAGGAAAGAAAAGTGGAACTGAGACAGAAGATCAGCCATCATCTTGTTGGAGAGTGGAACTCGTATAAGTGGATGAATGGCTTATCCCTGTTCCTATTGTTAATTTTAATTTTTACGTAATGATTCATGGTTCAGCAGGTAAAGAAAGCATTGCACTGTCATTACAGTGATCAACCACATGCAGTTAGAATAGTATATTGTAATGCTTTAAATTTCATATAGTGACTTTCATAACCTTCAAAAGTCCTTAAGTGTTTTACTGCCAATAAAATACTCCATGGAGTGTGGCACTTGTAAATTATGAAATATGCAGTCTATTAGCACAGAGCAAGGATCCACAAATAACAATGACATATTGTACAGATAATCCATTTAACTGAAATGAGTCACAGGCTAAATCTTGGCCATGACATCATGAGAATTCCCCTGCTCAGCTTTGAAAGGTGAGTTGGGATTTCTTCATGTTTGCTACAGGGTCTATGTCCCATAGGAGAGACAGCAATT
This sequence comes from Hypanus sabinus, assembly GCF_030144855.1. Lineage (NCBI taxonomy): Eukaryota > Metazoa > Chordata > Chondrichthyes > Myliobatiformes > Dasyatidae > Hypanus > Hypanus sabinus. The sequence goes on along the minus strand of NC_082710.1, from coordinate 100,695,823 downwards.
CAGCAATTCCAACATGCTGTGTTCACTCACAACTACATTTCAGCCTTTACACAGGAGAAGGATTTGAACCAAGAGACTTCTGAAACAACATGGCTATCACTGAGCTGAATCTGATAAAAATGGTATTGACATCCATCGTCCTTGAAGTTTCGCTTAGATCCAAAGGAAAACTGTTCTTCATGAACTTCAGAGCTCCACAGACTGTGTTTATAAATCTGACATTCCTACCAAATGATGGAAAATCTTTGGTCAGTAGTTGAGTCTCTTGTAATCTCCTCTCTGCCCTTTCAACTGATGTGTGAATTGAGTCTCCAGGAAGTTGTAAAGGCCAATGCCAAATCAAAAGAAATAATGCCTAGGGGCAGATGGTATCCTTGTTGAAGTTCTAACAGCTAGCAGACATGAATATCAGTCACAAATTCACAACTTGTCTTTTATGCGTGCAAAGAGGGAAACACCAGTAGTTTTTAAGGAATGCCATAATAATGGCCATCTTCAAGAAAGGAAACAAATCCAATTGCCAGAACCACAGAAAGGTCTCCTTGCTATCTTCCACAGGAAAACCCATCAACAAGATCTTCCTCAGAGTCAGAAGAACAGCTGAGTTGATCTTTAGACAAGATTTTCACCATGCAAATTCTCTAAGAGAAATGCAGGTAAAAGCATCAACTACTAAACTGGGCTATTATAACATTTTTGGGTCCATTAATTGACAGGAGATGTGGAGCTACCTTCACATGTCCCCATCATACTTTTTCTTCATGTTGACATGCAAGCTGAGATGGTAACCACAGTTGACACAGTGTAATTCGACAGGCAAGGCTGTTTCAGCATTCTAACTTTTTCAACACTATGCTGCACATTGCCTTTGAGGAAGCTTTCCACCTGAGTGTTAAGCCACAGCAGTAAAATGCAATCTCCATTCTTTGCAGTACTGAACACAAATCACCCTGACTTCTGTAACCCCCTGGGTCGCCTCAGGCTCGCTCAGCTCGTTCTTGTCTAGGGGGAGCAGCCTTCGGCCCTGCCAAACTGGGTAATCAGCTGGTGTGGATGCTGTGTGATGTCCCCGCCTCGCCCAAAAACAGACAGTACACCATATGCGATTAAATGAGTACAACTTATAAAGGTTACTATAACTAAGTGATTAATAACGATACAGTATATATGAAGAGAAAATTAAAGAAAAGGCGCCAAACTTATCAAAGTCCAAACCACTTCGTGCACAGCCGTTGGAGCTCAATTTCTGAAGTCTTCTGGCCACCATTCGATCCCCTCCGAACTCCTCGACTCGCAGCTCAGGACCCTCCGAACTCCTCGACTCTCCAAACAGCTCAGGACCCTCCGAGTGGTCAACCAAGCACATCTAGCTTCATCCCCCCCCCCCCCCGTACTCGGAGAATCTCCCGGCCTCGGACCCCCCTTTGGGGTCCGATCCTCGCCCAGCTTATAGCATTGCGTCCTCTCTCTCGACCCCCTCGCGCCGATCTGCCCAAAAGCCCGTCAACAAAAGCTTACAGACTCAGAAGAAAGAACATTAATCCCCATTTGGTTTACAAAGGAATACCATTCTCGTTATCAGTAAATTAGCATTCCTGCTAGTTAACAAAAGGAAACCCTTTCCCAACAGTAACAAAGAAAAAAAGAAACCCCCTTTACACACTTCCTCCACCAAATAAAAGTCATGTCCTCATGACTACTAAATAACTCGCCACCTTTCCTGCCAACACACCGTAACCCAAGCACAAACAGTGACATCTCCTCCCCACACAGTAACCCTCATGCCCTGTTCCTCAGGCGCTACTTAGGCCAACTATCTGGGAGTTCCCTAACCCTTCTGAGGCCTCCGTACCCCCTCACCTAAACCCTTCAGGCTCGGACACAACTGGGGATACCTTGGGCCCACTACCAACTCCTCTCTCAACCTCTCACTCATGCCCCACACTGCACACAGCTAACCCTCCCCGCTACACCTGACTCAATGGGAGAAGGGCCAAAGGTCTCTTCCTCAATCGAGGGAAAGTCAGCAAAAGGCAGCATGTACCACACATCCAGCACATCATCCATCGAATCTGTATTCTTCCTCATTCCTGTGATCGGTAGCTGCTGTTTGATTTTCTCCAAACGGAAACACGTGGCCTGCACTGCTCCCGCAGTCTCTTCAGCCTCCTGTTCAGTACTCACTGCACTTCTCTCCAGCTTTTTCTTCCTCATGACTTCTTCCAGATCAACTTTCAGGTTTTGCACTTCATTTGAACTGTCGATGGTCATCTCCAGGTTCCCTTCACGCTTCCGCTTCTCTCTTCTGAGATTCGTCTGTAATTTCTTCACCTCCGCAAACTCCCCTCTCCGGGTTCTCAGTTTGCTATTACCCTCAGTCAGACAACTTTCTTCATTCTCTCCAACTTGTAAGTCTTCCGAATGGTTCCAGATCGCTTTCTCCAGTCCCTCCGTCTTCATTTCAAACTTGATTCCGTAGAGACAGTCACTCACGAGCTGCGACCTTCGCCAGCTCTGGCACGTGTCCAGAAAACACTTTAACTCTGTAATTCTCAGCTACTCCTGCAACGACCTCACTTCATATTCTCCTGAGGCAAATCCAAGTACCAAGAGATCATCCACATACACCAAAACTCCAAATGCCTCCACATCCCCTATGGTCTTCCACCTGCCCCGCAGGAAGGTTGCAAGGGCTCCAGATATGCCCTGTGGCATCTTTTCGGACCCGAAGACTCCTAGGGAATTTATAACGGCCGTCTTCTCCTTGTCGGCCCCACTCATCGGGATCTGGCAACATCCACTCCTCAGATCCAGCACCTTAAACCACTTCACACCACTCAGACAGGCCATCGCCTCTTCGGCCCTCAGGGCCATATTCTGGTCACTGACAGTGCGCCTCTTCAACGCAATATAATCCACACACACGCTGCCTACGTCTTCCACGGCTGTAGGGGCCTGTCGCCGCAACCTCTCTCTCTCCGAGGTTTCAGCAGTCAACTCCCCTCCCTTGTGGTATTTCGCAGCGTCCACGAAGAGGGTCTCACCCTCAGATACTTCCCCCAGGCCGTACCACCACTGGCTCTTGTTTGAATTCGGTATCAGCCCAATGCTGCTACACACGTCCGCATAAGCAGCTTGAAACCCTGGGTGCATCGACAATGCCTCCAAACAGCGCTCACCCGCCTCCTCCGGGCAGGCTCCCAAGCGCACCAGCAGGATTTTGGTTCTCTCTAGAACAGAAACGCTGCCCGTCTCAACAGGGTCCGGACACATCAGCATTAACGATTCATGAACCTCAGTCTCCTCCACATTTGCCTCTAAGAACTCCATTTTCACTGACCAACAACCGTTGTCTCAATAATCACCGGCACTGGTACCCCGAATCTCCAGTGTCCTCAATGTTGTCAAGGGTACATGCTTCCAATAACGGTTATGAAACAAACTGTACAGCAACTTCACCGGCGCCCCGGTGCCGAGGATGGCTTTAACTTGACTTCCATCCATCCGTAACAACACCTGTGCGCATGGCCCCACTAAGCCTTCAGGAATAGAGTCTGTTCCTTTCGGGAGTTCCTTGGTACATTGCTGGGAACGTGCTCCCCCAGAGACCCCAAACCGTTCCCCCACTGGGCCTCCTCTAAGTTTCCCGACACCTCTCGAATCAACGGAACAACTGATCCCCTTGACAGATCGCCTTGGCACCACAAGCAATTTATCTGCCCCCCTAGGCAAAAAGGGATACCCTAAAAACTTCCCACCAATCTCCTGCCACAGATATAATAAGCCCCCCAGCTGCGGCATTTGACTTCCAGTCGAACCACACGCATTTTCCCACATTTTCCCAGAACTGGCAGCGGTCACTTCGAGGTAATTGCGCCTGACAGTTCTAACAAAGTCACCAGCCCGCCTACTCAAACTTTCAACCCGTCCCTGTCGCTTTCCCTCAGCCAAGCACTGCCACTCACCCAACAAATGAGAGGTCCGCTCCGCCCACGCCTCCGCCCCTTTAGGGCTGGACATTATTCCAATAACCGGGCGGAGCTCACCACTGCTGAAACATCCCAACCTGTCACTCCTCAATCTCCAAACAGTACGGACAACCCATGGTCCCACCACCATTTCGTCAGCCAACAGCAACCACCCCATCCAACACACACACAGCGATAACCAGCAATCGCACACCCACAAAGGCACACCAGCTCTTCGCCGCAGACACAATTTAAAGAAGGTGATCACACAGCTTCCACAGAAATCAACCCCGGACGAGCACCCCACAATGTAACCCCCTGAGTCGCCTCAGGCTCGCTCAGCTCGTTCTTGTCTAGGGGGAGCAGCCTTCGGCCCCGCCAAACTGGGTAATCAGCTGGTGTGGATGCTGTGTGATGTCCCCGCCTCGCTCAAAAACAGACAGTACACCATATGCGATTAAATGAGTACAATTTATAAAGGTTACTATAACTAAGTGATTAATAACGATACAGTATATATGAAGAGAAAATTAAAGAAAAGGCGCCAAACTTATCAAAGTCCAAACCACTTCGTGCACAGCCGTTGGAGCTCAATTTCTGAAGTCTTCTGGCCACCATTCGATCCCCTCCGAACTCCTCGACTCGCAGCTCAGGACCCTCCGAACTCCTCGACTCTCCAAACAGCTCAGGACCCTCCGAGTGGTCAACCAAGAACATCTAGCTTCATCCCCCCCCCCCCGTCCTCGGAGAATCTCCCGGCCTCGGACCCCCCTTTGGGGTCCGATCCTCGCCCAGCTTAGAGCATTGCGTCCTCTCTCTCGACCCCCCTCGCGCCGATCTGCCCAAAAGCCCGTCAACAAAAGCTTACAGACTCAGAAGAAAGAACATTAATCCCCATTTGGTTTACAAAGGAATACCATTCTCGTTATCAGTAAATTAGCCTTCCTGCTAGTTAACAAAAGGAAACCCTTTCCCAACAGTAACAAAGAAAAAAAAGAAACCCCCTTTACACTTCATTTATCAAATTCAGACTGCAGATGATGCTGTGTATTTGTCTGTTCTGAAGATAATCTCCAAATTTTGGGCAACTCATTCACTGAAGTTAAGAGAGAAAGAATATTAGATATAATATCAGGAAAACATGGCATCTCTATCCACCTGCCCCTATTGTTCAACACTGCCTTATAACTACTTATAACAAGACCTTGAATAACTCAAAAATCTAATACTTCAGGAGGCACCTCTCAACATAAACATCTGTGATGAGATTTGCCACTCATCAATGCATCTGTACAGCTTTGGAAATCAGAAAACAGATGCTTGCAGGTTAAATTCGGCACGTAATTCATAGTCTATCAGATGGCACTCATCCCTACCCTCCTCTATGCTTCTGAGACTTGAATTTCCTACAGAATCACCTCACAGCACTGGAAAGATAATACCAATGCCTTCTATGCACAAACTTCCAAATTCACTGGGAGGAGAAGAGAACTGAACTCAATGTCCATCTTCAGGGCAGCATCCCCATCACCGAAGTTTTAATTAAGAGCAACCAATACCATTGTGCAAGGCTTTTCATTCACACTCCTAAAAATTGTGTTTACTCCAAGCTGCATGAATTAAACAGGTAGATGAAAGAATCATTTGAAATAGACTCTAAAAACATCCTTGCAAAATTATACTAGTGACACTGGCTCTTGGGAATCTTTAATTTCAGATGAATCAAAAAGGATAAGAGGTGACATAGACAAACTTGAGTTCATTTATTGGGAGCATGCAGAAACCTTGTGTAAATGGTGGGAGGAATTCACCCACCCACCCGGAATCTGCCCCACCTATGTCAGAGTATGCCACTTCAGCTGAAAACCAGCAGAATAAAAGTGGAATTACTCATCTTCGATCCTGAAAGAAAGAAGAAACTGAATTTGAAGTTGTAGTTGTTATAAGAAGCAGCTGGATAGACTAGGCTTATTTTCACTAGAGTCTAGAAGGTTGGAGGGTCTTCTTCAGAATCAGAATTAGTTTAATATCACTGGCGTATATTGTGAAATTTATTGTCTATGTGGCAGCAGTAAAATGCATTACATACTAATAGAAAAACATGAATCACAGTAACTACACATATAAATTAAATTGTTAAGTTCAATAAGTAGTGCAAAAATAGAAATAAAAGGTATTGAGGTATTGTTCATGGGTTCAAAGTCCATTCAGAAATTGGATGGTAGAGGGGAAGAAGCTGTTCCTGAGTTGTTGAGTGTGTGCCTTCAGCCTTCTGTACCTCCTTCCTGATGGTAGCAATGAGAAAATGGCATGACCTGGGTGATGGGGTTCCTTAATGTTAGGTGCTGCCTTTTCGAGACACCACCTCTTGAAGATGTTGGGATACTACAGATGCTAATGCCCATGATGGAGCTGTCTGAGTTTATAGATTTCTGCAGGAACTTGAAATTGCTCACTCTTTCCACTTCTGATCCCTCTATGAGGGCTGGTGTGCGTCTTTCTTAAGTCCACAATCAGTTCTTTGGTCTTACTGACATTGAGTGCAATCTATTTTAGAGCTTTATAAGATTATCAATCAAAATAGGAATATTAGTCAGCATCTTTTTTGCTAGAGTAAGAGAGTCTAAAACAAGAAATAAATGTTTCAAGTAGAGTGCAGAAATATAAAGGAGTTCTGAGAGGTAAGTTTCTCACCTAAGGGCTAGTAGTTATATGAACTGAGTTGCCAGAGAGGGTGGTAGATGCGGTTACATGTTCTATGTTTAAATGGTTTTTAGGTAGGTAATTGGATAGGGAAGGAGCAAAGGGATATGGGCCTATCTTGACCAATGGGTTTAATGTAACTGGCACAGATGTTGGGCCAAAGGCCTTTTCCTGAGTTTTACATCTTTCTGATTGCATGATACAAATCATCTATGGCTACCTGGAATGATCTGGGAGCAAAATGGTTTCGTATGTAAGTGGCATTCACCTGTACAGATATTGGTTTTAGCCATGGATGGATGGCTGGCATGCAGCCTGCCAAAGGTAGATTTGTCTCATCATTGTCTATGATTACTGGTGCTTTTTGAGAAGAGGATGTTCTGGCCAGTGCTCTTCCTTCTTCCATTTCTGCCTCCACTGAGAAAGAAGCCTTCCATTCATCATCCTCCTCCCATTCCTACTTCACCCAAAGCACAGTTATTTAGTAAAACGGAACTTTCTCAACCATTGTAAAAATAACAATACTTATAAGTTTGGCACGTCCAAAATTCAATCCAGCTAACTCCCAACAAATTCTCCATCAAACGAATGATAGGTCCAGAAGCAGACTGGAGAGGTTGTGCCTTTGATACACAAGCATGAGCTCTGGTCCTTCGAACATGGACCACAACCCTCAGCACAGGGTAGGAATGAGGGTTGGAAAGGGTGCTGGAAACAACAGGAAAGAAGGTTAGCAAAAACTGAAGGATATCTATGGCAAGGACAACTTTTCTACTCTTCCTCATTCCATATTCAGGTAAATAAACTCACCTTTCAGCTAACAGCTATCTTTTGGATGTTAAGCGCTGGAAGAATGATTCTTTTTCTCTTCATATCCACATTTCACTTCCAGTACTACCTATTGAGAGCCATGAAAGACAGGAATTATTCCATTCCTACCCAAGTGAACTCATGGCAGCCTAAGTTTGAACAACTCTGTATGTAGTACATAATAATCTTGGGCTGGCCTGGCACATATAGATAAATCCTTCTCTATGTGGCAGTGCATGATGGAATGACAGAATCGATAGCTTTGTGGCCAAGATTATAGGAGATACAAAAACAGGTAAAGGGGTAGGTAGTGTTGAGGAAGTCGGGAGTTTGCAGAAACACCTGAACAAATAAGGAGATACAAAACTTTATTGATAATTGCAATCTACTGAAGACTTCAACTCATTCAAAATTTTAACCAAAACCAAGAAGAGGGAACATTATCACTCCCATACTAGCTACTCTGCACTAGCCTCCGATACCTTTTAGAATTCTTAATGGTTTGGGACAACGCATGAAAGAATCACAGAATCACTTTGATTTTATAATTCTGCTCGATCCTTCATGTCTTCTCCCACCAGACTATTAAATTTAAACAATCTCCCTCAAAAGATAATACTTGGTCTGTCTAAGAAAGGATGTCCTGACCTTGGAGAGGATCCAGAGGAGGTTTACGAGAATGGTCTTGGGAAAGAAAGGATTAACATATGAGGAGTGTTTATTGGCCTGTACCTGAAGAGTTTTAATAATGTAAGAGTTCTTACTGACTCCAATTAAATATTAAAAGGCCAAGATAGAATGAATGTGGGGAGGATGTTTCCAAAATTGAGAGTCTAGGACCAGAGAGCACAGCTTCAGAATAGAAAAATGTCACTTTAGATCATAAATGAGGAGGAATTTCTTTAGCCACAGGATTGTGAATCTGTGGAGTTCATTAACACAGGTTTTTGATTAGTAAAAGCATCAAAAATTGTGGAGAGAAGGCAGAAGAATGGGATTAAAAGGCATAATAAATCAGCCTTGCTGGAATGGCAGAGCAGACTCAATGGGCTGAATGGACTAATTATGTTTCAGTGTCTTATAGCATCCTTCTGCTAGACCAGAGAGTAGATCCTGTTGGTTTGTCATCACACTTTATTTATTGAGGTACAACCTGGAATAGGCTCTTCTGGCCTTTCAAGTCGTGCCGCCCAGCAAACCCCGACTTAACCCTGACTTAATCACGGGACAATTAAAATGACCAATTAGCCTAATAATCGATAGGTCTTTGGACTGTGGGAGGAAACCAGAGCACCCGAAGGATACCCATGCAGTCACAGGGAGTGCATAGAAACTCCCTACAAGCAGCAGTGGGAATTGAACCTGGATCACTGGTACCGTAAAGTGTTGTGCTAACCACCACACCACTGTCCCGCCCTTTATGGAGGCAAGTCAATTAAAATTTAAAACCAATACCTGTATCTTTTAGTTTAGTGATTGTAGAATCCTTTTTTTGTGTTACCCTATCTTGTGTTTTAGTACTGGATTTATATTGTGATGTAGATTGTTGGACATTGATGACAGCTTACTGTTAGAAAGCAGTGGGGCACAGCCTTTTGTATCGGATAGTTTCAGTTTTAGCAGATGGAAACAACTGTTTCTGCTGTCTCAGTATCTGAGCTTTCTACTTCCATGTATTGGGTACATGAACAGCAGGCCATAGTTCACTCAAATTCAAAATATCTCCTTGTTCTTGGTTGTATTTTTTGGAGAGTCAAAGCGAGTCTTTTGTTTAGCTTCAGCTTGACAGTCCACTTACTGACTCAGCTCAACACTGACATGTTTCTCATTCAAAAGTGATGGGCAGATTGAAATTGGTACATAACCCTGTAATCACCTATCTGGTGAGCAAGCGCACTGTTCTCATTGCCGGGTTATTTTTCTGAATCAAACATCTTAATCTAGTGCTCGTCCACTAGCTGATTCCTTCTGTGCAGTACTTATTTCCCCTGTTGACTTGCACGCCACTGTAAGTGAATAAATATCTGTGCAACTGGTCTACTGCTACATTGACGTGCTGTTAATCCTTCATGAAAGTATCATGCCAGTTGTATTTAACACAGGGAACCATTGAGTATTTATATCTTTGCTTTGACTATTGGTGTCGGTATTTGCTTGCAGAACTATAAATGTTACAACCTAGACAGTCTGAAATTGTCTTTTCAGCTCTTGCCAGCAGTTTCCTTTCTTTCTTGTCCCTTCCTGTAGACCTGGCATTGTAATGCAGATGTTTCCTTTACAATAGTACTCCTTGTACCATTAATAAGGTAGGGTGTAAATTTGCAAACTGGCCAGAATGGCATCATAAACAATCTAGTTCAGCAAACTTAATGTACATAAAAATATTTATTTCATGTTAATGAACCCTTTTGGTTTGTCAATGAAAGAGTTTAAGATCTTTGCTGAAATACCAAGGGAACATTGTAGCATCATATTAACCTAATATTCCCAAGGGTAACTTCAAAGCTAAAGTTGGTAACAGAATTCAGTTCAAAAGTGCCATTGACATCCTTGTACCTCAAGCACTTGAGTTGCTTATTAGATAATCATAAGCTCATAAATCTTTAGAATGTCTGTCACTGAACCCAGGCTATGAGATGATATTCTGTGTGGAAATGAAGAGTTCTTGTCTGAAAAGGGAGGAGGGTAAATGCTTTAGAAGCAAGGGGGTGGGGAATTCTGAAAATGATGGCAAGGTCACAGAGATAAATATGCAGTGAAAATACTGCTACTCTGACCCAGAGGTTTATACTTCACGGTATTATCCATTTTTCAAGTAGCCTTTGATGTTCTACTTCTGGGTATGTAAATGAGAAAGTAAATACCTATTACAATCTGAACAGGGATAAGCACTGATACAGGTTAGAAAATTCAAGGTGAACCAATCAGAGTTGGGTCTGTATGAAGTAGCCAGAAAAGCTTGTTTTCTGGTCTTTTAAGAAATGAAGAGATTAAGCTGAAATATTATGCTGTTGTAATCACATCAAAAATGAATAGTGCCCACAGTGAGGTGAATAAGATTTGTTCATTGACTGCAAAGAACAAGCGACTAATGAGCTATCTGGGAAAATCACTAATATAAGTGCTATTGTCAGATTGTAAGAACACTGACTTGCTCCTCGTGCTCGTTATGACATCCAATAACCTGTGACCTAACTCCATACACTTTCCAGTTCTCCTCTATCTAACTACGTTCAGTTCAGAAATGTATCAACCTCAATTTTAAAGCTAGTAATGAAATGAACTTTTTCGTCTGCAGATGAGAATTTAGAATTCCTATCACTCCCTGCATGTAGAGGACTTTCGAATTTTCACTCCTGAAAGACACCATGTGACCCTGTCTTGAGAATCTTGTTTCTCTATTAACTCCAGCAGTTCCCTTTGAAGCCTTGAAAACCTCGGTATAATTATTTAATCATGTATATTCCAAAGATTGCGACCCTAGTTTCTGTATTTTTTTTTTCTTAAGTTTTACCCTAGAAGTCAGGGATCATTCTAAAAAGCCTATATTGGGAAATCAGTGGAAGTCCTTCATTGCAAGTCTTTTTTTAACTGGGAGCTTACAAAATATTTATGGAGCAGAACTAAATTCTTTTGGGAAGTTATAAGCTATTGTGCTCTGGTTAGAGAAACAATATTTGAGGAGTCTGGAAGAAAGAGAGGAAGCATTCCTAATAAATCTGCGGGGGATTCCCTGGATCAATGATGGAAAAGATCCATTGGGGATTTAGTTGGCTGAGGAAATAGCAAGGAGGGAGACAATTAAAGGAAGCAATTGGAGGATAAAGTCCATTTTATGAGATGTGTGTCAGGGAAGCTGCTGAACAAAGCTTCAGGGTATCAAAAACAATCATTGGCCATGATTAGAAATTCTACAGTGGTGTTTGTGCTAGGAATTAATTGCTGACATATGTTACAGAAAAAAATGCCTTCATTGTCCTGTATTAGATTAAGAATTAAAAGCAATATTTAAGGGGAACATCATCAGTGGGGAATACAAGATTGTGTTTATATTTTGATTAGCTTCTGGTCAGAACTACAGTCAGCCTTCAAACCCAATGATTTGCAAAACAAAAATGGAGCTCACTGAGATCTTACTGTCATACCTCTAAACTAAGGGTGCAGAAATATCCATATTAGAGCTTATTCAGATGTCAATTTTAATTTGAAAGGTTTCTTTTGCCTCAATTAAGGATTGTAATAACTTGAAAAACAGATATTTGTGGACAGCTTTCATTGTATCATTTTATACTATATTGTTTTGATGTCTTAACATTTTAAAAGGAATGCTTTAGATATCATATTCATAAGGTTATATTTGGGGGCTGTTTAGTTTGTTGAGTGGTGAAACAAAGCCTGCCAACAATATAAATATTTTTTTTATACTTAAGTTTTAAGTACAGCTTAAGTGCAAAGAACTGGGGCAACATTCCCAAATGAAACACAACTTCATAAGGAAAGACTCAGTATTTCAATAACTTACAAAGACATAAAGAAAATTGAGTTATGTTGTAAACGTTTGTCTCTTAGGTCAGGGTAGAAAATTTTTGGTTGAAAATTTTAGAAAGATTTGAATTCCCAACAGTAAAAGTCAACAGGAAAATATGATGTTGTTTCTTTGAGAGGGAGAGCAACTTTTATGTTTTGCTTTCCCATGGGAAATGTTAAAATTTCAAAGGAATTTTAAACTCTAGTATGCATACATAAGAAGCAATTTATCCAGTATCATTACGATCTGTATAACAGAGTGCGGTTATGAGGCCACAGGGTTATTCTGTGTGCAGGAAAATGAATTTGCAGCCAAGGAACTTGCAGTTTTAAAGTCTGTATGGTATCTTGTGGGAAAGGTGGAAAACACTCACTACTAATATTTGTAGGACACTTTAAGTTGGTTACTGCAACTAATTCTGTAGCCTGTTGCTTGGTTGTAATACAATTCTTTAAGAATTACTTTAAGCAAATTTTTGAAGCATTTAGAAGTGATATCCCTCAAACACGGAATTTATACTTCACTTCAGATGCATTAAGTTAAAATATACATTGATGTCAAATATTATCAAAAGAAAAAGTTGGATTAAACACGAATGAATGCAAGGAAATTTCTTCTAATGGTCAGAAGAATAATAAATTTAGTTCATTTTTTAAATTTCTTCTAAAAAAAGGTGACAGTTTCATTATGTGTTCAAAGCACAATTTTAGTGTATGTTTCACATGAATTTGAAAATTGTGCTCTGCCCCCTCTAAACCACCCTAGTTTCCATCAGCTGTTAAATATAGCTTATTGTTTTAATTAAGATAGGGTCATAATTTCCATATCTTGTAACATCCAAATTGTATGAATTACCCATACTATTTTTGTATGTGCTTTTACTAGCATTGATACTTCATCTCCAGATGCTCATTGAACAGAATTACTTTCTGGGCTATTTCAGAAAATATTGAAGGTAAATATAGGTAAGGTGAGAAATAATACACACTAGCCTCCCCAACATCCAGGACATCTTCAAAGAGTGATGCTTCAAAAAGGCAGCAACCATCATTAATGACCCCCAACATCCAGGACATACTCTCTTCTCATTGTACCTCCTCCCTCATCAGGGAGGAGGTACAGGAGTTTGAAGGCACACGTTTAATGATTCAGGAACAGCTTCTTCCTCTCTGCCAGCAGATTTTCGAATGGACATTGAATCCATGAACACTACCTCACTTACATTAGACATTAGTAATAACTTGATAGTTTTATGAAAATCTTGCAGTGATGTCAGCTATATCTAAACATGAATTGTCCTAATGATATCTCTTATATATTTTTATATAAATTGTTGAGAATTAGATTTATCAAGTTAGGCTGAATCATTGTTTGCAACAAATTGACTTGCTCACACTTAGAGATTTTTTTCACTGGCAGGTATAAGCTAGAAAGACCGCTCTGCAAATAAGCCAGAATAAAAAGTACAGCAAAGACAGTAGATTTTCTGATTGCTTTTGGATGAGCTATGCTCATCTGTTACAGACAGGTAAATAAATCAATACATTTGCTCCCTTACGTACCAGACCCACAGAAACAAATACATTTTTGTATGTGATGTAGGAAATTAAAGATTGTCCTTCTCTGAAACCTCCTGTGACTCACAAAAATCATCAAGACCGGCCTTTTTGTGGTTTCACCAAGGGCTGCTGTATTTTAGCCCTAAGCTCTGGAAAACCCTGGCTAAACTTCACTGCTTCTAATTCTCTCTCCTCCTTAAACAATACCCACATGACTGAGATTTGACCACTTTTCCAAATACAGTTTTCCTCATCTCCCTGTCAAATTGAGTTTAATAATTCTTCCTGTACAATGGCAATATGAATGCAAGTTGTTGTTATTATAGTTATACGTAATTAATGTATGTAAGAAGGCGCTTTAACACTAATGCAGATTTGCACTTTCCTTCTTAACAGATATTTCTGAAACAAAGTTTAACACCCCCAAAAATATAAAGAATAAACGATTTCTGTAAGTGGTCAATAACTTATATAAATGTTTTCCTCAATTTTCATATATGCAGTAAAAAATCAATAAAAGAAACCAATTAAAGAACATTTTTAATTTATATTAGACATGGACTAAACTGAATTTTAGACACTTTGTTGTTCACATCATCATTTTCTTTTTAAGTGTATCTATTATGTTCTAATCTCCTGTTGTACGTATAGATGGTAATGAGCTTTGTAAAGGGTCGGTTTGCAAATTGCTTGTGGTTAGACGGGGGCTTGAATTGAATTACGCACACTCAGACATGCTCTTGTGCTGACCAGTAGTGTAACGGCATCAGCACCAGGCTTCGAGGCGAGTGGTCCCGATTTCAAATCTGGCCAGCTTCTGACACGCTTTCAGTCCGTGCTGGGTTGAGAGTCGAGTTAACAATTCGGCCTTGTAAAAAGCAGTCAGATACCATGGAAACAGCCAAATGCCGCCCAATGCACCACAAAGCGCTAAAAGGAGCACCAAGGCATCCTTTTATTAGAAACATAGAAACCCTACAGCACAATACAGACCTTTCGGCCCACAAAGTTCTGTCAAACATGTACCTACCTTAGAAATTTCTAGGCTTACTTATAGCCCTCTATTTTTCTAAGCTCCATGTACCTATCCAAAAGGCTCTTAAAAGATTCTATCGTGTCCGCCTCCACCACCATTGCCAGCAGCCCATTCCACACACTCACCACTCTGAGTAAAAAACTTACCTCTGACATCTCCTCAGTACTACTCCCCAGCACCTTAAACCTGTGTCCTCTTGTGGCAACCATTTCAGCCCTGGGGAAAAGCCTCTGATCATCCACACGATCAATGTCTCTCATCATCTTATACACCTCTATCAGGTCACCTCTCATCCTCCATTGCTCCAAGGAGAAAAGGCCAAGTTTACTCAACCTATTTTCATAAGGCTTGCTCCCCAATCCTGGCAACATCCTTGCAAATCTCCTCTGCTCCCCAATCCAGGCAACATTCTTGTAAATCTCCTCTGCACCCTTTCTATGGCTTCCACATCCTTCCTGTAGTGAAGCGACCAGAACTGAGCGCAGTACTCCAAGTGGGGTCAGAACAGGGTCCTATATAGTTGTAACATTACCTCTCGGCTCCTAAATTCAATTCCACAATTGGTGAAGGCCAATACACTGTATGCCTCCTTAACCACAGAGTCAACCTGCGCAGCTTCTTTGAGTGTTCTATGGACTCAGACCCCAAGATCCCTCTGATCCTCCACACTGCCAAAAGTCTTACCATTAATACTATATTCTACCATCATATTTGACCTACCAAAATGAACCACTTCACACTTATCTGGGTTAAACTCCACCTTCCACTTCTCAGCCCAGTTTTGCATCCTATTAATGTCCCATTGTAACCTCTGACAGCCCTCCACACTATCCACGATACCTCCAACCTTTGTGTCATTAGCAAACTTACTAACCCATCCTTCAACTTCCTCATCCAGGTCATTTATAAAAATCACAAAAAGAAGGGTCACAGAACAGATCCCTGAGGCACACCACTGGTCAGTGGACCTCCATGCAGAATATGACCCATCTACAACCATTCCTTGCCTTCTGTGGGCAAACCAGTTCTGGATCCACAAAGCAATGTCCCCTTGGATCCCATGCCTCTTTACTTTCTCAATAAAGTAGAGGAGGTACCTAGTAAAGTGACCAGTGAGTGCATTTCTGTATATTCGTGGCCTTCTGCTGCTGTAGCCCATCTACTTCAAGATTCAATGTGCTGTGGATACAGAGATGCTCTTCTACACCCAGTTTTGTAACACACATTTTTTTCAGTTACTGTCACCTTCCTGTCAGCATGAACCAGTTACCCTCTGACCCATCTCATTAATGAGGCATTTTTGCAAATGGAACTGCCACTCACCAGCTGTTTCTTTGTATTTTGCACAATTCTCTGTAAACACTAGAGACTGTTGTGTGTGAAAATCCCAGGAGATCAGCAGTTTCTGAGATACTCAAGCCTCCCTGTCTGGCACCAACAAACATACCACAGTCAAAGTAATTGAAATCACATTTCCTCCCCATTCTGATGTTTGGACTGAAGCTCATGATCACATCTGAATGCTTTTATACATTGAGTTTCTACCATATGATTGGTTGATTAGATGTTTGTGTTAATGTGCAGGTGCATAGCTGTACCTAATAAAGTGGCCACTGAGAGTACTTAGCACTTCAAAAGAAGTACTGAGGGTACTTAGCACTTCAATAAATTAAACATGGAAGCAACAGTAAAAGTTTCAGAGAGGAAATTAAAGGGAAGGACACTGTTTGATTTGATAACTGAGTCCACAGTCAGAGTCATGGTTGCAGGATGATGAGCTATTGTTTATTTAGAACAGATACAAGGAGGAGTTGATTCATGCAAAAGTTTGTGTGCTTTTAGATTAGTTTATCCCAGAGAACTGTGGCAGCAGCAAAGTATATTCAAAACAGGTCAATAGCTTTTTGGGTTCAAGGAATTGAGACACATAGAGTCATGTGGACAAATGGAGTTGAAGTCAAGGGTCAGACATCTTGAATGTTAAAACTAACCTGATGGTCCTCCAGAACTCTGACTCCTTATGACCTTAAAATTCCACAACTAAACAAAAATACCTCGTAAAATGTTCCAATGATATTTATTCATACAGTTTCAAGTTTTTAATTTTAGAGCTGATTTGAGAAATATATATACCACTCAATTTTCTTCTATAATTGACCAAAGCAAAACCCATTCTTGTTAAGACACAAAATCCATTCTTGACAATGATAGTTTTTATTACAATCATTCCCATGGAATTCATAAGCATAGCCAAAAATTTCCCTTTACTTCGATGTGAGCATTGACGAAGACCACAGGACATAGAATTAGAATTAGGCCATTCAGCCTGCTGTCCTGCTATTTGATCATGACTGATCAGGATCTATTGTGTTTATTTTCTCTCTCAACCCCATTTTCCTACATTCTTTTGATGGCCTTGCTAATCAAAAACCTATCAACCTCTGTTTCAAATATAGCTAAAAACTTAGCTCCACTGCCAACTGTAGCAATAACTTCCACCGATTCACCATCCTCTAGCTAAAGAAATCCCTCCTCATTTCTGTTCTGAAGGGATGACCTTGTATTCTGAGACTGTGTCCACTGCTTAGACTTTCCCACTCCCGGAAACATCCTCTGTACATCCCCTCTGTCTCCACATTTCAATCTTCAGTAGGGTTCAGTAAGATTCCCTTTGTCACCCCCACTATTTGTCTAAACTCTAATGGGTACAGGTCCAAAAACATCAAACGCTTCTCATATATTAACACTTTCAATCTTGTGATTATTCTTGTAAACCTAGTTTGGACCTGCTCCAATGCCAACACATCTTTTCTTAGATATGGGGCTCAAACTGCTCACAATAGTCCAGAGTTGGTCTGAACAATGCCTTATATAGCCTCAGCATTGTATGAGAACTGAATTGAAAAAATTCAAAACAATTATCTGAAATAAAAGTTCTGAAACTGTACCACTACTTTTTTTGTTTTATCAATATATATTTTAACTGAGGTGCAATTTAGACACTAATATTTTCTGTTAGCTGAAAAAAATAACTTGTTTTTATAAAATGCATTTTGCAATTCTATGACTTCAAAAATGCCATACAGTAGAGGGAATATTGTTGAAATATTTTATTGTCATAATCTAGAGCAGAAAGCTCTCACAAAGATCAAAGAAGTTATATCTTAATAAACCAAATTTTTAATATTTGAGCTCAGACTTTAAAGATAGCGCCCTTCTTAAGGTGTAATGGGATTTTAAAAAATCTATTGACAAAACAGACGACCTTTCAGATGAACCAGTAATTTCACAACTGCTAAATTGTAATTGTTTGAAAGACCAGCCTAATCAGCCTAGTTTAGGTTTTTTAACTGAAGAAACAATCTGTTTTTAAAAAAGAAATAGTTTCCAATTTTAAATATTGACATAAAAATGTTGCAAAAGTTTATGCTTAATAATGCTGGCTTCTTGTACATAATACACCTGTTTGAATTTTAGAATATGTGTTTATTCTAATCCATTTCCCCCAACAGAAACCAAGGCTTGGCGTCTTGAAATTAAAGCAAACCTAAATGTTGGTGCCACAAGATAATTCCCTGAGTGGTTGATACTCATGAAGTTCAGAAAATCACAACTGAAATTTCAGTCTGTTTATATAACAAGTTAAAGCAGATGCTGGAAATTCAAAACAAAACCATAAAATCTAGCTGGGCAGCATGGTAGTATATTGGTTAGCGTAACGCTAAGCAACCCCAGTTCAACTCCTGCCGCTGCCTGTAAAGAATTTGTACTTTCTCCCCGTGACCATATGAGTTTCCTTTGGGTGCTCCAGTTTCCTCCCACAGTCCAAAGATGTACTGATTGGCAGATTGGTCATTGTAAATTATTTTGTAATGAAATCGGGGCTTGCTGGGTGGCGTAGCTGAAAAGGACTATTCTGTGTTGTATCTCAGTCACCAAATAGGTACTCGGCCAGTTAAGAACATCAGTAATGCTGTTGCTCGACAAGCTGGGATGTTGTAGCACATTCTGATTCTATATCATTTAACAGGTCTTTGTCTAATTTTTCCTTGTATGAATCAAAGAAGTGCATTATCCTGCGATCAGTCTTATACTTCAAAGTACAACTGCAACTTTGTGTCTGATTGTATAGAAGATTAGAGTTGGACATGATGCTGTGGAGAAAGGACAGATTGTTTAATGTTTAATGTCATTTCCAGTACACAAGTGCAAATGAGAGTTAAATAATTGTTATCCTGGATTCAGTGCGGCACAAAAGGCAGAAAGCATGATAGAGAAACAATAATAGAAACACAATAAATATAAATACATAAAATCTAGCTTATATACATAGATTGATTGTAGGTCCATAAGGTGACACTAGGCGCAGGAGTGTCTGTACATAAGGTGAAAAGATAAGGTAGTGGTGGTGGGGGTAGTGGAGTGGTGGGTTAGTGGTGGAGGTATTGATCAGTCTTACTGCTTTGGGGAAGTAACTGTTTTGAGTCTAGCATAAAGAAGCTAAACATCATAATGTCTTATAAAAACAATATTTTTCAGATAATTGAGTCAAAGGATTTTGATTTTCTCATCTGCCTTGTAAAACACTTCAGTCTTGAATACCTGTATGGTTAGTTAGGTCAGGTAAAATGGCACAATGGAGTGTTTCACTATCATATCAGCTGTCTGGCCATCTATACCACCCATTTATGCTGTTTAAGCTCAAAATGTATTACTAAGCAAAGTGGCTAGATGCTTCTAACTGATGTAAGCTTGTTATCCTTTTATTATTAAGGTTTGTGAATAATGTTACCGTCAATTTGTTTCTCCATTATCGATTTTGTCTTCTCGGTTTTGAAGATAAGAATGTTTGATATACATTTTTCTAAGTATGCTGTAAATGTTAATACTGTCTTTTTTGTTTGGTAGAATATTGCGGTAAATGAAATTCTGTATTAAATATTTATTAGGTTTCTTTGTCTGTATTTATATTAGCTTTTTACTTCTTCGGATTCTAAGATTTCTTTTCATATTTTGTTAATCTCCAGGATTTTTGTACCATTATTGTCTCCATTTGGACTTGTCTTTGTTTATTCTTATGCAAAATGTTTTCTTTGTCTGTATAGTTTGTGCATTTTTGCACAGATCTGATACATATCTGTTTAGATTCTGCATTCTGTGTACTTTCAATCTTCCCATTTCAGTCACTCCAAACTTTGGATTCCACAGCTTTGTTTTGTCTCTTTAGTTGTTGCTTATTCATTTCTTAGATTACTTGCCTTTAATGTTAATATCTGTTCCAGATTACATTTTTACTACTTAAAAAGCCCTTGAGTTTCAAGATTTAACAGAGCTGCATTGATGGACTTTCAGATTAATGGGTACATGGCTTGGTTCTGTACTATGCAAAGTGTCTGTGGTTTCACCATACAGTTTTGTCAGCTGTTATTTTCTTTGCTAACTCTTCCCAGTCAGTTAGGATCTTTCTGTTTGTTCTTAACACAACTTCACCTCTCTTTAAACTCCCTTGCCTGTCGCTGAATTATGAATGTGCTGAAGTCTTTTTAGGTGTCTGTTGATCCTGGCAAATACTCTCCTGAATAGTGCAGGCTAACTGTTGGAGCCAGCTTTCCCTGTCATTTTCATGAAAAATCTGCCTCTCAAGTTATTCAGCCCTGCGTGTATAGGGTGTGGGTGAGGATGGGTTACATTCTGCACTGCCCTGCATTCTTTCATCGTTCTCCATGTGGTCTTTCTGAATAATCATGTCACCTTTTTTCCCTGTTTTGTTTTCCTGAGACTGCCAAGTATTTCTGTTTCTTTTTCTTTCTTTGATTTCTTTGTACCTCTTCTGTGTATTTTATTTCATGTTCACAGACATTGGGATCTTGGTGGTCTCAGCTGTTCTTCCTGTTTTGGTGGTGTGATACATCTGACATTGTTATTGTAGAGTTTCACATTAAATTAGTGTCTTGGTTTTGTACCCTTTCGGTCAGTGATCGTGTAACAGCTTCAGCAATGGCTTCTATCTTTTTATCTCAAAGAATAACATGATGCCTTCCACAATGTAACTCTTAGTATGACCTTTTTATATTAGAAATTTAGCTCTGCTGCAGAGTCATTGACTCTTAAAGCACAGAAACAGGCCCAAATGGTTCATGCTGATCAAAGCTCCCATGTAAGCTTGACCAAGGTTCCTATCTAAGCTAAGCAATTCACAGTGGATGATTAATCCAATAACATGCACATCTTTGGAATGTGGGAGGAAACAGGAGAATCTGGGAAAACCCATGTGATCACAGGGAGCATGTATAAGCTCAACACACATACACAATGCCAAGATTTGGGATTGAAGCTGTTGTGTATTTAATATTTCAGTATTCTTGTACATATATTGTTTGATTAAGCATCCTTGTTTGTTTAAATAATTAATAATGGGTTATCTGTAAAAATACATTAATTGCATATGTCATCATGTTACCACCTGATATGTGCTCATCTCAATTAATGTAAAGATGAAGTTACACCTGCATTTTTGGATTCTGTATCCTCCTCAGATGAATTTAATATCTGCTGTGAGTCTACAGCTCTAACTGCATTGTCACCGTGCTGGGCTGCCCATATATGTATTGATATTAGCCAGCACTAACATAAAGCTGAGCATTGTCAGTCATCTCAAAAATTACCTTGGAAGCCCATGTTTCAGCAAGTGTCCATAAAGGTCACAGAGGTGATGGATGGCAAAGTGAAGGACACTTTGCATTACCATTGTATAAGACTTTAGTGTAATCTCATTTGCAGAAAAGATGCGCTTGCCTAGGGGTAATCTATTGTAGATTCAGTGGATTGATCTCTACTATGTAGAAGCTATCATGTGTAGTGACATGAAATGAGATTTGCCTATTCTCGCATGGAATTTTGAAGATTAAGATGATCTTAGTGAAGCATATAGCATTCTGAAGGGGTTGATGATATTTGCTCTGGTTTGCTCTGGTTAGACCAGATTGAGCAAGAATACATTGTCTCCAGGAAAAGGATTGATAATTTGTGATTAAAGGGAAGGTTATCACTGTAAATCTCTAAAAAAAGAGAGTTATTGATCACTGACACAGAGCGTGATAGATTTTTGGATGCTATATGAGTCAGGGATTTCCAAATATGGCAGGAACTAGACCTGAGGTATGATATTGACCATTATGCTACTGAATGCCATACTTGTCTTGAGGGCATTTAACAGTCCCATTCTGCTATTTTGAAAAGCAGCAGAATTAGCTATAGTGACCTAATTGATATACAGTATATTCTTCACTCAGTGTTAGTAAAGAAAGCAAATTCTGTGGCCATTAACACAGTTACATTCAAGGAAAGATTCCTGCTGCATTTCCTCTGGTGTAATAGTGGTAACACTCTACGCTTAAAATACTTTATTGTCTGTGAAGAACTTCTAGTGCCCTTTTTCTTCTGAAAGGCATTATAAACATGCAAGCAATTTCTTCGTGCATACTGGCTGGGTGTTGAATAGGAGAAGGAACAGAGAGAGAGAGAAAACCAAAGAAGGGAAGAAAGGTAGCAAGACAGTCAGAAAATCAGGGAGAGAGATAGAAAATACATAATTTGTGTGTCTCTGTGAGTGAGTGGGTGTGAATGAAAATATTTGAAATATGCAAATTTGAGCATGTATTGTTTAAAAACTGATGTATGGTAATTGTGAAGATCAAACAGCAATGTAGTGATATTTGTGTGCCTCTAATCCATTAACAAGACATGCAAGAAGTTCAACATTTGAACTAATATGGAAAAAAAATCATATGTAACAGGTGTCTTTTAATGAATCCAGTATAAAAATTTACTCCATTAACATCCAAGAATTTCCTCATTTGAACTGAATGTGGAAGAAATAAATCACATGTAACAGGTGTCTTTTAAATGAATCTAGAGGTAAGGTATAATAATGTTTATGAACCAGGGAGGAATAACAGTTTTCAAATTCACAATTAAGTCAGCTTTGGGTAATGGAAATTCACAAATGCATTAGGTTGTGTTTCCCAGAACCTATTCTTTTTCTTTTGCAAACATTTTCAAAATTACAGTTGAATATGCTCTAATTCCCAGGCACATAAAATCCTGGGAAAACAACTGTTAATTTTTAGTACCAATTAGTCATAACATCAAATACAGTAGAAGTATTTTGACTTCCAAAACTATTCTCCAAATTGGTTTATCATGTGAAACTGATCTATAATAATGTGCTCCAAGCAAGATTCTCAAATTTCACAAAGAACTGTAGAGCCTTTTCTTGCTGATAAAGCGTTATTATTCAAAATCTTTAAATGTTAATCTGCCAGTTAAAACAAAAGCAGATAGAAGTTGAAAATTAATGTCCTTTACTAATTTGTTTCATGAGGCTGACAAGGAAGGTACTCTAATCAGCTGGAGGAATACATATCAAAGTAAAACTACAGCAGCATGGAGCAGAATTTGTGGTCATTGTTGAACCACCTATGAAAAGATCGGCTGAAGCCATCTTCCAAGTGGTTTTTTTACAGGGAAATCTAACTAGCACCTCAGCAATGAGCTCTTTCATGTCAAAGAGCCCAAGAATGTACAGTATAAAACATTTCATGGTGCACAAAGCCAGCCCAATCAAAATAAATCACAGCGGGCTGTAGAAATACACTCATTGGTTCCGCCTGCATTGCTTCTTGAGGTAAGGAGATGAAAATTTCTCATCAACTTCGAAAATTTTTTTAAAAGTTTTATTAACACCAAGTTTCAATACTTTAGAAATGTCCATAAAACTTTAGAAATTGTGATAAAGTTTTAAAAAGTATTAAGAACTTAACTCTTAATAGTTTAATAAATATTTATAGTTATAATATCATAATGCAATATGGACATACTGAGCTATGTTGAACAAAAGAAAATGTACATTTTAGCAATACCTGTAAAGTAATTGGGTTGGATTGCCTGTTGTAGATGTCTACCCATGAGCTGGTGGTTACTGTGCAGCAGGTTGCAGTCCAATGTGAGTGTGCTAAGTGCTGGAATGAGTTTGTCACTGACCCTACTTCACCCTCTATGGGAAGAAGTCACCCTACCAGCCATCACACTCACTTTCTTCATTACACAGGCGATTGACACTGTTAATTACCTTTTGGAAGTGGGGTGTGACTTCACTCTGTGCCTCCTTGTCATCGCCCATCCACACCACAAAAAAAGATACACCTGAGAAGAATGCATGTCAATAGATTAGCAGGAAGGATGAGTTTAAACAATCTTAAAACATTTTTAAAAATTAAAAAGGGCCCAGGATTATCTGCTCACTGGCCTGTTATCATGAGCAAACAATTATTTGTCCAACACCTCAGATTCCTGGAAAAGCTGGACCTCCATTCAACTGGATACCTTCCACTATTCAACTATTCAGTGTTCTCTAAAGGAGCTGGAATGCTGTGTGCTGGAGGTCACCCATTATTGTAAAGGACAGAGAATCCACACTCTTCTGGCACTGGCAAGAAACCAGCTTTGTTAATGAAAAAAACATCTGAAGGTAGCTGACATGGACTGGCAAGCTGATATTCAAACTTCCACCTTCCAAACTCAATGGGTAAATATCTGCCAGTTGACAATTTTGGACAACCAGATTCAGACGTTATGAAAAAGACTTCCAAAGATTCAAAGTACATTTATTATCAAAGTATGTATGCAGTATACAATCCCGAAATTCATCTTCCCCACAACATGTCCTTATCTAGAGAAAAAAAAATCTCATTGGATAGAACCCTTATTAGAAAGATCACAAAGATCTGCATTTATACCCCACAAAACTAAAGTGTGGAAGTTGTGATTCACTCCCTACCACAAAGAACAAATTCCCCATACCAACACTTCCCTCCTCCTTGAGCTCTCAACATTTTTGTTTAGGTTACTTAGTATATCAGTGCCAGTAAGCATATGACCATTGGAGGACAATGGCGGAATAGCATGTCAAATGCAGTTGACTGACCATGAAGAATAGGTGACTTGGTTGCTGGGCCTCAATATCAGTTCAGTTTCTGATTTCCAATCAAACACTAGAGTCCAATAAAATGTGTATCTGAAACATGTTTCATGTCTCAAAACATATCGGTTAACTCTGGAGTATGAGGGTAACTCTGAAGAATGAATTTCTGATATTTTATGGTTTTAAACCTGAAACTTTGTCTCTGTTTCACTTCCCACAGATGTGGCCTGACCTGCTGAGTATTTCGAACATTTTCTGTTTGTTTTAGATTTCTAGCATCTGTGTTTTATTCGCTTTCATTTCTTATTTCCTTTCAGCAGCAGGGCATGCATATATCCAAGTCCACAAAGGCAGCTTCAGCGAGTCTTGTCAGGGGATGGAAGCTTTACAATGAGCAGTTGATATTGGAATGTGACCCAGGGTAGATTCGCAGAAGATGAAGAATACCCTGTGTTTGATTGAAAACCATTAATCACAGTGGGAAGGGGCTTTCTATTGGTGCTGTGGAAGTACTTTGAGACACTCAGTTATAGCTGTTCTGTCTAGTTCCAGCAGGTGACGACTGACTGTGATTGAAGGTCTGGTGAACAAAAACTAGAAAGATCAGGGCAGATGTGAACATGATGGGGAGGGCCGTGATAGCTACAGGAAATACACCGCAGTCTAAATAACATGGTGGAAGTGTTTCCCTGCAGGGTTATTCCTTTTGGTGGGGGAGGGACTTCATCTTTGCAAAGATAAAGCATTTAATAGTTGGGTATATGATAAGCATCTTGAATCTCTTGCCTCCAAGTGATAAAGGGGTTTTGTATCCTGTCTGGTCTTGCAATTAAGTAACTGGAGTAGTTAACTTTATCATTGAGAAAAGCACCGATCTTCCTGCCGACAGGAAGCTTGAGATTCGGATATAAATACAGAATTCTGAGATTTTGTGACAAGTTTCTGCTTGTTACTTTCTGATGTTGATTCCAACAGTGAAGTACCAACAATCTACATCCAAGCTGGGCAAACTGGTGGCTGAAGCTGGACCTGGTTGGATAACTCCACTCATTTCAATCAGTAAATCGGCAGTGAATGAGGAAAGATAATTTCACACAAATTTACATTTTTAAATTAATTCAATTTACTTAAATGTTTTTCATTTGTTAGTTATTACTTTCTTCTGATTCCTTTAAGAATATCAACTCCTTTTACAAGTACTTTTAGTAATCTCATTTTCAAGTGCTATTGACTCTATAATTGGTTTTGAATGTTTATGATACTCTGATCATTTTGACAGACTGAAAGCTTATCTTGTTGTCAAGCATATGAATATATTTGGATTAGGACCAGCAGCAGACCAGTCGATCCTTTGCCATTCATATTAATCATGACTAAATGCAAACTCAGCTCTCTATTTTCATCTAACCATGCTGCCATCCACCTACAATCAAGAAACTGCCACCTTTCCTGCACTGTCCTGCAATGCTCCACTCTTGTTATTCCCAACATCCTTTGCTCCCACCAGATTTACACCAGATTCAAGGTGAGTGGTTGTACCCTACTTTGAAAAAGATAGTTCCAAACATTCCTAACCACTACCTCGTTTGCCTCTGAAATGGCAAGCCTGTATTTTTATGCATTAACCCCTAATTTTTCATTGTCCCAGGAGAATTCTCCTCTTTGTCTCCAGCTTGTCAAAACACTTAAGTTTTATACAGCACAGTGCAAAAGTTTTTGGCTCATATATATAGCTAGGGTGCAGGGTACTGTAGTAATTTGTGTTACACTGTACAGCTGCCACAAAAAAAGAACAACTCTTATGGCATATTCAGATTCATATTCAGTTTATTGCCATTTTAAAACTACATATGCAATGCAGTTAAAAAATGAGACAACGTTCCTCCAGAATGATATCAACAAAGCACATGACAAAATAGACTCCACCAGAAAATCCACATAACTCTTGGCAATCCCCAATCCAGAGTCCGGAGAGGCTGCTGCGTGTTAATCGTCTTAGCGCATTCCCCGGAAAGGAGCTCCACATCCACCAGACAAAACAAGACCAAAAACTAAAGCTACAAGACCTGCAAAAAACCACATAGTTACAACATATAGTTACCATTAACTATGAGAGTGACCATTAATCTGATTCTGAAATGGGTATTTTTTGTGGACTGAGAGTGGGTAGGGGATAAGGAATTATGTTTGGGAAAAGGGATAGGGAGATGGGTGGGAGCAGGAAGCACCAGAAAGGTAGTCTGTAATGATCAATAACCTAATTATTTGGAATCAAATAACCTTGTTTGTTATCTCAGGGCTGGGTGTGCCTGCAATTGTGCACTCCCCACTCCCTGGCACTCCTTTTCTGCCACTTCTCCTGCACTGCTCCACTCTTGTTATTCCCAACATCCTTTGCTGCCACTAGATTTACAAAGAGGCTCTCCACTTAACGTTGACAAATACAATACTGTGCAAACGTCTTAGCTCCTGAGCTATGTATATGTGCCTAAGAATTTTGCGCAGGATGGTGTATTTTAAACAAGAGAAATTCTGCAGATGCGGGAAATCTGAGCAACACACATAAAATGCTGAACGAACTCAGCAGATCAGGCAACATCTATCGAGAAAAGTACAGTCAACGTTTCAGCCTGAAATCCAGTTAGCATCCACTCCTTGAAACTCCAGTAGATACAACAAATTTTCTTCACAGGACAACCTGCCTATTTCAGTTCATGTAATATACCTTTTCAAAATTGCTTCCAACACATTAATGTCCTACCTTTGGCCAACACTGCTAACAATGCTGCAGATATTGTCTCACCAATGATAATATAATTGAAAGATAATCTCCATACATTTCAATTCCCTAGCAATAAGCAATTATGTTCTCTTTCCTAATTACTTGCTATACTTACATACCTAAACTATTGGGGAACCCTAATCCCCTGTATCCCAGAACCCTACAATCTTTCATCATGTAGATAATATATTTTATTTAAAATTTTCATCCCATAATGTATAATCTCATATTTCCTCACTTCATATTGCATTTCCAAGATGTTTTCCCACTCACTTAGTCTATCTATATCCCCATGTAGCCTCCTTATATTCTCTTCATAATTTACTTTCCAACCTGTATCATATTTCTCACAGTTCCTTATGAAGTTGTAGTTTTTTTGATCCTTCAGGTCCATAATGGATCCAGGTCATTGTCAAAATCGACAAATATATCATTGGTACTTTTGTCCAAGTCACATACACATCTAGTGAAAAAGTTACTAGTAGAAATTTTTTTCTACCAGTAAAAAAACTAGTAAAAAGAGTCCTGAAGAAGCTTCTCAGCCTGATGCATTGACTGTTTACTATTTTCCTAGATGCCTCCTGGCCTGCTGAGTTCCTCCAGTATTTTGTTTGTGTTGCTTTAGTGCAAAAGCCAATGCACTGGCAGTAATCCCAGCAGCATACTGTTTGTTATAACATACCAACCAGAGAAACCACCCTGCTTACTATGTTAGATTTGCCCAGTCCACTTGGTCCATTTCTTTACAAGTTAAGTTGCCCTCTGTTAAAGCAATACTGTGTGCAGGGATTATCAACCAGAAAGCAAGACTGTACGCAGGGATTGCCAATCAATATGCACTCAGAATTATCGAAGAACTTTCCAGTAGACAACCTAACCCAAGGAAGTGGAGATCCAGCAGATAAGGCAATAGAGATGCTCCTCCCAGGAAAGGTTCTGATTTTAATTTTGTGCCCACAGCTAAGCATTTTTACCCGAACAAATCAGTGAAACCATATAAAGTCTTAGGAAGGCTCCTCTCCAAATATTCATACAGCAGCTGCAGCTGTAACGCAGGTGGCTAGCAACAGGCTCCCCTCCCCCTAGCCCTTGCATCACTCAGTATAGGAACAGTGGGTCCCTACACTGCGAGGCACATTACAGGTCCTGTATTACACATATTCAGCAGCCACCATGAACTCTTTTCAAATTTAATAATGTTTAATTCTTAATGAAAGTCAAATAGCAGTGATTCTAATGACATAACACATCTACCAGATGCAAGGGGTAGCCTTGATTATTGGAACCAGCGGAAGGATCAAGCTGTTAGAAAGTTTTGTTGTTTAATTTGTATTCTAGCTAATTTCTTTTACAGATACTTTTCTATTAGCAGCCGCTGCAAATGATATCCTCAAGCAAATTGGCTTAGAGGAATTATTGTGCTTGGGAACATGAGGAAAATGAATTAATATGCACAGCTGTAGTAAAATGTGAAAAAAATCTGGTTTAATAATTACGTTAACTGATTATAATGCAGATTCATCACACAGTCAGGTGAAGTGACGCTACCCAACTAATTCCCTCAATCTGTTGCTGTCATTGACTTTTTGAACAGTAAATAATTTAAAATAATAGATTTGTAATGGTGCAGAATGAAGCCACTTGATCCATTAAACCTGTGCCAGTTGCTTGAAGGGCTATCCTGTCCCAACAGAGATCAATAGACGTTTCAATATTAAGAGAATCATTGCATTTGGATTTAGTGCAGGAAAATGGTGCCGAAGTATAAGATTTCTCATGATATTATTGCATGGCAAAGCTGACAACAGGATATGAAAAGCTTACTACTGTTTTCATTTCTTACATTCTTACATCAGTCCTATCATCCAGCTGTATATGTTACATCCCACAATGCAAATACTTCCCTCGCAAATGTCTATTCTATTTCTTTCTGAAACTGATTGATACCATTTCTGCAATCATTCCAGGCTGTGAACTCTAAACATAAGTACATTTCCTTGTATTTTCTGCTTAAAAGATCACAGACTATAAGACCATAAAATATGGGAGTAGATATAGGACAAGAAGACCATAAGATGTTGGCCCATCGAATCTGCTTTGATATTTCATCATGGCTGATCCACTTTCGGTCTCAGCCACAGTCTCCGGCCTTCTCCCTGTATCCATTCATGTCCTGATTAATCAAGAATCTGGCAACCTTTGCCTTAAATATACCAAATGGCTTGGTCACCACAGCCGCCTGTGGCAACAAGTTCCAAAAATTCTCCACTCTCTGGCTAAAGAAATTCCTCATCTCCATTCTAAATGGATGTCGCTCTATTCTGAGGCTGTGTCCTCTGGTCTTAGACACACTCATCATAGGAAACATCCTTCCCATATCTCCACATTGGAAAGTTTAAATCTATGATTCCCTTACTTTGAAATCACTTATTGACTGTAAACCATAGTTCTAAATCACTTAGGATCTTTGTAATTCTGCAAATGCTTCTCTCAACTTTTCCTTCTGGATGGATAACCTTCATCATTATCATTATGTGTCATTTTATATGACATGGACAATCATGTTCTGGTCCATGACCATGATTATTCATGGCAATTTTTCTCTACAGAAGTGATTTGCCATTGCGTTCTTCTGGCCAGTGCATTGACTTTACAAGATGGATAACACCAGCCATTGTCAATACCCTTCAAAGATTGTCTGCCTGGTGTCAGTGGTCGCATAACCAGGACTTGTGATACACACCAGCTGCTCATATGACAATCCACCACTTGCTCCCATGGCTCCACGTGACACTGATCAGTGGGAGGGGGGGGGGGCTAAGCAGGTTTACTCCTTGCCCAAGGGTGATCTGCAGGCTAGAAGAGGGAAGGAGCACATTTAACCTCCTTTGGTAGAGATGTATCTCTACCTTGCCACCTAAGAATAATTTTAACCTTTCTAATTCAACCTTGTAGCTGAAATCTTGGGAACTAATCAATTTATTGTTATCTGCATCATCTATAAGACCCTTCACAACTTTCCTCAAGAGTGGTGGCTAGAAATGGGCACGCACTCCATTTGTAGCCTACAATGTTTTGTAAAGGTGCAGAACAACTGCCCTGTCTATATCTCAGTTAATGAACTCTCAAATCCCCAACCTCGTTCAAACATTCCTTTTCAACTTGCTATTCCACTTTCATGTCTGTGCAGCCCTCTCTGTTGTTGAAGACACCTTATAGCTGGAGACACAAGATGCTGGAGGAAAAGATAAGACAAACCATTGGAGGAACTCAGTGGGTCAAGCAGAATCTGTGGAGGAAAATGAATAGTTGACCGGTGTCATTTAGAGTCCATTTTCTCTTTTAATCCTATCTGCTGAAGCGCATTTCAAGATGGCAGTGCATCCTGTTGTAGTGGCCACTCCAGTTCAACCTAATGGTGTGATTGCTCATTCTTTATGTCTTTCCTAAAATTGCAATACATTGCCTGATATTTAACACCAGTCACTGCAAGTCTACCTCACTAGCAAGTTGTTGAACAGCAGATGAGTCCCACTGTGCTTCCAGGGGAGAAGTCACTGGAAAAGGTGTGCAAGGAAGCAAAAACAGGAAATCATGTTGCTCTTCTTGTGAGACTAAAGACTAAATCCATCGAGCCAGCACATTCGTCGATCCTGCTTTCAAAGTTCTATCACTAGAAAATAAACTAAATTACCTACTGAGACTGAAGCAGCGTGAGATGACGGGCTGCTACATGCTCATTCTGAGGGATATGTGGCTTCAAGATACCATCGCTGAAGTGGCCATCCAGCCAGAGGGTTTCATCTCTTTTTGGGCTGACAGGATTCCCAACCGGGTTCAATCCAAAGTAAAGCTGTGAAGACTGATAACATACCTGGATGGGAGCTGAGCGACTGTGCAGTCCAGTTAATGGAGGTTATAACTAATACCTTCAGAATCTGTCTGTCCCCTTCATCTTCAAGGTGGCTATCATCATCCCGGTGCCCAAGAGGGTAACAGTAACCCATCTCAGTGACTATTGTCCAGTGGCACTGACCTCAACAATAATGAGGTGCTTTGAGCAGCTGGCTATGGATCACATTAAATCCCATCTTCCTGCTGGAATTCACTTTCCTGTTCACTTGAGCTCACCCCCAACTTTTGCTTCCACACAAGTGAATCGCTCAGATCGGTCCACTGATAAAGCCATAGCCTCTTCACTCCGCTCAGTCCTGTCTCACCTGGAAAATGGTGCCTCAATGTGCCAGAATGCTGTTTATTGACTTCAGCTCGAAAGTTTAGTATGATTGTCCCTCAGAAGCTGGTGGGTAAACTGTCCTTGTTGGGTCTCAACATCTCCCTCTGTAACTGGACTTCATGACAGAAAGGCCACAGTCAGTCTGTGTTGGCAGAAACATCTCTAGCTCCATCATTCTGAGCACAGGTGTGCCCCAGGGCTGTGTGCTCAGCCTGCTGCTGTTCTTGCTTCTGACACATGACTATACTGCTAGATCCAGTTCAAAGCAAGTCATCGTCCACTGATGAGATAACAGTGTTTGGCCTCATCAACAATGGCGGTGAGATGTTGTACAGGGAGGAGGTAGAGCAGCTGGTAGAATGGTCCAAGCACAAAAACTTGAGTCTCAATGTGGATAAGACCAAAGAGATGATTGTGGATTTCGGAAGGTGCATTCTGACCACTTCTCACTATACATACACAACTTTTCCATAGAGAGTTAGGAGCACCAAGTTTCTGGGAATGCACAAAACAGATCATCTCTGCTGTTCCCTCAGTACCACCTGTTTGATCAAGAAAGCACAACAACGTCTTCACTTCCTGAGGAGACTAAGGCAAGTGAGGCTCTCCCCCATTCCCCCACCCATTTTAATGAATTTTTACAGGAGCACATTAAGGGTGCCCTGACTACTACATCACTGTCTGGTACAGGAATTGTGCGGCATCAGACTACAAGACCCTATAAGTGATTACGAGGACTGCTGAGAGAATCATTAGGGGCTCTCTTCCTCCCATCAAAGATATTTATCAGGAGCACTGTGCACACAGGGCCCTTTGCATTGTTAATGATCCCTCTCATCCATCCAACAATCTCTTTGGTCCCATACGATCAGGCAGAAGGCACTGCAGCATTAGGATGGGGAACAGCTTCTTCCCTGGGCCATAAAACTACTGAACTCTCTGTCACCACCCAGGTCTCATCATGTATGAAGTGCCCGTCGCAATATACTGTCTACTTTTTAACTTGTATCATATATGAAAATTATTTTTTGCTAGTTTATTTGTGGTAATATTACTTTGTGTTATGTGTGTGACTTATGTGTACTGTATTGTGCACTTTGGTCTGGAGATATGTTGTTTCATTTGGCGGTATACATGCATATGGAATTAAAACAATAAACTGAACTTGAACTTTAGGTGAATAAACACATGCCTCAGGCAAGCATAATTAAAAACCACTCAAGGGGACAAATTCATCTTTAGTCACTGGTATTAAATATGTAGGATGGAAGCAGCCATCAGGAGCCTTAATTTCAGCACATTTTGCTCCTCTGACGTTTTTCAAGCTGAACCAGCAGCTGACATTCTCACGTACAGTTGGCTCTAAAGACCACAGAAAAAATTCTCCAAATGACCCTTAATTGATTCGACTAATATTAGAATGTCAGTTGTAAGAACTTTTTAAACTTTCCATTCCTCTCTGCAAGCTAATTTGCTGTTAGATGTTGGATTGCTTGTTTGAATGTTGGTTAGCTCCCAGTGAATTACAGTATAACATTTTCTCATGGTTTACTGTGCACCATGTGATGTACGTTGTTTTTGTGTCAACATTCCAAACTCCTGAATCACATAAACTGCAGCATCTGACAGCTAACAGAGACACGTCTCCATTGATTACCTCCCAAAAACATCTTGTGATAAAGCATGTCCTTTAAAGAGCCAACGGATCTGTGTTGGTTTTAAAATGCAGTGGTTGGACAATTAAGCATGCTATCTCATGCTTCAGACAGCCAAGGTCTATCTAAAAGCAAACTTGCAATATTTGCGAAAGATTTTCTTGGCATCTGGACTTCTACACCAACTGGAGAAATGCTGTACAATCCAGGGCCACTAAGCCCAATGTTAAAGTACTTTCCTTTGGCTGAAGATTGAGGGATCAGAAGGAATTTCTTCCCCCAACGAGCTGCAAAACATTGGGGTTTTTTACATAGATGGTTGTCAATGAGTATGTCAGACACATAGAGAACAAGTTTGTTTTATGAAATACGGTACTGTGTAAATTTCTTAGACACATGTGTGCAGCTAGGTTGCCTGGGACTTTTGCATAGTACTGTAGTAATTTATGTATTATGTACATCGTACTGCTGATGCAAAAAGTAACAAATTTCATTTTTCAAAAACATGGGAGTGATGATAAACCTGATTCTGAAATGAGGCTCTCTCGTGGACTGAGAGTGGGAAGGAGGCAGGGAGAGATGGATTATGGTTGTAAAAAGGGGAAGGGAGAGGAGAGGGAGCAGGAGGCACCAGCAGGACATTCAGTACTCATCAATAAGCGCATTCTTTTGAATCAAATGACTTTGTCTGGTGTCTCAGGGCTGGGAGTGTCTATACCCCCGCCACCACCCACCCCGGCACTCCTTCTCTGCCATCCCTCCTGCAACGCTCCACCATTGCCACTCCCAACTTCCTCTGCTCTTGCCAAAATTACAAACTCGCTCTCCACTCCATGGTGTCAAATACAGTACTGTGCAAATGCCTTAAGCACCCGAGCTACGTATATGTGCTCAAGACTTTTGCACAGTACTGTAGAAGTTAAAGACAGGAAAGTGCAGTGATCAATTCTGATCTAGTTAAAGGATGGTAGCAGAAGTCCAATCACCTGAGTCGAATATGATGTCCTTCGAGGAAATGAAATCTGGGATGTTCATAATATTAACTTTATAGAACACTTTTCATACAGATGATGTAGTTCAAGGTGCTTCACAATGGGATAAAGGTACAAATGTGAAAACAAAATAAGAAATAAAAATAAACATGTAAATAAAAGACAGAAAGATGTTGGTTAAAAGCAGGGTTAAATAAATAGGTTTTGAGCTGATATTTTAAAGTGTCTACAGAGTCTGCATCCTTTAAAGTTCTTGGTACTGGGCACAGTTTAGGAGCGTAGTTCAAGAAAGCCTGGCCTGCCAATTATCTTTTGAGGGATATTGTTCAATTTTTAGAGTCAGGCAGAAGAAGATCTGAGAGCTTAAGCAGAATTATCAAGCGAAAATGATTTTGTGATGTCCTCTGCTCCCAGATCATTAAGAGCTTTGAAAACAAGTAAGAGAACTTTAAAATCAATTCTAAAAGATACAGGAAACTGCTGCAGTGTAGCTATTACAGGAATGATATGTTCTCTCATCCTGGTTTTGATTAAAAGTCTAGTGGAATTCTTTAACAGAGAACCCCTATGCGTGACTTCATTTAACACGGTGAGACTGATACGTAGGCTGCTACCACACCGTCCATGGCATATTGGAGTCAGGGTCCAGTGGCATGCAATGGAAGCCTACTGGGGACCCTTCCCTGCTGCAGCCTTCTCTGCTTTCACTACTGTTGTGATGTGTCAACATCTTCTGCCACCTCCAGCACTGAGGTTGCAGTTGGATCCCTCTTTGTCTGGAACCTTCTCCTTGACATTGTTGCCATGGGTGACCCCACCAGGAGCTAAGCTAAATTCCACTCTCAGGATCTCAAGTACTCACAAGTCTCTCCTGCACGGCAAGGCAACGATCCTCTAGTTAAACGGTAGAGCAGACATGATGACTGTGTGGCTCTTACTTTCTTTTTCTTCTTAACTTCAGGGTCATTTCGATTCAATACCATTACCACCAAGTATGGCTAGTGATTTGCATATAATGAATAGCTGTCAACAAGTCTCCACTTAACGTCAGAGATATTCCTCAATATTGTGGCAAAATGTGAAACAAATTACTATAATCTGCTTTATAGATTACCGCCTTTCAATGTGCTTCTATCTCTTTACCTGCAAGAGTTCTAGGAATACATAATAATACAATCTCCATTAATATTTTTTTACAATAACATTTCTATTTAGCCAGTAGTCTGTATTTACTGTTATTTGCCTTCTAGTGCCTTATAAATACAGCTATTAAAAATGTCGAGGAGAACTAGCTCCTCAGATTGCTGATCTCTAGTAGCAGCTATTAAAACATCACATTATTTTTGTATCTTTTGTTTTACTTTATGCTGATTTTATCTCATGCAACCATTGTGTAAATGGTGTATGGCAACCGTGCGTTTATCAGTCAGGGCATAGAGTACAGTCATGAATTCATGTTGCAGCTGTATAAAACTTTAGCTCGCCCCATTTGGAGAACTGTGTGGAGTTCTGATTGCCTCTTTATAAGAAGAAGGCAGAGGCTTAGAGAAGGTGCAGATGAGGTTCACCATGATGGTGCCGAGCTTAGAGAGTATTAGCTATAAGCAGAAGTTAGACAAATATATAGGGTAAATAGTCAGAGTCATAGAAAAATGTAGCACAGAAACAAGCCATTCAGCCCATCTAGTCTGTGCCTACTCCCATCGACCTGCACCCGGGCCATAGCCCTCCATATCCCTATCATTCATGTACCTACCCAAACTTCTCTTATATGTTGAAATCTAACTCACATGCTCCATTTGCACCAGCAGCTCATTCCACATTCTCATGACTCTCTGAGTGAAGATGTTTCCCCTCATGTGCCCCTTAAACTTTGCACTTTTCACCCTTAACTCATGAACTCTGGTTGTAGTCCCACCCAGCCTCAGTCGATAACAGCTGCTTGCATTTACCCTATCTGTGCCCCTCATAATTCTGTATACCTCTATCAAATTCCCTCTCAATCCTCCATGTTCCAAGGAATATGTAGAAAATGGAATATTCTGGATCATGTACAGGCAGATAGGTCAATCTGGCATCATTATCAGCACAAATATGATGGGACATGTATCCTGTTCCTGAACTCCATTGTTTTATGTTTTATATTCTATGTCCCACAAAGAGGATGTAAATGAGAATTTATGAGGATGATGTCTAGACTAGGGGGCCTGAGTTACAGGGAGGTGTTGGCCATACTGCATCTTTATTCCTTGGAGCATAGAATAATGAGGGGTGACCTCATAAAAGTTTATAAAAATCCCAAGGGAAATGGATAAAATGGATAGGCTTTTCCACAGGATTAGTTAGTTAGTAGGCAGAGAAGAGGGGAGAAGTTTAAAAGGACCTGTAAGGTAACTTCTTTATACAGAAAACAGCAAGTATCTGGAACGAGCTGCCAATGGAAGTGGTTGAGGTGGGTGCAATTTTAATATTTAACAGGCATTTGGTTAGTGCTTGCAGGGAGTGGCTTAGAGGGTTATGGGCCAAATGCCAGCAACTAAAACAAGCAGGGAAAACGCTATGATTAGTATGGACCAATTGGTCCCAAAATGACTATTTTCATGCTTTATTACTCCATGACTCCAAAAAGTGGACACAAATGGCTACCCATTGAGGAATATCTTCAGTGTTAGTAGCTTAGAACAAGAAAATTGTAATAGGCTAACTGTCCCTTCAAGCCTCCCTGGTTTTTCGATATGATGGTGGCAGATACTCAACAAGCTTCTACCCCCCCCCCACCACCTCTGTCCCAGATCCACTAGTGTTCATTTTCCAAACTTTTAAAAATTAACCTATCCCCTTGTTGAGTACTTCAACTTAACTTGCTTCCATAATCCAAAAGAGTAGAGAATTCCAGAAATTGACTATTGTCTGTGAGAAGTACCTCACTTTTAAACGACTTGTAACTATCTGAAGCTCTCCAGCTATTGAAAATACCTCATACCCATGTGGGATCTTTAGTACTTGCTATCAAACCTCAATTAATGTAACCAGTTGAAAAAATACGAGTCTTGAGAAAAATGCACACATTTTAGCATCATGGAAATATAGAATAGTACAGCACAGCAGAGAATCAGGCCCCTCAGCTGATCAATTGCTATATCTTATTTTACAGTTTTTACCTTTTTTGTCACAAGGATCAGAAAGGTATTTGTGGTTTGATATTTAAAATGGAGCCTTCATGAACTCTGTCATGGAGCAGAATGGAAAGGAGAGGTCCAGTTGCTATTGTCTTACAGCTCCTGACCTGCATGGTTGTATTTCCTGAATTGCAAACAGACAAAAGCAAAATCCGGCACTGAAATACCTCTCCTTTCAGGGAAATGGTGATATTATTTTTATGCTTGATCTAATCAAGGAAACTATTTGGGGATAGGTTCCTTGGGATGAACTCCGGAGAAGTATACAAGTTTCTGCTCGTCTGCAAATCTCTATACAGTGTCCAATGTATTTTGAAAACCCTGATGAAGAATGAGCAAGAAGTCCCTCAGAGCACTCAGACCTATTATGATGAGTGTGCTTTGAGTCTTGGCTACAATAAACTCCTACCTGAGCAAAGAACTGGACCTGCTGCAATTTCCCTACTGTCACAACAGCTGTACAATGCAATTTCACTGGATTTCCACTTAGCTTTGGCTCACCTGGGCAACAGAAATGCATGTGTCTGGCTGCTGTTTATCGATAACAGCTTGGCATTCCACACCATCATCATCTCACTACTAATGAACAAGCTGCAAAATCTGGGCCACTATACTTCTCTCTGTAATTTTCTCCTTGACTTCCTCATTGGCAGACCACAGTCAGTGTGCATAAGTAACAACATCTCCTCGCTCATAATCAACGCAAACGCACCTCAGAAATTCAAGCTTAGTCCTCTGCTCAACTTTCTCTATACTCATGACTGTGTGAATGAGTTCAAATACCATCAATAAATTACCAATGATACCAGTGCTGTTTGCAGGATCTCAGATGACAAAGAGGAGGTGTACAGGAGTGAGTTAAATCTGTTGGTTGAGTGTTGTTGAAACAACAACCTTGCACTCAATGTCAAGAAGACCAAGGAAAGGATTGTGACCTTTAGGAAGGGGAAGACAGGACAACACACACCAGTGCTTATTAAGGGGTCACTGGTGGAAAGAGTGTGCAGTTTCCACTCCTTGGGCATCAAAATCTCAGTAGATCTACCCTACATTGATGCAATCATAAAGAAGCCATCCCAGCAGGTTTACTTCATTAGGGGTCGGAAAAGATTTAGTATGTGAACCTGGTATGGTGATGCAATCAGTCAGAATGTGTATCTGTAGAAATTTACAAGAGTCTTTGGTGACATACCAAATCTCCTCAAAACCCTAATGAAGTATAGCACAGAATTGAAAGAGGCTGCAGAGGGTTGCAGACTCTGCCCATAGATGGTGTCTCAAAAAGGTGGTATTGGTCATAAACGACACTAGGCCTCTTCTGATAACTACCCATGGGGATGGGAACCAGGGGACCCACACTTACCATCTTATGAACAACCTCTTCCCCTCTGCCATTAGGTTCTCTATGATCTGTGGACCCACGTACACTAACCCACTATACTTCTTTCTTTTTACTTATTATAGTTTATTATAATTTTTATGTCTCGCTTTGTACTGCTTTCTCAAAATAACAAGTTTCACAATGTTTGTCAGTGATAGTAAACCTAATTCTGATGTCCATATTCACTTGTGCATTTACGCTGACAAGAATTATTGAGAAAGACTCCAGCTGGCCATGAAGAGAAGCAAAAAGGGCAATGAGCAGGATGCAAAGAGAAACAAAACCGGAGAGAGATGTTCCATTGCAGTGGAAGGAGAGTAGTAGAGAATCATTAAAAACAAGAGATTTTGCAGTTGCTGGAAATCTTGAGCAACATGCACAAGATGCTAGGGGAACTCAGCAGGTCTAGCAGTATCTATGGAGAGGAATAAACAGTCAGTGTTTCAGATCCTGATGAAAGGTCTCGGGCACAAAATGCCTTGGTAGACCTAATTTGCTGAGTTCCTCTTGCATTTTATGGGTATTGCTGACTAGTAGAGGGTTAGACAATTGTTTTACTCACTTCATTACTGAAGAAAGTAATAGAAAACATAAATATCATAATCCAAAAATGCTGGATGTGCTCAGTAGGTCAAGCAGCATCTCTGGAGAGAGAAACAGAGTTGACATTTCAGTTCAATAATAAAAATTCATAACATACAAATTAAGAACAGTAATAGGCCACTTAGTCCCTCAAGATTGCTCTATCATATAATAGGATCATGGCTGATCCAGTTGAAACCTCAATTCAGTACTCTCATTAATCTGCAGTAACCTTTCAACTCCTTGCTTATGAAATATTTATTTATTTCTGTAATGAAAATACTCAAAGACTCTACCACCACTGTCCTTTTATTCTGAAAGCATCTGAAGTATTAACTTTATTTCTGCCTTAATAAATGCGCTAACCTGCTATGTACTGCCAGCTTTTTCTATCTTCATTCTGAATCTACAGTGTCTCTTGGGTGATTGGTATTTTGAATTGTACAAAATGGTACTGTGCAAAAGTCTTAGGCACAAGTATATAGCCAGGGTGCCTAAGACTTTTGCACAGTCTTTTATTTGTCCGCAGGGAGCGGAGACTGGGTTTGTAAATATGGCGGGAGAAAAGGAAGTTGGGAATGCCAGTGGTGGAGTGCGGGGGGGAGGAGTGTGGGACACATGTTAGAGAAGGAATGCCAGGAGCTGGGGTGGTGTTGGTGCTGACACACCCAGCCCTGAGACACCATGCGAGCTCATTTGATTCCAAACAATTGGTTTAATGATCATTACAGAATGTCTCTCTGGTGCTTCCTGCTCCCTCCCCTTTCCCTTCCCCTTTTTCCAACCATAATTCCCCTCTCCCTGCCCCCTTCTCACTCTCTTTCCACAACGTAGACCCATATCCGAATCAGATTTATCATCACTCACATATGTCATTAATTTTTTGTAGCGGCAGCAGCACAGTGCAATATGTAAAATTACTGCAGTACTGTGCAAAAGTCTTGGGCACACTAGCTATATAGCTAATACTTTAGCACAGTACTGTAAAGAATTTTATTTCTCTAATGATATTGACCTTTACAAATTAGAATTTCAAAAGTGTGATACATAGCGTACCCACTACCTTATTTCAACTAACTGAGGTTAAAATTCTAAGTTAGCATAGCGCTTAAATCAAGTAGATCAGCTGGGAGAGGAAAGGAGAATCAGATTGTCAGCAAAATGGTTTCTATGTTGAATAAATTCTTCTCAGGCTTCCAGCCAGATATGGTTATCGATTTTAATTGATGTTTCAATGACAAAATCTGCCATCCTCATCAGACGTGATGCCTGGCTATGTCTAGTCCAGAGTTATTGATAACCCTATCGTCCATCCCTGATTGGTCCAACCTGATTGGTTAGCCCCCATCCAATAAGGTTTCTGTTGTTCCATCTTTTTTACAATTGAATTCCAGTTCTTACTTGGAGTGAGAACTTCAACTTTGTTAAAATTCTTTTCCATGGTATGGCACAGTAGTTCTACACAAAGATATGAGCAAAAAGAATGACAAAAGATCTAATGATAATGATACGAAAAATAAAGTTCAAAACCTGGGTCAAAGTGGTAACTTTGCATATGTGAATATGGACATTAGAATCAGAATGGGGTTTATTATTTATATATTAATTGAGATACAGTGCAGAATAGGCCCTTCCAGCCTTTCAAGCTTTGCCACCCAGAAATCCTCCAATTTAATCCTAAACTGATCATGGGACAACTTACAATGACCAATTAACCTACCAATCGGAGGTACATCTTTGGATTGTGGGAGGAAACTGGAGCTCCCGGAGGAAACCCATGCAGTCACGGGGAGAACGTACAAACTCCTTACAGGCCCCGATGGGAATTGAACCCGTGTCGTCTGTACTGTGAAATGTTCTAACCACTACGCTACTGTACCGCTGGGGTTATCAGTGTCATGCATCATGAGAAATGTTGCTTTGTGGCAGCAATGCAATGCAATGTATAAAATTTATAAAAAATAAACAAGCAAATAAAGGGAATAGGAATAGTAAGTTAGTATATATAGGCCAACCTTTTAACCTACTCCAAGATCAATCTAATCCATCCTTGCCACACAGCCTTCCATATTTTTTTGATCTTTGTGCCAATCAAAGAATCTCTAAATTGTCCCTGTTAGATTTGGCTCTATGATTTCCCTGGGCAGCATGCTCTTGGCACCAGCCACTCTCTGCATAAAAAAAAACACTGACTTTTCCCCTAAAGTTTCCTCCACTCACCTTAAATGGTACTGGTCATAGCTGACATGGGGGAAAGGTGCTGGCAGTCCACTCTATGTATGCCTCTCAATTTTATACCGCTCTATCAAGTTGCCTCTCAACTTCTGTTGTTCCAAAGAGAAAAGCACTAGTTCATATATTTCCTCATAAGACATGTTCTCTAATCCAGGCAGCAAAATATCAAATAGTGTTCAGTGAAGTTTCTTTAGATATAGTAGCAGAATTTGGCCATTTGGCCCATCAAGCCTGCACCAACATTTCATCATGGCTGATCCACTTCCCTCTCAGCCCCAATCTCCTGCCTTCTTCCTGTATCCCTTCATGTCCTGACTAATCAAGATTCTATCAACAACTGCCATAAATATACCAGGTGACTTGGCCTTCACTGCAACCTGTGGCAACAAAATCCACCATTTCACCGCTCTCTGGCTAAAAGAAATCCTCCTCATCTATATTCTACATGGACATCCCTCTATTCTGAGGTTGTCCCCTCTGTTCCTAGACTCCACTATAGGAAACATCCTCTCCACTTCCACTCTATCGAGGCCTTGCAACATTTGATCGATTTCAGTGTGAGCTACCCTCATTCTTCTGAATTCAAGTGAGTACCGGTGCAGGGCCATCAGCTGGTCCTCATATAGTAACCCTTACGTTCCAGGAATAATTTTCATGAGCCTCCTCTGAACTCTCTCCAATGCCAACACATCCTTCCTGAGATAAGGGGCCCAAAACTGCTCACCGTACTACAAGTAAGGCCTTACCAGTGCCTTATAAGTTGGAACACTGGAGGCCATTGGAGAAGTTTGGAATGATAAAATGCAGGAATAAAAAAAAAATTATAAGTGTTCTGTGATAGATGGAAAAAGTTAGGAAAAAGCACAGTGTTACAAAAACTATAAGTGACATGTCTGATGGCAACGGAAGCTCAATTTAGCTCTGAACTAAGTACTGAAGTTCGGACAGTTTGGTTCACTCTGAAAGGATGACAAGACTAAAGTGCCAGATACCATGATGAGATGGTGCAGCTTCTGATAGATCAAAAATGAAAGTTTCATTCTGCATAAAGTTTGAATGAAATAAAACATTAAGCAAGATTAGGATGCCTCAGAAGAAGCTGGACAGGCTGAAGAGGAGTCAAGTTATTAGGCGGATGATAGCGATTAAGAACCAGGTATGTAGATTCAGACTCAAATTATCTGCAGAAGTGGTTACAAAGAGGAGTGAGGACGGGTCCAAGGAATGGACAATTCAGGGTGAAAAGAAAAGAAAACTGCAAGAGATTAAAGAATACATTGACAAATGAGAAGAGAACAAATTCAGTTCTATGTCACTAAGCAACCACGGAGTGATCTTAGAATACAGAGCACAGTACAGTACAGCACTGAGAAGAATATGTGACCCAATTGTGCCAATTGTGCCAATTTTGATGTTAAATGTCCTCCTCCTGTGTATCATCCATTGGGCTCTGTTCTCTTCATGTTCATGTGTCTGTCTAAAA
This sequence comes from Hypanus sabinus, assembly GCF_030144855.1. Classification (NCBI taxonomy): domain Eukaryota; kingdom Metazoa; phylum Chordata; class Chondrichthyes; order Myliobatiformes; family Dasyatidae; genus Hypanus; species Hypanus sabinus. The sequence continues at coordinate 100,652,711 of NC_082710.1, read as the reverse complement.
GCCTCTTTAACTCAACTGCACTGTACACTTTCAGTGCAACATCTGGTAACCTTTCCTAAGCACCTGCCACTCTCTCTGTAAAAAACACTGCCTGTCACCTTCATACTTACCTCTTCTAATATACAAAACATGTGCTCTTCTGTATGACCTTTCTACCCCAGGGAAATTACTCTAACTGTTGACCTTATCTGTTGCTGTCATAATTTTAAGACCTCGATCAGATCTCCCTTCAGACTTTGACACTCTAAGGAGAACTACCCATGTTTTCCCAGTCTCTCCTTATAGGTCATACCATCTAATCCTGGCAGCATCCTAATAACCCCTTCTGCATCTTCTCCACAGACTTCACATCCTACCTATAATGGAGATACCAGAGTTGTACACAATACTCCAAGTACAGTCTGACTAAAATTGTATAGCTACAGAATGACTTCCCTACTCTTATATGAAATGCTCCCACCATTGAAGGCGAACATGTTATTTGCCTTCTTTACCCCCTCAACCACTTGTGTGGCAACTATCATTGAACTATAGACCTGGACACCAAGATCCCTCTGTGCCTTAATGCTATTAGTGATCTACTATTAACTCTATATTTCCATTCATTTCCCAAAGTGCAGCAGTTGATGCTAAGATCCACCCTAAGATGTGCTGGGACACATCATCAGTGTTGTAACCTACGATCTTCAGATGTTTTGGGTCTTTCAACATCAGACACACTCATCTAGGTGTCTTGGCCAGGGTTGATCAGGCCTTGGCTTGTGTCCCAGCAGCACTGGTCCATGGATCTCACCTCTTGATCCATAGCCATTGGGAGACTCACTCAGCAGCCTCTGGGATGTTTCTGATGGCTCTTTTCTTTGCAGCCCCCATAATAGCATATGGTTGCAAAGAAGAGAGCTGTGAAACTCATCTGAATTAAACTCCATCTCTCTGTCCATATCTACAGCTGAGCTATATTTCATTGTATTTCTTGATAGTCCTTTACCCTGTCCACAACTCCACCAATCCCCACCAGAATAACATCCATACCCCTGTACACTTTGCCTTCTATGTGCAAGACTGTTCTGAATCTAACTTGCAATTTACCTTGGATCTTTCCTTTATCTTCTGAATCAATCTACTATGAAGGACTTTATAGAATCCTTGCTAAAATCCATGTAGATTACATTGACTACCTTACCTTTATCAAGTTTCTTGGTTGCCTTCTCAGAAAATTTAATCAAGTTTGAAAGGCATGGCCTGCTTTGTGCAAGGCTATGCTGACTGTCCCACTGTAGGCTAAGTCTTTCCAAAGGTGCATAAATGCTGTTCCTCAGCATCCTCTCCAATACCTTTCCTATCTCTGATCTTTGGCTCATTGGCCTATAATTACTTGGATAATCTCTGCTTCCTTTCTTGACCAAAGGCACATTTGCTACTCTCTCATCCTCTGGAATTTTTCCTGTCATTATTGAGGATATAAAAACCTATGTCAAAGCCCCAGCAATCTCCTCACTTGCTCCTTTCATTATTCTGAGATTTACACTGTTAGGCTTTTGGAATTTATCCATGTTAATGCTTTTCAGAAGACCCCCTCCTTAACCTCAAAGTGTCCCAGCAAATTAACAAGCCTATTTTGTCTTCATTATCCTCCAAATGCTTCTCCTTGGGAAATACTGATACAAAGTACTCATTTACTACCTTAGCCACTTGCCCTGATTCCAAGCATGAATTCTCTCCTTTATCCTTCAGACATACTTTCTTCATAGTTATCTTCTTTTTTAACATAAGTATAAATTGCCTTAATTAATTAATTATTTTAAAAATCCCCTTAATCCTGCTCACCAAGGACATTTTATGATATCTTTTGCCTGGTTGAGCACTTTCCTGCTGTCTTTATATTATACAAGGGCCCAGACTGATTTCATCTGTATGCTTCCTTTTACTTCATGACTAAATTTAGTATCTCTCAGGTCATTCAGTGTTATCTTACTTTGCCATCCTCTCCTTACTCCTGACCGATACATGCTTATCCTGAACTCTGATCAGCTAGCCTTTAAACAATTTCCACATCAGACCTGACAGCAGCTAATCTCAATTAATGCTCCTTAGCTCCTGTCTTATAATTTGCACTCACCCAATTTAGTACCTTACCACAAGATCGATTTTTTCCTTATTGATAATCATTTTATCATATAAATATGAGAAACTCTGCAGATGATGGAAATCCAAGCAACACACACAAAATGCTGGAGGAAAGCAGGTCAGGCAGCATCTGTAGTATGAGTTGTGGTCACTATTCCCAACATGTTCATCCACTATAAGATATGGCCTGGCTCATTTCCTAGGTCTAGTATGTTCTCGCCTTTAATTCAACTCTCCCCATATTATTTAAACAAACCTGCTTGGTGATACCAAAGAAATCCAAAGTCAACTAAGTCTCTTGATTAAGAGTTTCCAATCATTGTTGAGGAAGTTAAGGGCACCTGCTACGACAGTCCTGTTGTTTCTGTTCCTCCACTTCTCAGTGGCTATTGGGGGGAACCTATCATGTAATCCTATTTGCAAAATTGTACCCTTCTTAATTTAGAATTCCACCCAAATTGTTTCCATGCATGATCCCTCCAGCGTGTCCTCTCTGTGTATTGCTACAAGATTCTCTGTTATCAGTAGTGTAACCCCCACTTCTTTTACCTCCCCCCTTCTCTTTCTATCACTCAAGAAAGACGGTGAGACTTAATGTTATTCTGATGCAAGGAAGAACAAGAAAAAGTTATGAATGAAGACTAGGGTGAGTGTGATGTTCATCTTTACACAAAAACAAATTATTGCATCTCCAATATAAGGTTTTATATGGAAAACCTTTTTCATACATATTTGGTTTTAAGATAACATAATCATCTAAGAATTTTGCTATGGGATTATTATCACAATATTACTTCACTGCTGATATTGCCCACGATATTGTTTGTGGCCCTGATGATGCCATTACCAACCAAGCGCATGAAGTGAATAATTTAATGAATAATCAGTGTGAATAAATAATATTTATTCTCATGCTTCAAGTATAAGCAATTCTATTCTAGGTTTAGTAGGCAGAGGAAGAAAGCTATTTTATACAGATTAAGTTGCCTGAATTGGTCCTTCTAGGATTATTAATGTTGAAAATGCTTGTGATCCAGAAAATCATCCATTTAATAAGATGTAAAGTGATGAATGAAATGTTTGGGTGGAGAAAGGAATTGGTGGGAGGTGGGTTGGAAGTTGCAGGAGAATTGTGGCTGTTGGTTGGGAGCTTTGTGCAGAGCAGAGAAGGAGGGGATACAGTAATTGTGGAATTACCAAAAGAGGGAAACAAAAAGATCATGTTATACATGAAGAATGCTTTATGTTATTGTTTGTAGTCCTGAAAAGTAAAGTAAGGATCATTATAAATTTTTACATAATATTAATGTGTCTGGAGGAAAGGTTGAGATTTTCATTTCAAAGCTGAACATATTTGTACTCTTTAGCTGCTGCATTTTAATTGAGGGTGGCTGTAAGTTTGCTGATGTATGAATAAAATATCTGTTCCTGGGACAAACATTCTCAGTGCACCAAATCTTACTGTTTCCAAAATTCAGGCTGTTTAAAGATGGGGATTTTTTGAAGATTCTTGCAATGTATATTGCCATTAATGAATAACAGTAAAACAAGTGCTAACGTAACAAATATGTATAATTGAGCTCTTGTTCTATCATTTCTGTTACCTTTTAGATTAACTGACCTTACCATGAATAATGTAAAGAGCTCTGAAACCAAGAAATATCCTGCTGTTTTCATGACTGCTGTTTTGTTTGCTTCTCTTCCTATATTCAGTCTCTCAATGTTCATATGAAAATTAATAATTTAATGTTCTAATATCATCTGTCACCTAAGCCATGATAAAATTAATAATTCATTTAACTAATATCAAACAAATACTGCAGTGTATTCATCATACTTTTCCATTTCCAAAATGTACACTCTAACTTTTAGTACCTTATTGACACTGAATGGAAGAAAAGAAATATGACACTCTGATAGTTTTTTTTCCAGCTGAATTGATTATTCCACAAAATATTACTTGAAAAGAGGTTAATTTTGAATGAATAATATTGTCTCATACCTTGTTATAAACCCTTCCTTGTTAATAATAGTATTTAATCTACAAAAGTCACAATTTGATGGATGTGCTTTGTCTAAACCTAGAATATTTAAAAGCACTTATGCATAGCTGCATTAAAACTATGAATTTACAGATTATTTTCCCAATATTTATATGAAACTGATGAAGGCCAAATTGGTCTCTGAGGAATCATCTTTGATAGCCACTGCCAAAATGATTCCTGATCATTTGGCAAAATCCTGCCTTTAGTGAATTAACCAATATTTGATCAATGCAGGTAACTACCATTTATTTCACAATGTTATATCAAATTTAGAAACTAATTGTGAGATAACTAATCAAAGATTCCTAAAAGTCCATACCGACAATGTCTTCTGAGATCCCATTGTGCTCTTAACTTTAATCAGATTAGTAAACCATTGTTTCTACCCAGAGCAGTATTGAATGTTCATATTGATATTTTCTCTGTCTGATTGACTATTTCTCATTATAAGATTGTGCATTTTGTTAATGTAAAGATCCATATATCTTGGCTCTGTTTTACCTACCATTAATTAAAAAGTAGATACTTATTAACATCCTCAAGTCTCTGATATAAGCCAGCTGTCAAAGACGTAAGAAGCAAAGTATGTATGAACATGAAATATAGGAATAGAATTAGGACATTTGGCCCTCCAAATCTGTTCTGCCATCTGATCAAACTGATTGATACTCCCTCTTAACCCTTTTCTCCCCAACATTTTTGGCACCCTTACAAATCAAGAGCTTATCAAACCTCAAGCATTAACCCTTTCATTCTCAGGATCATTCTCATAAACCTCCTATGGACCGTCTCCAATGCCAATACATCCTTTCTTAGGTATGGGCCCAGAACTGCTTAGCATACTCCAAATATGGTCTGACTAGTCTCCGCATTATATCTTTGCTTTTATATTCTAGTCCTCTGAAAATGAATGTTAACATTGCATTTGCCTTCTTTACAACTGACTCAACCTGGAAGTTAACCTTTAGAAAATCCTGCACAAGAACTCCCAAGTCACATTGGACCTCCAATATTTTTAATTTGCTCTCCATTTTAAATAAGTCTATGCCTTTATTCCTTCTACCAAAGTGCATGACCAACCATTGCCCTGCCTGATATTCCATCTACTACTTCTTTGCCCATTCTCCTAATCTGTCCAAGTCCTACTGCATAATCCCTGCTTCCTCCACACGACTGGTTCCTCCACTTACCTTTATATCATCCCTAAATTTGACTACAAAGCCATCAATTCCAACATCCAGTTCATTTACATATAACATGAAAAGTATCAGAACCAACATTGACCCTTGCGGAAAACAACTAGACTCCAGAGGCTAATCAGAAAAGATGAACTTTATTCCCACCCTCTGCCTTCTGCCAGTCAGCTATTGTTCTGTCCATGCTAGTATCTTTCATGTAATACCATAGGCAACTATCTTGTTTAGCAGCCCCTTGTACAATACCTCGACAAAGGCCTTCTGAAAATCCAAATTAACAACATCCACTGACTCTCCTTTGTTTATCCTGTATGCTTTTTCCTCAAAGAACCCAACAGATTTGTCAGGCAAAATGCTCCCTTAAAAAAATGCTGACTTCAGCCAATTTTATCACATACCTTTAAATACCTCAAACCCTGATCCTTAATAATGAACTCTAACATCATGCCAACCACTGAAGTCAGGTTAACTGGCCTATAATTTCTTATCTTTTTGCCTCCCTCTCTTCTGAAAGAGTGGAGAGACATTAGCGATTTTCCAGTCCTCCTGAACCATTCCAGAAACTATTGATTCTTGAAAGATCCTTACCTATACCTCAACAATCTCTTTGTCTACCTCTTTTGCATCAGGCACTTTAGTTTCTCCTTAGTAATAGCAACTACATTCACATCTGCCCCCAACACTCCTGAATTTCTGGCAGACTGCTGGTTTCTTCCACAGTGAAGACTGATGCAAAGTACTTAGTGAGTTCTGCTATTTCTTTTTCCACACTCTCCATCATCATTTTCCAATGGTCTGGTGTCCACTCTTGCATTTCCTTTACTCTTTATATATCTAAAAAAACTGTTGCTATCTCCTTTTATATTATTAGCTAGTTTTCTGTCTTACTTTCTCTTTTCTGCCTTATTGCTTTATTAGTTGCCTAAGAGTCAAAAACTCTTCAAAGAAACTTTGGATAGATACTACCTGATCCAGCAGCCTAATTTATTTTAAGATTCCGTGTACCATCTTCATCTTCTTCCACACGTCATGAAACTTTTACTCTGTCAGAAAAATTGTTCTTTTTATTCTAGCCTCTTGTCTGGAAGATAGTCAGTACTAGGTTAGTAAGGACTGCCGTTTGTTGGCTGGACGTGTCTTTTGTGTCCTTCAAGTCACCTGTATTCTCCAGTTCTATCTTAGACTCCCTTAAACAAGCCCAGATCTATTTTGTTCTCCCATCCCTACACCCTGCCTATTTTGTTTACTAATCCAAAGGTTTCTGGCACCTGATTCTGATTCTGATTTGCTCTTGAAGAACTGATCTCCCTTTCTCCAGGTGTTCTTCAGGCTCTGCAGTTTTCACTTGCCCTTTGCTGTATATTTCATCCTGCAGTTTTAGACAGAATGTATACCTGGCATAATTTCATACCAACCAGACCTATTTCAATCTGGTAGCACAATGGTATTGTTGAAATTCCAGGCTTACCTTCTGAATAAAGCATTTTGACAGAAGAAATTCACAGTGATCTCTTATGTTCAACTATCTTCTGAACGTGAAAATGAAAATTCCTGCTTCTGCTATCCAAATAATTTCAGCTGTTATAGTAAGCAAATAGCTTTTTGTGTGGCTGAAATTACATTAAGTTACCTGCATAATATGTTGTGTGACTTTTATTTCACCGAGTTGGGCAAACTGTGGCAAATTTAAAGCGATGGCAATATGAGATATTCTAATTGCAAATTCCTTATCTGTGAATATTCCTGATAATGGAGCATAATTTTATGGAAAATGTGCTATTCACAGGAACAGAAATTCTGAAACACCTTTTTTTTTTACAAAAGCATGGGTGTAGCTCAATGCCAGCAATAATGTGCAATTTCATCTCCTTTCTATCTATCTGTTTCCTAAATGCTGATCAGTTCATAGAGACGAAAGGTGAAACTTAACACAATGAACTTTTTAAAAAAAGCATATTTATATATTGTAACTGACCTTTAATGGACTATAACAGAGTATTTAAGATTCTATTAGAATGATTTTTAAATGCCAACAAAGACTTATATGTATAACTCATTCTTTGAATGCCTGGGACACATTTTAACAATAGTTTGCCTTGAAATTTGTTGTGTTGGTAGTGCTAAATTAGTTGTAAAGTGGGTTGATTCTGTTCTACTCTGCTTTTGAAGGTTGGATATATGCAATTAATAGATATACATTTTGAGAAAAGTTCATTGTTTAATTAGTGCAAGTGGTTGCTAATATATTGATCTAAAACTGTTATCAATTGTTTTGATCCTATAGGTTGGAGAATTCCCAAATCCACTGCTATATGTCACATCTACAAATATTCCTTTCTTCCAGAAAATCCTAATAACTTGAAATAAGCATCAATTATTGCTCTTAATTCTAAAATAAATTCCAAATACAATTTTCATCACCATTTGCATACTTTTCAGAACTGCTTTTTTATTTATGAATTGATTAAATTGTCATCACTTAATTACATCATATTTCTCTCTCTTTGGGGACACCAAAGTAAATACTATTCTCTTAGCATCGGAAGTATTGCTGTCAATATCAACTCTTGAAGTATACTTGCAAATGCACCTGCGCTCAGGGTGAGTGTTGCATTGGAGCTGCAGATCCTGCACATCAGCTCCACATTTGAAGTCAAAGCAAGGGAACAGAGGTTTTCCGACTCAGATTGACCAGTTGGTTTGTAGGTGAATCTATTGGTGATAGTCATACTCTCCACATCCACCCATTTAGTTGTACAATGAACTTGGTCCCAGCAGTTCCTTGAAGAAGCATTGCTTAGGCTGCACAATATCTAGCAAAAAAAAGCAGTTTACCCACAGGTCCTAGAGCTCCGCAATAAAAAATTGCCATATCTGCTTTAGCTCAGCTGGCTGGTCAGATGTTTAATGACTGCCCCCAAATATGGCATTAGGATCAGCTAACATGGAGAATCTGAGGAGTTGCTCATTCAGATTCTCTCCCACCCATCAAGGGAGCTGACACCTCACAGACCTGAATCAATTGGCGACTGTTTTCAATCCCATTTACCAATGAAATGCTGTAGATGTTGCTTTCTTGCTGTTCTTCTGTTCTTCATGCCTAGAAAGGATGGGCTGGCATTGGAAAGGGTTCAAAGGAGGCTCGTGAAAATTATTCTCGAGATTGAAAGGCTTGTTATATGAAGAGCGTTTGATGGCTTTGGGTACGTGCTAACTGAAATTCAGAAGAATGAAGGGTGATCTCATTGAAACCTATCGAATGTTGAGGGGCTTCAATAGAGTGGATGTGTAGAGAAGGTTTCGAATGGTCTAAGACCAGAGGTCACAGCTTCAGAATAGACAGGCGTCCATTTAGAATGGAGATGAAGAGGAATTTCTTTAGTCAGAGAGTGGTGAATTTGCGAAACTTGTTTCCACAGACGGCTGTGGAGGCCAAGTTATTTGGGTTATTAAGTTATTAAGACAGAGGTTGGTAGATTCTTGATTAGTCAGGGTGTGAAAGGGATACAAGGAGAAGGCAGGAGATTGGAGCTGAGGGGGAAAATTGATCAGCCGTGATCAAATGGCAGAACAGACTCGATGGGCCAAATTTCCTAATTCTGTTCTTATATCATTGGGTCTTATGCTGTTTATGGTGCTGATGCTTTTCTTGTCTACACTGGCATGCCAATGGCAGGGAGCACAAAGGGCAGTGACCTCACAGGTCTGTGAGTAGGTTGGAAGTCCACTTGAGTCCAGAGTTCAAAGACCTGTGATCAGTCAGTGCTGGGGTAGATACCGAAGGTCGAAGACTAGAGTTGTTGAGTCCAGAGTTCAACACCCAATGGTCCAAGCCCCTGGATTGGTAGCTCTGGAGGTTGGAGCCCTGATATCTGCAAGTCCAAGCCAGGAACTGGGGTTGGAGTCTGGTGAGTAGGTGGGTTGGAATGGGGCTTGTCTTTCCGTTGTCATTGCTTGCGTTAGTCTGCTGAACATTGTAGCCAGGCTTTGTTGCTGCCAGAATAGTTGCACCCCGCAGCACATCCTAAGGTTGTGTTTGTTGATCACACAAATGGTGCCTTTCACTGCATGTCTCAGTGTAGAAAAATGAATCTGAATCCATTATCCTTGACCATAGTGGTTATTAATACCTTTGGGCGACAGCAGCATAGTGATTAGCACGACATTATTACAGCTCGGAAAGTTCTGGAAAATAGAGTTCAATTCTATTGTTGTTCTATTGCTGTTCGATAAGGAGTCTCTGTACACCCTCCCTGCTCTGGGAGTCTTCCCACAATAGGTACTGGGTAGGTTAATTGGTCATTTTAAATCGCCCCATGATTAGGTCCAGTTTAATTGGTTGCTGGGGAACATGTCTCAATAAGCCAGAAGGGCCTACACTGTATCGCTAAATAAGTTTAAAAAAATGATTTTTTGGTGATGCTGATTGTCAAATAATATTGGTCATTGAAACAGCATCACTGGAAATTTAGAACCCAATTTAGACACCAGGCAGGCCCTTAAGTTAACGCCTCATTTTACAGATATTCTGTTGAATTATACAAAACTTTCTCAATGCTACACTGAAGATGCTTAGGACATGTCTTGCCCAATAAGCTTGCAAATCCACTGTTGCATGTAACCACCACTCATTTTAATTTTCTGGTGAAATTAGTCTGCATTTATTGGTAGAGTTTGCTGTTCCCTCTGTTTGTTAAACAGGACTTGTTCCCTGACAGTATTGTAGACTGTTTGCTATGAGTCAGATGCACTGTTCCACTCCCAACTCATTTGCTCATGCAGTCATGCAGAAACTTCTTTGAAATGATGCCTGATAGGGCAGATGGGTGTTCTTTATTTACACATTCAAAGGTTACCATCTCTGCAACCACTGGGATTTGAACTCACAACATCCTGACTCAAAAATAGGTTTTCTTCACAGCTACACCAAAATTACTGGGGACAGTGTATGACTTAACTGTGGTAGATTTTCCCAGTGCCTATTGATCTTTTATTTCCTGGTGGTCATGTCATACAGGCGTAGAATTATGCAGTATCTTGACCAGTGAGCACCCTTCTGTATTAACCTCAGCACTTAGTCCATTCTCTGCTTTGTCTCGGGTATTCAGGTGCTCAGGTAAACATTTCCAAACACTTTAAATTCCGTCTGGGTAACCTCGGACCTGAAGGCATGAATATCGATTTCTCCTTCTAGTAAAAAAAATCCCCTCCCCTTCCCTCTTCTATTTCCCACTATGGCCACTTACCTCATCTTACCTGCCTTTCACCTCCCACAGGTGCCCTTTCTTCTTCTTTTGCTCCTATGGTTCACTCTCTTCTCCTATGAGATTCCTTCCTCTCCAGCCCTTTATCTCTCTCTTCCACCTGGCTTCACCTATCACCTTCTAGCTATCCTCTTTCCACTCCCCCCACGTTTTTTACTCTGGTGTCTTTTTCCTTCCTTTTCAGCTCTGAAGAGGGGTCTCAGTCCAAAAATTCAAGAGTTTGTTCATTTCCATAGATGCTGCGTGACCTGTTGATTTTCACAGCATTTTTTATCTGTTACTTCCAAAATACTGTCAGCAACTCTGCCTCCACCTCTCTCTCTCTCTCTCTCTCTCTCTCTCTCTCTCTCTCTCTCTCAGGTCTCCAAGTCTCTTACAATTTGCCCTGAATTTACAGAAATTGTGCAAAATCTTCGGCAAACATATATAAAGCTAGGGTTCTTAAGATTTTTGCAAGCAGTGTATCTGGCGAAAGCAAAGGATGTTGGGAATGGTGAGGGTGAAGCACCATGGGAAGGGTGTGGGACAGGTGGCAGAGAAGAAATGCCAGCTGCAGAGTTAGGGAGGATGCAGACATACCCAACCCTGAGATACCAGGCAAGATCATTTGATTCCAAAGAATTGGTTTACTGATCATTATAGAATGTCTCTTTGGTTCTTCCCACTCCCTTCCCTCTCCATTCTGCTTTTCCCAACCATGATTCCCCTCCCCTGTCCACTTCTCTCACTCAGTCCACAATAGAGACCCAAATCGGAATCAGGTTTATCATCACTCATATATGTCATGAAATCAGTTTTTTTTTGCAGTCGCAGTACAGTGCAACACCTAAATGACAACAGTACTGTGCAGAAGTCTTAGACACTCTAGCTATCTAAATGTGCCTAACTCTTTTGCCCAGTGCTGTATATCCTTCTGGTTACATCAGCTTCTGACCTGGACAAAGTTTTCTGCTGACTACCCTATCTATACGCCTCATAACTTTATACACGTCCATCATGTCCTCTCTTCACCTCTCCACTTTGGTGGGGTGTGGGGAACAGACCACCTCTCCATTCTCTCCTCATAACAGGAGATCTCCACCCCAGGCAACATGCTAGTGAAACTCCTTTGCATTCCATCCAGTCGGGTCACTTTTGTCAGTATTTCCACAGAGCACTTTCTGCACTCTTCAGGCCTATAAAGTGATAAAGGCAATATCTTAATCAAATTATTTTAATTCTTATCCCTTCAGTTGCTACTGAAATGGAGATGATATGACATTACTGTAATTGATGATTCTGAGAGAACAAAACTGAATATTATACTATGCAAATATTTGTACAAATACTTGTTGTACCTCTCATGGATTTAACCTGTAACCTTTCATTAACGATAACAGGTAAATTAAAAAGCCTGTATTTGCATATTGTTTGGACCTTTGCTCTCAATACTTTCTGCTAATCTTGTTTATTTTTATTACTAAATAATTGACATCTTCTGTGACTTAATTATTCATTCAAGGTAGGCCAGTATATTAATCAGTGCATTTGTAAAAATGGTTACATTATTTTTGTTAATGTTGCAACCTCTGACAGTTAAATATCCTGCTGCTGCCTTTGGAACAATAATTTGCAGTTGCTTTCAGATACATTTTGTAAGGTTGACTGAATGATTTAATTAAAAAAAAGATTAGGAATCATTAAACAAGCTGCTCTACCTTGCAGTAAGAGAATTCACATCTGATGCAGGTTACCAAAACCACAGATGGCAATTTTGTAACTGTTGATTTTCTGTAACTGAATGAAAATGATCCTATTAGCTTCCACTAACTGTACAAATATTCATATATTAGAATTCAGAGATAGGTTTCACTGCCAGCTTGCTTGGCCAATTTAGATCAGAGAATATTAAAAACATAAATGAAAGAAGGAAGCAGGTTGCCCCGGAATGTTCCATGGGCTTCTCAGGTGCCAGTTTGCTGCCCGAAGGGCTCTTTCAGTACTAATCTCCTTGGATACCTGCATGGATACTGGCAATAACGGTTCTGAAGTGCTTTGATTTTGTTTGCAAAGGTTTTTGTTTGGTTCTGCTAGATGATCCATTGCCTATGATATTTCTGGTGCTGTATAACAAAATAGGAATCAAAAATGCTTATAAATTATAGCTTCACCTCTACTTCCTTTCACAGTCTTTGCACGTAATCTATGCTACTATCAGAATCGATTCGGATCTATGCTGTTCAGGAGTTGTAAAAAAGTAACTGTTGTCATTAAATTAAGTTTCCAAATCTCCTTCTGTGATATCAGGCATGGGAACAGACCAGGTCAAACTGCTAGTAAGACAGACAATGTGAAGTTAACAAGATAACCAAAGATGACATTTAGCAAAGATTATAGCAAATTCCTCTCTTTGGGTTTCTACTCCTAAGGAGGGGAGGCACATCTACCTTATAGGTAGTGCATTACAGATTTATCCCTGGAACTCAGGACATAGTCATATGAAGAGATATTGAGTAAGACTGGCTTATTAGTGTTCAGAAGAAGAAACTCTTTGAAGACATATTCATTTCTAGAAGGGATTGATAAAATTAGATGGTTCAAAGCTACTGGGACAGTTTAAGAGCAAGTTAAATGAAATGATAAGAAATACTTTATCCTGACAATTACAATTTTCTAACAGATTTCATAAATTTGGGTTCATTCAAGGCAACGATTAATATTTTTGCTATCAAAGCAACATGTTTTCTTGTAGATTGAAGATGGAAGAGGCTGCCATTGTTGGACTCTAGAGCGACAATCACATTCTGAGTTCCTCCAGCATATTGCCTTTTCTTGATCCTCTAGACTGCAGCCACTATGGACTAGTGATGGGGTGAATGAATGCTCACAATGGTTGATGCATTGCCAATCAAACTGGTTGCTTTGTCAAGGATGATGCTGGATAAACAGAAAGTTTTTGGTAGTGCATTCATCCAAACATTGTACATTTCCATAACATTACAGACTTGCAGATTATAAATGGTGAAAACCACTCATTGCAGGATTCCAACCTCTGATCTGCTCTTGGAATCAATTTTATGGTGAATGAGGGATATGTAGATGCTGGCAAAGTGAACTTGAAGTCAACATTGTCTAACTAAATGACAGAGCAGACATCAGGAGCATATGGTCTTACATTTTCTCCAATCATTGTGCAGAAGCAAATAACAAAGGGGATAATTTGCAAAACCTCATAATCAAAAAAGCAGAACAGAATGTAGAACATGGAATGGTACAGCAAAGGAACAGGCCCTGCAGCTCACAATGTTGTGCTGTACTAGAGATCAGTAAATTAACCTAATAAAGTTAATATGCATTCAATTAGACTACATTTGAGATTACATCAATTTCTGACGACCAGGGTACAAAGCAAACACAAATGAAGCAGGATACCAAAAGCAGAGGACACAACCTCTGAACAGAGGAACGTCCACTGAGAATGAAGAAGAGGAGGAATTTGTTTAGCCAAAGAATGTGAATCTGTGGAATTCATTGCCACGGTGTCTGTAGAGGCCAAGTCATTGAGTATAGTTAAGACAAAGATTGAAAGATTCTTGATTAAACCATATGGGGAGATTTGAGCTGAGAAGGAAATGGATCAGCCATAATAATCCTTTTTCCCTTTCTCTGGTCAACTCTTCCTCTCTAGTCCTTTACCTTTCCTACCCACTTGGCTTCATCTAACAGCAGGTTTCATGCTTTTGTCTTGGAAATATAGGAGAGGAAGGGATTAGCAATAGGAAACAGCATTTATGTACAGGTAGACAACAGTATAAACATAGTGCCAGTTACTCATTAAATGGTGGAATAATTTAGAAATCTGATGATTGTTGTAAGTTCAATGACATCCAGATCTCACAGTGTGCAGACCCTATTTCCAAAGTTTATATGTTCAGGAAAATTTGCAGAAATTTTGGTTTAGCAAGCTTGGAAGTAAGTGCATGAGATTGTCTAAAAGTGGCACATAATAGTGTGAAGATAAATCCAGAGCCATAGTTCAAATTCATTAATGTAGAACAAGAAGGCTAAAGTCAAAAGCAAATTTAGTAAATATGTCAGGAAATTCTTCTTCACACAAAGAATAGTAACTGCATTAAAAGGAAGTTTAAGTTTCCAGTGGAGATAGAAAGACCAGAATCACTTATAAAACAGACACAGTAATGAGGGAACAATTGGATTTATCTTGATGGATGGACGAAGGTAGGACAAATTCAGTTCCACATCCATTTCTCTAAAGCATCATATTTTGTAGTTTGAACAAAACATGAAGTAAAACTAGAGGAAAAGATTTCAGCTATTTGAAATTTATGCTCTCAACCTAAAGAAAAAAAGCAAAATAGTTTTAAATATACCCCTTTATCTCTTCAGTGTAACTTACAGCGCAGCTCTCTCTTTCTCTCTCTAGTCACTTTAATTTTTAAATTTAATTATACCTCTTAAGAAGCCATTTGGGGCTACAATCTTCATGCAAGAGGTGGAGTTTTTGAAATACTGTATATGAGTAACTAAATATTCTTAGTCATCAATTACAGAAAGCCATAGACTGATTATCAGTCTATACTTAGAATGATAACAGCTAATACTGTTACCAATATATATTTAACAATATGAAAAATGAAAACTGTGCATCTTCATGATAAGATACTTTTTAAAAATGAATATATATCTTGTAGAACATAGTAATGACTTTATACCATACAGTGGCCCCATTCCAGAGCTTGGACTTCTGAGTTCAACAGTTGATTTGTATTACAATCTAACATTTCATCAGATTTTATCCATTTAGAAATATTTAGATGAAATATTACAGCTGCTGTCAGGTTTGGTTACAAACACAAACAGTGGTAAATGTTTTAGTGGAGACTCCTTACTTACCTTTTCAAAAATGCCTTCATATAGTTTTAAAAGCAATTAGTTATCACCTCTCTTCACCATCTCCCCTGGTTTAGAAAAAACTGCAGCTTTAAATAAATTATGTGGAGTTGTATTTTGTTTTGAATAGAAGGCCAAGTCTTCTTCATCTCATTGACTGTATTGCTTGTTTTATGTTGCTTGTTATTAGGAGGATTGCAGTCAGCTGTGGACTATATTTCAAAGTGCACTTTTGTTTGAAAGAGAAGTCAATTGTAATGTAAAATGTTTGTGTATATTAATTCTACGCTTACAAACTAAAGTCTATGCCAAATAATCCAAATGGACTATTTTTGTGCTGTGGAAAATTCAACTTGCAACATCGAGCCAAGGGTCATGATTGAAGAAACATTTGCTTTTCCATCTATTGCTTTCTGGTTGATGAGTTTCACAACTCCACATAGTCTGAATGTTTGATTTCAAGATTCAAGATTCAGTTAAAATTATTTTAATTTCAATTATTTGACTCACAGAAGAAATAGAGAAATTCAAATAACAAAATTCCTCATTGTGGCACAAGAGGAGGCCATGGACCGACATTTCAGAATGGGAATGGGAATCAAAAATAAAATGTTTAACCACTGGGAAGTTCCACTTTTAGCAGATGGAGCAGAGGTGCTTGATAAAGCACTTCCCCAATTTGTGATGGGTCTCACCTACGTAGAGGAGTCTGCATTGGGAGCACTGGACAGAATAGACAACACCAGCAGATTTGCAGGTGAAGTGTTGTCTCATTTAGAAGGACTGTTTGGGGCCCTGAACGGAGGCGAGGGAGGAGATGGATGGGCGTATAGCACTTTGGCCACGCAAAGATGAGTGCCAATTGGGATGAATGGACAAGGAACTCACAGATGGAGTGATCCCTGCCGATAGTGGAGCGGGGAACATGTGAAGATATGTTTTGTGGCCAGAATGAAGCCACCTTCATGGTGGAGGAACAACACCTTATATTCCATCTGGGTAGCTTCCAACCTGATGACATGAATATCAATTTCTTCTTCTGGTAAAAAAAATCTCTTCCCCTCCTATCTTCTTCTACTGTCCTCTTTCCTCTTCTTACCTGCCATCACCCCCTGTTGCCCCTCCTTTATCCCTTTCACCTATGGTCAACTCTCCTCTTCAGTCAGGTTCCTTCCTCTCTAGCCTTTTACCTTTCCTAGCCACCTGGCTTCATCTATCACCTTCTAACTATCCCTTTTCCCTGCCCCCCACCTTTCTATTCTTGCATTTTCCCTCTTCCTTTCCAGTCCGCGAGAAAGATCACGGCCTGAAACATCAACTGCTTGTTCAGTTCCATGGTTGCTGCTGACCAGCTGAGTTCCTCCAGCATTTTGTGTATGTTTGCTTTGGATTTCCAGCATCAGTAGGATTTCTCATGCTTATGATCTGTCACGCAAGAATCCCAGTAAACAACAATGAGGTAAACAACTGGTTAATTTGTTTTCATTTGTGGAAATTGGAGAGGCGAGGAGAGTTGGCAGTTCTCTTATCAATGTTGGTACAGCAGAATAGTTAAACACAAGTGATTCTACAGATGCCGGAAGTCTGGAGCAACAGACTAAAGGAACTCAGCAGGTCAGGCAGCAACTACAGAGGGGAATAAATGATCAAGGCTTCAGACCGAGCCTTTCATTAGGACTGGAAAGGGGACAAAAGCAGAATAGAAATATGCTGGAAGCGGAAGATGTACAAGTTGGCAGGAGATAGGTGAAGCCAGATGAGAGATTACTTAACATCTCTCCTAGGCCACTAAGAAAACACAATAGTAACATTGCTTTTAGCAGCTCACCGTTAAGATGATGCCTTCAACATTAGTTTCATCACCATCATTATGTGCCACATTATATGACATGAGCGATCATGGTCTCCATGACCATCATTGTTCCTGGCAAATTTTTCTACAGAAGTGGTTTGCCATTGGCTTCTTCTGGGCAGTGTCTTTACAAGATGGGTGACCCCACCCATTATCAAGACTGTTCTGAAATTGTCTGCCTAGTGTCAGTAGTCACATAACCAGAACTTATGATATGCACCAGCTGCTCATACGACCGTCCACCACCTGCTCACATGGCTTCATGTAACCCTGATCGGGGAGGGTTTGTAAGAAGATGCTACATCTTGCCCCTGTAGGCTCGTGGAGGGAAGGAGTACCTTACACCTCCTTTGGTAGAGACATCTTCTCCGCCCCACCACTCGAACATCAAAGCGCCGACCTTAAATTACTGCAGTGAGGTTGGAGAGCGCAACTCAATCTCTAGCATTGGAGTCTAACAACTATGAAAGATTATACAGCATTTTTGTTATAACAAATACGTTGAAAGTTGATAAAAATCACACAAATCAAATCTGGATATTTTATTTAAGCACATCTTTCAAGCTATTTTCATTTTCAGCCTATGAGATAATTTGGCACATTCCTTTCCTGTGATTCATTGGTTCCAGGGACCACTTAATGTTGCAGGTGACGAATTTCCCCTTGATTATTCCACTTGTATCGCAATAAATAGGTTCCAGGTGAGGGATATTAACCAAAATGCTCAGCTATTAAATACTTTTTTTATTTAATTGAGACAGAATATTACATCTAAGATAATTTGTTTAATTTCTCCACCTGGAACAGTTTTATAGTTACATAAGCACAAAAAAAAAATCAAAGGAGAGAGACTGCTTCTGGAACATTAACCAGAGCTTATTAGGGATAAAGTAAAGCAAATCAAAGATAAGTACCAAAATTACCTTGCAGCAAAAAAATGTGATAACATTCAGTAATTAGATAAAATAGATTAAAAAGAAGAAATTTCAACCTGTACATTTTATTATTCATTGCCATTTTTATGAAAACAAGGTGAAAACTAATGGCTTTGTTTCAGGAGAATGAGGAAATGTGCCTTGTTATCAGGGATTTTAATTTACCTGTTTTAGGAATAGCCTGAGGATTTAGAATAACTCGGAAAGGATCACGAGATCTTGTTTTGGCATCATTTTGAGATAGGTTGCACAGCTTGGGAAATTAGAAAGGAAACTGGAATTCAGAAGCACAAAGAAAGCATGGCAGCACCTTAACTTCCTTAGCAGTTTGTGGTGAATCAGGATAACATCTAAAACTTTGACAAACTTCTATAAACATGTGGTAGAGAGTACGGCATATTGACTGGCTGCATCACAGACTGGTATAGAAACAGCAATGCCCTTGAACGGAAAATCTTATAGGATGTAGTTGATCACAGGTATAGCATTGAGCACATCTACATGAAACACTGTCACAGCATGGCTTTGTGAAGGGCAGATTGTGCCTAACAAGCCTAATGGAGTTCTTTGAGGAGGTGACCACGCAAATAGATGAGGGTAGTGTAGTGGATGTGATCTACATGGATTTTAGTAAGGCATTTGACAAGGTTCCACACGGTAGGCTTATTCAGAAAGTCAGAAGGCATGGGATCCAGAGAAGTTTGGCCAGGTGGATTCAGAATTGGCTTGCCTGCAGCAGGCAGAGAGTTATAGTGGAGGGAGTACATTCAGATTGGAGGGTTGTGACTAGTGGTGTCCCACAAGGATCTGTTCTGGAACCTCTACTTTTTGTGATTTTTATCAACGACCTGGATGTGGGGGTAGAAGGGTGGGTTAGCAAGTTTGCAGATGACACAAAGGTTGCTGGTGTTGTAGATAGTGTAGAGGATTGTCGAAGTTTGCAGAGAGACATCGATAGGATGCAGAAGTGGGCTGAGAAGTGGCAGATAGAGTTCAACCCGGAGAAGTGTGAGTTGGTACACTTTGGAAGGACAAACTCCAAGGCAGAGTACAAAGTAAATGGCAGGATACTTGGTAGTGTGGAGGAGAAGAGGGATCTGGGGGTACATGTCCACAGATCCCTGAAAGTTGCCTCACAGGTAGATAGGGTAGTTAAGAAAGTTTAAGGGGTGTTAGCTTTCATAAGTTGAGAGACAGAGTTTAAGAGACGTGATGTGATGATGCAGCTCTATAAAACTCTAGTTAGGCCACACTTGGAGTATTGTGTCCAGTTCTGGTCACCTCACCATAGGAAGGATGTGGAAGCATCGGAAAGGGTACAGAGGAGATTTACCAGGATGCTGCCTGGTTTAGAGAGTATGGACTATAATTAGAGATTAAGGGAGCTTGGGCTTTACTCTTTGGAGAGAAGGAGGATGAGAGGAGACATGATAGAGGTGTGCAAGATATTAAGAGGAATAGACAGAGTGGACAGCCAGCACCTCTTCCCCAGGGCACCACTGCTCAGTACAAGAGAACATGGCTTTAAGATAAGGGGAGGGAAGTTCAAAGGGGATATTAGGGAAAGGTTTTTCACTCAGAGAGTGGTTGGTGTGTGGAATGCACTGCCTGAGTCAGTGGTGGAGACAGATACACTAGTGAAGTTTAAGAGACTACTAGACAGGTTTATGGAGGAATTTAAAGTGGGGGGTTATATGGGAGGCAGGGTTTGAGAGTCGGCACAACATTGTGGGCCGAAGGGCCTGTAATGTGCTGTACTGTTCTATGTTCTATGAAAACAGCATCTGTCATCTGGGAATCCCACCACCCATGCTCTATTCTTGTTGCTACAATAAGAAAGCAGGTATAAGAGCCTCAGGACTCCCACCACCAGCTTCAGGAACAGTTACTACCCCTCAACCATCAGGTTCTTGAACCAAAGAGTATTATTTCATTCCACTTCACTTACCCTATCACTGAAAAGTTCTCACAACCAATGGACTCATTTTCAAGGACTCTTCATCTTAAATTCTTGATATTTATTGCTTATTTCTTTATTATTGTTTTCTTTCTGTTTGCATTTGCACAGTTTCACTGAGTCCATTATAGTTATTATTCTATAGATTTGTTGAGATTGCCCACAAGAAAATGAATCTCTAGGTTGTGTATGGTGACGTATGGCGATTATAAAATTTACTTTGTACATGGAACTTTAGAAGATGAAACAAACAGGAAGGCACCAGGATCTGGGATCTCAAAGAAGTATATGGGAGGAATGTTATAATTTGTGGAATCAAAGAACAGTGGGAAAATATCAGCTTCTGGAGAAAGCTCAAGTCATTTTTTGTATAGTGGAACAGCCACTTCTTCGAGTCTAGAAAATCTGGAAAGGATTTATGAATGGCAGGGGAAACTTCTTGTGAGTTTACTTCTGGGGACATGAAGGACCGGGGATGTAAACTGCTTATTGTGCCTGTGCCTTTATTTAAGTGAGTTGCAAACTAGCAAATGCAATAGGTAAAGCAAAAGGAGAACACCAAGCAAAACACTCATGTCACCTCTTAAGCTAATAGCTAATTGTTTTATTTTAATAACTCTCCACTCTAAAGTCTTTTAAACATCATTTTGGCCATGAGACACTGGTTGAAACTCAGTGATTTCTGGCTGGTGGTCAATGAAACAAAGAAAACTACTTAGTAATCATTTTTTTTCTAGTAAACAATCATCGCAAGAAATAGTTTGTAACTTCCTTTTGGAATTGGAGGCAATTTGATGCAGCAGAGCTGAGGCAAGGCAAGGCAACATCACCAGGAGTGAGAGAGACCCGAAATTCAATCGCTTTAAGCACTGGGCCGAATTGGAAAGGTCAGATATGGCCCAAAATCAAGATGGTGGGGTACAGGCTCCAGAGCATGCACAAGCAACTGAACCAGATGTTTGGGCAATGATTTAGGTGCTGGGCCGGATTGAAAAGGTCAAAGTGCCGGACAGGTTGGTTCAGCTAGCTGCTTCACTCTCTACCGTACTAAGGGTCTGTGGGTGGACTGCAGTTCAGAACGTTACTTGCTTGTGCTTATTATTTGCGTGATTTTTTTTCCTCTGTGCATTGGGTGTTTTTGCCGGCCCGTGATGTACTGGCATCAGCTCTGGACTTCGAGGTGAATGATCCCGGGCTCGAGTTGAGCCCTCTCCTTGCATGCTTTCCCTCTGTGCTGAGTTGAGTGTCAAGCTAGGAACTTGGTGTTGTTAAAAAAAAAGTCAAATGGTATGGAAAAGGCAAAAATGCTGCCCAATGTGCCACAAGGCATGAAAAGGAAAAACAATATTGGGTGTTTGACAGTCTTCCTCTTTTTAATGGGTTCTTTTGAGTTTCCGTGTTCTGTAGCTCCCTGTAAGGAGACAAATCTCAAGGTTGTATAACATATCCATCTTTTGATAATAAATATACTTAGAAATTCTAAGTTCACTGCTCTGACCTTCATATCATGTATCCTACTCCAACTGGCAAAAAGGACGCTGCCTTGAGGATCAACTTCCATCTTTTACAGCATAAATCAATGGGATTAGTGCATTGTGCAGCATGCAGAGTGCAGTATTAACACAAACCAAAACAAAGTACAACGAGATCTAGGTGTTCTTATACATCAGTCAATGAAAGCAAGCATGCAGGTACAGCAGGCAGTGAAGAAAGCTAATGGCATGCTGGCTTTTATAACAAGAGGAATTGAGTATAGGAATAAAGAGGTCCTTCTGCAGCTGTACAGGGCCCTGGTGAGACCCCACCTGGAGAATTGTGTGCAGTTTTGGTCTCCAAATTTGAGGAAGGACATTCTTGCTATTGAGGGAGTGCAGGGTAGGTTCACAAGGTTAATTCCCGGAATGGCGTGACTGTCATATGTTGAAAGATCGGAGCGACTGGGCTTGTATACACTGGAATTTAGAAGGATGAGAGGGGATCTGATTGAAACATATAAAATTATTAAGGGATTGGACACTCTGGAGGCAGGAAGCATGTTCCCGCTGATGGGTGAGTCCAGAACTAGAGGCCACAGTTTAAGAATAAGGGGTAGGCCATTTAGAATAGAGATGCGGAAAAACTTTTTCACCCAGAGATATGTGGAATGCCCTGCCCCAGAAGGCAGTGGAGGCCGTCTCTGGATGCATTCAAGAGAGAGTTAGATAGAGCTCTTATAGGTAACGGGGTCAAGGGATTTGGGAGAGGGCAGGAACGGGGTACTAATTGTGTATGATCAGCCATGATCACAGTGAACGGTGGTGCTGGCTAGAAGGGCTGAATGGCCTACTCCTGCACCTACTGTCTATTGTCTATTGTCTATAAATGGTGGACCTTCACAAATGAGAAAATTCTTATGACTTTCAATTCAAAATAAGGAGTAGAGTGGCTCACAGTGATTTACATAACAGCCAACTGGGATAAACTAAATAATTCAAATTTATCTTCTAGCAAGGTTTATATCACTTGAAAAAAAAACAAAATAGAATTGCTTCTGCTGAGAAAAAGAAATCAATTCTTGATAAACATTCTGTGTTTTCCTTTTTGTCAAAAAAAAAGAAAACAGGTGATGTTATTCACAGGTGCAACCGAACTGTCTGTGAGGTAAAACTGAGCAGTTCATCTTCGAAAAGGAGCAGTTGCTAACATTTTAAATGTATCATTTTCTCAAAATGAAGCTTTGAGAATTCAGTCACTTGCTTGTTTCAAAGAGTTTCTGCAAAAAAAAAATCACAGGAATCACTGGTCTTCAAAGGACACTCTTCCCTTCTTTAATTCACAGAAAATGACTGAAGCTTGCTGTGTTTTAAAAAAAAACACACACACAAACTCAGAACACATACCTTGCTCTCTAGGAAGCTCACTAAACTATATGCAGATGTTAATAGTTATTCTATACTGAAGAAAAATATTCAATCAGAACCCAAATGATTGGATTGAAGTTAAACCATGACTGACGGTACCAAAAGACAATACAGTGAACAAATCAACGCTTGTCAATGTGACATGTAAATTTTCAAGTATTTTCATTATAACTTCAGATGTAGTTATATCTGCTGGAGGCAAAGTTTTACCAAGATACATATTTAGAAATTCAAATAATTTGCTGTAGTTTTACATCTATTTTAAAAGCTACTACCTGCAACTTCTCCTAACTGATCATTTAGAATAGGCAAGGCCAGAATCCTTACATTATTTTTCTGACCCTAGAATGCACTTCAGTTATGTGCTGGTTTCTAACCCCCACGTATACCTTGGTCCTGTTCTGATCTGATGGTTTCTTTACCATTACCCATACTTAGTCTTCGTCAATTTCAGCAGCACTGTTATCTTTAATGTGATATAAATGTACTTATTTGATACTGACTTATGATAACTGTTGTAGTAGATATTAAAAACAAATATAACATGATTAAAAATTGTAAGCATCATGGAAACAAGTTGCAATAGATGAATGCTCATAGTACTTCCAATATAAGGTCACAAACATTATAATCTTTCTTGACATTTTGGAAATGAAAACCATGGCTGAATGCAGCAAGGATTAGGCAACAGCTATGGTGAAATATTATCATTTTGGAAGACCATTGGATGATGCTGATGGAGGTGGAGATGGAGTTGTAAAGGTGGAATAGGCAAAGGAGGTTCTTGGACAATAAGATTCATTATAACAGAAAAACAACCAGAGTGAAGTTAATGAGAAAGGAAGAAAAATGTGATGAAAAATGTGACAAAACATGTGACTAAGTGTGGTTGAATACAATTGAGCAGGCTAAAAGAAGATTGAGATTTTCCATGAAAGGGTGAGTTTATGAGAATGGATGCATAAAAAGGGATTTTTTTTTCTGAAATGGTGGAAGTGCTCAGTAAGTCAGGCTGACCTCCTGAGAATTTTCAAAATTTCCTGTTCATGGTAATCTCAGATATGTAACATTTTGGTTTCAGTGGCTGAGCTGCCATTTATTGCCCAGAGACAGGATGAAGTATAGGTGCATAACAATGGAGCTGTAATTATTTGCCATCGAATACTGCATCACTGTCACAGAAGTGCAAAGGGACCCAGATTTCCTTCCACTTTGTAAAATACAGCCATGAAGACAAGGCTGTCCCAAGTTGCCAAAAGTCTATGTGTTCATTCTCAATGAATGCTGGGTTTCAGTTGTTTTGTTGGATACAGCCTGTCTGTAATTCCCAATCCAAATCATCTGCCGAAATTTCTACGCACAAACTATCCTCAAAATTGGCAGAACACTTGCATCTCCATTTACTGTATGGAAATCCCTCTGTTAACTTCCAGAGCAGCACCCAAAATTATTGATGTCCTGTCACATCTGCCTTCTGCTGTAGTTCATACACCAGATTCTACATAAGCCTACATTTACTCTTTCCATTAGTTATCTCTCCATTAAGAGGCACATCGTCGTCATTGTGTGCCGTGTCATTTAATCTGAGGCCTGGGCAATCATGTTCTTTCCATGACCATGATTGTTCTTGGCAAACCTTCTCTATGGAAGTGTTTTGCCATTGCCTCCTTCTGGACAGTGCCCTTACAAGATGGGTGACCCCACCCATTATCAATAATCTTTAGCAATTTCAGTGATCGCATACCCAGGACTTGTGATATGCACCAGCTGCTCATATAACCATCCATCACCTACTCACTTGGCTTTAGATGACACTGATCAGGTGGGGTGGGGAGAGGGTGCTAAGCAGGTGCTACACCTTGCCCAAGAGAAACCTTCAGGCTAGCAAAGGCACCCAAAGAGGTACATGCCAGCTTTAAAGCAATTCTGGCTAATTTCGATTGCTATTGGCTACTTCATCCTCACTAATATTTCCAGACAATCAATGTTACTATTGGATGGATGAATATGGTCGTGATCATCCACATTCAATCAACAACTTTGGATTTATTACCTTTTCAGTGGCTGTCAAATTTAGCCTCCATTGTCTTTGAAGCTGTCATAATTTCTCATGGTTTGGTGTACTTCAACAGTGCTCTGATCATTTCTGGTATGTAAATTACTTTGAAACCATTCTAATGATCAAATTGCAATCTTCACTACTATTCTCGATTATGCTTTCATTGGTAATGAGGTGCGTTTGGTCAAAGAGAAAGCATTGGAGTTTGGTTGATGCCAGACTTGCTTAGGGTTCTGACATTTGGTAAGAGCTGATATTTCACTGTCCTTTAATATTTTTTTTTGCTAACTGCCACTGAAGATGCTGAATCAGATTCTTTGTTTAAAAAATAGTGTTTATAGCATTAACACTGATTTGACTTCTTGTAATTTTTAATCATAAACATATCAGCAATTGTTCACGCATACAACTGCAAAGCTAGGCTTTGTCAGCATCTGTTTCTAATCATGCAAAATTTAAAAATTGCTCATTACTTCAGAAGAGACCCAGCATTTGCTGTAATCAAAGAGTATTGAAACAGTGAGAACAGGTGTCTGGCAGGTGGGCACATTCTGTAGCGCTGAGTGGATTATGTTGGCATTTATAATGTTAATTCATATCAGGAGTGCAACAGATTCATAACCATAATGTTCAGTTAATATTTAAATAGTTGGCAATCAACAATGCAAATATAAGAATTATTGAAAATGGTGCCATGTATTTTTCCACCCGATTCCATCTCATAGCTTTGTAATCTGATGTGATGTTATTCTCATTAAATTGAAGACCTCAGTTTGCACTTCAAAATATGATGCCGATGATGAAGGAAAGACACTCTGCTCTCTTCTTTAAGCTGCAGGCTTATTAAATATATTCCAGCTAATGAACTACTAGTCAGAAAACCCTTAAAAACCATGAGGAAAAATGCATGATCTGGCTTATGACACATGCCAAACAGGTAATATTATGGGAGATAAATTTGAGTTACGGTATTAAAATCCGTCCCCTCTAGTTAGGAGGAAGACGATGAGATAATATTGTTTGGCTCAAATATCATTTGGCAAGGTAACGTAGTGGTTAACATAATGGTTTACAGTACAGGTGACCTGGTTTTGATTCCTGTTGCTGTCCGTGAGGAGTTTTTATGTTCTCCCTGTGACTGTGTTGGTTTCCTCCCACTGCCCAAAGAACTATTGTTTGGTAAGTTTATTGGTCATTGTAAATGATCCATTGATGAGGGCAGGATTAAGCGGTGGGGGTGGGGGGGGGGTGTTTGCTGGGCGGTGCAGCTTGAAAGGCCTACTCCATGCTATCTCAATAAGTAAATAAATATGAGGGGTAATTGATATGTTCGTGGTCTAGGGTAGAAGGAGTCAATTTTAGAAAACCTAGTCCCCTCCTACATTTAAACACTTAGGGAGCGGTCGTGGAACGTACAAATCCTTCTTTGTAGAAGTCGGCATCTTGGACCTCCAGAAGTGGTTGTGCATGGCAGTTCAACTCTTTGAGTGATTATGCAGAAAGTTTGAAGTTCATAACTCACCTTCTACTACCTTAGGCCACAAACTTATCAATCACCCCTGCTGTGGACCACTTCTGGAAGTCCAAGACGAAGAAAAGGTAGACTATGTAGAAATAGGGACTAGTTTTCTAAAATTGATTCATTCTACCTTAGGCCACGAAAATATTGTGCCGAGAACAGTATGATTTTGTTGTCTATTTACTTTACAGTTGTTGTTTCTGATCACCAAAAGTTTAACTTTTTGGAGATTTATCAACAGTTAATTGCTCATTACTACATCCAAAAATTATCAAAAGATTTCTTCACGTTCTGGGATTGTGTATTTATATAGAACCCTCATCCAGAATTTGTCATCATAGCTACTCATTTCACGTAAGAAGAACAAAAAAATGCTTGAAATATTCAACAGACTATTCAGCATGTGTGAAGCAAAAAAAAGAGAGATAATATTTCAGATCAAAGATCTTTCATTAGTTCCTCATGCACTTGTCACACAAAATTGCCTGCACAAATACACAATTGGTTTTCCAAGGAGAGTTCATTGAATCTCTCATAATGTTTACTTGCTAAGAACTCCATAGTGTCACAGAATTAAACACACTAATTTGTCCCTCAGTTGAAATAAATTTAACTGACTCGTCTTCTAAGTGAAACAGTATGTGTACCTACCATTTAGATGATGTTTCTCACCCCGATTAACAGTGCCAAACATGAATGCTATTCTAACCTTAAGAAAAGACATTCTGATGGATTACAGTGTGCTGTCTGAATGCACACTTGACCTTAGAAAAACCATCACAACTATATAAAGTCCACAGCATGAAAGAAATCTTCCCCATGAAACATTCTCAATAAATCTTTCCTGTGAGTTGAAAAGATTAGCTTGTCTAAGAGATGAAAAATCACAATTAGACAGTATGAATTTAATGTGAACAGGACTATTAAAACCAAACAAGTGATTCAGAGAAAGTAGTTAATTGTGAAAGTAGTGCAGTGTCTAATTTCAGAAAACGCGGCTATAAACAGTAACAAGAGAAAGTAGGAGAGCTTCCTTTATCAAGATCTTTAAGATCTTCACAGGTATATAGATAAATTGTAAATTCACTGCACAATTATGAAGAATTATTGCATCAACACTCATATTTAGTTAATGCTGAAAAGACCTGAAGTCATTTTCACCCTTGTAGAAAATTCTGTTATGCTGTCTCTGGTGGAGTCAAAGAAAAGCAGATTTTTTTTAAAAGTTTCATGGTAAAGAGACCTCTTTATTAAAAAAAAATCAGTCTTACCACCCAGATCTAAAATACTTGCTCGCCACAATGAAATCTTAATTTTCATTTTTATGATAATAAAACAAAATGGGTTGAAAAAATACAGCTTTAGACTCATTAATTATTTTATTTGTGATCCTAACCTTTCCCATGCATAATTTCAATGTTCCATTTCCTATTCTATGAAAAAGAGTGGTCTAATCATGTACTTAGTGATTTGGCGAGATTATTATTGAGATGATTTGTGTTTTTTTCTCTCTACACATTGGGTGTTTGTCAGTCTTCTTCTTTATGGGTTCTTCTGAGTTTCTTTGTTTGGTAGCTGCCTGTATGGAGACAAATCTCAAGTTTGTATAACGTATACATACTTTGATAATAAATACATTTTGAACTTTTTTAACTTATTTCCATCACTTTTAGAAAACTTGTAGACCAGTCCTGACATCTGAGCACTTGCAGACATACATTGTGTTCAGAGGTGGTGAAAGAAAACTGATAAACAAGCTTTCATATAATTGTCTCTTTGTCAAAATGGGCATATTCTCAGACTCTGCCAATTTTGGTCAGCTCTTGTCCCAAGACTTCCACCAATCTACTCTCTTCCCTATCAGTCAGTCATGATCATTTCTAATCCTCTCCTTCCTCATTTTCATTCCAGGCAGATCATTTCTCTGGTTCCCAGGCAACATTCTGAATGGCTTTTCATTGTTATTTGCTTGGTAGCAAGCCATTGCCGAAATTTTCAGACAGGAGTCAGATTTGTCATATTCAGGTA
The DNA here is from genome assembly GCF_030144855.1 of Hypanus sabinus. Classification (NCBI taxonomy): domain Eukaryota; kingdom Metazoa; phylum Chordata; class Chondrichthyes; order Myliobatiformes; family Dasyatidae; genus Hypanus; species Hypanus sabinus. The sequence goes on along the minus strand of NC_082710.1, from coordinate 100,623,939 downwards.
AATTCTAAAATTTAATACATTTTGGGACTCAAAGCTCTTATGACAAAATAGACTACTGCCATCTTTTATATCCAACATCATCTCCCTACAACATCTAGCCCCTTACCCAGCAGTTCCAGTCACCCACAACCAGCCGCAGCCAGAAGGAAGCTGGAAATAAAAGGGCAGCTGAAAGATAAACATGAGAATTTTCTGCAGATACTGGAAGACCACATCAACATTTTGGGCCAAGAACCTTCTTCAGGACTGCAAAGGAAGGGGGGAAATGCCAGAATATATAGGTGGGGAGGGGGAGGAGAAGGAGGCTAGCTGGAAGGTGACAGGTGAAGCCAGGTGGGCGGGAAAGGTCAAGGGCTGGAGAAGAAGGAATCTGATAGGAGAGGAGAGTGGACCATAAGAGAAAGGGTGGAGGAGGGGACCCAGGAGGAAGTAACAAGCAAGTGAGAAGAGGTAATAGGTCAGAGTGAGAAAAAGAAGAAAGGAAGGTGAATGTGTTCAGTGGATAGATTAATGCCTCAGTGTTTAGTATTAGGAAAGTAGTGTCAGGAGTTATCCATTCCATTCAATTATTTTCTATATTGAAATACTCAAATGAAGGCTTATCTGTACCTTAGTTCATTCTATCCACATTGTTTGTATCATCTTATCACATCTCCACACATCAAAAATCTACCAATCTCAGTTTTAATTGATTTTTGCCTCAAAACTATTTTTGGCAAAGGCAATCCTAGGTTTCCAGTACCCTGCATTGGGTATTATTCCCCGGCATTTCTCTAAATAACCTAATTGTTCAGCGACTAAATTCCAATTTTTTTTTGAATGGATGGGCTATGATCTTGCAAAATCCTAATGAAAAATCAACCTTGTTCTATGTATCCAATTATGGTATAATCTACTGATTGCATGCTCCAGTTATTAGAACTGCAGCTATATCTTATTTATGTGTTCTGTTGTTATAAGAAAAAAGCCTTTTGGTTCACTAAAGATGTTGAGAATAAAAGTTAATGTACCAAATATCTATTCAATAGATTGTTTTTATTATTCTGTGTGAATTATTCAAGAGGGGAAAATAGCCAACAGCATAAAATTGCTTTGACAACAAATATGAGTAGTTAAAGGTGACCATGGATTTCTGACTTTTAAAAAAAAGTGTTGAACCCATCATCTGGAACTGATCTTTCAAAGCAATGCTATAGAAGCACAAAGAGCAGCCCAAGTATCAGAGCTAATTCCGATTTGTTTTACTGAATGCTCATCATTTGCATGCTGATTTTCCCTTTTTCTTCGAGTCATTTGCTTGTGTTTGTTAATGCTTCATTGATGTCGCAAATGTAACCAGAAAAATTCCAGTGTTCATTGTTTAAAACATAACCAACAACAGCCTGCATGGTTCTGCTAATACTTACACATTGGAATATATTTAATATTGGGTAATTCCAGCACTGTATGCAATTCTCTGATGTTACACATTCTCATCTATTGTTGAACACACCCGCAATAAAGATAAGGAACACTTTGTGTTTATTCTGTAATGTATTTTAGAGAAAAGCTATTCCCTCGCATTTTCCATTATTCCCCGATTTTGTGCTGCACAACCTTCTCTAACCTTGTTTCTCGTGTCACTTTTGCAACTTAAGTTGCTTAACTTTTAGTGACAGTATCTTCTGACTGGCAAGCTGGGGCCTGTCCTAACCAGCTCCCATTGCAGTTTGACAGATGTAAACCCCAGGTGGTGTGACATTTGAGAGGGAGTCTAAATATTACATTGAAGGTGTTTTGAGGGGACTGATTAGAACTGGGCCTCGATACAGATGGAGCTGCAGGAGCTATTGAGTGAAATTCAAAGATTATTTTGTTGCTATCCAGATGTCATCCTGCAAAAACCAAATCCCCAAAGCCCAAACCCTTCCTGTCAAGAAAAGAATGAACTGCACTGTGTTCAGCAAACCTCAATGTTTTGGGGCAAATCATCTGGACATGACCTTTTGCTTTGTTGAGATGAAGATTTAAGAAAGATCAGAAAACATCCAGAATGCAGGAAATTTAATGAACTTGTATTTTCTATTAAGATAGTCATTATTTAATGGACAATGCACTAGAGCAGAGCTGTAAGACAGTAAATTCTATAAGATCTGAATCTAAAAATAAGCATAATTACTCACTATTCTATTTACTAAAAAGAGCAGTATTAGCTAAATTGTCTGTCTTTGAATGCCCATGTGCAAATTCTGTTCAACTGTATGTGGCTGGTTGCTGGAATGATAGTGTACTCCACTAGATGTAGGGTGACTGATGACAGCATAAAGCTTTAAATTACCTTTATGGTTTTTAGATCTCTCTTACTTATTTATTAACTATTACAGAGTGATTTCACATAGAACCTAACACACGAGGGGTTTGCACAAAGATTATGCGGAAGGTTCTAGTTTTCTTGTCATAGTGATTAAGGATACTTCTTAAATCTTCTCAGAGCATTTTAACTACACTCAGGCATTCAGTGCCTTTAGTATATATTGTTGCAGGATACCCAGTGAGGAATTATTTTAGAATAATTCAGTTGTTCTAAAAGATCCCATCGTTGCAGATGATCCTTTCTGTGTTTGTCCTTGAAAGATCTACTCTTGAATGGGTTACTAAGAGAAACACAGCATTGATCCACAGACAATTTATTGCCCCTTACTAGCTGCCCATAAGTGGGCAGCTAGTTTACATAAAAAGGCAGTTTCAGAGTAGATTACGTCATTCTGGATTGGAGTCCCAAATAGCCAGATGGACGAGAGTGATGGATTTCCTTTATTAAGGTATTTTGCTGACTGGAATTTTATGATCAGTTTGACTCGTGATAATTTTTACTTTGATTATTACCAGATTTTTAGACAAAAGAAGACGGAATTCAAATTGTTAAATCATAATGATGTGATTTGAGCTTACATTGTACTATTTATACTTTCAATCAGCGACTCCAGAATACTTGGCAATTAGCATAATGGCCACACTACCACACCAAAGCAAAGCATGTATTGAGGCAAAGGGAGGTTGCAATCATACTTTACTTCAGTCAAGTGAAGGATGATGCTTGAATAGATTCTTTCAATAATAATAAGTGTTAAAGTAATTTTGATGCTTCATTCTACCACCATTCAAAGTTATTCGTTAAATATCTTCCTTCCAATTGATAATTTAACACTAGTATGACTTTAAAGCAGCAAAATTACATTTTGATGCCACCTTTCATGATCTCAAAATGACCTAAAGCACCAATAAAATGCCTTTGAAAAGCAAATGCTGTGATCACATACAGAATACACAGCCAATGACTTATTTGGATTTTTATTTTGCAGGTTTGAAGCATTATGTTATGTGAATTTGGATGGTACACATTTAAATATGTAGCATTGAGTACTTATTTCAATATTGTACTGCAAATACCCATGAAATACATAAGCCTAGAGATCTCATGGGACATAAAGATAATTGAGTGCCTTGCGTTGGGAATTCTTATAACCAAGTTACTGTAAGCTAATCCACTTCCAACCGTTTGCCATCAACTGTTATATTCATCTTCCTGTGTTCCATTCCAAACGTTTGGTGCAGGTAGAATTGTATTTGTTATGGGAGTGTTTTCTGAGTAGATCTCAGCAGCTCAGCTTGGTAAATTAAACTCTTATTTTTCAATTCAATTTTTGTTGTAGCAAATTGGCTGAGGTGCAGCACCAGTGTAGGTGTAATCTCCTCACGGTGGTAATGAAGCTGAAGGTGTGTGTTATTTTAGCACATACAAGCTGTGACATCTTGTGTGAAAAATTCTGCAGTACCTTGCTGCTTAAATCTGTAACAGCATACATCATATCATTAATGCTTCTTTGATAACCTTACACAACCTGTTCCTTTTAACTGTTTCTTTCCCAACGCCAGCTGAATTTCACCAGTCTTAAATGAGCTATGTCTTGGCAGATGATCTCTATGGCACAAACAATAAGGTTTCCAACCCTCAGATTTTATATTAACATGTTAACATGGAATATTATAATTTTGGCTTGGAATCTACAGAAATTTATGCTAAAAATCTTTTGAATGTGATTTCCTCATTGAAATGACTGAACCTTATCTATGAAGAATTACCCAACTTACTGCTAAGAATAATTTGGAAGAAATGCTGAAAGATTTCAGAAGTAGTACTCTTCTACTTTCTTAATTCTTAGACAGCCACCAATTTGTTGAAGGTGACACACACTTCAGAATGGCATCAACATTATTCACTGAGATAACTTGCTCGGAAAAGAAGTAGCAATTGTAGCAATTGCTACAATAGCAAATAGCAATTGTAATAATATCATCATCTTCCTAAAGGTTTAAAAGCCAATAAAGTAGATGTATACAATAGCTCATTTCCATCGGCCCATTCAAATCCCAATGCATTAGCAAGGGCAAATAAAAATAAAGTAGGGACAAGTGGAGAGGCCATTGTTGGAGTGGAACTGTGTTAGAGTGGGAAACTTTGGTTCAATAGGCTTGAACAAATTAAGTTTCTGGTAAGTACCTTCATTCTTCATTCTTTGTGTGTCAGTGCACTAAGAATGACTCCAGAGACTGAGTTATGTTGTTGGTGTGTGATGTGGGAATTCAGGGAGGCCTCCTGCTTCACAGATAGCCACATTTGCACTGGGTGCACCAAGCAACAGCTCCTCACAGAACATGTTAAGGAACTGGAGCTGCACCTCAATGACCTTTTGCTCATACAGGAAACTGAGGAGGAGATTGATAGGAACTACAGTGAGGTAGTCAACTCTAAACTGCATGAAGCATATACCGGGTGACTGTCAGAAGAGGGGAAGGAAGTGGACAGCCAGTGCAGTGTACCCCTGTGGCTGTGGCTCTTCTCTTCAATAATAAGTATACTGCTTGCATACTGTTGGAGGGGCCGCAGTGACTGGGTCTCTGGCTCTGAGTCCAGTGCCGTGGCTCAGAAGGGAAGGGAGGAGAAGAGGACTGCAGTAGTGTTAAGGGATTCCATATTTGGAAGAGTAGACATGAGATTCTGTTGGTGTGAAAGAGACAGTTAGATGGTATGTTGCACCCCGGGTGCCAGGGTCAGAAATGTTTCAGATAGGGCCCATGGCATTCTAAAGAGAGCCTGTGAGGAGCTGGAAATCTTGGTACGCTTTAGCACCAATGACATATGCGGGAAAAGGGAGAAGATCCTGAAGAGAGAATATATGGAGTTAGGTAGAAAGCTGAAATGCAGATCCTCCAGTGTAGAAAGCTCTGGATTGGTGCCTGTGCCATGTGTCAGTGAGGGTAAGAATAGGGTGATTTGACAGATGAACACATGGCTGGTGCTGGAGGCAGGATCATTGGGATCTCTTCTGGGGAAGGTATGACTTGTACAAAAGAGGATCCTTATGGGAATGTTACTAGAGCTGTTGGAGAAGGTTTTTACTAACTTGGTGGGGGTATGGGAACCAGAGTGATAGGGCTGAGGATGTGGCAGTTAGTATACTACTAGATGCAGTGTGCAGTGCTACTGTCAGGAAGGACAGGCAGATGATAGAGCTAAATTGCAGTCAGTGAAATGAATTGCAGGGTAACATGGGGACAAAATCAAAACGGATGATGAATACTGGACTGAAAGTGTTATGTTTGAATGCACACAATGCATGGAATAAGGTAGAAGATCTTGTAGTGCAGTTAGAGATTGATAGATATGAAGATGTGGGCATCTCTAAGTCATGACTGAAAGAATATTATAGTTGGAAGTTTCACATCCTAGGATACACATTGTATCAAAAGGACCTACTTGGAGAGTACCTGAGGAGGAAGGTAAAGCTGCGCAAGCGCGGGTGACGTCAGCAGCCTACTTTCAGCAGCGGGCAGCGTCGGTGCGGGCAGTGGAGTGCGTGGGAGCAGAGTGCTGGGCTTTGGCTCAGTGGGCTTCGGCGCAAGATGACTTCAGCAAGAAGCCTGCTTTTCATTTATTCTAACTAATCTGGGATCAGGTAATGGGGGAGACAGTTAGAGCAGTGGTGTGCTCCGTATGCAGTATGTGGGAGGTCAGGGTCAACACAGTTGTCCCTGATGACCACACCTGCAAAAGGTGCATCCAGCTGCAGCTCCTATCAGACCGAGTTAGGGAGCTGGAGTGGGAGCTTGATGAACTATGGATCATTCGGGACGCAGAGGCAGAGATAGATATGAGTTATCGGGAGGCTGTCACACCAAAAAGACAGCAGGTAGGCAAATGGGTGACAGTCAAGAGAGGCAGGGGGAGCAGACAGAGAGAGAAGAGTACCCCTGTGGCCGATCCCATCAAAAATAAGTATACCGTTTTGGATACTGTTGGTGGGGATGACCTATCAGGAACAAGCTGCAGTGGTCCTGTGTCTGGCACTGAGGTTGGACCCTCAACTAGGAAGGGGAGGAGGGAAGAGAAGAGAGCGGTATTGATAGGGGATTCTATAGTCAGAGGGGTGGATAGGAGATTTTGTGGGGAAGATTGGGAGTCTCGGATGGTATGTTGCTTCCCTGGTGCCGGGGTCCGAGACATCTCAGATTGGGTGCAGGTTATTCTCGAGAGGGAGGGCAAGAATCCAGATGTTGTGGTCCATGTAGGGTCCAATGATGTGGGTAGGATGAGTGAGGGAGTCCTGCGTAGGGAGCTCAGGGAGTTAGGTGCGAAGCTGAAGAGCAGGACCTCCAGGGTAACAATCTCAGGGTTGCTACCTGTGCCACGTGCGTGTGAGGCAAGGAACAGAAGGATTATAAAGATTAATACGTGTCTGAGAGGATGGTGCAGGAGGGAAGGTTTCAGGTTTGTAGATAATTGGGCTTTGTTCCAGGGAAGGTGGGATCTGTTCCGAAGGGACAGTTTACACCTGAACTGGAGCGGTACTAACATTCTTGCAGGGAAGTTTGCTAATGCTTCTTCGGGGGGGGGGGGGTTAAACTAAATTTGCAGGGGGTGGGGATCCAGAATGTGAGAGAGGATAGCGAGAGGAAGAATAAAGGACAGGTGGGGACTACACGGTTCCGGAATATTAAGTTTATAGTAGAGGAAGGTGAGGCAGAACAAGTGATAAGGAGGACACATGTACAGAGGAATAGTCTGACAGAACATGGAGTTAAATGTGTTGAAAGACTAAGTAAATTTAGGAAGGACAACAAAATTCTAGGGGCGAATAGCCCGATGGGAGTTCGTGGAGCTGGGTTAAGCACAATAGGCAGCGATTCAAACAGAGAGAGGAGAAATGGGCTAAAAATTCTATATCTGAATGCATGAATTGTCAGGAATAAGGCGGATGAGCTTGAAGCCCAGGTCCGAATGGGTAACTATGATGTTGTTGGGATAACGGAGACATGGCTGCAGGGAGATCAGACATGAGAAATGAACATACAAGGGTATACGTGCTATCGTAGGGACAGAAATGTGGGCAGAGGGGGTGGGGTGGCCCTGTTGGTGAGGAATGAGATTCAGTTCTTTGCAAGGGGGGACATAGGGTCAGGAGAAGTAGAGTCTGTGTGGATAGAACTGAGAAACAGTACGGGCAAAAGGACTCAAATGGGTGTTGTCTACAGGCCACCAAACAGTAGCATGGATATTGTGTGCAAGTTGAATAGGGAGTTAACATTGGCATGTGGCAAAGGTAATGTCGCAGTAGTTATGGGGGATTTCAACATGCAGGTGAACTGGGAGAATCAGGTTGGTGCTGGACCACAGGATAGGGAGTTTGTAGAGTGCCTACAGGATGCATTCTTGGAACAGCTTGTACGAGAGCCGACCAGGAACAAGACTATTATGGATTTCGTGTTATGTAATGAACAGGGTTTGATAAGCAATCTTGCAGTAAAGGGGCCATTAGGAGGTAGTGATCATAATATGATAAGTTTTTATCTGCAATTTGAGAGGATAAGGGCAGCTCAGAGGTATCAGTGTTGTAGTTGAACAGGGGAAACTATGGAGCCATGAGGGAGGAGCTGGTCAAAGTTAACTGGATGGATATCCTAGCAGAAAAGACAGTGGAACAGCAATGGCAGGTATTCTTGGGAATAATGCACAAGGTGCAAAACCAGTTCATCCCCCAGAGAAGGAAGGATTCAAAGGGGGGAAAGGGGCCACAGAGATTGCATAGCAATAAAAAAAAAGGAAGTATGATAGAGCTAAGGTGAGTGTGAGGACAGATCATTGGGAAGTTTTTAAGGAACAACAGAACTTAACTAAAAAGACAATACAGGGAGAAAAAATGAGGTATGAACGCAAATTATCCAGGAATATAAAGGAAGATAGCAAAAGCTTTTTTAGGTATGTAAAGAGAAAGAAGATAGTTAAGAACAATGTTGGGCCCTTGAAGAATGAATTGGGTAAAATTATTATGGGAAACAGAGAAATGGCAGAAGAATTTAATGAGTACTTTAGATCTGTTTTCACTAAGGAAGACACAAGCAACCTCCCAGATGTATGGATGGGCCAAGGACATAGGGTAACAGAGGAAATGAAACAGATTGACATTGGGAAGTAAACGGTGATGAGTAGAGTGATGGGACTGAAGGCTGACAAATCCCCAGGTCCAGATGGTCTGCATCCTAGGGTACTAAAGGAGGTGGCCCTGGAAATTGCGGATGCATTGGTAATCATTTTCCAATGTTCCTTAGATTCATCATCAGTTCCTGAGGATTGGAGAATGGCTAATGTTATCCCACTTTTTAAGAAAGGAGGGAGGGAGAAAACAGAGAACCAGAGAACTATCGACCTGTCAGCCTGACATCGGTGGTGGGGAAGATGCTAGAGACCATTATTAAGGATGAAACAGTGGCATATCTAGATAGCAGTGATAAGATCGGGCCAAGCCAGCATGGATTTACCAAGGGTAAATCATGCTTGACTAATCTATTGGAGTTTTTTGAGGATGTAACCAGGAAGTTAGACAAGGGAGATCCAGTGGATGTAGTGTACCTCGATTTTCAGAAGGCATTTGATAAGGTCTCACATAGGAGATTGGTGGGTAAAATCAAAGCTCAGGGCATCAGGGGGAAGACATTGACATGGATAGGAAACTGGTTGGCAGATTGAAAGCAAAGGGTAGTGGTGAATGGGTGTTTCTTGGAATGGCAGGTGGTGACTAGTGGGGTGCCACAGGTTTCAGTATTGGGACCACAGCTGTTTACAATTTACTTCAACAATTTAGATGAAGGCATTGAGAATAACATCAGCAAATTTGCTGATGATACTAAGCTGGGTGGCAGTGTGACATGTGATGAGGATGTTAGGAGAATTCAGGGTGACTTGGATAGGCTGGGTGAGTGGGCAGATACTTGGCAGATGACGTTTAATGTGAATAAGTGTGAGGTTTTCCACTTTGGGAGTAAGAACAGGAAGGCAGATTATTATCTGAATGGTGTAGAGTTAGGTAAGGGAGAAATACAAAGAGATCTAGGAGTCCTTGTTCATCAGTCACTGAAGGTGAATGAGCAAGTGCAGCTGGCAGTGAAGAAGGCTAATGGAATGTTGGCCTTAATTACAAAGGGAATTGAGTACAAGAGCAAGGAAACCCTCTTGCATTTGTACAGAGCCCTGGTGAGACCACACCTGGAGTATTGTGTACAGTTTTGATCTCCGGGGTGAAGGAAGGACATCCTGGTTGAAGAGGAAGTGCAGCGTAAATTCACAAGGTTAATTCCTGGGATGTCTGGACTGTCTTACGCAGAGAGGTTATAGAGACTGGGCTTGTACACTCTGGAATTAAGGAGATTGAGAGGGGATCTGATTGAAACATATAAGATTATTAAGGGATTGGACAAGATAGAGGCAGGAAATATATTCCAGATGCTGGGAGAGTCCAGTACCAGAGGGCATGGTTTGATAATAAGGGGGTAGGCCATTTAGGACAGAGTTAAGGAAAAACCTCTTCTCCCAGAGAGTTGTGGGGGTCTGGAATGCACTGCCTCGGAAGGTAGTGGAAGCCAATTCTCTGGATGCTTTCAAGAAGGAGCTAGATAGGTATCTTATGGATAGGGGAATCAAGTGATATGGGGACAAGGCAGGAACCGGGTATTGATAGTAGTTGATCAGCCATGATCTCAATATGGCGGTGCAGGCTCGAAGGGCCAAATGGTCTACTTCTGCACCTATTGTCTATCGTCTATTGTCTATTGACAGGCAAGTAGGCACAGGGGGTGGGGAAGCTCTGTTGATAAAAACTTAAATCAAATCCTTAGAAAGAGGTGACATAGAATCAGAAAATGTAGAATCCTTGTGGGTAGAGTTATGAAACTGCAATGGTAGAAATATCCTGATAGGAGTTATATGCAGTCCTGAAAATGTCCACCAAGATGTGGGCTGCAAATTACAATGGGAATTTAAAAAAATGCACTTCCAAACAGCCATGGGGGATTTTAATAGGCAGGTGGATTGGGAAAATGAAGTTGAATTGCTGAAGAATTTGTAGAATGCTGACAAAATGGCTTTTTGGAGCAGCCTGTGGTAAGCCAGCATGGGAAAGGCAATTCTGGATTACTTCTTCTATGATGAACCAGATTTGATTAGTGAGCTTAAGGTAAAGAGACTCTTTGGAGGCAATGATCATAATATAATAGACTTCATTATTACAGTGGAGTAAAGGGAATTATACAGGCATGAGAAAGGAGCTGGTCAAAGTTGATTGGGAGGGTACACTATCAGGGATGACAGCAGAACAGCAAAGGCTGGAGTTTCTGGGAGAAATCTGAGGGCGCAAGATAGATATACCCCAAAGAAAAAGTATTCTAAAGGCAGGATGATGCAGCTGTGTCTGATAAGGGAAGTCAAATTAAAAAAAAACATAAAACCAAAAGAGATGGCATATAATAGAGCAAAAATTAATTGTACGTTAGAGAATTGGGAAACTTTTAAAAACAAACAGAAGGCAACTGAAAAGCCCATAAGGAAGGAAAAGGTGAATTATGAAGATAAGCTAGCCAATAATATCAAAGAATATACCAAAAGTTTGTTTTCTGATATACAATACAAAGAGTAAAAGAGAGGCAAGATTAAATATTGGACCACTGGAAAATAATGCTGGGGAGATAGTAATGGAAGATAAGGAAACGGCGGTTAAATTGAATACATATTTTGCATCAGTCCTCACTGTGGAAGACTCTAGCGGTATGATGGAAGTTTGAGAGTGACAGGGGGCAGAAGTGAATGCAATTGTGATTACTGGGGATAAGTTTTTTGGGAAGCTGAAAGGTCTGAAAATGGATAAGTCATCTGGACCAGATGGACTATACTTCAGGTGGCTGTAGAAAGTGCACAGGCATTGGTAATGATCTTTCAAAAATCACTGGATTCTGGCATGATTCCGGAGGACTGGAAATGACAAATGTCACTCCACTGTTCAAGAAAGGAGGAAGACAAAAGAAAGGTAATTATGGGCCAATTAGTCTGATCTCAGTGGTTGGGTAGATGTTTGTTAAGGATATTGTTAAGGATAAGGTCTTAGCTAATTGGAGGTCCATGATAAAATAGGTCAACATGGTTTCCTTAAGGGAAAATCTTGCCTGACAAATCTTTTAGAATTCTTTGAGAAAATAACAAGATGGATATACAAACAAGCATTTGTGGAAGTTGTTTACTTGGATTTTAAAAAGGCCTTTGGCAAGGTGCTACACATGAGACTACTTAACAAGATAACAGACCATGGTATTACAGCAAAGTTACTAGCATGGATAGAGGATTGGCTGATTGGCAGGAAGCAAAAAGTGGGAATAAAGGGAGCCTTTTCTGATTGGCTGCCTGTGACTAGGTGTTCCGCAGGGGTCGGTGTTGGGACCGCTTCTTTTTACATTATATGTCAATGATTTGGATGATGGAATTGATGGCTTTGTGGACAAGTTTTCAGATGATATGAAGAAGGATGGAAGGGCAAGCAGTTTGAAGGAATCAGGGAGGCCACAGATGGGCTTATACAGGTCAGGAGAATGGACAGATAGAATACAGCGTTGTGAAGTATCTGGTTGTACAATTTGGCAGAAGGAACAAAGACATAGACTATTTTCTAAATTGTGAGAAAATTCATAAATAAGAGGTGCTAATGGACTTGGAAGTCCTCATGCAGGACTCCCTAAAGGTTACGTTGCAGGTTGAGTCAAAGATGAGGAAGGCAAATGCAATGTTAGCATTTATTTTGAGAGGATTAGAATTAAAAGGAAGAGTGTAATGCTGAGGTTTTATAAGACTTTGGTGAGGATTCACTTTGAGTATGGTGAGCAGTTTTGGGCCCCTTATTTAAGAAAGGACGTGCTGATGTTGGAGAAGTTCATGAGACTGATTCTACGAATTAAAGAATTATCATATGATAAGTGTTTGATGATTCTAGACCCGCATTCACTGGAATTTAGAAGAATGAAGGGGAATTTCATTGAAGCCTATCATCTGTTGAAAGAGCTAGACAGGGTGGATGTGGAAAGGTTGTTTCCAATAGTCTAGGACAGGCATGGGCAAACTACGGCCCGCGGGCCATATGTGGCCCGTTAAGCTTTTTAATCCGGCCCGCAGAACTTGATAAAATTATATTAATAAACCTTGTTAACGTTTTTTTCCCCGCAACTCTGGTGTTTTCCCAATAGATGACGCACTCTATATACATTTGTGGCGACCCATTTCCTGGCACATCCGAACCGGCTCACAATTAGCCAGCATTCCGGCTAAGGGAGATAGCCTGCGGGGATTTGCGAGCACAGAACTTTGGAGCCTCTGCGCCACGGGGGGGCAGGTTGAGGGAGGCTTAAAAGTGAGGCTGGGGATTTCAAATAAAGTTTTTTTCTTCGACTGCAGTTACCAACTCCGTGTCGTAATTTTAGCGCTGCATATAGCACACCGCTACACATTGACCTTTGTTGAGGTGCAGCGTATTACTCCACATTTGCGCTTTACTCTTTGTTCGGCTCGACCTATTTGTGTGAACAAGCATTCAGCATCATGAACATCAACAAAGCCAGCCACAGATCCAAGTTAACTGACCAACACCTCAGATCCATCCTGAGAATTGCCACAACAAAACTAAATCCAGACTTTGATGCGCTGGCTAAAAAGGGAGACGAACAACACTGTTCCCACTGAAATTAAAAATAACTTTCTTCATTGTGTTATGTAAAAAATGCATTTGAAAATATTTTTTTCAATAAGCCTTACATGTTACATGTCATTTCTGTTAAGTGATGGATATGAGTAGTGTGCAGGTGCACGTACGTTCTCAAAATAAAAAATGCGCTCCAGATCAAATAACACGCTCCGCATACTGGCGCTTTCACTGTTCTGTCTTTGTGCTGGTCGTTGTTGAGTTTTGGCACAGGGGACAATTGAATAAGAAGGAGCAGGACAAGTAGATCTGCATCTCCTACCGTTTTTGAAATAAAGACAGTCAGGAGGAGAATGATGATGATAATATCTTGAAGGATAACAGAATTTTCAGTGCTTTAAGATAATAACTGTTACTATTTCAAAAAGCTGTATTTTATTCATTTAATTCTCAGTGTTTTAAAAGTCATTTCAATAAATAGCTAAATACCATGTGACTTCAAAGACAGATATTTTATTGTAATGCATTTGTTCATTTTCAATTGAAATTAAAGCACATGTTTTCTACATATCCCATGATATTTTATTTTCTCTTATGAGGTGTATTACCAAAACACTCCGTCCATCTGCTCCTGGTCTGGCCCCCCTGTCAAATTTTAGAACCCTTTGTGGCCCACAAGTCAAAAAGTTTGCCCACCCCTGGTCTAGGACCAAGGGGCACAGTCTCAGAATAGAGGGATATCCATTTGAAATGGAGATGAGGAGGAATTTCTTTAGCCAGAGGGTGGTGAATCTGTGAAATTCATTGCCACATGCAACGGAGGAGGCTAGATGATAGGGTTTACTTAAGGCTACGTCCACAATAGACTGGATAAATATGTAACCGAAACTTTTTCTCTTCATTTTGACTCTCCATCTACAATGAAATGGCATTTTCCTCCCCCGAAAACTGAGATTTTCAGAAATGCACTCCAGAGTGAATAAAACTAAAAATGCCTAATATCCGGCATAGTGTGTATGGGGTGATCGGCTATTTTTAAAACCGCATTCATGACATGCTGGAACAAATGGTGGCGGCAGCGGGACATTTCATTATTTTCTTGAACTCACCCTCCAACACCACAACAATATCTGACAATAGATGTGTAACAGCCTAATGTAACATTGTATGGAAATACAAGATAACACTGATGAAGACATGTTTTATACAGTTATCATGGTGCTTTATTAATGTATTGCTTGTGCAAACATTCAATAGATGCAATTGTCACTTTTGCCCAATAACTTGTTTTATTGCACATGTTAAATACAGCAAAATAATACAGAAAGACATGGCAAAAGTAAAGGCAAATAAATGAGGTAACTGCAAATTTCACTTTTGCCCAGTAACAAGCCTTATTGCATTTAGTTGTAGCTGTCGTCCCTTTCATCAGTGAAGAGACTATGGCTGTAGGAAATGTTCCTGGACAAGTGCACACCAAGTCTTTCGTTTGGCAATTTCTTTTTAAGTTTTTCTAGTCTGTACCTGAACAAACACACCCCAAGTATACCGTTTCCTCTTTGCTTGTTTTCTGTGTGTCCTGCACATGCTCAGTAGGGGGAGATTCGCCTGGATATCCGTTTTAATGTGGACAGAGGTATTTTTAAAAATGCCTAGTGTGGACGCCTGTCGTTTTTACGCGAAACTGGCATTTTCAAAATTATCCGGTCTAGTGTGGACATAGTGTAAGGCAGAGGTCAATAGGTTCTTGATGTGTTGGAGTGCAAAAGGTCATAGGGAGAAGGCAGAAGAATACAGTTGAAATGGAAAATGGATCAGCCGTAATGAAATGGTGGAGCAGATTTGATGGGTTAAATTACTTAATTCTGCACCTATTGCTTATGATCTTATGTTCTTACTTACTGACTTCATAGTGCTATAAGCAGCATTAAATTGTGATGTTGGCTGAGGAATAATTGTTCATTAAGAAATCAAGAAAACATAGTCTTTTTCATGGACAATGTAGAATCTTTAAAAAGACTTGAGAACATTGTAGTTCAACATTTCATCTGGAAGACAACTCTATAAAGGTAGCATTCCCCTTGTGCTGTGTGGGAGTGTTATTATAGATGATAAACTCATGCTGTAACTGTGGGATTGAAGTATACAACTCTAATTTGGAAACAACAGCGCTGATATTGAACCATCTTATGAGTATCATAAAATCGGACTAGACAAAGTCCCTGCCTTAAGGCGACTACGTCGACTCAGGCCAAGGGTGTCTCTGCATTGCAACAAAACAGAATTCTTTCCATTTTCCATGTGTTTTTTTTCAGAGCCTAACATCTTTGGGGTTCTAATTTTACTGTCAGTCATTCTCAGGTGTTGCTTGTTTCCTGGATGTTGCTGTGAAAAGTAAGAATTTCAAGTTATATACTCTATGCATTCTCTGATATTAAATTGAACTATTTGAAGATGTGAACAACAATCAAATCCTGTCCCTTCCTTTCATGCATATGACCCATGTTGCATGATGTTGCATATGATGGAGCAAATTTGTGCTAATTTGAAAATGAACAAATGTGTGGGATTTTGTTTGCCCTAACTTTCTCATCAGAGCTATTTGCTCTCATTCAAAATAATCAATGGTAGATGCTAGGAATCTGAAAGAAAATGCAAAATACTTGAATGACATTAGATTAAGCAATAACTGTGAAGAGAAAGTTATTGCTAATCTCCTGAAACATTGACTGTTTATTCATTTCCATAGATGCTGTGTTGATGTGCTAAGTTCCTCCAGCCTTTTGTGCATGTTGCTCTGGATTTACGGCATCTGCAGAATTACTCATGTTTATTGTTCAAGGTCGATAGCCTTTAGTTAGCTCCTTGCCAATGATGATTTACAGCACAGTGGTGACATATAAGAGAAGATTCAACTTAAGGCTTCTCACTCTTACCTGTACCATTAATCCAAACTCCCACTTGCAGAACAAGAGTAATGCTACAGAGGCTGGAAATCCAAGCAACACGCACAAAATGCTAGAGGAACTCAGCAGGCCAGGCAGCACATATGGAAAAAAAGTACAGGAGACATTTCGAGCTGAGACCAATGCTTTTGACCGAAAACATCACCTGTACTTTTTTCCATAGATGCTACCTGGTCTGCTGCGTTCCGTCAACATTTGGGAGATGTTTCTCCCTTTTACAAAATAACGTTCTTGCTTTGCAGTCCAGAATATGCAGTTGTATTCAAATTTGATCTTGAATTGCTGTATTTAACCTCGATTTTATTGTATATTCAGGTGAACCAACAGATTATTTTATTTATCAAAGTTTCAGTATCTTATTAGACTTTTGTTTTCTTACTTAACGATGTTCTGCAGCGCATTCCAATGAAGAAAGATAATGAAGTCTAGCATGATATGTGTAGGTTGTGTGGCAAACCTAGTCTGTTGTTATGTGTACAAACAAAGAAATCTGTTGTCACAATAACTATTGCCAACAGCTCTTGGCCAGTACCTTAGCTGCCATCTTAGGGACATGAGTGATATGAACAAGCTTTCTGAATAAACAGGATTGAACGAGTAAAATCACTGTGTATGTATAAAAGTTTCCTAAATTGCACGTAACAAAAAAAATAGGGGTTGAACACAAAGAGAGGAAGAATCTCTTCATTTATTCTATTGAACACAAAATGCAGTGTTTTTCTGCAGAATAGCCACAGTATTCAATAATTGTTATGACTCATTGGCCCAGAAATCCAGTCACATAGCACATACTGTATATGTGGTATGCTGAATTGTTGTGTTGTATTGAATTGTGGTGTAAAATGAGTGCAATTGGTACTTGAAAATAAATAAAACACATGTTGATTTTTTAAAATTTTGGTGCTTGAAGAATGCAAGGTACTCATCAGTCCATTGTAGAATTGTTTTCAAAATCCTTCTCCTGCACTGCACTTGCTCTGTAACTGTAGGGTTATTCCACCCAGTCTTGCAAGGGTCTGCTGGTCCCTCATAGACCCATAAAACCATAGAACATCACAGCACAGAAACAGTCCTTTTGGCCCTTCTTGGCTGTGCCGAACCATTTTTCTGCCTAGTCCCACTGACCTGCACCTGGGCCATATCCCTCCATAACCCTCTCATCCATATACCTGTCCAAGTTTTTCTTAAATGGTAAAAGTGAGCCCACATTTACCACTTCATCTGGCAGCTCATTCCACACTCCCACCACTCTCTGTGTGAAGAAGCCCGCCCCCATGTTCCCTTTAAACTTTTCCCCCTTCACCCTTAACCCATGTCCTCTAGTTCTTTTTTCTCCTCTAGCCTCAGTGGAAAAAGCCTGCTTGCATTCATTCTATCTATACCCATCATAATTTTATATACCTCTATCAAATCTCCCCTCATTCTTCTACGTTCCAGGGAATAAAGTCCTAAACCTATTCAACCTTTCTCTGTAACTCAATTTCTCAAGTCCTGGCAACGTGCTTGTAAACCTTCTCTGCACTCTTTTAATGTTATTAATATCCTTCCTGTAATTCAGTGACCAAAACTGCACACAATACTCCAAATTCGGCCTCACCAATGCCTTAAACAACCTCACCATTACATTCCAACTCTTAAACTCAGTACTTTGATTTATAAAGGCCAATGTACCAAAATCTCTCTTTACTACCCTATCTACCTGTGACGCCACTTTTAGTGAATTTTGTATCTGTACTCCCAGATTTCTCTGTTCTACTGCACTCCTCAGTGCTTTACCATTTACCTTGTATGTTCCACCTTGGTTTGTCCTTCCAAAGTGCAATACCTCACACTTGTCTGTATTAAACTCCATCTGCCATTTTACAGCCCATTTTTCCAGCTGGTCCAAATCCCTCTGCAAGCTTTGAAAACCTTCCTCACTGTCCACTACACCTGCAATCTTTGTATCATCAGCAAATTTGCTGATCCAATTTACCACATTATCATCCAGATCATTGATATAGATGACAAATAACAATGGACCCTGCACTGATCTCTGTGGCACACCACTAGTCACAGGCCTCCACTCAGAGAAGCAATCCTCCACTACCACTCTCTGACTTCTCCCATTGAGCCAATGTCTAATCCAATTAATCTAATTCATGAGCCGGATTGAGTTCTTCAAGAAAATGCTAAAACAAATTGATGAAGATAGAGCAGTGGATATGGTTTATATGGTTTTTAGTAAGGTATTCAACAAGATTCCCCATGGTAGCTCCTCTAGAAAGTCAGGAGGCTTGAGATCCAGGGATACTATTCAGGGATATGAATTCAGAATTGTCTTGCCCACAGAAGGCAGAGGATGGTAGTAGGTGGAGGATATTCTACGTGGAGGACAGTGACCAGTGGTGCTTTGCAGGAATCTGTTTTGGAACCCCTGTTTTTGTGATTTTAATGAATGACATGGCTAAGGATGTGGAAGGGTGAGTTAGTAAGTTTGCAGATGATATGAAGGTTGGTGGTGTTGTGGATAGGGTAGAACAGGGGTTCCCTGCCTGGGGTCCACAGACCCCTCGCTTCATGGTATTGGTTTATGGCATAGCAAAGGTTGGGAAATGCTGGTGTAGAGGGTTTTGTAGGTTACAATGGAACATAGATAGGGTGTAGAGCTGGGCTGAGAAATAGCAGATGAAGTTCAATCTAGAAATGTGTGAAGTGCAAACTTGGAAGGGCAAACTTTAAAGCAGAGTTCAAGGTTAATGGCAGGATTCTTAGCAGTGTGAAGGAATATTGAAGTCCATGTCCATAGATCCCTCTAAGTTGCTGCACAGGTTGATAAAACAGTTTAGAGTTCAATAGGTTTTGGAGGGGCAGAGTGAAGTTATGATGATGCTAAATGGTGACTCCTTTGCTTGCATCTTTGGAAACAGCTCTATTTCTATCTTTGGTCCCTCTTTTTTTCCTTTTCAAGGTTCTTTTGAAGACCCTGACCTAGAGTAACTCTCTAACTTTGCTTCTTTGTGGGAATGGGACCCGCTCTCAGGGACTCACGACTGGCTGCTTTTTGATATCACAAGAATGCGGCCTGGAAGATTAGCATGCTTTCAGGGTGCCAGATTTCCGTGGCTCTGGAGATGTGCTGACTCTAGGCCGGTGCCCCTGACTGAAGCGTTGCAGGAGAAGGTGGAACATCTGGAGCAGTGGGTTGGCTAGTGGGGGCTATAAACCCGGAGAGCTGTGCCTTTCTGGGCCGACTCTCTGGGTGTAGTGCTTGGAAGAAGTGACGCAACAAACTTTTAATATCGTAAATCAGTGAGTTTTTTTGCTTTGTCTCCCCTCTCACTGTGAAATGGGGACACCTCTTTTTCCCTAATCAAGGAGAGACAGAGCCTACAGCAGGTCAAATTACCAGGTGAACATGTAGTCTTTGGGGCACTGCAAGTCTGTGTCTTGATTGATGCTTGCTGCCCCCTTGAGTGCTCGGTGGAGGGCACTGATCCTTTTTGCTGGTGGGGATGGGGGTGGAGTCATTGATTTGCTGCTGCTTGTGCGTGGGAGGGGAAAGCTGGGAGGAGTTTTGGGGTTCTAACTTTAAACTGCCATTCATTCTTTGGGACGTTCCTCTGTTTTTGTGGATGGTTGTGAAGGAAAAGAATTTCAGGATGTACATTGTATACATTTCTCTAACATTAAATGTACCCATTGAAACCCTGCCTATTGTGCTGTTTCGATGGTGCAAAATGATCTATATGGATGATGCATGTGACAATAATAAATCAAGTTATTAATTTAACTTAGCAGCTTGTAATTGATTCTCTAGCTGAATAGTAGGGATTTAGTTACAAAACACATAGCAGATTTAGTTCAATAGAATAATAGACTCCCTAATTTTTAATCATTATTCAGGTTCTCAGCAGTAGGCTGCCCACCAGTCCAGTTCACAGTCCTGATATACACATATGTCCCCCAATTGCTCCTTGCAGTACAAGAGAGGTAGGATGATAGTTCACAGCTGTACAACGTAATTAAGTCCCAGTGCTTATGTGAGTCTGAGGGGATTTCCGGTACAATAGTGGTGCGCTCAGATGCAGCGGCCACTTGGGGTCCAATCGAAGGTGCATTTGTAAGATCTGTAAGTTTTGTTTATGACTGCAAGCCTCTGCATGTAGTATTAATGTCTTGCATCTTTGTCCAACTGTTACTTAGCCAATGAAATTCTGGTTGACATATTATTTTATCCCATTAACAAATCTGTAAGGAAAGTTGCATAGGAAGCCCAAATTAGCTTGGTTCCTAGAAAAAAACATTGAACGTATATTTTTTAAAATGCAAATACCACACATGGGTTGGGGGGTAGTGGTGGTGGTGAACATACGTCTTTACAAAAGGAGGTGAAAGGCACTCCAGCCCTCCACTAGCCAGCAGGTCACTCATGGGCAAGTTGCAGCACCTAATTATCCTCCCGATTAGGGTCACATGAAGCCATGAGAACAGGTGTTGAATGGTTGTATAAGCTGCTGGAGCATATCACAAGTTCCGGTTATGTGACCACTGACACCAGGCAGACAACCTCTGAAGAGTATTGATAACGGCTGGGGTCACCCATCTTGTGAAGTCACTGCCCAGAAGAAGGCAATGACAGACCACTTCTGTAGAAAAAATGCGAAGAACAATAATGGTAAAAGGCGCTGATTGCCCATGCCTCCATATGACATGGCACATAAAAATGATGATGAAGCTCTGCAAAATTCTTCAATATACAAGGTCCCTGGAATTATCATAGGAGGAGGATACATAATCTGTACATTTGTGTTGTGGTCGTGGAGAAGCCTCAAAGGTCCACAGAGGAGGGAGGAAAAGCCAATAGATGGATGTTATATGGACATTTATGGGAGTTGTGGAACACTGGAGCAGGTTTTATGATTGGTTGCTGAGATGTAGTTGTCCAAACTGTAAAGGAAGAGGCTTGGGAAGTCAATATCAGGTTCAGGGTGTAGAGGTACGTTGTAATACCATGGATACTGCTGAGGCAAGAGAGATCTGCCAGAATTAATAAGTTACCAATTTGAGGGGCAGCTTCACAATGCCAGATTCAAAGGGCTGTGATCCGCTCAGATGGGATCTTTTAAGCAGTCATTGTAATGAAATCTTGATCTTTCAGTCCACCTTGTCATGACATTTGCCACTTATTTGTTTATCCACATTGTACTTTCTCTGTAACTGCAATATCATATCCTGCATTCTGTTTTATTTTCCCCTTGGTTCTAGCTCAATGTACTCATGTATGGAATGATCTGTCTGGATGGTGTGTAAACAAATAATTTTCACTGTGTCATAATATTGAACAATAACAACCCAATTGACATTTTTTAGTAGAAGTTCCATAAAATCCAGTTCATTCATGAATGACCTATGCCCTCCGTGAGCCATGATAAAAATTGCATGCCATCGAATGGCACTGATGTCTCCAGACTATCTGTGCATTAGAAAGTTGAGGACAGTTGAATGTTTCATCTAGCAAATGCCTAATTTTCTTTACTGAATAACTGTCATAAGAATTGACCTGCACAGTGGAGACAATTGTTCTCCATGTTAGAATATCTAGCAAATGTAGATTTCAATAAAGTTATTCCATTCATAACAAACATTACTGTAACATAGTACCAAATTATGCTAACAAGTGACAGAATAAGTTTCAGAGACCTTACATGGGATCTCACAGATGTATACAATCATACATGACTCTTTCCAGATGAAATGTCAGAAAAACAATCATCACAGACACCATAACAGTTCCCACAAAATGCTGGAGGAATTCAGCAGGTTGGGCAGCATCTATGCAAATAAATAAGCAGTCGACATTTTGGGTTGAGACTTTTCTTCACTCGCATCCCAAAACATCGAATGTTTATTCATTTCCATCGATGCTGCCTGACCTGCTGAGTTCCTCCAGCATTCTATGTGTGTTGCTTTGGGTTTCCAGCATTCAGAGAATTTCTCATCTTTATTATGAGAGCTGATTTTACCATTGAATCAATATTGTTTAAAATCAACAAGGCTGCCACAGTGAATTATCAAGATGATACTGGGAATGAGATGTTTAGCATAGGAAAGGTGATTTATTTATTAGGATACAGCATGGAATTGGCCCTTCCTGCCCTTAGAGCCACGCCACCTAGCATTCCCTAGATTTCATCCTAGGCCAATCATGGGACAATTTACACTGACCAATTAACCAACAAACTGATAGGTCTTTGGACTGTGGGAGGAAACCTGAGAGGAATGGAGTTAAGAAGAGAAAAATTAGAAAAATATTTTTGCACAGAAAGCGCTTATAATATATAATAGAACCCACAGCATGTGAGTGTCTGCTGGATCGTTCAACATAGTACTAAATAGGTATATGTGGAAAAATAACTTGTATGAATACATGTAACCTTCTCATCATTTTTTTTCCAGTCCTGATGAAGGGCTGCAATGTCCCCTGTTTACTCTTCTCCATAGATGTTGCCTGGCCTGCTGAGTTCCTCCAGCATTTTGTGTGTGTCGGTTGTAAAGAATGAGTGGATGTAACTGAACGGAGAACTACAATGTGCCATCATGGATGTGATGGGCTGAATAGTTTCCTTTAGTGTCGGAGCAAAATCATGCTCTATAATGTTAAATACCGTATCTCAAAATGGACAAGTATAAGGTACACATATAAATCACAACCAAATGAATGGAAAGATGAAGAGGCTTTTTAAAAATGCAGATGATTTTAGTGTAGTCATTTTCATGAAATTTTAAAGCTTCTATTAGCTTCATGTTTCAAACAATATAGCCTTTTTATCATATACTTTATTACCGCTTTCCCAAGTTCAATTTCTGCACTAGCCTCAGTTGCAAATGCATCTCAGCATCTTCACACCCAATATAGGTGTTTTTCACACCTATTTTCAGTAAATGAATAGACACCTAATTACATTATCATAGCAACAGGAATTGGCTATATTCTCCTCCAATTACATCAATTAAGCTAATGAATAATGCCCATTAGTGTAATTACCCAAATGCATACATTAGCTATGACCTTTCAGTTGATCATCTTCATCCTTTTGTGCATCTCATTGCTACATCCACCTTCAGAGCCCTCCATAAATTGTATCCCTTTGATTCTACCTTTTTTCTTGGATATCCCACCTAATTTGCTTGTTTGCTTGGATGTAATTCCCAAGCATGTTCTGTGGAATGTTCTGCAAGTCTTTAGGTGCCATATTGACATATAATATATTATTATAAACACGGTTCTGGCTTCTTTCCTTCTTTCCAGTTGTAATAAAGGGTCTTGGCGCAAAAAGTCAACAGTTTATTCCTCTCTATTGGTGCTGCCTGATTTGCTAAGTTCCTACAGCACATTGTATGTGCATGTTGCTTAAAAAAAATTATTCTTGTATCTGAAATTCAAAATTTTGCTCCATCTTTTCAGCTGCCAAAGTGAATTTTATAGTTTTCTATAGGCCACCACTCTGCACCAGAATCTATGAATATTTGATAATACATGGACTAATTGGCACCATGAATTTACTGCAAATAACAGACATTGCTTCAAGAGATCTTCAAACACCAAAGAGAGTCAAAAAATTGGAGCTGTCATCAGGCAGATCAAATGTACTCTTGAGGGAATTCTGAAGATAATCCATTTTACCATGAGGCTATATGGACTTGAAGGAATGAGTCTTAAGCAGAAGTTGGATAAACTTGGATTGCTTATTCTGGAGCATCAGAGGCCAACGGGAGGCCTGATGGGTTTATAAAATTATGGGAAGCATAGATAGGGTAGACAGTCAGAATCCTTTACATAGGTTGGAAACGTCAAACATCAGAGTACACGCACTTAAGGTGAGAGGGGGAAGTATTTTTTTTACATTGTGTGATAGGTTCTAGGAACCAGCTCCCAGTTGTAGTGGTGGAGGCAGATACAACAGTGGAATTTAAGAGACAGTCAGATAGCCACATAAATATGCAAAGAATAGAGGGATATGGATCATTTACAGGCAAGGTGATATAGTTTAATTCAGCATTGTGTTTGAACCAGGCATTGTGGGCCAGAAGGGTCCATTACTCTGCTATACTGCTCTATGTTCTGTGTTTTACCTTTGGATGTCAACAGTAATTAAAAAGTTAACACATTCATCATACAAATCATAAAGTTTCTCACCTTTAAAGCATAAATTCATTTAATTAATTCCTTACCAAGCCTTCACTCATCAGCTAATGGCATATTAAGTCAAATCCTGCACTATGCAAATCTAAGTTCATATCAGACAAAATCATTTCATATAGGAGCTTTAAATAGTTTGTGTAACTCAGGATTACTCACCTGAACTATTGACTTAATGGTAGCATGGGTCCATGGAACCCTTGCTTAATGATATTGGTCCATGGCATAAAAACGGTTGGGAATCACTGTGTTAGATGGCAATCCGTTGATTGTATGTTGTTTGACATTAGGAATATGACAATCGTTGAAGGGCCAGTGATTATTTAACATGAGTTGAATGTATACATTGGCAGACCACTACACCACTCTTCTGGAAACCTTACTTATTGCATATTGAAATGCTCTTACTATAGCAAAAAAGGTGTATGGAGTATCCAAAGAGGGGTAGCACCTCTAGCGAAGGGGCTTGTTGTGTCCATTCTGGGGCAACTCACTCACCTTTGTTCCCTGACAGGCACTGAACACTCACCTTTGGCTCTGCGTGGTTGTCAGCATGGGACTGTGGCCATATTCCGGTACACTGCTTCAAAGTGCGAGCTGAAAAGCTGAGGGTAGCCGGCAGCCCCATACTCTGGTGCAATAGGGTCATGGCAGTACTAGCGTATGTGGACAGCTCCGGCAGACTGGGTGGATGTGATCTATGATGAGATCCAGGAGGGTGGTTCTGCAATGTTTCCTGCAGAGAGGGCATGACAAGGCATAGAAGAAGTCATGGTCATCCACTGCAACCGAGAAAGACCCTAGTTGTGGCAACTACTCATACCACTGAACCTGGACTTCCAAGTTTGAGAGAGTGGAACTGCCCCAGTGCAAAGGCTTTTCCACTTTAACAACTCTCCCAGACAGGTATCAGTTGTCATCGTCAGATACACTGGACAACCAATAAATGTAGCCGAGGCATCTGAAATACATTTTCAGAATTCAAACAAATTACAAATGACTATAATTCCAGCCCTTTTGTTCCCCAGCATCTACCATTCACAGTGGGGTGACCTGTTATGTTTCCAGTATCCATGGCATATGAGGCTGCTTGGAAAAATGAGAGCATTAAGCAGAGGAGAAGGTCATATATTAAGTACATGACAGCAGAGATGTCCCTCAGCCCTCCCGAAGAACAGTTCTGGAACCACAAGCAATGTCCCCTTGGATCCCATACCTTCTTACTTTCTCAATAAACTTTGCATGGTGTACCTTATCAAATGCCTTGCTGAAATCCATATACATTACATCTACTACTCTTCCTTCATCAATGTGTTTAGTCACATCCTCAAAAAATTCAATCAGGCTTGTAAGGCATGACTTGCCCTTGATAAAGCCATGCTGACTATTCCTAAACATATTATACCTTTCCAAATATTCATAAATCCTGCCTCTCAGGATCTTCTCCATCAACTTACCAACCACCAAAGTAAGAATCACTGGCGTATAATTTCCTGGGCTATCCCTACTCTCTTTCTTGTATAAGGGAACAACATCTGCAACCCTCCAATCCTCTGGAACCTCTACCACCCAATTGATGATGCAAAGATCATCGCCAGAGGCTCAGCAATCTCCTCCCTTGCCTCCCACAGTAGCCTTGGGTTCATCTCATCCAGTCCTGGCAACTTATCCAACTCGATGCTTTCCGAAAGCTCCAGCACATCCTCTTTCTTAATATCTACATGCTCAAACTTTTCAGTCTGCTGTAAGTCATCATTACAATCACCAAGATCCTTTTCCATAGTGAATATTGAAGTAAAGTATTCATTAAGTACCTCTGCTATTTCCATCAGTTCCATACACACTTTTCCACTGCCACACTTGATAGATCCTGTTCTTTCACATCTTATCCTCTTGCTCTTCACATACTTGTAGAATGCCTTGGGGTGTTCCTTAATCCTGCCCATCAAGGCCTTCTCATGGCCCCTTCTGGCTCTCCTAATTTCCTTCTTCAGCTCCTTCCTATTAGCCTTATAATCTTCTAAACCTCTAACATTACCTAGCTCTCTGAACCTTTTGTAAGCTCTCCTTTTCTTCTTGACTAGATTTATTACAGCCTTTGTACACTACGGTTCCTGTACCCTACCATAATTTCCCTGTCTCATTGGAACATACCTATGTAGAACTCCACACAAATATCCCTGGAACATTTGCACATTTCTTCCATACTTTTCCTTGAGAACATCCGTTTCCAATTTAAGCTTTCAATTTCCTGCTTGATAGCCTCATACTTCCCCTTACTCCAATTAAATGCTTTTCTAACTTGTCCGTTCTTATCTCTCTCCAATGCTGTTGTAAAGGAGGTAGAATTATGATCACTATCTCCAGATGCTCTCCTACTCAAAGATCTGACACCTGACCAGGTTCATTTCCCAATACCAAATCAAGTACAGCCTCTCCTCTTGTAGGCTTATCTATATATTGTGTCAAGAAACTTTCCTGAACACACCTAACAAACTCCACCGCATCTAAACCTCTTGCTCTAGGGAGATACCAATTGATATTTGGCAAATTAAAATCTCCCATCAGAACAACTATTATTATTACAGCTTTCCAGGATCTGTTTCCCCATCTGCTCCTTGATATCCCTGTTACTATTGGGCGGTCTATAAAAAACACCCAGTAACGTTATTGACCCCTTCCCGTTCTTAATCTCCACCCATAGAGACTCCGTAGATGTCCACTTTTTCTGTAGCCGTAACACTCCGATCAACAGTGCCATGCCCCCACCTCCTTTGCCTCTCTCCCTGTCCTTTCTGAAACATCTAAAATCTGACACTTGAAATAACCATTCCTGTCCCTGAGCTATCTAAGTCTCTGTAATGGCCACCACATCATACCTCCACGCACTGATCCACGTTCTAAGTTCATCCGCTTTGTTCACAACACTCCTTGCGTTAAAATAGACACATCTCAAACCTTCGGCCTGAGCACGTCCCTTCTGTATCACCTGCCTATCCTCCCTCACACACTGT
This sequence comes from Hypanus sabinus, assembly GCF_030144855.1. Classification (NCBI taxonomy): domain Eukaryota; kingdom Metazoa; phylum Chordata; class Chondrichthyes; order Myliobatiformes; family Dasyatidae; genus Hypanus; species Hypanus sabinus. The sequence goes on along the minus strand of NC_082710.1, from coordinate 100,596,728 downwards.
CTACAAGCTTTCTCTATTTGTCAGCCAACCTCCTCTTCCCCAGTCTCTTCAGTTCGGTTCCCACTCCCCAACAATTCTACTTTTAGTAGTTCAAAGGATTCTGAATTATTTTTCACATATTTTATGACAAAATAACCCAGTCACTCTGTCCTTCAGTATTCATCCAGGACTTCCAATCCAACTTTTCCTTGTAAGGTTATCCAGAGTTCTTGAGGTATGAAGGAATTTCTGGTATTTAGGCATACCTTCTAGTCTGTGGTTCCTTGCTTCTAAGTTAAACATTACTTGGATAATTTGTAAAAGGTTTCACAGAAGTACATTGTCCAAAGTTCAAAGTTATTTTTATTATCAAAGTACATACATGTCACCTTATTACAATCCTGAAATTAATTTTCTTGTGGGCATATTCAATAAAGCTATAGAATAATAATCAAAACAGAATCAATGAAAGACCACCCAACTAAGGCATTCAACCAAAGTGTAGAAGACAACAAACTGTGCAAATACAAAAACAAAGAAATAATAATAAATAAATAAGCAATAAATATTGACAGCATAAGAAGAAGAGCCCTTGAACGTGAGTCCATTAGTTGTAGGAACATTTCTATGATGGGCAAGTGAAGTTGTGAAGTTATCCCCTTTGGTTGAAGAGCCAGATGGCTGAGGGGTAATAACTGTTCCTGAACCTGGTGGTGTGTGTCCTGAGGTTCCTTCTATCTTCTTCATGATGACAGCAGTGAGAAGGGAGCATGTCCTGATTGGTGGAGGTCCCTATGATGGATGCTCCTTTGTATTGACGGCATTGGAAATGGAAGTGACTTGGAAAATAGCTTAACAATATATAGTAAATGTTCATGGTAACAGGGCAGAGATACTGAATAAAGGATTGTACCTCATGGACCACTGCAAAATTCCAGATCAATACCTTGGCATTTGTACCATTCTGAAGAGTTTGAAATAGGGTCATTTATACCATTGAATTACATCAAATGTCAGTCCGGTTATCAGTCGTTCATTGAGATTACCATTTGTGGAGTTACAGAGATAAGGATGGAAATAGGCCCTTTAGAACATTGAGTCCTTAATGACCATTAAGCCCCTTTCTTTACACTAATCTTTTCCCTTATCAATTTTTATTTTTTCACATTTCTGAAACTACATCCCCTCCACATTGTTTATTTGCTGTCAAAAGAATTGTGGCATTGTTTGGAGACTCTGTAGGCAGAAAAGAAGACTGTAAGTGCAAGGAAAATGAAAGAAACTGAAAGTAAAATTGACAGAATATACCCTTGACCTTTGCATCACTACTTCCAATATTTGGTCCTGAAAGTTCAGCCTCCATCGCAGAAAGAGCACAAGTGCTATGTAAAATAGACACCTAGTCTCGCTCAGGCTTGCAATGCAGACAAGGACACATTACAAGAATAGTGTTCAATTGACTAGCTTGGAGGAGCTGTGTGTGATTCACTGCCTTAACTAGAAGTACTGTTGAGGTCATTAGCTGGTGGTGAATGTTAGGGAAGTGAAGGAGAAAGATATCACTGGCAGTAGAAACCTGCTGGAGCTGGTGGAACACTAATGATTCAGGAATGAAAAACCAGCATTTAGAATTTCAAAACATGATTTTCATTAAATGATATTCATATTCATCGTGGTCTTGACATATATCTTTGTTGAAAGACTATTTTATAACATAAGGAAAGCTACCTTATCAGAACAGTTTCCACAGAGTGCAAATTGTCATATTTTTATACATGAACAAATTTATACTGAATGTAGATTCGTTGACCTTGTCCTCTCAGAAGTCAAAAACAGCACCATTGAGTATATGGCCAAGGGTTTCTTTTATAAGTATCTCTTCATTGAAAATTTAATATAAACTTAAACTTACACACATACTTTGCCATGTACAGTAACAGATTGGCAAAGATCTTTTAGTAATAGAACCACAACAGTGTAACAGATAAAACAGTGTCTAATTCCTCCAGCTTGCATTTATATCCTCACTCTCCATAGTTTGACAATCCTGTATCAAACTCTGCTCTTCAGAGTGTTAAGAAAATTTATAATTCACTTTACTTATACATGAGTGTCATATAAACTCAATGAACATCCTTCCCACCCATTAATGAAGTGTGAAAAAACAAAATTTTTAGAATGAGCAGACAAACCGAGACTGGGAATGAAGGGTTATACTTGGGGTTGAAGGTAATGTAGAATCTGAGGGCAAAATTCCTAGCTTCTTACCACTAATATCACTTGCCAAAATTTGATTCTGCATGAATGGGATTACAATAGTTTATTCTTAGTTGATGAATAATTAACATGTTTATTTTGTTTTTTTATTTTCATAAAGAAACTAACAACCTTCATTTTAATAGGTTATTGGTACTAATAAAAGGATTTCAAATGAACACATCAACTATTCACTCAACTCAGTACCAAAACAAAATCTCAGAACCTCAATCAATCATGCTCTCGTGTAGAGGACGACTACAGTAAGTCTGAACTATCAATACACATCACTGTCCACTTCCACTGATATAATATCAGTTTTTTAAACATGTTTGCTTTTTTTAATTAACATATAATAATTCTAAACATCTAGAATTTAAAGGAATGCATTGCATGATTTGCCGGTGGAAATAAGTTCCAGTAAGTTACTGTGTAATCATTGCTTTATTTGTATAAAGCTGTGAAGTGCTTTTATGTTCTTTTCTATAAAGATGAATTCCATGTGGTACATACTTCTCAAAAATGTCTTTGTAGTGAAATTCTTTCTACAAAGTGCCAAGGATTGTAGTATAAAATATGTTTAGATTAAGCAGAGAGATTTATTACCATAAGGAATAAATATGTGTGCATGATTTTCTTTGGAAATCATAATATGATCTGCTCTCATTCTTGGACTGTAATCGGAGTGAACAAATAGTTTTCGCTTTTCTTCAGGTGTTCAATGCTGCAAGTTAAGTATCTTCTCAATTATATACTAATCTTCACTTGCACATTAATGTTGCATCTTCCATATGCTGTCAAGTATCATATAGTATTAAAGTCTGATTCAGAAGATTCAAACGCAGATTATTTTTCTCCATTCAGCACATCATGAGCCTGAAAATTTTACCCTTTACTATCCAACAGGATTGTTTAATATATCAAATACCTCTTTGTGTTATTTTAGTTGATACATAAATAAGTTGGTAACTCTTAGAATAGCTCACTGAAGTAGTAAGACAATATTCACTTTCTTGCCGTAAATTGTAAATTGCACGCAGCTACGACCACTGCTTTGCTTTACCACTTGTAATTTATACAAATAGATCAATGATGTACTGCAGAGCAGTGTGTATCCTACTGAATATAATACTGATTTTTTGGCATTTTAACTTTGTTTTCCTTGTCTAACAGATATAAGGGACAACACTGCTGGAATGTGTCCATGGATTAATATAATGACAGAAAGTTATGAAGGCAAAGGCATAGTTCAAAAACCCTCTGTTCCAACACTGGCTACAATCAAAGTCAGTCTGGCTGCATGAATAATTATTGCTGTGTGATCTCCAGCATAGTCTGATGTCAAAAATAATGTGTGTCTAAATTTGTGATGTTTTATGATAATTGCCTAAGAAAATCTTCCATCACCTTGAGCGTAGAACCCACTGAAATATTATTGGACCACAACAGGCCATTGCACAACTCTTAGATCTTAGAAGCTCCTGGGAGAATCTCTGTTTTACATCTAAGCATAAACTCACACGCCTTGCATGCTCAGACTATTAAAATGAATTGACATGTTAATGCTGACAGCGAGTAGTTACTAAATTACTGCTCAGCCAACCAGAAGGAACTCTTAAGCACTGAACTCCTTCCCCTATCTCCTCAGCACCACCTGAAGCAAAATACACATCTTTATTCTAGAATGTACTGAAAGAAACAAACATTAAAAGGGGCTGAATGTCCTGTTAGTGATGTACCTGTCATAAATCAGTGGGATTTTAATCATACCTGTCAACCTCCCTTGCTTCCCCCCTTTGAGGGTCTGTTTGCATTCTGCTCCCTCCTTCACTCACTTCCAATTATCTGGAAGCTGTTCCCTTGTTTATTTATTTATCTAAAGTTCACATACAGTATGCATGCTCAAATTTTCTCCAGAGGGAGATGAGGCGGATCCAACAAAGGTCCACTGGAGCGTGTCAGCTAACAGCTGAATGAATGTACTGAGCCTTTAAACCTGGTTTGGAAATAAATGACAGGAGGGGGGTTGATTCTAATTAGTGCTTACAATGATGGATTATGCCTTAATATCTAGCTGTTTCACCTTTTGACTGCTATTTGACTTTCTGCGTATTGTATTAGAGTTCCAGAAGGACGGAAAAACATCTCTAGTAAATGGTTTATTCACCTGATTAAAAATTCAACTGAAATTATTGTACCAGCTGCTTAACTCTGTAAGCATGTTGTAATTCTTAATTTAAATCCTTGCAAATGCTGGGTGGGTGGGGTTGTTGGGGAGAAAGGGTGAAGTGGTTTAATTTGCAAGAGTAACGAGTGGAATATATGATATTGGAGCCGTGAATATTGTTGACTCAGGTAAGGTCTGTGTACTCTGAATAATACCCTTCATTTGAAGCATGGCAAGGGTAATGATTCAGTAATATTGCAATACAACTCTAAACTGCCACAGGGGAAATGGGCCTGTACCAGACTTAAAGGAGCTTAAACTTGATAGATACATACAAAAGAGAAACCATTTTGTTATTTAGAAGACAATATTCCTTTGTTGATACAACAGGGAGAATTTTGAAGTCATCATCTAACAAATGCTCATACCTTTGCTTATCAGATTCAGCAAGATTAATATTGTTCCTTTAAGAGAAGCTGTGACAGCTATATATTAGCAATGGGGTTAAAATGAGGCAGAAATTAGCAAAAATTTTTAGAGCTGGCTGGAAAAAAACTGGAACATGACTTGATTTTCAAATATGAAAAAAATTGTGATTTTGCTCCCAATGCATTTAGTTAACATATTTTTTTAGAGGAAAAAATGATTTCTTTATGATATGAATCAAGGATTAATTCTAGGTGAATGACACCAGATCAGGGGTATGCAGATGATTGCTAATGGAACATATGTTATAGGAAATTTTCTTGACACCTTTAATCTCTGTTAATAAAAATATAGTTTACATAATTTCTGGACCATACCTTGAGTTGGAATAAAATAATCTTTATTTTCTGATTTTCTTCTGCCTCTTGTCCCCTTTGGTTCTCACTTTCTGAAGGTGATAATTTGTACCGAGGTCACAAATTTACACTTTTGTTCATTGCATAGCTATGGTTTAGATGTGAAGGATCCAGTCTTTGGTGCATTGATTCAGTATCACCCATCACTTGGCTAACTAGTGTACTACACCCTCAGCCTTCTCCAGTTCTCTGGGATAGAGAGTTTCCAGAATTTACAATCACTTTATGGAAGGAATTGTTCCTCATTGCAGTCTTCACGAGAGGATATATATCAATAGTATCTATTCTGATTGCTTTTGTAGGGATATTAAATAAAGCCTTTGTTTGCTTAAGGTTATTATAGCTGGGGGGAATTAATAGGGATAGGTTTCCACTACCCACCTAGTAAATGCTCCCAAGTAGCCTCTGACAGCCAAATTCAGTTCCTTTCTTTCACATGTGCCTCAGCTACTAAGCCCAGTGGAACTGTTTCTACTGACAGGAAAAGGGGCAAAGGTGGGTTACTGGCACCTTAAAACCAGTCACTTGGGGCAGATGGGGCTCGTCAGCTGGGGTTGGCAGCTCATCTAGGAGAAGGAAAACTCTGATCTCAAACCTCCAATGCCTTGAGGCAATAGCTGATCCCGGGGAAAACTTTGGGAATAAACCCTGAGGGAAAAAGTCCGGAGATGGATTCCTTATGGTAATCCAACATTGGTTTCAGTGCTGACTGACAACTCCTCTGATGCTGCTGGTACTGAACTGCCTTTGCCATTCCTTTGGGCTCATCAAATGCAAGGGGGGGGGGGCTTGCTACAAGGGCAACAGCTTGCTCTCCATATTGTAATGCCTTCACATGAATATCTAGGCAGCTAGGACACAGTTGAGCCTGAGCGTCTTATATTAAATAACACCAATCAAGAATAACATGAGGTTGCTTTACAGGTCAAATCAAAGTGCAAATTGGAGATTATGGAACTAAATTGAATAGCCTTCCAAAACAGGCACTGCAATCACAATAAATGACAATGCATTTGGTACAAAGCAGGCAGCAACGTTGTTTAAATATTGTGAGTCTTTTGAAGGGTATTAGCTTACTACAGTTGCAGTAATTCTGAGAGTGATGCATTTTTGTTTATGGCACTGTTTCTGTGCTGTATATTCTCTATATATTCTGACACAATAAAGGGGGAAGTGGACTCAGCCATTTTCAGATGTTCCAGTGGAGGCCTTGGTGGAAGAGGGAATGAAAGATGAGACAGGGAGTAAGGAGACCCAGAGTAGAGTGAGCAGTCAGCCCAGGAGTGCTGATAGCTCTAGTGGTTTCAGAGGAGGGTAAATGCCAATTTTGCTGGATTCAGCAAGTGAAGTATATGTTACACATTGATCACAACAAAATATTAGAGTAGATTATGTCAGTTAGAGAAGTACCTCAAAAACCTCTACAAGGATGAGAGGCTTACCTGCAAAACAATGTAAAAAGCTAACCAGGGATTTAGACTAGACTTAAGTGCCTACTAACCGCTGCGCGACCAAGATGTAAGCAATAGAAGCATCTCCACTCTCAGATCCAGCACAACTTCTCATGTCCTTATTGTGGACATCTAAGCCCCTCATAACTTGGTCGACAGCCACCTGTGAACACAGAACAGAACCATACAAATCTAACTGTCATCATCCGAAACGACAGATAACCAACCATCATCAAGTGTTTAAGAGGAAATGGATTCAGAACCAATGGAACTGGGACATATACTGAGGAAAAAGAAGTTTGAACATCTTGTAGCGACAGGAAAAATTGGTGGAAGAAAAAGTCACGATCGACAGCACATGACATTCAGGAGTTACATCAAGGGATAGGCAGGCAAAAGTTTTGAAGTGCTTATTGGAACTTACTAGAACTCTTAAAGATAGATAGAAGGCTATGATCACCTATGTCATACAACATAGTACGTAATAATGATGATGATGGAACCAACTCCACTATGACATCTAACGCATTATGACAGTGACTTGATCATCGAAGAATAATGGGCTGTTCATTCATCCTGATAACAAGTAGTTCAAAGGAAGATAGAGACACCCAAAACTTTGTCTGCCCATTTCCCCCAGTAGATAGATACTGCTTGACATGCTGAGTTCCTCCAGTATCTTTTGTGTGTCGGTTCAAAATCAGTATTTGTAATCTACAGTACATGATTTGTAAGAGAAATTCATTTCACAGGTACTTCAGAAGTGATTCACATTAACATATGGAAGTGAATTTAGGACAATATCAAAGGAAAATGAGGGAAGACTCAAAGCTGCAGAAATGTGTTTTTTGAGAAGGATGAAAATATCCTGGAAGATCAGAGTAACAAATGAGGATGCCAAAATAAGAAGAGAGCCAATATCACCAATTAGGAAATAGCAACTGGAATTTCTGGGATATGTACCGAGGAAGTAGAAGCTTAAACAACTTGCAGTGATGGGAAACTGATGGAAGAAAAAGTCACAGTTGACAGTGCATGACATTCATGAATTACATCATGACTAAAAAGCCCCACTCCCTGGTACTTGATTAAGCAAAAACAAATAATTACCAGATGGAAGTTATTTAGAGTTAGAGTCATAGAGCACACGAGCAGACCCTTCGGCCCATCTAGTCCATTCTGAACTGTTATTTTGCCTATTTGCATGGACCCACACCTGGATCATAGACCTTTATACCTTCCCCATTCAAAATTCTTTTAAATGTTGAAATGGAACCTGCATTCACCGCTCCTTTGAAATCTCGTTCCACACCTGTACTACCCTCTGTGAAGAAGTACCCCCTCAGGATGCCATTAAGTATCCTTTCACCCTTCACCCTTAAAATTAACCTTTCACCCTTTATGTATGACCTCTAGTTCTAGTTATTCAACCCCTGTGGGGATAAAAAGCCTGATTGTATTTACTCATAATTCTGTATACTTTCATGTGAAGAGAAAGGTGCTGGAAAAGGGCCAGTAACATCATAAAGGATCTCACACACCCTGCTCATGGATTGTTTGTCCCACTCCCATCAGGGAGTGTATCATCCATGCTAACAACATGAGATTGAAAAGCAGTTACTTTCCCCAAACAGTGAGGCTGATTAACACTTTCACCCACTAATTCCACCACGACTTTATTATCTCCTTTAAGTCACCTTATGTACATACTAGCATCACATTATGGACATACAATCAATCTATACAGTATATTTAAGCTATCTTATGTATTTATATTTATTGCGTGTTTTGTTATTGTTATTTATTCTATATCTTTTGTGTTTTTTGTTTTGTATTGGATCTGGAGTAACATTATTTCATTCTTCTTACACTTCTGTACAGAAAATGGTATTAAACAGTCTTGAATTCTTATTCTCTTATGCTCTAAAGAATAAAGTCCTGATCTGTTCAAGCTTTCCCTAAAACTTCCCCAACTTCTATACTCAATACTTTGTGATTTGTGAAGAACAATATGCCAAGAGCTCTCTTCATGCCACTTTCAAAGAATTATGGATCTGTATTCCCAGATCCCTTAATTCTACCACATTTCTCAGTGTCCCACTGTTCACTATGTAAGTACTACCCTAGTTTGTCTCATTGCACATTTATCTGCATTACCCCCAACTGCCCTTTTCCCAGCCTATTTTTCCAGCTGGTCCTGATCCCACTGCAAACTTTGATAACCTTCCTAACAGTCCACTATTTACCCACTTTTTGGGCATTTGCACTAAAAGCATAACCAAGCATGAAAGCAATATAATGAAAGACAATGACCTGAAACATTGACCTTATTTGTCCCTCCATTGATGTTGCTTGAGCTTCAGAGAATTTTCAATATTTTTTTTATTCAGGATTTTGATTTTGATTCTATAAGTTACAAAGGGTAGAATTTGATATCAAAACAGTTTAAAATAAAGTTTGGCAAAAAACTGGAAAATAATAATATAAGTATCGTAAGTAAAAAGGGTGCCACGGTAGCATAGCATTAAGCACAACACTCTTACCGCTCAGGGGCAAAGTTCAGAGTTCATTTCCGGCATCCTCTGGAAGAAGTTTTTACGCCTTTCCCATGAGTGAGTGAGTTTCTTCCAGATGCTGCGGTTTCCTTCTACAGTCAAACAACTTACTGGTTAGTAGGTTAAATGGTCATTGTAAACTGTCCTCTGATTAGGCTAGATTAAATTTGCTGGGTTGCTGGGTAATGTAGTTCATTGAGCCAGGGAGGGCCTGTTTCACATTGTATCTCTAAATAAATAAACAAACATATTTTATTCCACAAGACAGTTAACTTATGAATGAATAAGACACTATAAGTGCAATAATTAAAGTTCAGCACCATAGAAATTGATTGATGATACCAAATTTTAGGCAATTTACTAAAAAAAAATGGTACTTGTAAATGTGGGATGTTTATTTCCTACCTTTGAAATAGGTGCACCAGCTTCACAGGTTTCATCACAAGAATAGCCTTCCCCTCCACCAAGCATATCCAAAAGGAGTGCTGTCACAAAAAAAAATCATCTTTGAGGACCCCTCAGTCCAGGCAATGCCCTCTTGCTGCTGGTATCACGAAGGAGACAGAGGAGACTTAGGTCCCATACCACCAGGTTCAAGAACAATTATTCCCTTTCAGCCAACAGGCTCCTGAACCAGTACAGATAACTTTACTCATCACTGAACTGATTCGACAACCAATGGACTTGTTTTCAAGAACTCTACACATCATATTCTCAGTATATATTTGCTTATTTATTGTTGTATTTACATAGTTGTCTTCTTTTAAAAATGGTTTGCTTGTCAGTCCTTTTCTGTAGCTTTTCACTGATTTTCTTGTATTTCTTTGTTTTGCCGTGAATTTTAGAATTTAGAATTTATTTAAATCTTTGCATTATAACTCCATTGTAATGTACAGACATGTGAATTTAAAAGTCTTACGGCTTGTAGCCTGTTGGTCCTGGCTTTAATGCTGTGGGTATCGTTTGCCAGACGGAAGCAGCTGAAGCAGTTTATGGATGGGGTGACGGGTGTCCCCAGTGATCTTCCAGGCCCTCTTTACACACCTGCTGCTATGAATGTCCTTAATGGAGGGAAGTTCACATCTGCAGATGCTCTGGGCTGTCCGTACCACTCACTGCAGTGCCCAGCAATTAAGGTTGGTGCAAGGATGCCTGCAAAAAATGAATCTCAGGTTAGTATATGGTGATATATACATACTTTGATAATAGATTTCCTTTGAAGCAAGACAAGCTGCCAGACTCATTGTTTCAAATATGTCATGTGCTTGGGAGGGTCTTCTGTGGATATTTCAGTTTAAATCTGTCTCTTCAAATCTTTGAAAATAAAGAAGAGTGCCATTAGCCTCACTGACAGCAAAATATATTCTGTGTCATGACAGCAATTATATTACAGAATTGTCATGCTTCCACCGGCTAACATAGTAGCATTGGTTATGGAATTTTTTTATTAAGTATGTGGACATTGTAAGCCTACAAACAAGTTCAGTCTTGCATTGATAGAAAATGTCTTCCTGCCAGGCTCTCCATACTTTTTCTTCTCTTTAATTTACTGAACCCAGCCACGTTTATGTCCAATTATATAAACCCGTAATGTTTTTGAGTATCTTAAATGCCAAAGATCTAACTTGAGAATAAACTAAAGGAGACATACAGCATATTAGCTAATCATTTGAAACATGGACTAACACATTGAAAATCAAAACAATCCTTTGGAAATCCTTTGACCATCTCCCAAGAAAAGAAGATCATAGCAACCCTCTTGCATACCATGCAAAAGGTTCCTTTTCACATATGGTGTAAAATTTTTACAGATTGTTTTATGTGTGTAGATTGCATCACAGACAATCATTCTAAGTGCGGACGTTATTTGTTAGGGAATGAAGGTGGATATTTTTCTCCATCCGTCATAAGGCATTTAGATCCAGCTGTAGCTATTCAAAGACATTCCATTTCTGGCTAATAAACAGGTTCCATTGTACAGGGATTCATGAGTTAATTTTGTTCATAAGTTGTCCATAGGTTGAAAAGTTGCTCAGTATAGGAACTGCTGCTCCACAATATAATGAAAGGCATCAAAAGCACATAAGCACATAAGAGAAAGAACGATTACTAAAAGTAGAACGAGGAAGAAAACTAGTTCTGTCATTCAAAGTAGAATGTTGCACTTGTCAGACTTAGAATCAGAATCAGGTTTATTATCACCAGCATGTGCCTGGAAATTTGTTAACTTAGCAGTAGCAGTTCAATGCAATGCATAATATAGAAGAAGAGGAAACAAATAATAATAAAAAATTTAAAAATGTATCAATCACAGTATATGTATATTGAACAGATTAAAAATAATGCAAAAGAACAGAAATAACATATATTTAAAAAGTCAGGTAGTGTTCACAGGTTCAATGTCCATTCAAGAATCGGATAGCAGAGGGGAAGAAGCTATTTTTGAATCATTGAATGTGTGCCTTCAGGCTTCTGCACCTCCTACCTGATGGTAACAGTAAGAAAACGGCATGTCCTAGGTGCTGGAAGTCCTTAAAAATGGTCACTGCCTTTTTGAGACACTGCTTCTTGAAGATGCTGTGGATACTTTGTCGGCTAATACCCAAGATGGAGCCAACTAAATTTACAATCCTCTGCAGCTTCTATTGGCCCTGTACAGTAACACTCCCCCCCCCCCCCCCCCAATACCAGACAGTGATGCAGCCTGTCAGAATGTTCTCCATGGTACATCTATAGAAGTTTTTGAGTCTATTTGTTGACATACCAAATCTCTTCAAACTCCTAATGAAGCATAGTAGCTGTCTTGACTTCTTTATAACTGCATCGACATGTGGGGCCTAGGTTAGGTCCTCAGAGATCTTGACACCCAGGAACTTGAAACTGCTCACTCTCTCCACTTCTGATCCCTCTATAAGGATTGGTATGTGCTCCTTCCTCTTACCCTTCCTGAAGTCCACAATCAGCTCTTTCACCTTACTGACGTTGAGTGCAAGTTTGTTGCTGTGACACCACTCCACTAGTTGGCATACCTTGCTGCTGTACGCCCTCTCATCTCCATCTGAGGTTCTGCCAACAATGGTTGTATCATCAGCAAATTTGTAATGGTTTTTGAGCTGTCCCTAGCCACACAGTCATGTGAATACAGAGACTAGAGCAGTAGGCTAAGCACACGCCCCTGAGGTGCACCAGTATTGATTGTCAGCGAAGAGGATATGTTATCACCAATCACACAAATTACGGTCTTCCAATTAGGAAGACATGGTTCCAATTGCAGTGGGAAGTACAGAGGTCCAGGTTCTGTAACTTCTCCATCAGGATTGTGGGAATGATGTAATAATATCATGAAAATTCATGGGTCAGGCATTCTTAAGCTGAAGGTGGCCTGTACCAGACTAAACCCAAATTGATTGAGATATAGTGCAAAATAGGTAATTCTAGCCTTTCAAACTGCCGAGCAATCTCCAATTTAAACCTAGCCTAATCATGGAGCAATTTAGAATTGCCTCCCATAGTCTGGTAGGTCTTTGGATTGTGGGAGGAAACCCATGTGGTCATGGGGAGAATGTACAAACTCTTTACAGACAGCTGCATGAATCGAACCCAAATCCCCCACTAGGGTGCCAAGGAGGTGAATGGTCCTCAATTTTGCTTCCATTAAGCAAATAAGCAATACTACGGAGTCAGTAAATAATGCAATACATCCACCGATTTCCACTGGATATTTTCGAGTATCATTTCAATTAATATAGTCGAGAGAACAGGAACAAATCACTAATAATTGATTTAAATTTGGAAGGCTAATATAAAAAGGCCTTTGTTTTTTTGTACTTCATCCGAACAGTAAATGACTACGTTGTATTTTTATTGTCTAGATTGTTTTCAGGAAATGCAATTGGTGCAAGAGATATACATTTTATGCTCTTCACGGTTTTACATAATTGCAATCCCAGCTTTGATGCTGAAAAAATTCATTGAGCTTCACCTTGGAAGTAATTAGGATATATCAGAGGTTTATCTTTATAATGTAAAATGAATTCATGTTTTCTCTTCTGATATATTTTTTGTTCCCTTTCCTTCAGCAATATTGTCATTGAAAATTGCAATGCTAACAATGAAGACATTTTACGATATGACAATAAAGTGATGTCCCAATCAAATTATAATAGAAATATTATTTAATTAGTGCTATCGAAGGAATAATAGTGACAAGATGTGACTCAGTTGCTGGTGCTTTTGTTCCAGTATCAGAAGTTTGTGAGTCTAAACCTTATTTTAGAGTTGCGAGTACAAAAATTCAAGCTGACCTTTATGTGCAGCATTAAATTTGCATTGAACCGTCAGTAACTCCGACATCTGATGTGATATATTTTTTTTAAATGGCTCTCTGAGGTGACTGTAAAATTTGGACGATACTTGAAAGAAGGAAAGGAAATTATCCTTGACAGTTTTACAAACTTTTATCAAAAGGTATTATTAACTTATGTACAAAATAGAAAATGCTGTTACACTTAGCTAGCAAACCCATGAAATTATACAGTCCTTACATCAGTCCTGAAAAAGGGTCTCAGCCCGAAACGTGACTGTTTATTTGTTCCTATAGATGATGCCTGGCCTACTGAGTTTTGTGCTTGTTGCTTTGGATTTCCAGCATCTGTAGATTTTCTCACATTTCTGCTTCATTTCCACAGGTGCAGCCTGACCTGCTGAGTTCCTCCAGTGTTTTGTGTGTGTTGCTTTGGATTTCCAGCCTCTGCAGACTTTCTCGTGTTTATGGTCCTTATTGTGCAGTGGCTTGCTGGAGCCTGCTGTGTATAAATTGAATTCTGAGTTTCCTACATCACAACCATGCTTAACATTCAAAGTAAGCTGCAAATCGATTGTCAACTATTTTGAGAGATCCTAAGCTTTGAAAGGTTCCAATAGTTTCTTTTGATACTTTGTGTTACTTTGAGAAAAAAAAACTCCTTCATTCACATAGATGTACTTGAAATTCCTTTCATTGCAGAAAAGATTTTCATACATTTAATAATTGATGCACTATAATTCTGATGGTGGCATATTTCAGACATGGGACGCTTGTGAAAGAGGCTGGTAGAGCTACCTCTGTTGCAAACTTGGTATAGTTTGTACATTCCTGGTCTCCAACCTTTATTATACCAGCAAAATTAAGCAAGGGGTCTGTGGATCCCAGAATGATATACTAGACTTTATTATATCATTAGATATCAAATAAGTCTTCTAGTGAAGTTTAGAAAAACAAAATAAATCATGATACTTCACAGAATGTTGTGGTGATTTTTTTTTTGATGAAGTAAAGTCTTAATGAGAGTTTGCATAATTGCAGGTCTGGAAGTTTCAAAAATATTTCTATTTCTGTTTTAGGAATTAGTTGCACATGCATAAAATATGGAAAAAATCTATAAAATCATAATTCTTATCTTTCTGCATTTTGGAAAATTACTATTTGATTATATAATTAATGATGCAGGAGGCAAGGTAATATAATGGTTAGCACAATGCTTTACAGGTTCATTTTCCAACGCTGACTGTAAGGAGTTTATACATTCTCCCTGCGACTGTGTGGGTTTCCCTCGGGTGCTCAGGTTTTCTCCCAAAGTCCAAAAATGTATGGGTTGGTAAATTAATTGGTCATTGTAAATTGTCCTGTGTTTAGGCTGGGATTAAATTGGGGGATTGCTGAGTGACATTGTTCGAGGAACTGGAAGGGCCTATCCTACACTGTATCTCAGTGAAAATAAAAATGAAAAATAATAATGTTATGTAGCAAGGTTCATAAAGAGTTATACATAACCTGAAAAAGATAACCCACACCAATGATAAATTTAAGCTAAGTAACCATTTACTTAAATTACCTTTGACCTGGAATTGCCAATCATGGTTTCTGCTTAGAATTGGAAATAGAATTGGTATTGCCTTAGTATTGTAACAAAGGCCAAGGTACAGTCTAAAGCATGCCTTACGTATTGTTCTCACAGATCAAAGTATTACACAGTGAATCGAGGCAGTACAAGGTAAACAATAGAATGCAGAATAAAGTGCTACAGCTACAGAGAAAGTGCAGTGCAAGAAGACAATAAAGAGCAAGGTCATAAGGTGCATAATGATGTCTTATACTAGGAAGCCATTCAATAGTCTTACAATAACAGGGTTGAATCTGGCCTTGAGCCTGATAGTAGGCACGTTAATGCATTTGTATTTTCTGTCTGGTGTGAGAGGGAAGAAGAGAGAATGTCTGGCATGGATGGGGGTCTTTCTTTATGCTGGCTGCTTTACAGAGGCAATGAGGAAACTTAAACACAGCCAACGGAGGTGAGTCTCGTTTCTCTAATGTGCTAACCTGGATCTGCAACTCACTGTAGATTCGTGAACCATATTTCATCTAATGTTTTTTAGCATCAGTTTATATGTAAAGTTGGATGTAAGAATGGGGAAAAAAACCATGAAATGACAATTTAAATATTTACTGACCCAGAATTTAAAAAGCAAAAATAAAACAGCTTTTCTAGTTATTTTAGTTCTCAAAACTAGGTCTGAAGGGCAAGGAAGTCAGAGAAATACAAGATATTCTTGGAATGGACACTAGATCTGAGTATAAATTAGATTCATTTCACCTGTTGGCAACCACGAAGTTTTTCAAGGAGATCCAGTAACTGGATACCTGAGAACTATCCAACTCAAAATTGATTTGGACTATTTGTCAGTGTACTTGACAACCAATTGTGCTGAAATGCCCTTGCTGCCTCAAGAAAGTTTTGATTTATTTATTCAGTTTTTGGGATGTATGTTTTGTTGGGAAGGCTAACACTTATCGCTTATACCTAGCTTCCTTTGATAAAGTGGTGATGTGCGGCTATCTTGAATCACTACACTCCTGGTGTTGACATTCCCACAATGCTGTTGAGAAGGGAGTTCAAAGATTAAGGTCCAGCAATAAAGAATCAAGATTTATGTATAATTATTTTTTCTTGTGAATGTTGTGTATCAGATGCAACGTATCTGATTTATTAGAATTAGCTTTGTTATCACTGATCTATGTCATGAAATTTGTTGCTTTGTGGCCAACTGTACATTTCCACTTCCAAGAGGACCATGACCTTGTTATAGGCTTGCATGCCTCAACGGTCTGGAGAGCTACGTTGGCTGGTGTCAATGCTTTATGCTTTGGTCTCTTAGTAGAGTCACCCATGCCAAATGGGTCAAAGGTTCAAGGCCAGACTAAGCGTGATCCATGGTCCTCCAGTTTGGGGGTCCAGCTCAGGGTTAATAACTCTGACTAGTCAAACAAAGCTGTTACAGAAACAGCAACGAAGAATCCTTCTATCTGTTTGCAACAGTATTCCTGAGTCTCCTCCCGGGACTTGTGTGGCAGACGGTAGTGAAAGCTGAGAGGAATTTCCTGACATGAAGAAAGAAGCCCTAAATACCACTGGAGATGGAAGACCTTCAGTACTGCCCTAAATGGCAGCAATGTAACAAGCAGCAAACTAATAGGTATATTTGCAGGTGAATGTGATGACGTGGAACAGAAGTTTCAAGTTGTGATGGACTCATGAGCTCAATGCCCTTGTCTAATTCAATTGTAGAAATCATGAGTTTGGAAGGTACTGAGCAGAGAATCAGGTGCATTTTGCAGATGGTACATTCTCCACATTTTGTCTTTAACAAAAGGAATAAATAAAATGGTCGCTGGTAAGTCAACAGAGGACTGGATTTTGTCTGGTGCAATTGATCTTCTTGAGTACTGATTGAACCCAATCACAGCACAAAGATACCCTGAGGTCAGTCTGTGTTGAGTGTGCATGTAGTTTTCATTATTATTTTAGAACTTTGCTGCAGAGCCAGGAAGAATAGTCGTAGTTGACCTAAGTGGAATCTAATGAGGTAATCTCTACGTTTCGGGACTGTTTTGAATGGACTAACTGGCAGACATTCAAGGAGGCTGCCACACACAGAAAAGACACAGACCTCGTGGAATATGACTCATTCGTCACTGGCTGCTTGTCTGTGCCGGTGGTGTAGTGGTATCCATACTCAGACTTCAGAACAAGAGGTCCCGGCTCCTTGTTTCCATCTGTGCTGGGGTGAGTGTCAAGCTAGCAACTCGGCCGTGTAAAACAGACAAACGCTAAAGAAATGGCAAGGTTACCACCTGATGTGCCAAACAAAGCATGGGGAGGAACTTCACCAGCTATGTCTGTAAGCCTGTAGATGATGTTGGTACCACAGGAACAGTCAACTCATGGCTGACCAGAAGCCCTGGCTGAACACAGAGTTGCTGTCCCTGCTAAAGCCTGAGACACGGCCTTCAAGGCTGGAGACAGAACAGCTCTCAGAGCAGCAAGGAGAAACCTCATTTTGGGGATAAAGAGGGAAAAGACCCCCTCTGCACAAAAAATTTCAGGAAAACCTGCCCGCTAACGATCTCTGGCATATGTGGCTGGGCACCAAGGGCATTACTGATGATACAAGGAAAAACAGCTTTGACTATATCAGCTACACCACTTCAAGGCAATGTCAGCCACATAGGCTAACCCCTCCCAGGTGAGCAGCCTTTGTCTGCAACAGCAGCAGATGTGAGAAGAACTCTGCAGAGAGCCAACCCCCATTATGCGTCCGGGAAAACAGACGGAAAATAGAAAGAAGAGAATCAGCCATCAGAATGGACAGAGTTGAACTGTTTTATTTTATATCTATATATAGTCATTTTAAGATCAAAATTAAATTTAAAGTAACAACGACAAGCCAATTTTTATGTTTAAGCATTTGGTTCGATTTTTATGATATCACTGGTTGATTCAGTATCACAGGCTGTGGGACTGATTTTCACCTGGCCAAATCAGTGTTTATGGGCTGCTGATGGTTCCTAGACTTTAGAGTCCCATTAACACCAATTAATGCTGCATTCTTTAGCTGCTTAAGCCCCATGGCAGCTGTTTTCCGCAGTTCAGGATCCTATAGCTCTGCAAAACTACTGTTGGTTAGATGTTGGTTATAATTCATGACTCAGTGCCAGGAGAAGACTTGCAGGCCTGTGCAGTGTCTAAGCCACCACTTACGCTGCTGGGCTGGAGTTAGTCAGCTACGACCAGGGGTGGGGACGGGGGTGTTAATTGGGGAAGGAAACACAATAGCGATGTCCAAAGTAATGCAGAACTCCTCACTCCCTTCAGAGACAAGCAATTTTTTGCATTTCTTTGCAAATTAAATTAAAAAAAATTTAGTTGACATGGCTCTCTCTCTCTCTTTTAATATGGGGTCTTCATGGGCCCCTTTTTCACTTTTGATGGCCTGATTCTCCTTCCATGTTTTAGGACCTTGTGGTCTCTTATATCTGAATTTGAGTATGGTTGCTTGCAGTCTTGGTGTTGAGTTTAATCCCAGAATGAGCTTCAGATAAATTCACTAGTCAGAAGCAGGACTTCAACCTGAAATGCCAACAACTCCTTCTCCCCTCCCCCAGCCCATGAGATGCTGCTCGATCCACCCTCCTGCACATTGTTTGTGGCTCCAGGTTCCAGTATCTACAGTCTCTTGTGTCTCCTCACTAGTAAGAGCACGTACCTCTGACTCTAAAATGCCGTTCATTTTCACTTCCTCCAGATCCTGTATGCATAAATCTCTAACTTATGCTTCAGCAGCCTTAGGTTTGACTATTTCACCCTCTTCGGGTTACCGATGATCTTCCAGACACTTGAGGTCTTCCAAATTTCTGCAGCATTTATTCCAATTGATCTCACATTCCATTCACCCTTCCTTCCACTCTTGCTCATGGACCTCACTAGTGCTTCCAGAGCAGTGACACAATAAGAGTTAGTGTTTTCAAATCTTACTTTGGCCTACTCTTCCTTTGCAGCCTTTGTGATTCTGCAACTATCTGTTCCAGTATTTATTCCAGTTTCTAACTGGTCCACCAGTGAGGAACTCAATGATGAAGCGGCTTACAGTTCCTAGCTCTTTCCTGAAGCCTTTCTCCTTGTTTTTGCTCTCCACTTTTAAGATTCTCTCTTGGCCATTTGGTCACACTATATGTCCTTATGTCTCCTTGTTTGAACTACATTTCATTTATTGTTTGAATGTATATCAATTAAGAATCCTGGAGCATTTTATTGTTTTATGGTAGCATATTAATGCAAGTTACTGTTGAAACTTTGGCTTTTCACGTTCAGGTTTTTATGGAGTCTGAATTTATTTATATTGAAAATAACAGACAGAATAATTTTGTGGGCTGTTGGCTACCTTCTGGTAAAAAAAAAACCCTTCCTCTATTCCCCATTCTGGCTTTTTACCTCTTCCCTGCTGCCTATCACTTCTCCCTCCTCCTTTCCTTTCTCCCCTCCTATCAGATTCCTTTCTCTCGAGCCCTTCACCTTTCCCACCAAACTGACTTCACCTGTCATCTTCTAGCGAGCCTCCTTCCCTTCCCCCTACCTTAACTTTCTGGCATCTTCCCCACTTCCTTTCCAGTCCTAAAGAAGAGCCTCAGCCTGAAACATCAACTGTTTGTTCATTTCTACCAGCATTTTTTACGTGTTGCTTTGGATTTCCAGCATCTACAGACTTTCTCATGTTCATGAAGAAATGTTTCACCTTAAATGATTATGGGAAGTGGTTAGGAAAAGATTGCTAGCATCAATTAAAGACAATCAAAATATCCAAGAGATAAGCTTGAAATGGCAGCAAGGGGAATACTCATACTTAATTGCTGCTCTGAAGGGGGTCAACAGGAAGAACTTCATTTAGGTACCCTTTAGAAAGCAGTCCTCTGCTCAGCTTCATAGCAACAGTGGCAAAATAGTGAGAGGCAACGGCATCATTCCAAGAAGCTGGATGCAATGTGGTTGATTCAATGACCTCTTAATGACTATTAAAGCAAGGCACCTGACTCATAAATCTCATTATTCTCTGCCAAACTATGCATTATCTGTGACACCTGTTCTATCCTCATTATCACTTCCTTTACCTTTCACACATGTGTCATCTCTCACACACCAGCAACACTTTGCCACCACAAGAAGCGCTCCCTGAAAATATCTCATCAGGTTAGCACTAATGAGTACAGTCCCTTCTTCCTTGCGGGAAAAGCTGGCACTCGATATCAAGAAGCAGGCAGCCACAAGGTAGGACCCTGTCTCCACAAAGGAAAATGGCCAATGAATTTAGAATATATGGAATAAGGAGTAATGTTTAGACATGGGTTGAGATCTAGGTAACAGACAAAAATCAAAATGGGATAAATGTACTTTTCTTGGGTTGGCAGACTATTATTAGTACGGTACTGCAGGGATTAATGCTTGGCCTCCAGCTATTCACAACCCATCTGAACAATTTGATGAAAGGGATTAAATTTTGTTTTTCCAAGTGTACTGAGGATATAAAATGAGATGGGATTACAAGCGAGGAGACAGATCTTTGCTCAGTACTGTAGTAATTTTATGTATTGCACTGTATTGCTGCCACAAAAATAAACAAATTTAATGACATACGTGAGTAATGGTATACCTGATTCTGATATGGGTCTCTACAGTGAACTAAGAGTCTGAAGGGGGCAAGGAGAGGGGAATCCTGGTTGGGAAAAGAGGAAGGGAGAAGGGAAGCACAAGAGAAACATTCTGTAATGATCAATAAACCAATTGTTTGGATTTCTCAGGGCTGGGTGTGCCTGCATCACCTCCTGCCCTGGCACTCTTCCTCTGCCATGTGCCTCACACCCCTCACCAATCCCAATTATCCTTTCTCTCACAAGGTTTACAGATACACTCCCTGCTCTATATTGATAAATACAGTACAGCTCCCTATTCATATATATAGAGGTGGTGTGCCAAAGACTTCTGCACAGTACTATAGTAATATTATGTATTGCACTACACTGCTACCACAAAAAAAACAGCTGCAGTGCTCCTCCATCACCACTCCACCACTCCCAACATTTTTTGCAAGATTTAAAAATATGCCCTCTGCTCTACATTGATAAATACTGTAAAATACCGTACTGTGTAAAAATCTTAGGCACCTTAGCTATATACAGTATATATACCTAAGAATTTTACACAGTATTGTACAGCATACAATTTTAGCCTTAGAATCAGAATCAGTTTATTATCAGCAGCATGTGATGTGAAATTTGTTAACTTAGCAGCAGCGGTTCAATGCAATACATAATCTAGCAGAGAGTGAAACAGAAATACTGTATATTAAAAAAATGATGTAGTGCCCAAGGTTTCAAAGTCAATTCAGGAATCGGATAGCAGAGGGGAAGAAGCTGTTCTTGAATTGCTGAGTGTGTGCCTTCAGGCTTCTGTATCTCCCACCTGATAGCAACAGTGAGAAAAGGGCAAGCCCTGGGTGCTGGAGGTCCTTAATAATGGACGCTGCCTTTCTGAGATACCGCTCCCTAAAGATGTCCTGGGTACTTTGCAGGCTAGTGCCCAAGATGGAGCTGACTAAATTTACAAAGTTCTGCAGCTTCTTTCAGTCCTGTGCAGTAGCCTCTCCGTACCAGACAGTGATGCAGCCTATCAAAATGCTCTCCACAGTACAACTACAGAGGTTTTTGAGTGTATTTGTTGACATGCCAAATCTCTTCAAACTCCTAATAAAGTATAGTTGCTGTCTTGCCTTCTTTATGACTACATCAATGTGCTGGGACCAGATTAGATCCTCAGAGATCTTGATACCCAGGAACTTGAAACTGCTCACTCTCTCTACTTCTGATCCCACTATGAGGATTGGTATGTGTTCCTGTGTCTTACTTTTCCTGAAGTCCACAATCAGCTCTTTCATCTTACTGATGTTGAGTGCCAGGTTGTTGCTGTGGCACCATTCCACCAGTTGGTGTTTCTCACTCCTGTACACCCTCTCGTCACCACCTGAGATTCTACCAACAATGGTTGTATCACTAACAAATTTGTAGATGGTACTTGAGCTATGCCTACCCACACAGTCATGTGTATACAGAGAGTAGAGCAGTGGGCTAAGTACACGCTGCTGAGGTGTGCCAGTATTGATAATCAGCGAAGAGGATATGTTATCACCAATCCACACAGACTGTGCTCCTCCAGTTAGGAAGTCGAGAATCCAATTACAGAGAGAGGTACAGAGGCCCAGGTTCTGCAACTTCTCAATCAGGATTGTGGAAATGATGGTATTAAATTCTGAGCTATGGTTGATGAACAGCATCCTGACATAGGTGTTTGTGTTGTCTAGGTGGTCTAAAGCCATGTGGAAAGCCACTGAGATTGCATCTGCTGTGGACCTATTGTGGTGATAGGCAAATTGCAATGGGTCCAGGTCCTTGCTGAGGCAGGAGTCCAGTCTAGTCATGACCAACCTCTCAAAGCATTTCATCACTGTCGATGTGAGTGCTACTGGGTGATAGTCATTAAAGCAGCCCACATTATTCTTCTTAGCCACTGATATAATTGCTGCCTTTTTGAAACAAGTGGAAACTTCCACCTATAGCAGGGAGAGGTTGAAAATGTCCTTGAATACTCCTGCTAGTTGGTTGGCACAGGTTTTCAGAGCCTCACCAAGTGCTCCATCGGGACCTTCTGCCTTGTGAAAGTTCACTCTCTTTAAAGACAGTCAAACATCAGCCTCTGAAACGAAGATCATAGGGTCATCAGGTGCACCAGGGATCTTCACAGCTGTAGTTGTGTTTTCCCTTTCAAAGCATGCATAGAAGGCGTTGAGTTCATCTGGTAGTGACGCATCACCCATTACCTCACTCAGGTACATGCCATAGTGGGAGCGCAAGAAAGGTTCACCGGAACTGGTAGTTCTGATGAGCTTTTCTTGCACTCCTGGAGAGTCTGTATTCTCTCCAGTTTAGAAGAATGTGAGACAACCTCATTGAGAATTGCACAATCCTTACAGGGTTGAGAGGCTAGAAAATAGTTCACCTGGCGAAGCATTTAAAACCAAAGGATAATTTCTTAGAATATGGGGTAGAACATTTAGGAAATTGATGAGAAGAGATTTTACCACTGAGATGTAGTGAAAGTTTGATATTATCAATACCAGTCAACTGTAAAGGCTCAGTTTTGAAGTAATTAAAATTTCAATAGATATCTGGATATTAAGGAAATCAAAAGATAGAGGGATAACAAAGGAAAACAGAGCTGAGGCAGAAGAACGGCCATGACCTTGATGAATGGTGGAGCAGGTTTGAAGGGCTAGCTGGACTACTACTTGATCAAAGCAATACACAACAACCTGCGGAAGGAACTCAGCAGGTCAGGCAGCATCCATGAAAATGAATAAACAGTTGACATTTCAGGCTGAGGCCCTGCTTCAGAACTACTAATTCATATTCTCTTACATCCTAGCGAATGAGCACAATATTGATTTAAACATTTTGACGCTGAAATAGAATAGCATAGAATAGTAGGGGCCCTTCACCTTATGATGTTATGCTGACCTTTCTAAACCTCCTCTATGATCCATTTAACCCTGCCCTCCTACACAGCCTGTAGCCTTCTATTTTTCTTATAATCTTGTGGCTAAGAGCATCTTAAAATCCGTATTGTACCAACCTCTTCCTAGCACACCAGGCAGAACATTCCAAGCACCTACCACTCTTTGTATTAAAAAAAACACTACCTCTGTCATCTCCTTAAACTTTCCTCCAGTCAATATAGATGTATGTTCTTTGGTATTGACCAGTACTGTCCTGGAAAAAAAAGGTGCTGGCTGTCCATTTTATCTGCACCTCTCATAATCTTACACATCTCTATTAAGTCACCTCTCATCTTCCATTGCTCCAAAGAGAAAAGCCTTAATTCTCTTAACCATTCCTCACAAAACATGTTCACTAATCCAGACAGTGTCCTGGTAAATCTCGTTTGTACTGTCCCTGAATCTTCCACACCTTTCCTATCGTGAAGTGACCAGAACTGTACACAATAGCCCACGTTTGGTTTAACTAGAGTTTACAGAGCTGCAACATTACCTCTTGAACTGAATACCTTGTTTAATGAAAGTCAGCACACCATATGCCTTCTTAACCACCATATCAAGTTGCACAGAAACTCATGAGAAGTCTATGGACTTGGATTATTTTTATGTGTTAGAATCTTAAAGATTAAGTTTCTTTTGTATGATAGCTCTGAACAAGTCTTAAACTACATCTTGCATTTATCTTTAAAATCATATAGCTGAACAATAGTGAGGAAACTTGCCTTCATTATTTAATGTTCAATTCAATCACAGGCACAAGAGACCCAGTTGATATTTGAGCTGGGTGTTTCAACATTGGCAATGATTTTATCTCTATAGTTATTAGATATGAAAATTAACTTGAAATTTTAGTAAAGCTTCATGCAAGATCAATCGTAAAAAAAACAAATAATTTCTAATGTCTAGGAAGATTCAGCTTCTCCCAGACAACTGAGAAACTGCGTCAGCTGGTTCCTTGACTTCAGGCAAGATATCCAAATCCAGGCCAGAATTACAATTTCATTAACATTACAAATAAATTTGATATTGTATTATTTTATTTACTCTATTAATGCTTTCACTATTTTTTCTGCGATTGCCACACAGCTAGTGAAGTTTAATTTCCTACAAAGTCTGGATCTGTTCCATCTCCTTAAACATATGAGTTCTGCTGGACTTTTCAACTTCCTGTTTGGATCATCATTGTTATAGAACAACAGTAAAGTTCATGGCTTTGGCTCACTGTGACCCAATATGTTGCTTAAAATTATTTCTCAAAAGTATCAGGGAATGGGAAGGCTCCTCTCCAAAGTTTTCCTGTTACATGATACTAACAAAGAGGCCTTCAAAGAAAATACTTTCAGGAGATGATCAAAAAAAGTGATAGAGAAAAGCTTCCTCCATTTACTGAAATATCTGGAGTCCTGAATGTAATTAAGCTCATCACTGCCTTAAATGGGATAAAATCTTTTGCATCCTTCTGAAATCAGATCTCCTCATTTAATTATAAACTCAGTGCTTAATGCTTATTGTGAAGTGGAAGTTGACGCTGCCAATTCTCACTAACATAGTCAAAGTTAAATTTATGATAATAGGTACAAGTAAGCACAGGTGTGATGGAAAAACCTACAGCAGCATCACAGGCACAAAGCTCCCCCTACTCTTTCACCCATGGCCCTCTATCCTTTCCTATCAGATTCCCCCTTCCCAGCCCTTAATCTCTTTCACCAGTTGACTTCCAAACTCTTTGCGTCACCCCTCCTACTCTCCCAGTTGCACCTATCACCAACTACCTTCTACTTATTCCTCCCCTCCTTCAACATACTTACTCTGACTTCTCATCTCTCCTGATGAAGGGTCATTTTATGTGTATTTCTTTGATTTCCTGCATCTGAAGATTTCCCCTCTACTGTAGTGCAGTATGATCATAATGAGGTAGTGATTAGGGTTGAGCAGATTGGTTTAAGAACCAGATGGCTGAAGGAAGTTCTTCTTGAATCTGGTAATGTGGGACTTCAGGCTTCTATACTCAAGCCTGATGGTATAGCCTGGATGATGGGGATCTTCAATGATAAATGTTGCCATTTTAAGGCAGTGCCTCATGCAGATCCTTTCAAAGTTCAAAGTGAATTTTGTTATCAAAGTGTGCGTGTGTGTGTATGTATGTATATATATATAAATATATATATATATATATATATATATAAATATATATATATATATATATATATATATATATATATATATATATATATATATATATCACCATCTACAACCCTGAAATTCATTTTCTTGTGAGCATACTCAGCAAATCTATATAGCCATATAACAATTACAGCACGGAAACAGGCCATCTCAGCCCTTCTAGTCCATGCTGAACGCTTACTCTCACCTAGTCCCACCTACCTGCACTCAGCCCATAATCTTCCATTCCTTTTCTGTCCATATACCTATCCAATTTCTTTTAAATGACAAAATTGAACCTGCCTCTACCACTTCTACTGGAAGCTCGTTCCACACAGCTACCACTCTGAGTAAAGAAGTTCCCCCTCGTGTTACCCCTATAGAATAGTAACTATAACAGGATCAATGAAAGATCAGCCAGAAGGCAACAAACTATACAAATGCAAATATAAATAAATAGCAATAAATAACAAGAACATGAGATGATAAGATAAAGAGTTCTTAAATTGAGATCATTAGTTGTAGGAAAACGTCAATGATAGAGCAGGTGGGTGTAGTTATCCCCTTTTACTCAAGAGCCTGACGGTTGAGGGGCAGTAACTTTCAATGATGGGAAGGGTGTGTTGGACTGAGTCCAGTATTCTCTGCAACTTTTTAGCTTCCTGCAGTTTCTACTCACTTCTAACAAAGAATCCAGCATTATAACATAACAAATGTTGCCTAATGGTTTGTACTGATACTGTGGATCCATTTTAAACATCAGCCAATTTTTGATGGATGGACATTAAACAGATCTCAGGACTCATTGACACCTACAACAAAAGGTCCCTGATCTTTTAAGTCCCAATTACAAAATGGATAAAATCTAGGTCAGAAAGTGTAGAACTAATCTCTCCAGTACTGACCCTGTTGGGATCTACTGGTGTGATCTGACTGTCTGCTGAAGACTTTCATTCATCACAGGACATTTCTAGTGCTCAAATTCAAGTTTATGGCCCTTAAGCTGCAGGTCAGCAGATGGTTGTATCCTAGCTTTCCAGTCAACTTACATTGAACTGGACAATGAATTAGGCCAAGTCAACTATGAAGCTGGCTGGAAGAATGGATGTTCAAATCCTGCTTCTACTTCCTTGCTTCTTACTCATCCTCCGGACATAATGGTGATTAGAGCAGCTAAGGAGTTGCCTTAAAATCCTAGTAGCAGTCTTAAGTTCCAAACCAGGTATCTGTGTCACTTAGAAATGTTATAATACCTACCAGTGTTTTTTCTAATAGTATATGATGTCAAGGATTTGTGGATAACTTTTGGAAGAAAATGAATCTTAGGGTTGTGTATGGTGACTTATGTACTTGGATAATAAATTTTACTTTGAATTTAGAATGCCATGGAATTATATAATTTCTCTTAACTCAACAATTATGAGAAATTTGGGTAGTTACAAGGATGGGAAATGTATGGAAGGCTATGAGCCGGGTACAGGTCGATGGGACTAGACAGAATAATAGTCCAGCACAGACTGAATGGACCAGAGGGCCTATTCTATGGCTCTATAAAGTTTATAAAAACAAAACGTTTTATCCCAACTTGCCAGTGCTTATGTTTCACATGAGTCTTTATCTCTTTCACTTCATCTAACCTTATCAACAATACTTTCTGTTCAGTCATTTTGTACAATGATGCACATTTCTGTTAGACACATCAGTGTTATTCTAGAAATGGTTTCAGTACTCCTGAAGATTGTTTCATGGAAATATCTTTTGCCAGGTGCAGTACAGCTCTTCTGTATATTAGTCATCCCCTTCTTTAATTGGCTTCCCTGGAGGACCAGGATTGAACATGGAAAATAACATGCTTGCAGTCCAGATCAGGCATGGCAGATACAAAAATAACGTTCAGAAATATTTTACTCATTTTACATGGAAGAAACAGATGGGCACAAGTTCAATTTCCCAGAGCTTTTCATTTGCTGAATTTTAATCTGCTAATCACCAGGAAAAAAAATTCTGCACTCCATAATCGATGCTAGAATTTAAGTGACATTGAAAATGTTCCATTAATTTAAGAACTTATTCGCACAGATTCTTATGCAGGTGGTGGGTAACAATTAAACTGCAGCTGGAATTGCAAGTGATAGGTTTTTGGTAACTGTCCAGAAGCTTTGTCACTGATTGCTTTCCTTTGTGGCAAAGCATTATTGTGGTGAAGATGTACTCTTCTAGAAATGCTGAAGCAAAATTCCTGCAAATGCTTGAAAGCTAAATAAAAAGCATTAAATACTATGAATACTCAATACATCAGGCAGCTACCATGGAAGGAATCAAACAGAGGGAACATTTCAGTTAATGCCCTTTCCTCAGTTTAATAGAAGCTCTTTGACCTGAATTATTGACTTTGTTTCTTTCACTGTGCTTACTCTTAGGAATTTTAGAAATGAATTGGATCTACTACTCATTGCTTTTTCAAGCCTCTTCCAAAATATGTTATATAGATTATCAATTTGTATGAGAATGTCATTGGCAAGATTAGTAAGTCTGCAGATGATGCTAATGTTGGTAGCAAACTGGACAGTTTGGAAATATACCTAAGCTTATGACAAGATCTATATTAACTGCGAAAGTACGCAAAGAAATGGCAAGTAGAAATTTAACTGTGAAGTGATGCTCTTTTGGAAGTATAACTAGGGAAGGATATACACAGAGAATGGTAGGGCCCTGGGAGCCTCAAGATATTCTGCAGATGCTGGAAATTTTGAGCAACACACAATGCTGAGGAAACTCAGATGGTCAGGCACCATCTAAGGAGAAAAATGAACATTCAACATTCTGGGCCTGGTGTAAATGGAGAACTATGAGTACATGTAGCTTGTTTCCTGAAAGTGGTGACACAGTTATACAGGGTTATGAGGAAGGCATATAGCATGCTTACCTTCATAGTCGAGCAATGAGCAAAAGAGCTGCGATAGATACCACATTATAGTTGAAAAAAGATGCTAATGAGACTATACCTAGAGTATTGTATATTGTGATCATCTAACCATGGGATTAAGTTAGAGATGGTACTGAATTGAGTCACAAGGATGTTGCTAGGACGGGAAGACTTGGGCTGGAAGGAGTCACCAGGAAAGCAGAGGCTGTTTTCCCTGGAAAGGAGGAGGTTGAGAGGTGACTCTGTAAAGATGTACAAAATCGTGAGAGGTATAGATAAGGTGAGAGGTCACAATCTTTACCCAGAGTAGGACGTCTAAAACCTGAGGTCCCAGGCTTGAGATGAGAGGAGAAAGATTTAAAGGGGACTCGAGAAGCAACTTTTTCACACAGAGGATGATGGACAAATGGAACAAAGTGCAAAGGGAGTGGTACAGGCAGGTACAATTATAGAGTTTAAAAAACATTTAGATTAATGCATACATAGGAAAGGTTTTGAAGGGATATTGGCCAAACACAGGCAATTGAGACTAGCTCAGGGAGTCATTTTGGCTGGCATAGATGAGTTGGGCTGAAGGGCCCACTTCAGTGCTGAATAACTCATAACTCATAACTCAATGAACATAAACAAACATGTTTGCGTTTTATTAAATGACAACACCTAACTGTGCACAGAGGATAATCAATCAGTATCAAGTATTCTCCAATACCCTGTACATAAATATCTGGTAGTTAGCAATCTTTTGGTCATTTACTTGCTTGGGAAAGAGCATTTAATCTAGTCTACTTAGCAGCTGGCAAGGCCACCTACAAGAAGCCAGCAGGTTGCTTTTTAACATATGCACATCACATCCTGAGGAAGTATTTGGAAAGTGACTTCATTTCTAACTCAGCACCCTGAGTGACAAGCAGTGGTGAGCTTCCAGGCAGCCAACCCACTGGGGTATTGAACTTGGGCCAAGAGAGCTTCAAAGAGGTGAATTTATAATTTTAGTCTTGCATTTTACTTGTCAAAACATTAACTTTACAAGAGATCCTGAGTTGCTGTTTACTAACAAATTAGTGAATGACATTACGTTGTGATTTCTGACATGTTGTACAAGAATTAAAGCACTGGCTGACTCCAGAGATACAAACTGGACAACGTATCATATTCACTTCAGAAAGCTTTTGTATAAGCTTACTATCCTTTAGCACTTACAAGTCTGTTTTCACAAGGAATGCTGTTCATCTTGGTCAATTAGTTTTTTTTCCCCCAACTTAGAGCACTTAGATAAATGAGGCCACACTCAGTTTGAAGGAGCAACAACTTGTATTCCATCTGGGTAGCCTCCAACCTGATGGCATGAACATTGATTTCTCAAACTTCCTGTAATTGACCCCCCCTCCCCCTTTACCATTCCCCATCCCTGGTCCTTCTCTCACCTTATTCTCCTTATCTGCCTATCAACTTCCCCTGGTGCTCCTTCCCCTTCCCTTTCTTCCATGGTCTTCTATCCTCTCCTGTCAGATTCCCTCTACTCTAGCCCTTTATATCTTTCACCAATCAACTTCTCAGCTCTTTACTTCACTCCTCACCCTCTCCCGGTTTCACCCATCATCTACAACCTTGTACTTTTTCCTTCCCGTCCCCCAAAACATTGAAAGTTTACTCTTTTCCATAGATGCTGCTTGGCCTGCTGCGTTCCACAACATCTGTGTGTGTTAGTTAAGGGGGCACACTTTATTAAACTTTTAAAATTGATATCAGCACATTTTTTACAACATGTACATTATAGACACATCTTTTCAAATGACTTCCTTTGATCACTATGGAAAGCAACATTTGATAACTGTCCATATTGTTGTTTATTAAAGCTCAGTCTTATTTCCAACAAATAGTTTTTGCCACCATATGAAAAGATTAAGTAAAATCCGATTTTATTTCAGCACAATAATACTTCACACACAATCAAACTGAATTTCCCCCCCTCCCCCACTCATTCCTACTCCTGAAGGAAGTAGAGCAATTGAGGAAAAGAAGAAGAAACACTGATCAGTGATGGAAATCCATCTCTGAAGTTAATCGAGGCAAGTGTAACTGATATCCATAATCCTGGTTTTAGCCCACCTACCTTCTGTAAACTAGGATGTCCTTAATTTGTAGATGTTTGAAGAATTGCAGAAAATCCATTCTTACCCATTATAATGGTAGCATATTCCAGAAGTCCATTAACTGTATAAAAAATGAGTACTTAGTGGTATTTAACTTACACAGAGAATGTTAGGTGTGCAGATCATGCTGACAGATGTGGTGAAAGAAGGCAGATACATTTGGAATATTTAAGAGATTCTTAGACTGGCACATGGATGAAAGAAAACTGGAGGACTATGTGGAAGGAAAGGGTTAGATTGATCCTGGACTAGGTTAACAAGTCAGCTCAACATAGTGGGCCAAAGGGCCGGTACTATGCTATGTTCTAACTTATTTCCTAATTTAATAATGTGCACAGGAGCCTTCTTCTACTTCTTCTTAATATATCCACTACGACAGAGACTAATAGTCTCAAACTTTAAAGAACACAACCACGTCATACATTCTAGACAGAAGCAGGGTAAATATCTCTTGTTGATTGAATCTATCTCAATATCCTCTGGAATTTAAACTAAACTTCAATCAGATTGACTTCTCTTGGAAATTTTTAAGGCTCTCTGCCATATTAAAATTATTTTTGCCTGTTATGCCGCAACCACTTAGGACAGCAATAAAATGTCTGTCGGTAACGTTGCACGTAGATGTAGAAGGATACTTCTTTACTGTTTTTGTAAGAGCTTTCAGTTTCGTTTTACCATGCAGGATTGTTAGCCTTGAGCTGAACCTTCAAACTTGGAGTACCAGTGGACCACTGTTAGTCTGGCCTCTACCCTTTGACCTGTTTGGCATGGGTGACACTAACTAGAGCCAAAGCATAAAGCTTTGACTCCAGCCAACATAACTCTCCAGGTCATTGAGGCACACAAGCCTCCAAACCATCTTGGTTGTGGTCATCTTGGGGGAGCTCCATGACGGAATATTACAAAAACTGTTTCATATTTAGTTTTCCTGACAAATCTGATCTATTTCAGTGAGGAGTCTGCATTTTATCTCAGTATCCTAACAACACACTTAATACCTTCTCAACCTTTGCAACAGTTCTTTGAGTGGCTATATTTTGTGAATTCCAGGCAAGAATCACTTTCTTATTTAGAAGCCTGAACACTCTCTACATAGAGCCAGCATCCTCAAGAAAATATTGGTACTGTATATCTGCCAATATTGAACATCTTTTTGTTTACAATTTAGTCCATTCTCCTTACGTCTACAGACAAGTTTATCAGTAATGCCACCGGAAATAATCATTACAAGGGAATGTGTACATTGTTTAAAATTATTAAAGTTATAAAAATTAGTGAAGATCAGCAATTTTAAAATTGATCTTTATAAGACTCTGCTTTTGAATAACCCCTCACAGATTTACAACCATAAAGAGCTGGCACAACATATAATTTCTTATTAAAATCTGTCCAGCAGTCCTGATGTTAACTGCTTAATGTGTGGTATATAATGAATTTGAAAATCAACTTGCACATGGGTTACTTGAATTTGAATCAATTGATTTGTGATATTTGAGTTTCTAAGTTTCATATCATCATTTCTCCTGCTGCTGCATGAGGTCACATTCACCCATCTGATTGGTGTCTAGTTTAATGGCTAAGTGATAAACAACAAGAATGAGAAGAGAAATGCCGACAGACTAGTCTGGATTCAAGTGACCAGTATGTACACGTTGACTAAGTAAGACTGAATGCCTGATAACCTGATAGTATGGGGATTTTTATAGTTCTTTCATGTGCACATATACACGTAAGTGACTCCATAGCAAGCAGCGGCTGGAAACCATGCCCCTTTCAAAATTATAATGGCTTCCTATTTCAGGCTACTTTCACATAGAGTGGGAAAATTGGCTTCCAGTCAGAATCATCCGTATTTATAGAGTCAAGAATTATATAGGATAGAATCTGGCCCATTTAAAGATCCTGTGTATTTTCTAGCCAATGAAGATCGCCAGCCACACCCTACTCCTTCAGTGTCATCATGAGGATATGGCCACAATCATCATGAGGAAATGTTGGAGATGGATTGGGCACGTGATGAGAAGAGGGGGCCAACTCCATCATCAGGCCAGCACTTTATTAGAGCCCTGAAGTGTGGAGGAAACATAGGAGACCAAAGACAACTCGATGCCATACCATAGAGGCAGAAATGAGGACCCTGAGCCACACCTGGGGCACGATAGAGAAGATGGCCAAGGACAGACAGAGATGGAGGACCTACATTGCTGCCCTAAGCACCAGGACAGTAACAGGCAGTAACTAATTGTAATCCAATTCCCTTCTGAACCTCAATAAATAAATAATCCTACTACAATTTCCAGTGGCCACTTAACCTGTATATCTTAGAGATGTGAGAAAAAATGCCAGAGCATCCGATTGAAAATCATTCATTTGGAGATAGACTGTGCAAACTGCACAATTACTGCATCAGGCTTCAGGTGGAAGATCAGCCTCCAGCTGTAGGTATTCACATCAATTTTTTTTATTGGTGTGAAGTGAAACCAGTTTTCACAGGTAAAAATACCAGTAAATATCAAGACAATGCACTGACATTGTTCAGAACTGATGATGTCTGAGCTGCCAGAATTAAAAGGTTCAAAGGTTTATTAATGATCAAAGCATGAATCCATATACAACTCTTGAAATTTGTCTTCTCCAGATAGCCATGAAACAAGGAAAGAACACGAAAGCCAGTCAGAGAGAAACACCAAACCCATCCCCTCCCCCTCACAACAAGAACAGCATCCCTCCCCCACTCAAAACACAACAGAACATCAACCCCCAAACACCCTCCCCTGGTAACACAAAACAGAAAAGCAACAGGCGATTCAAAAAAAAAACAGAATATAAAAACCATGTCAGAAAAAGTCCACAGTCCTTAGCCCAATCCATAAAGGCAGATTCACGATACCATCCTACGATATCAGCTATATTCATCAAAAGATCGGGACACCGCACGTGGCAGAGAGGCCTACCCGCCTGACACAGTGATAGGCCGCTCACGGGTTCCTTCACCGGCAGCGATCAAAATGAAGGCAACCGGGGCTGAACTCTCACTCGCCTTCAGCATTCACCTCGATGTCTCAATCCTCTTCAATATTGCACAATATCCTATCAGTATAAACATTTATAACCACCAGATGCTGTTCTCTAAGCCCCATCCAGATACAAATAACATCTGGTCTCCTTTTGTACAGAGCTTCAGCACAATATACCCCTGAGAACAAAACAGACACAATGTTGAAAAGTAGAACTGCAAACCAAGGGGCTATTAGAGGATTTATTGCACTTTGGGTGTGGTGTCATAAATCCAAGAGAAGTGGAGCAATGGCTGCCAAATGTGAATTTCAACAGCATGTTGTTTTTAAAGGTTATAACCCAAATGATGTACATTCAAGTATTCTTTACATAATTAATCCAGTGTGAAAGTAAGGGGAGTGCTGGAGTAATTCCAGTTCGGTTTAAAAATAACTTGGCTGTGGTGATGAAAGTTTTTTTAGCATTAAAGCAAAATAATATGGGATTAATACACTTTGTTTTTTTTCTTGAACCAAGCCAAAAGTATTTATTTAGAAATTTTCAAAGCTGCTTTGAAATAAATAAGTAATATTGAGTTGAGAATTAATGGCGAGCCCTTTCAAAAGTCGTAAACTAGCTGAAGTCAAGTTATCAAGGGCCACGGTTTCAAGTATGCTTGCTCTGGACCCACTGTTGCAAACATGTAATAAAGCAGCTCCATATGTTTGCATATATACTCAAACTAACTCTAAAACTCCACATAATATCAGATTATGAACATGCAGTCATTTTTACTTTGCCAAATGCAGCATGTTAGCCACGAGTTTCCGGTTGGGCTTGATAGGCATTTAATTTCACATTCTAGATGTCTATAGCTTAGTCATACACTGGACACTAATCTCATTGCTGGATCACTGCCTCTAGTAAAGTAGCAGGAGATTCTAGGAACTGGAGGTTTAATATCATATGCATCACTAACTAGCCTTGAAAATGTACCTAAGTAGTTTCTCAATTAACTTAAGGTAAGTTTCTTTGTTAAGAAGAATTTTTTTCCAATTGGACTTCAAAAATAGTTTATCTAGGGTGTATTCATTTCTGATGCAGTTTTTGTAATTGCTTTGTTACTACTTTCTGCATGCAATATAATGTGCAAAATTAGGAATATGATAACTAAAACAAGATAGCAATGGAAATGCATTCAGAAATAATCAATGATCATACAAATACTTTAATTTAGACTTTATCTTGTTTATTATGAATAGTTAATATCACCAATAAATTGTATACATATATATATAAATGTATTGCTTGCCCTTTGGCTAATATTGTTCATTAGACTTTCAAGATCCTACAAATATATGTGCACAGCTCTGTGACCAGTCTATTGACCATTTCTCTGATCTTGCTCCTATTCCTTCTCAGTTTGTCCTTGACTTAACCATTTTCTCTTGCCTCAGGCTTGTCTGATTTGGACTAAATCCTTGGTATTCCATTCCAAATTGACATGAAAAGCTTGTTCCATCCATTTTCAGGACACAGCCTGAGTTTATGAGAAGCAGAAATGGCTCCTCCAGTGAATCAGGGGTAAAGGCAGAATTTCCAATATATGACCAATGGAAAACACTGCCAGAAGTTACAGTGTAAGCCAATACACCCAGCCAATACCTTGTAAGCCAATACACCCAGTAGATATTAATCCAATCAATCAGTGGTATTTAGCAAACTGGCCTGTCATACCATCCACGGTTTGATGGGACTTCATATCTTGATGATCAGTAAGATAACTCCCAAGTGAAAGGCCTAGATTATTCCTTTTTCTTTAAATCTGATGAAGCAGAATTATGAGTAAATCAGGCAGTGTTGGCTGATGAGATCTGATATGAAGTTATTCTCCTCTATCATCCAGCCAAGAGCATTTTTGATCTTTTTTAACCTTCTGAGGTTTACAAATGACAGAAATACTGGACATAGGGCCAAGATCAGTCATGAATTTTTCTGGCATTACACTTTTCTAATTGAATCTTAAGACTACACAGTATGGTATCCATTCACATACACTTCGTTCATTTTTCTTGATTCAGATTATTACTTTCCCTCAGTATCTCTGAACAAAGCCGATTTGTGCCTTGTAGTGTTTTTCAAAAGGCCAAATTAGACAAATTGCCCCAAATAACCACATTATTTTAATAAGAACACCGGATATGAATTTAAACACCTAGAAATGGTGGGCGAAGGCCAAATTACATGTTAAAATTTAAAAACCTCAATCCAATTCCAAACCTCCCACCTGCAGCTTTAAAAGGGTTGAGAAAAGGGCAAAAAGTCAACCTGGTCCCAAAGGCAATAATTTAATCACATACTGCAGTATTATAAACTTAAGACCTCTGATTTAACCCAGACTACAAATTCTGATCGGGTCTGCTGGGATCTCCAAACCTTAAGAAATAAGGAAGCTCGAAGGCCTGTAATGCCAGCTTTCTCAAAATGGATGAAAACTTTATGGTGCTACTAAAGATTTGGAAAGGCAAGGAAAAATGCTCTCAGGTTTCCTAGGGCTCCTATTTAACTCTAATGTGACTGAGATTGGAACCAATTGCTCTCTCCAGGTTTACAATCCTCTTGAGTTTTGCCATTCAGAAGTCCCCGCCCCATGTAATCTGACATCCTCCACTTTCAATCAAATTGTGAGATAAAGCACTCTTGTCCAGCGGTCTGATTCTTTTCCCAGTGTTGGAAATAGGACCTACGCACTTTTATTGTCTGGCTTGGTGTCTGGCCCACCTGACTGAACATAAGCATTGTAGTCTGGCTGAATTCCAAATGATCTACCTGTGAAGAAAATAATGTGCATACTTCTGCTACTAAGCAACAGCAGGAGATTTATGGAAGACATGCATAAGGTAATTTGTAATGCAGAGAAATTTAGAGAGAAATATCATGATTTCAAGTCTTCAGCAGCTGATGACCTTGATGACCTGGCCATCAGAGGCTAAAGTTAGAAATCTACTAGTTGCAGAATTGGAAGAGCATAGTTATCTAGCATGGGTTCTGAATCTGGGGGAACTAGAGGGCAGCATATAAGGTACTACAACTAACACATCTTTCAATAAACATTTGCTGTAATCATGTTTGTTAACATTATTTAAATCCAAGAGGGAAAAAAAAGGCAATATTTATCTTTCACAAAACCATTTGAAATCGTGTCATTGGTAATGTGGTAATTGGAAAGTGTTTAGACTCTTCTGAGCCAAGGCCAGTGTTTTCTTCACCACAATGACAATGTATTTTTAAAACTTGTTTTCTGTAAGAATCACTTACATTTTGAAAAGCATGAGTAAAATTTACATCTTAAATGAGTCTATATATTGTATTTTGTGATATTTTCCCTCTCCTACTTTATATTGAAATCCACAAGTTGACAGATACTGACAACAAATATATACTAACTCTGCTATATAAACTAATCTATAACTCTCAATTGTATGACAGAATATTTTTTTTTAGTTTTCACATGAAAATTTAAAGATAATGAAAAAAAAGCAGTCTTTTACATTTAAAAAAAGTCTGATAAATACTCCATTTGCTGCCCAGGAAAAAGCAACAGATTTATATCCTTTGTTCATTCAATATTTTCAATAAAGTAATTTTTTAGAAGTCTATGTTAGTTTTGTAAGTGGTTATTAAATTTATTTAACATTTTGCCTTAAATACCACAGTAGTTCACAACTGATCCCTGGAAAGGAGTGCTTTATCTCACAATTCGACTGAGAATGGAGGATGTCAGAGTACACGGGTTGGGGACTTCCAAATGGCAAAACTTGAGTGGGTTGTAATTGTGGAGAGGGCAACTGTTTTCAATCCCAGGCACACTGGGATTAAATAGGAGCTCTAGGTAAAATTATATTTGCCTGAAGTTCATTGATTATGCAAATCACTGTGTCAAGATGTGGTAAGACAAGGATGTGTTTTGTACGCAAAGGCTACAAGTAATAAATAGGAGTAATTTAAAACCATTAGACAAGACATATAGTTTTTCTATTATTTTGTGATGTAGTATGACATGTGGTTCATTAATGATAAAAATCAAAAATGATCATATATTACCCAACCAATTGCATAATAAATAATTTTCTGCTTGTTCGCAATATAATTATCATCTTACACAAGAAGTCATCAAAATTGAAGTTATTGGTAGAGTTATTAACCATTTTTCCCCAGTTTTGCAAAGTAACTAAATCTACTCTTATTTCATTCCTACATTGCATTGTTGCTGATGTGACAAATAACTAAAGTAAAGATATCCTATTCTACATTAGTTCTAATGATTTTAAGTCAGATTATAATCCTAAGTAATTTTAAGCAGGCAACAATTAAATCACTATTGCTTTGGCACATTTAAAACCACTTTCAGTTTAAGTTCAGTATAGCTATCATGAGAAGCTCATATAATTTTCAGTACTCAACCCTTTCTATTTTATATTTTGAATTTGTATTTCCTTGATTTCTTTCCTTCCCATAAAATTGAATGTGTCAGATTCTTATCTCAAAAAGATTAACTCTTGATGTAAAAATGCTTTTCACAATGTAAGATGATTGCTACTTTGTTGACTGATCTTGATGAAAAGTGTTTGAATATCAACCATTTCAATAATTCCATGCTTATTTCATGTCACCAAACAAAATGCTTGTGGCAAATAATTAACTTGGTAAATAGTTTCCATGACTTACTCATACACACATTGTAATCAGAATCAGATTTAATGTTACCAGCATATGTTGTGAAATTTGTTGTTTATGTCATACAATGTTTACATAATAATCACGTAACTGTGTGTTTTTCTCTGTTTTGGAATGGTAAATGAGTAAACTATCAGTTCAAATAAAATTATTATAGAATAAGGCTTAATATAATTGGAAACATCGGTAACAGGTCACACCAAGGTAAGTGCAGTAAAAGCTACATATTAAAAGAGCATCTAAAATACAACTCTTAACTAATTATTTACTTGTCAAAGAAAATTGGGGCAGCACGGTAGCATAGTGGTTAGCACAACACTTTATAGTGCCAACGGCTGGTGGTTCAATTCCTGCCTCTGCCTGCAAGGAGTTTGTACATTCTCCCCATGACTACATGGGTTTGTTCTGGATGCTTCAGTTTCCTCCCACAGTCAAAGACCTAC
The DNA here is from genome assembly GCF_030144855.1 of Hypanus sabinus. Taxonomy (NCBI): domain Eukaryota; kingdom Metazoa; phylum Chordata; class Chondrichthyes; order Myliobatiformes; family Dasyatidae; genus Hypanus; species Hypanus sabinus. The sequence continues at coordinate 100,557,584 of NC_082710.1, read as the reverse complement.
TGGTTGGTAGGTTAATTGATCATCATAAATTTTCCCATGATTAGGCTAGGATTAAACTGGGGGTTTGCTGGGCAGCACTGATCAAAGAGCTGGAGGGGCCTATTCCACGCTGTTTGTCAATAAATAAATAAATGAAATAAATGAAAGTAGTATGTGATGCCATGTTATAACAGTGTACTAGGTCTATATCAATTGATATTCTGAAAAACAACAATTGTAATATTATGTTATTTATAAAAGATTGGTTGGCTTTCTTTCCATAAATTCTTTTCCAGAATCAATGATACATGACTGTTATTCTAAGTTCATCCTATCAAGGCAGTTGAAGATTTACTCTAATCACTCTGCAAAGTGATGGAGAATTTCCTTTAGCAGTACCTCTTTGAATGTACTAACAATATCATTATATTGGACCAGTATTTTGTTCATCAATACGTTCATCCCACAATATTGCACTGTGAACCGAACTGTTCTTTTACACTATTCATTGGATGAGGTTGCTGCTCAACCTTTTACTGTTATTCAGTAGTGATTTTGTTTTATTGAGTATTTTAGCATATAATAAAATTCTACTTACATTAGAGAGTGAGGAAGAGGAAATAATTTGATTTTGGAGTTTACATAATATACAAAAATCCTTTTTGAAATTTTGTTTATGTGGTTTCAGATGTCACTTAAACCCACTTAATTAAATTACAGATCTGCTGCTGAAGGGATAGAGGAAATGTAGAAAAGAATGGAAAAAGTGCATCAAAGAAGATGAAGTAAGGTGGGAGGAGGCTAGTGTCGGACAGCTGCACTGAATAATTTATTCTGTGCTCTCACTCTAAGTGAAACATACAGCGCTGTACAAAAGTCTAAGGCTCGTGTATACATAGCTGGGGAGCCTAAGACTTTTGCGCAGTACTGTAGCAATTTTACGTATTGCACTGTACTGCTGACAGAAAATAAAACACATTTCATGGCGTAAGTGAACAATGATAAATCTGATTCTGATATGCATCTCGTTTGTGGATTGAGAGTCGGAAAAGGGCATTGAGAGAGAATTCATGGTTGGGAAAAGGGGAAGGGAGACAGAAGAGAGTGGGAAGCATCAGGGAGACAGTCTGCTCTGATCAAAAAACCAATTGCTTGGAATCAAATGACCTTGCCTGGTGACTCAGGTCAGCATGTGTCTGCATCCTCACTCCCCACCCCCAACCTATGCTCCCGGCACTCCTTCTCTGCCACCTGTCCCACACCCCTCCCACGCGCTCCACCCTTGCCATTTCCAACATCCTTTACTCCCACCAAATTTACAAACTCGCCCTCCACTCCACATTGACAAATACAGTACTGTGAAAGTTGTTCAAATCATAACAATTTTAAAACATGTCTGTGCACTTTTCAAATGGAATTGCAATTGCAGTTTCTTTAGTTTAAAGGGAACCCTTAAAGAGACCAAAATTGGAATCATAGTCTGGGTTTCCTTTGGCTCACAATGTTATGTTATACTGGTAGATACCATTCTGTTTGTCCATGCCGTGTTCAGTTATTAATCTTGTCAGGCTATAGATGCACAGGCTTTCACTTGAAATACTCACTTTTCTCATTCCGTCTATCTGAACAAAGTTAATCCCGATGTTCCCTTCCCCCAGGTTTAAAAATGGCAATTTTAAATGAATTACTTCATGGTTAGACTGCCAATAGGTAGAGTAAATGTGTAATATTCACATAAGAGAAAGGTATTTCAGAATCTGAAGTAGTTTCAGCATTTGTTTTTGATGATTTAAATTTGGGTGTAGACAGAAAGGACATGCTTTCAATGCTGGTGACATAAGGTTAGAGAATGAAACAAGGAGGACTATAATAGACTTCATTGAATTATACTCAGGTGGGTAGATTTCACCATCCAAGTAAGAATCAAGGATTCTTTCATTTTTGCAGGGTCTTTTTCAGAAGCTCAGAGCATTCCAAAGTATTTTACCTGCAAAGGAGAATTTCTGAAGTTCTGTCAAGTAGGAAAGCATTCAGAATCAGAATGAGAATCAGGTTTATTATCACCGGCATGTGGCGTGAAATGTGTGAACTTAGCAGCAGTTCAATGCAATACATAATCTAGGAGAGAAAAAAAGTAATAATAAATACAATAATAATAATAAATAAACAAGTAAATCAATTATGTATATTGAATAGATTTTTAAAAAATGCAAAAACAGAAATACTGTATATCTTTTAAAAAGTGAGGTAGTGTCCAAAGATTCAATGTCCATTTGGGGATCGGATGGCAGAGGGGAAGATGCTGTTCCTGAATTGCTGAGTATGTGCCTTCAGGCTTCTGTATCTTCTACCTGATGGTAACAGTGAGAAAAGGGCATGCCCTGGGTGCTGGAGGTCCTTAATAATAGACGCTGCCTTTCTGAGACACCGCTCCCAAAAGATGTCCTGGATACATTGTAGGCTAGTGCCCAAGATGGAGCTGACTAGATTTACAACCTTCTGCAGCTTCTTTCGGACCTGTGCAGTAGCCCCTCCATACCAGACAGTGATGCAGCCTGTCAGAATGCTCTCCACGGTACAACTATAGAGGTTTTTGAGTGTATTTGTTGACATGCCAAATCTCTTCAAACTCTTAATAAAGTATAGCCACTGTCTTCCCAACACATCCCAACAAAAAAACTGTAATTTTTAAAATGTTGTTGTAGCATTTGGATCACAAATGTAAGCACATAGCTCTCTCTTTAAATAATTTTAATCTTAAAACATGACTGTCTTATTTTTAGAAATATTTAAGGGAAGAGGCATATAAATCACTCAAGCTAAATAGAAATAGCTTTTAAAATAGCATCTAGGATTGACTTATAATTATGAAGACAAATTTTGCATTTTCATTTTTTCTCATTATTTTGAAAAGTACATTTTTGACTTTAATATTAGTCCAGCCAACAGCATAATTAACTATTCAGGGATATCATGTGGCTTATTATGTGCATTTTACAAGATCAAGTCTTCCCCTTCTGAACACTTCAAATACAGCAGATCTCTAACCTAATCAGAGTGACCCTAGGAGCTAACTCTAAAGCAGTGAATTACTGGTAATTGTAAGAGACTAGACACAGATTGTGATAGGCTATATTGATAAATGTTTCTACAGACAGCTTTGATTTTGTTAATCCTGCAAGCATTAGATACATGAGATAGCTTGGTCAAATAAAAGCTTTATTACAGTAAAAAAAAGACCATAAGGCATAGGGGTAGCATTCAGCCCATCGAGTCTGCTCCACCATTTCATCATGGCTGACCCATTTCCTTCTCAACCCTATTCTCCTACCTTCTTCCCATAACCTTCCATGCCCTGACTAGTCAAGAACCTATCAACACGCCAGAGAAAATAATCCAAGTTTGCCCAACCTCTCCTTGTATTTAATGTACTCCAGTCTAGGCACAATGCTAGTGAAGCTCTTCTGCATCATCCCCAAAGCCTTCACATCCTTCTGATAATTCAGCAACCAGAAATTCACAAGGTGCTCCAAAAGTAGCCTAACTAAAGTTTGATACAGCTACAACATTACTTTGAAAGCATGGAATCTGCAATCGGCTGGTGCGTAAGAATACATCAAGCCTAGGCTCTAGAGCATTGGTGCAGTCTTAGTTGCTGAACCTAAAAATCCAATTTCACAGATACATATTCCACACCATCAGAAGATATGTGTGCTGAGTAAGAATCATTTACAATCTGGTTGTTAGACTCATGGATATCAGTATTACAAATATCCCTAGGAAACAAGAATTTACTTCATTTAGAAATATATGCCATTTCTCTCATCTCCCGTTTAAGTCTAAAAATAATGCATCTGAATTAGAATCAAGTTTAATAACTGGCATATATCGTGAAATTTGTTGCCTTTGTGGCAGTAGTACATTGCAATGCATAACAATAGAAAAAGAATGTGAATTTCAGTAAATATATAAATATTAAATAGTTTAATTAAGTAAGTAGTGCAAACATAGTAATAAAGAAGTAGTGAGGTCGTGTTCATGGGTTCAATGTCCATTCAGAAATCAGCTGGCAGACAAGACAAAGGGGTTCCTGAGTTGTTGAGCGTGTGTCTTCAGGCTTCTGTATTTCCTTCCTGATAGTAACAATGAGATCAAGGCATGACCTGGATGATAGGGGCCCTTAATGTTAAACGCCGTCTTTTTGAGGCATCACAACCTGAAGATGTCCTGGATGCCATGGAGACTATTTTGAATCTCAGATTAGTTTATTTCAATCTCAATCCTGTGCAGTATCCCCCACCTCCCCTTCCCACCCACCCATGCCAGATGGTGATGCAACCAGTTAGAATGCTCTCCATGGGTACATCTGTAGAAATTTATAAGCATCTTTGAATCAGCAGCCTATTTTGTAGCCAGGTTGATTCACCATCTAATTGTTCCCTTTCATTCAGGCTCCAAAAGTACTGTCAATACAGTGATTACAGAGGCAATAGCACCACATGACTAAAATCTCCTGTTCTGAGAAGATAATGATTTTGTGACTGGATAAGGAATCCAAAGATCCTGTGCTCAAGTTTCATGTTACTATTAAATTAAATTCACGAAATCTGAAGTTATCTCAGGACTCTCTGCAGTTTCTTGTCATCATAGGCAGAGCAGTTGCCATACCAAGCCATGATGCATCAAGATAAATGCTTTGTTCAAAAATAATTATTTGAATACAGACTGCTGTAATGTTCAGCTACTGGACACAGGGTCTTTATATATATCTTTGTGACTGTATTTTACTGATATCTTACGCTCTTTGTGCTGTGTATGACCGTTGGTACTGTGTTTTTCAACTTGGCCCTGGAGTAACACTGTTTCATTTGATTGTATTAATGGGTGTTCCTGTATGGTTGGATGACAATTAAACTTGAATTGAAAGAAAAGAATATAGCTTTGATTTTCCTCTCAAGACTTCCTTGCTCACTACCCACTATATTCATTTTGCCAAACCTATCTTTTCAGAGTCCTAACAGCTGATTGGCCAGATGGATCAAGAGTCAGGCAGCTTGGCCTTAAGCATTATTTGGATCTCTTCTAATGTGAGGGACTGATATAGATAGGTCAAAGCAAAGAGACTCTCCAAAACTCCCATGGAATTATGCGATAGCCAGGATAAAAAGTAATCTTCACAAAGCTGCAAGTATTCCCAATGCTCTTCTCTTATATATATATATATTTTTGTGCCATACTCTGCCAGAGCCTCGGAGACCACTTGTTATTTCAAGTGGTTGTCTTGGAGGAAAGATTCTGTGAGTGGTCCCCCACGTCCTTCTCACAGCGCAGTGTTTTTTTTACGAGGCTGAGTTGCAAGCTCAATACTCAACCTGGCGTAGAGGGAAAGCATGCCCGGGAGTGGCCTGACTGGATTCAAACTCGGGGACCTTCACTCCAGATGTCCGATGCTGATGTCACTGTGCCACCAGCCGGCTTATATATATAATTCTCAGAAACACATACAAACTTTTCAAAGTGAAACAATAACTATATTTTGCTATAAGTACTATTCCTACAAAAAGCAAAAATCAACTATATTGCATAATACACTTCAAGTAATAAAAATATTGAAATAAATATTGTTTTTCTTTTTCTTTCACAGAGTCTTGCAGTCATCATTTAACTGGAACCTGTGCCTGGTCTATCTTTGTTATTGCTGAGTTCCACCCTGCACAGTAGCAAAGAATAAATTCCAAGCATAAATGCTGGTTAATCCCAGCATCACGATATAGTAGCTGGGAAAGGGTTGTCAGAGCTCTGCTGATAAGATGAGGACCTCAATGTTTCCATCAGCTCTGAAAGAAGAACTGTTGTACCAATCCAAGCCTTCATACTTGTGTGATATACTATGGGCCCCACTATTTCATATCACTTGTTTTTTCTATGATTTATTAGTGAATACAATGTTTCATTAACAAGGATTTAGAATTAATGATTCTATGACTAGAATTGTATGAAACACATTCAGTGGCCACATTACTAGTTATCTCCTCTATTAATAACATGGCCACTGAGTGTATGTTCATAGTCTTTTGCTGCTGTAGCCCATCCACTTCAAGGTTTGACATTTTGTGCACTCAGGGATGCTCTTCTGCACATGGGGGTTGTAACACGTGGTTACTTGAGTTACTGTCACCACCCTTTCAGCTTAAACCAGTCTGGCCATTTTCCCCTGAACCCTCTAATAGTCGAGGCACTGTTGCCTTCAAAATAGCCAGTTACAGGTTTTTTTTTAAAACTTTGCTTCATTCTCTGTAAACTCTGGACTGTCGTGCATGAAAATCCCAGGAGATTTGCAGTTTCTTAGATACTCAAGCCATCCCATCTCACAGAGATGAAGTGTTTTGAGAGGCTGAATTTGGAGCATATCATCTCCTTTCTGAATGGCGACTTGAATCTGCTCCAGTTTGCCTACTGAAGCAACAAGTCCACACCGGATGCTATTTACTGGCTCCTCACCTAACCCTGGAATACCTGGACAGCAAATGCATACGTCAGGCTGTTCTTTATCGATTATGGGTCAGCTTTTAGCACCATCGCCCCCTCAAAACTGATCAATGAAATTCAAGACCTGGGCCTCAATACCTCATTATGCAATTCAATACTGGATTTCCTCACTTGCCAGACCCAGACAATTCAGATTGGCAAAAATATCTCCTCCACAATCTCCATCATCACATAAGCACCACAGAGATGTTTACTTAGTTCTCCCCCTGCTCTACTCGTTTTACTCCTTTCCCTGTGTGGCTAAGTGCAGCTCTAATACCATGTACAAGTTAGCTGATGACACCGCTATTGTAGGCTGTATCAAAGGGGGTGATGAATCAGCATTTGGGAGACTGAAAACTTGGCAGAGTGGTGTAATAACAACGACCTCTCACTCAATGTCAGTAAGAGCAAGGAACTAATTGCAGACTTCAGGAAACCAGAGGTCCATGGGCAGGTAATCAACAGAGGATCAGAGGTGGAGAGAGTCAGTAACCTTAAATTCCTAGATGTCACTATCTCAGAGGACCTGGCTGGACCCGTCATATAAATATTATTGTAAAGGAAGTATGACAGCGCCCCTACTCCCTCAGGAGTCTGCGGAGGTTTGGTATATTATCAAAAACCTTGGCAAACCTCTATAGCTGTGAGGTGGAGAGTGTGCTGACTGGTTGCATTACGGGCTGGTATGGAAACACCAATGCCTTTGAGTGGAAAATCCTACAAAAGGTAGTGGATTCAGCCCAGTACATCATGTGTAAAGCCCTCCCAACTGTTGAACACGTCTACATGAAATGTTGCTGTGGAAAAGCAGCATCCATCATCAAAGCTCCTCACCATCCAGGCCATGCTCTTTTCTCACTGCTGCCATCAGGTAGGAGATACAAGAGCCTCAGGACTCGCACCACCAGGTTCAAGAACAGTTACTACCCCTCAGCTCTTGAACAAAAGAGGACAGCTACTTTCATTTAAGGACTCTGTTATATTGTTATATTAATGGATTATGAGATATTGTTATTTCATGCTCGTTATTTATTGCTATTTATTTATATCTGCATTTCTACAGTTTGTTTACAGTTCCTGATGTTTACAGTTTAAAGTTACTGTTCTATAGATTTTCGAAGAATGTACACAGAAAAAGAACTTCAGAGTTGTATGCAGTGATATGTATGTACTCTGATAATAAAGTTTACTTTCAGATTTGTACTTTTATTACATTGAGTTTCTGTCAGATGATTGGCTGATTAGATATTTGCATTAATGAGCAGGTATACAGGTAGACACCTCAGTGGCCACTGAGAGCATGGTGGTATATTAATATGGTAATTAGGTAGTTCTGATGATAGAGAAATATGTAAACAGAGTTCACCCAGAGCACAATTTGTACTGTGTTTGTAATTATACTTATTATATTTCATAAGTATAATTTTAATACTTATAAAATTATTTGTATAAGCATACAAATAATTTTATATACTTAATGCTTGGTGAAGAAAACTATTAAGACTCAGCTAAATTAGCACTACATTTACAAGATTGCTGTGCTCTAACAATTCCCAGTCAGACTAAATGGCTTCTTCTTTTAATTTTTTATTATTCTCAACCTTCTGTTGTTGTACAGTTACATCTTTCCCATCCCAGAGCCTGAGGTGTGTCGATTGGTTCAAGGCCAACAACAATGCTATTGAACAGCATGTTTAATTGGTAGATTAACCATGGTTAGATGAATAATTCACTCTCAAATGGACAATTAATATATCAGTTTTATCATCTGAAGATATATTGAACACATTGAAGTATCCTGATTGAAGACAATTGTGATATGTAGGATACTTGTGAGGTAAAACTGTGTTTTGATTTTATTGTAATCAGGTTTCCCATTTTTTCCTTTGTTTACAGACACATTTCACCTCACAGCTTTCTTTTCAAAGGCTGCTGATCTTGTTCTTAAGATTAAAAGATTGTGCCACCTCTTTTATTGATGACTTATTAATTATCAAAATGGATTTCCAAATGTTAAGTCAATAAAGAAGTGTATCTCAAAATTTTACGAGGTGAGTTCTATTCAGGCAGGTTACATACCTGATATATGTACTATCATCTCTATATTTCTTCTACAAGCAGTTCATGAAACTGTATTTACATTTTGTTATTATTTTCAACAGCAACAACTAACATTTTTAAATACCATTGTCACCTCTTCTGATTTTTTTGAAGAAAATAAAAATCAATAATGAAATCTACGGAGACTTTGCAATAATGCTGTTGAATGGAAGACTGAACATTTTATTTTCTCCAGTAATGGATTTTTACGTCTATACTGAGTAAGCAAAGGTTCCTGTCTTTTATTGAAGTATCTAGCTGTCAAGAATATTTGAAACGAGCAAAAATGTCTCTGTAACATTTTGCTTCACATGGTAAAATACTGAAAATCTGCACACGGAGGATTTAAGGATCTGCACCCTTGGTTTCAAAGTTTATTGGGTCGCGGTATCAAAAAGAATTGACATTGGTAATATCACTGTTCATACAGATGGCTTAGTTCCTATGAACTTTTTAAGCTGAGTTTCCATTGTCTTCTCTTAGCTATTTTTCATTGCTGCTAGTCTTAATAACTCTGAAGAAAACAGACTAATAGTCACAAATTTATATTGAGATTTTTTTTTCTTCATCCCTCAGTGGATACATGGAGGAGAACAATTGACTCTATGACTCTGTTTAAAATAGAATTTCATAACAGTAGACTTAATGAAGTTTCAATATGTTCCATTAAAGACTGATATGGGATGTAGGCACATTTTGGACTGCACACCTATAATTGCATGTGATAAATTTTAGGTGTCATCATATCTCAGGGAATTCCATCATACTCCAGCCTTATAGAAAACACTGCCCCTGTAACAATGTTGCCTACATCTTTTCTTTCTGGCTCCTAAATTGTTTCTTTAAAGTGCTTTCCAAATGCACTACTTTGATCAGACACTTTTGCTTTGAGACCCATATTCATCACAGCTGATTAGGAGCTTGGGCCCTTGCTTTTAACGCTCAAGGTGCTGTATGAATTCAGAGGCCGAGCTTTTCTGAAGAGTAAATAAACATTGTGTGTATTGAGGAATCAAAACATTCAAAGACAAGAAATATTTTTAAGAAGTACAGAAATCTGTGAAAGAAATATTTCCATGCAGACTGATACATGGAGTACAGAGACTCTGAAAACTTGTACGTTAAAGAATGGCCAATTTTGTACAGAATAACAACACCGAATGCCCGAGTAATTAGCTTAGAAAAAATCAGTTAGTAACAATGACTGAGAACATCTGAACACTTCGTGTATGGGCAACTATGCATAATGGTTCATTTGGGTTAAAGTAACCATATGGAATCTCTTATGAGAAACCCCATGCTGAGTGCAATAGAGTCAAACATTTAATATGGATATGCAAAATCGAAACCAAACTAGGTTGATGTTTATGTCCTATGAGTCTCTGGAGGTGAGGAGAATTCAAAATGTTTCTTTTAATGGTTTGAGAGCTGGAAATTGGACAAAGAGTTCTCTTTGGGGATTTACACTGCTGTTCACATTTGGTTTAGTTCTGATTTTTCTTAATCCTTTTCTATATATTCCTGGACACAAACTGATTCACAAAGGTGAATTTCACATGTATCTGTGTTATTTTCAACATCACTGGTGGATGAAAGCAAATAATAACTTGAATATAATGGCAAGAACTTTCAGAATTTGTACAGACTAAGTGCTATTGCCTCCAGTAATTAGTCACAAACTAAGTAGGTTTAATATTTTTGGGCCCTTTATTGCTGTAAACTCCTTATTTGAAAAAATCTGTTTTCAGTTAAACTGTGGCTGTGGAAGCAGAAGATAAGTATACAAAGTTAATAAGCCTAAATGAATATTAGAAATTACAATTTTCATTATCTTGTAATGCATATTTTGACTATCTCACAATCAAAAGATTTTTACTGGCTTTACTGGTATATTGGGTTTGCTGCTTGCCTTTGTAAGAATGGGACTGTGGGCTGCAACAATAAATGCAACTATTGATAATTATATATTCTTGCAGAATGCAGCTGAGAAGTATACTTTTGCTTTGTAAACAAACCTTAATGTTGATTGCACACAGCAATAAATAGATTAAAATTACAAATAGTTTATCTTTGCTGCATTGATTGAGAAAACTGTGGTAACATAGATAGCATTTGATTCTTCTTCAAATAGTCCCATGGGATTTCTTTTTACATGGTCAAAACAGTCATCTTCAACAGTTCAACATATCTCTGAGATCAGAATCAGAATCAGGTTTAATATCATAGGCAAATGCTATGAAAAATTTCATCTATGACAGCAGTACCATGCAATACACAATAAGAGAAAAAACTATGAATTGCAATAAGTATATGCAGTGCTCTTAAAAAGTATTCAGCCCCCCTCCCCTTTTCATGTTTTATTGTTTTACAACATTGAATCAGAATGGATTTAATTTGGCTTTTTTGATACTGATCAACAGAAAAAGACTCCTTCATGACAAAGTGAAAACAGATCTCAATGAAGTGATTTAAATTAATTGCAAATGTAAAACTCAAAATAATTGATTACATAATTACTCACCCCCTTCAAGTCAGTATTCTGTAGATGCACCTTTGGCAGCAATTACAGTCTTGAGTCTATGTGAATAGGTCTCTAACAGCTGTGCACATCTGGACACTGTAATTTTTCCCCATTCTTCTTTACAAAACTGCTCAAGCTCTGTCAGATTGTATGACGATCGTGAGTGAACAGCCCTTTTCAAGTCTAACCACAATTCTCAATGGCATTGATGTCTGGACACTGACCTGGCCACTCAGGACATTAACTTTGTTCTTTTTAAGCCATTGTACCTTTGGCTTTGTGCTTGGGGTCATCGTCTGGCTGGAAAACAAATCTTCTCCCAAGTCACAGTTCTCTTGCAGACTCCATCAGGTTTTCCTTCAGAATTTCCCTGTATTTTGCTGCATTCATTTCACTCTCTACCTTCACAAGCCCTCCAAGGACTGGTGCAGTTAAGCAACCCCACAGAATGATCCAGACACCATCATGCTTCATGGTCGGGATGGTGTGCTTTTGATGACATGCGGTTTTTGGCTTATGCCAAACATAGCGTTTAGTCTGATGTCCAGAAAACTCAGTTTTGTTTTCATCAGAACATAGAACCTTCTTCCAGCTGACTTCAGCATTTCCCACATGCTTTCTGGCAAACTCTAGCTGAGATTTCACATGAGTCTTTTTCAGCAGTGGCTTTATCTTTGTCACCTTCCCATAAAGCTGCAACTGGTGAAATACTTGGGCAACAGTTGCTAGATGCTCAGTTTCTCCCATCTCAGCCACTGAAGCTTGTAACTCCTCCAAAGTGGTTTCCCTCACTATCCCCCTCCTGCACAGTCACTCAGATTTTGAGGATGATTTGAGGAGGCTTTGATTTTACAGTTGTGCCATATTTTTTTCCATGTCATGATGATTGACTTAATTTTATTCGAAGGGATATTCAGTGACTTGGAAAATTTCTTGCACCTGTCTCCAGACTTGTTCTTTTCAATAACCTTTTTGCAGAGTTGCTTGGAGTGTTCTTTTGTCTTCGTGGTGTAGCTTTGGCCAGGATACTGACTTGCCAACAGTTAGACCATCCAGATACAAGTGTGTTTTTACTACAGTCAGTTGAAACACCTTGACTGCACACAGGTCTCCAAAAACGGATTTCCATTTAACTAATTATGTGACTTCTACAACCAACTGGCTGCACCAGTGATGAATTGGTGTGGCAAATTAAAGGGGGATGAGTACTTACCCAATCATTTTTTTAATATATTTGTAATTCTCTCTTCTCTCCCATCCCACTGGGGCAGAAGATACAAAATTCTGAAAGTGTGTATCCGCAGTCTGAAGGACATCTTCCATTCTGCTGGTTTAAACGAAGTACGTTAAATTGGATTCCTGACTTCACCTCATTATGATCTTGCACCTTTATTGTCTACCTAAACCACACTTTCTCTGTAAACACTTTGTTCTGCACTCTATTATTGTTTTAGTTTTTACTGTTGTAATGATCTGACCTATATGTCAGTATGCAAGACAAGCTTTTAACTGAACCTGGAGCTGTGATTTTATAGGCTTATATTATGTAGTTCTTCATTTGTAGTACTGCATTCTGCACTGTGTATTACTGTTTAATAGATCCTCTGAAACATTGTCTTACCAAGGGACAATTTCATCAATGTGCCTCATTGGCAGTTTCCTTTCGTATGCTGATCTACCTGACCACCATCACCATCTCCAAACTGACAGGTGGCTTGCCTGTTGTCAGATGCATTATGTGCAAAAATTTCCTCCAACTTTACAGGAGAATGACCAAAGTCATTGTCTTCAGTGCCTTTTGCAAATGCACTAAATCCACCCTTGTCCTTGGCATCTTCTGTTGAGATTTTGGATACTGAAAGAAATATCAGTTGTTGTAATTGATGCTGAATAGTATGTTTACATTCAAATACAACTAATAATACACAGAACAATGCAGCACAGGAATAAACACCTGTGCTGAACAGGATGCCAAGTTATACTAATCCCTTCTGCCTGCATATTATGATCTATCTTCCTGCATTCCCTGATCATCTAAAAGCCCTTTTAACCCATGGAAACTGCTGGTAAATAAATACCCCATATATCCTTTTAACTTTTCCTGTTTCACCTTAAAGCTATATCCTCTTGCATTCACCATCTCTACCCTGCAGAAAAAGATTCTGGCTTTTTACCTGACTCCTGATGAACGTCAGCTTTTCTCCCCCTCTATAGATGCTGCTGGACTTGCTGAGTTCCTCCTGCTTTTTCTGTGTTTGCTGTAGACTTCCAGAATCTGCAGAATCTTTTGTATTTGTGACTGTTTGCCCTATATATGCTTTTCCCCTCCTCCGGCACTCCAAAGAAACCAATCCAAGTTTGACCAACCTCTCCTTCTAACTAATTCCCAGCAGCTTTATTCCAGGCAACATCCTGGTAAACCTCTTTTGAACATTCTTCAAAGGTTACACATCCTTCCTGTAATAAGATGATCAGAACAGCATGCATTATTCCAAGTGTGGCCAAACTGAACTTTCAGACAATTGTAACATGACCATGATCCTTATCCTCCAAGAGGACCACAATCTTGTCATGATTTTGAGGCTTGCATGCCCCAATTGACCCAGAGTAATGTTGGCTAGCATCAGAGCTTTATGTTTTGGCTCTTGAAAGGGTCACCCATGTCAAATATGACAAGGGGGAGAAGCCAGATTATGAATGGTCACCGGTCTTGGTTTAGGGATTCAGCTCAGGGCTAACAATACTGGCTGGTAAAACAAAACTGTGATGGAAACAGCAATGAAGAATCCTTCTACATCTAATGAGATGGCATACCTGAGTCTCCACCCAGAACTTGCATGACAGACAGTAGTAAAGACTGAACTTCTGAACTGATGAAGGAAGCCGTGAACACTGCCAGAGATGGAGGACCTTCATGGCTGCCCTAGACACTAGCAACGTAACAGACAGTAGGTTCATGACTGTTATACTTTGTGCCCCTTGCAATGAAGGCAAGTGTGTCACATGACTTCTTTACCACTTTATCTATTGCATGGCCATTTTCAATGAAGTATGGATTAGAACTCCAAGATCCCTTTATAGATAAATGTTGTTAAGTATCCTGATTTAACTGTATACTCTCTTCTTACATCTGACCTCCCAATTACTAGTTCAAATTTATCTTGATCTCAATCTGTCAATGACTTGCAAACATATATATTTTTTTAAAGATCAATGTAACTTTGATTGTAGAAACTGATGTTTGGCACACAGATTGTCTGAAAACCAATATGTCAAAGAATGGCCTGTTTGCTTTAGCTGAAATTAGCTGATGGAACAATGATGTGGTGGTTTATTAAACACGGCCAACACTTACTGCTGCTCATGTGATATTTTTAAGTATAATTTTATTCAAAATTTAAAGAATCATGTGTTTTTAATATCTAGGCTTTAGAAAAATAACTTAGTTCTCTTAAAGAGCATAAACAGAAATGATGGAATATATATGATCTACAATTTGTAAAACAAAATAAACTCCACCAGCATTTATGTGGTTAAATAAAAACGTTCTGTTATTCTGACACTCAACTCTTTGAGGCTGACAACTCCATGAAATAGTGTGTTAAAACTTTGCTGTTTATCTGTATAAATTAGGTTTTGGTTTAAGTCATAGCCTTTAATCTATAGCCTCTGAACATTTTTGTCTTGTGCTGGTTTCCCTAATTAAATTTGGAAATGAATTCTAGATGCAGTTATCTACTTGCACTTATCAAAACTTGAGACGCATAATAAAAATTTAATTACTAGCACTAATTTCCATATTATTCTTTAAAAAAATGTAAAATTCATCTAAAATAAGTGAGGACTTTGTCTTTGAAGATCAAGACAATTAATATGGATCAAAGCTTAGGTTCTGTTGAGATGATTGCTCATTATCATAAAAAAATTGACTTAGAGAGAAGAAACCCTTAATAGGTGAGAGCTGTTGAGGGATATAAGGAGCACTGTGATCATACTAGGACATTTGATGATTAGTGATTGAGTGTTGGCTGATTAATTATGAACAATAATTGATTAACATTAGTTTAACTGACTATTTAATTTTTGTTGCACTTCATATACAGCCAGCCAAAATTTAAGCCAGACATTTTCAAGCATTAAATATTACTACTACCAACAACATTAACATCAGACAAACTTGTGTTATACCCATAAATGTTTTGAAATGGGGAGTACTGCCGACTGAAAAACTAAATGGACGCAGAGCAGTGGTAAGAAAAAGTGTTTGAGTGGGATGTGCTGCATGATACTCTTGGCAGTAAGGGTCGAGGTGGTCCCATATTTTCTTGAAGTGAGTCATTAGATGGCCCTGTAATTACTTTGTCACATCTAATGATGCCATGGTGGCCTGACCCTGCAGGCACCTCTCCAATTATTGGACAATCTTGATGGGGTAAGGCAAGAATGTTGGCACACTTGTTATACATCGATCGTCAATCCTGTCATTCCCTATTGGGACATGTTCTTTAGTTTTAGAGAGATTCTGCAGAGAGCAATGAGAAATCTTCAGATCTGCGTTATAGATATTTCAATTTGATGTTTCAATATATTGAAGAAACCAGAATACAAAGAATGGTATTTGCTGTATTTCAAGATGTCTATAGGTTCAATAATTAGTAAAATCATAACAGTACCAAACTTGCAGATTTAATCAATAGGAGCTCCAATTCCCAGATGCAGCAAATTTCCACTAATGTGCACTGTTTAATTAGTAGTGAAATACTAATAATGGATAATAATAATAATCATAATGGAGCGAAGCAAATATTAGATTCCCTGACAGTAATCACCAAGTTTGGAAAGTTGTTTGAAAAACCCTCAGATAATTGAATTAAGAATTAATATTCAAGGATCTGTGTTCACTAAGGCTCCACAAATTTAGACTCATTAGTTGAGGGAGAGTACAAATTCACCATCCAAACAGGGTTTTTTTTTGTTTTTATCCTGATGAGCCATGGAAACACTCAGTATAATTTTCTGAAACTGAAACACTACTGCAACTCCTGGGCACCCAGGCTGGTGCCGGTCACAATAGGAATGAGTAATGAAAGATGTTTGGATCATTAGTAGGGAGTAGATTATCTTCTGTTATCATTAAGGAACTATTGTCAGTAGGACACACTTTCAAATGGAGCTTACACATCCATCTATTGTGAATAATACAATAGATGGATGAGTATAGGTGAAAATGAGCATAGAAACAAACAATGAAAACAGAAGTAATCCAAGTTCAAAGTTCAAAATTCAAAGTAAAATTTATTATTGAAGTATATATACATTAGCATTTACAGTCCTGAGAATCTTAGTCCTGCGGGCATACTTAGCAATTCTATAGGACAGTAACTGTAAGCAGGATCTATGAATAACAAACTGTGCAGATGAAAGTATAAATAAATAGCAATAAATAAAGAGAGCATGAAATAACAAGATAAACAGTCCTTAAAGTCAGACCAACGGTTGTGAGAACACTAGAAATAGAATGCTTATACTTATCCCTTTTGTTCAAGAGCGTGATGGTTGTGAGGTAGTAATTGTTCTTGAACGTGATGGTGTGAGTCCTGAGGCGCTCGTACCTTCTACCTGATGGCAGCAACGACAAAAGAGCATGGCCTGGGCACTGAGTGTCTGTAATGATGGATGCTGCTTTTCTATGGCAACATTTCATGTAAATGTATTCAGTGAATGGGAGGGCTTTACCCATGATATACTGGGCCAAATCCACAACCTTTTGTAAAATTTTGTAGGATTTTAATGTTACTGATATTGTCTTTTGGGAAGAATATAGGACTCACTTCACTGTGACCAAGACAATCTTGAAAGTGGCAAGTTGATTCCAATTACTGAATGTGAATGAAAGAATCATCTCTGTCCTCATTTGCTTCTGTCTGTTTTATGTAACCTTTCCCTGTTAGCAGATACAGAACATACATTTATTTATGTATCAGGCATTGTGGCCCCCAGATAAAACACAATTTGGCCACCTGTGTCCATTAAAATCCATCACAGAAACTAGTTCTTTGCTTCTGTGAATATTTTCAACAGCTAATCAGCAGTACTTCAGAATCTTCAACTATCTCGAACATCTTTGCCACCAAACTTAGTGAAGCATGGAGTTCCAACCATCATTTAACATAGGTCCTCAATAATTTCTATAAGATACTTTCTGAAGTTGCTACCAGGAAAATCTAAGTAAAGCTTTACTTGTGAATGCTGATAACTGGTTATGTGTGTAATGAAAAGAAATCTTTTATAACCTCCTAATGTAACAACTAGCATTTTCGATAATAATCGAGGGATTCGCATTTGGTTAACTTATTATCTTATCAGATAGATGAAATGTGCCTTCAACCACAGTTATAGATGGAATTCTGAGTAGTATAAGGTTGCAGAAATTCTTTATGGGATGCATGTTCGACTTTAAGAATGCTTCATTGACCTACAAATGATAGAGATTGCCTGCTATGTTAATTCACAAATTCCTGCCAGTAGTCTATTATTAAATAGACTATGTGAATGGAGATCTTAACCACTCAGAGCTGCATCTGAGCTATATTTAGAACAGATGAATTGAGCATACGCAGTCAATTTCATTGGTTATTATTAAAGTCAAGTGCATTTCAAGTAGATGTGTGTTGAGTAGCACTCCAGGATCTCCTCATTATCAGTTTTCTGTCCTTGCTACAATAAAGAAATAAATCTTATCAAAGTCACTTAAGACATCCTTGTAATTGTTACAACAATAATCCACCCCTTCTTACCTTACTCATCTGCATCCTTGGTTCAGGTTGACCAAACTATCCTCCTGCAGTACCATTTTGTTACTAAACAACCTGTCGGAACTATGTTCATCTAATTCCATTCTTGCTATGCAGATGTACCCAATGAACCATCCTCAATGTGTTCTCTTCCCGTGCACACACTTTAATCTCCGGAGTCCAGAGACAGCCCTAAAATGCCACAACCCTCACTATCATCAAGGACATCTGCAGGAGGTGGCATCTTGAGAGGTTAGCACCCATCAAAAAGGACCCTCACCATGCGAGATATGCATTCTTCTAATTACTACATCAGCGAGAAGGTACAAGACCTTGAAGATCCACATTCAATTATTCAAGAAAAACATCTTCCTCTCTGTCATCAGATTTCTGAACAATCCTTGAACCTATGAACATTCCCTCATTATTCCTTTCTCTGAACTATTTATTTATTTTGTAATTTATCATAATTTTATATCTTTGCATTGTACTTCTGTTACAAAACAGCAGATAAGATGGTGATGATAAACCTGATACTGATTCTGATTCCGTTGCTGCTTAAATATCAGACTACTTTCCGTAAATCCCAGAAGGATACCGAGACACTGCCTCAAAGCTTCAGAAGGTCAAGTCTTTTTTAACGTTCCCCACCAATGTAACCTATTTCTGCCACCATTATCCAATCCCAATGCTGCCTTAGTTCATCCGCTAAAGAAATTTTCAGAAAATTCTCAGCTGGTCAGGCTGTGTAAGTGGAGAAAGAGGGAAAGTTGATATTTCATGTTTAAGACCCTGTGTCAGACTATAAATGAGACAAAAGAGCTGCAGGGTAAGAGGAATGAGCTGGGGTGGTAGTAGGGGTAGGAGTATCTCCAACAAGTTAAAACTAGAGCAACTAAGGGAATCAGCTGAAATCATATCCTCATTATGAGTCATATTCCCATTGTTGTCATTGATAGTAAACTAAAATAACAGGGCCCAAAAGACACACACTCTTATGACTCAAGCATTCCTTTTATTTCACTTGCGCACAAGGAGAACAACATGCCTCCTGTCATCCATACTGTTCTGGTATGAACAGAAAACTATTTTTTATACAGAAGTGACATATCGGTTATGGATAACGACCATCTGATAAATTATATATGTTTGAATTTCTTACTTGCAAGATCAATTCCCATTCGCAATTGCGGTGTTAAAAATAAATCAAAACTTCAAGCTGACAGCTGATGATGTTTTGAAGTTAGTAAAGTAGTTGTCCCTTCGTTATTGGGGTGCAATCCACATCCTTCTATTATTCTTATCACATCCACCTCTAGCACCCCCTTCCGTGTAGAGTGAAGCTGTGTTGTTCTAGGTTGATTACACACTGCTTTAGTCCCTCTCACCCATCTGACTGCAGTAAGCAAGTTTGGCTCTGGTTGACTCACTTCAAAGGTCTCCCTTGACTAGGTTTGACTATACACCACCATAGTCATCCTTGCCTGGATATTGTCTTTAACCCTTGCCTTACTGCTACTTCCACACCATCATTAAGTGAATGGGAGCAGTTAGAAAGCAGGATCATGGGAAAGCTAAGAACAGATGAAAAGAATGTAGATGTTGTGAAATGCTGTGCAGGATGATATTCTCAGTGGAAAATGTAGTTCCTTCTACACTGTCATATCAAGCTAAGGTCAAGTACTGCATGGGATAAGTACAATATGAAGGACAAATTATAGGATCTTTTTCAATACTTCCCAGGTAGGTTCATTATGTTAGTGAAAGCACTAAGTATGCATCTGTGAATGGGAATGAGACATGTGTTCGGGCAAATTAATTTACAAAGCTGATATACAATCGATTAATTTTGCTTGGCATCTAAGAAAGCTGAAGTGAGGCAGAGCTAAGTAGTTATGGTGCCCAATAGCAACTCCTTTGCTTGCTTCTTTGAAAACAGTCCTATTCCCATCTTTAATATCTCTATTTTTCCCTTTCAGGGGTCTCTTGAAGACCCTGACCTGGAGTTACATGCTGACTACGGTTCTTTGCAGGAATGGGACCTGCTCTCAGGGTTCCGCAATTGGCCACTATTCAGCAGGCCAAAGTCTCGGCCTAAGATTTTGGACAGATTCAGAAGCCTGGAATCTCCAGTAACTGGAGATAGGCGAATCAAGTGTTGGTGTCATCACAGGAGACCCGTGTGTCGTTGTGGGAGTCGGAGCATCTGCTATGTGCCTGGGGAGCCAGGATCCTTGTGATCTCCAGGCACAGAGCTCAAAAAGAGCTACGTAATGGACTATTAACATCGTAAACCAGTGAGTTGTTTGTTAGGTCTCCCTGCTTGCTGGAAAATGGAGTCACCTCTTTCTCCCTTATTAAGAGAGAGCCTGCAGCATGTCGAATTATCGGGTGAACAATGTAGTCTTTGGGGTAACTGCGGGTCTGTGTCTTTGCTATTGCTTTGCTCACGTTTGAGTGCTCGTGGCGGGTGCACTTTATTTTTGCCGGTGGGGGGGGGAGGGGGATTGTTGCTTGCTGCCGCTTACAAGCAGGAGGGAGGGAAGCTGGGGGGGGGGGTGGGGTACTTCGGGGTTCTAACATTTAACTGTTGTTCATTCTTAGGGGCACTCCTGCTTTCGTAGATGGTTGCGAAGAAAAAGCATTTCAGGATGTATATTGTATACATTTCTTTGACATTAAATGAACCTTTGAACTGATAGTGAAGCCTCCGTTGGTCAGGGTCGATGATGGATGTCGCATCCTAGCTGTCCAGGCACACAAGCCAGGAGATCAATATGGAGAGCGAGCTGTTGCCTATGTAGCAAACATCCCCTCTCCACGCATCTGATGAACCCAACAAAACGGCAGAGACCGATACAGTTTGGCATCAGCAGCATCACAGGAGTTACCAGTCAGCTTAGAACTCAATGTAGGACTGCCTTAGAGACTCCAGCTCTGGATTTTTCCCTTGGAGTTTACTCCAGAAGCCTTCCCATGAGTCGTTTTAGCTGCAAGTCCACAGAGGTTGAGATCAGAGTTTTCCTTCTCCTATTTGAGGTTCATGCCATTGGGAGCATTTAATTTGTAGTGGGAACTTATCCCACTACAACTCCGTGATATAACAATCTTAAAGAACCAATGAACTGATTGAAGTCAATAAAAAAAGAGGCATCGCTAGCACAGATAGCTAGCACTTTTTCCCAGCATGGAAATGTCAAATATTTGAGTGCATAGATTTGTGAGACAATTTTTTTTACACAGAGCATGGGAGGTAGCTGGAATGCAACGTGAGGGGAAGTGGTTGAAGCAGATTTGGCAGCGACATTTAAGAGGTATTTAGGCAATCTCATCAACAGGGAGTAACAAGAAGGAGTCGGGCCATGTGCAGGCAGATGGGATTAGTTGGATTGGTATCATTGTTGGTGCAGATACGTTGGACCAAATGGCCTGTTTCTGTGCTGTACTGTTCGTTGTTTCATGCTCTGAATGGGAAGCAAGAAATTGCAGATCAATAATAGCACTAGCTGTAGAAAGTTTTTTCAAATCATCTTAGGTCCTGTGAAAGAATCCTTTGAAAAATATTTAAGTTATTACAGAATAGTACCAGATATGAAAACATAAAAAGAATGCCACATTCAACTAATCTGCTGAAGCTTTATGAAAACCACTGATACAGCAAACAAGCAAAATGTAAATGACAGAGCACTTCAAAACTCTAGGATGCAGTAATTGATGTCTGAAGTATGGAATCATGGATAAACAACATTAGAAGACTGGGAAGATTATTCAAGTTTTCTAATAAAAACTCTGCTGGAGGAACTCAGTGGACACAATGGTAAAGTTTTGACCCAAAACATCAACGATTCCTTTCCCTTCACAAATATTGCTTGACCCACTCAGCTCCACATGCAGATTCTAGCATCTGCAGTCTCTTGTGCTTCTCTTATATGTACCAAGGTTGTTTTTCTGAACTAGAACCCAGTTGTAAATCTAACTCACTGTCACTTTCCCCTCCATCCTCTTACATTCACCCTTGTTCTTATACCAGGTAAGTCTTCAGAAAGCCCTTTCACATGCAAAGTGGCAATTCTGGACTAAATCTGAATCACTGAGGGATGCTCGACAGCTGTGGCAAGGCTTGAATCTCTTACAAAGTGAAACCATGGAACATAGGTGGCAACAAGGTTTCGCTCCCAGATGAGCTCAATGCCTTCTTGCTCGCTTTGAAGGTCCCAACATGGAGGAGCTACAACCTCTGATAACCCTGTAACTGCAGTCGAGAGAGCATCCTTCAGGAGGATGAGCACACGAAAAGTATTCAGCCAAGATGAGGTATCAAGACGAGTCCTAAAGTCCAGTACTGATCAACTGGCTGGAGTGTTCACCAATATCTTGAACTTCAACAGTATGAAGTATCCACCGGCTTCCAGTGGTAATACTAGTGCCTAAGAAGAACATGGTAACCTTCCCCAATGATTATCACCTTGTAGCACCTAGATCCACTGTAATGAAGTGCTTTGAGGAGTTGATGATGAGACACGTCAACTCCAGCCTGAAAAGTAACTTGGATCCACTCTAATTTGCCTAATGTCACCACAGGTCCACAGCAGATGCCATTTCATTGGCCCTTCACTCAATTCTGGAACATCTGGACAGAAAAGATGCATACAATAGAATGTTCTTTATTGACAACAGCTCAGCATTAAATACTATCATCCTCTCAAATCTAACCTATAAGCTTCAAGACCTTGGCCTCAATACCTCCTTTTGCAATTGGATCCTTGATTCCCTCACTTACAGACCCCAGTCAGTTTGGATTGGCAACAGCTCTTCCACAATCACTATCAGCACAGGTGAACCTGCCTTACTTGCTTTACACTTACCACTGTGAGGCTAAGCACAGCTCCAATGCCATAATCAAGTTTGCTGACAATACCACTGCCGTTGGCCAAATCAAAGGCGGAGACAAAACAGCATATAAGAGAGAGATAGAAATTCTGGCTGAGTGGTGCCATAACCATTACCTCTCACTCAATGTCACCAAGACCAAGGAGCAGATTATTGACTTCAGGAGGAGAAAACTGGAGATCCATGAGCCAGTCCTCATCGGGTTACCAGAAATGGGAATGACCACCAACTTTAAGTTCTTCAGTGTTATAATTTCAGAGGATATGTCCTGGGCCAAGCATGTAATGCCATTATGAAGAGAGCATGGCAGTACTCATACTTCCTTAGAAGTTTGAGAAGATTCAGCATGACATCCGAAACTTCGAAAAAATGTCTATAGATGTATGGTGGACAATAGACAATAGGTGCAGAAGTAGACCATTCAGCCCTTCGAGCCTGCACCGACATTTTGAGATCATGGCTGATCAATTACTATCAATACCCGGTTCCTGCCTTGTCCCCATATCACTTGATTCCCCTATCCATAAGAAACCTATCTAGCTCCCTCTTGAAAGCATCCAGAGAATTGGCCTCCACTACCTTCCGAGGCAGTGCATTCCAGACCCCCACAACTCTCTGGGAGAAGAAATTTTTCCTTAACTCTGTCCTATATGACCTACCCCTTATTCTCAAACCATGCCCTCTGGTACTGGACTCTCCTGCCTCTATCTTGTCCAATCCCTTAATAATCTTATATGTTTCAATCAGATCCTCTCTCAATCTCCTTAATTCCAGCGTGTACAAGCCCAGTTTCTCTAACCTCTCTGTGTAAGACAGTCCAGACGTCCCAGGAATTAACCTCATGAATCTATGCTGCACTTCCTCTACAGCCAGGATGTCCTTCCTTAACCCTGGAGACCAAAGCTGTACACAATACTCCAGGTGTGGTCTCACCAGGGCTCTGTACAAATGCAAGAGGATTTCCTTGCTCTTACACTCAATTCCCTTTGTAATAAAGGCCAACATTCCATTAGCCTTCTTCACTGCCTGCTGCACTTGCTCATTCACCTTCAGTGACTGATGAACAAGGACTCCGAGATCTCTTTGTATTTCTCCCTTACCCAACTCTACACCGTTCAGATAATAATCTGCCTTTCTGTTCTTACTCCCAAAGTGGATAACCTCACACTTATTCACATTAAGCGCCATCTGCCAAGTATCTGCCCACTCACCCAGCCTATCCAAGTCACCCTGAATTCTCCTAACATCATCATCACATGTCACAGTGCCACCCAGCTTAATATCATCAGCAAATTTGCTGATGTTATTTTCTATGCCTTCATCCAAATCATTAACGTAAATGGTAAACAGCTGTGGTCCCAATACCGAGCCCTGTGGCACCCCACTAGTCACCACCTGCCATTCCGTGAAACACCCATTCACCGCTACCCTTTGCTTTCTATCTGCCAACCAGTTTTCTATCCATGTCAATATCTTCCCCCCAATGCCATGAGCTCTGATTTTACCCACCAATCTTCTATGTGGGACCTTATCAAATGCCTTCTGAAAATCGAAGTACACTACATCCACTGGATCTCCCCCATCTAACTTCCTGGTTACATCCTCAAAAAACTCCAACAGATTAGTCAAGCATGATTTACCCTTGGTAAATCCATGCTGGCTCGGCCCAATCCTATCACTGCAATCTAAATATGCCACTATTTCATCCTTAATAATGGACTCTAGCATCTTTCCCACCACCGATGTCAGGCTGACAGGTCAATAGTTCTCTGTTTTCTCCCTCCCTCCTTTTTAAAAAAATGGGATAACATCAGCCATTCTCCAGTCCTCAGGAACTGATCCTGAATCTAAGGAATATTGGAAAATGATTACCAATGCATCCGCAATTTCCAGGGCCACCTCCTTTAGTACCCTAGGGTGCAGACCATCTGAACCTGGGGATTTGTCAGCCTTCAGTCCCATCAGTCTTCTCATCACCGTTTCCTTCCGAATGTTAATCTGTTTCATTTCCTCTGTTACCCTATGTCCTTGGCCCATCCATACATCTGGGAGATTGCTTGTGTCTTCCTTAGTGAAAACAGATCTAAAGTACTCATTAAATTCTTCTGCCATTTCTCTGTTTCCCATAATAATTTCACCCAATTCATTCTTCAAGGGCCCAACATTGTTCTTAACTATCTTCTTTCTCTTCAAAAACCTAAAAAAAGCTTTTGCTATTTTCCTTTATATTCCTGGCTAGCTTGCGTTCGTACCTCATTTTTTCTCCCCGTATTGTCTTTTTAGTTAAGTTCTGTTGTTCCTTAAAAACTTCCCAATCATCTGTCCTCCCACTCACCTTAGCTCTATCATATTTCCTTTTTTTTAATGCTATGCAATCTCTGACGTCCTTTGTCAACCACTGCGGCCCCTTTCTCCCCTTTGAATCCTTCCTTCTCTGGGGAATGAACTGATTTTGCACCTTGTGCATTATTCCCAAGAATACTCGCCATTGCTGTTCCACTGTCTTTTCTGCTAGGATATCCGTCCAATCAACTTTGGCCAGCTCCTCCCTCACGGCTCCATAGTTACCCCTATTCAACTGCAACACTGACACCTCCAAGCTGCCCTTATCCTCTCAAATTGCAGATAAAAGCTTATCATATTGTGATCACTACCTCCTAATGGCTCCTTTACTGCGAGATCGCTTATCAAATCCTGTTCATTACATAACACTAAATCCAGAATAGTCTTGTCCCTGGTCGTCTCTCGTACAAGCTGTTCCAAGAATGCATCCTGTAGGCACTCTACAAACTCCCTATCCTGTGGTCCAGCACCAACCTGATTCTCCCAGTTCACCTGCATGTTGAAATCCCCCATAACTACTGCGACATTACCTTTGCCACATGCCAATGTTAACTCCCTATTCAACTTGCACTCAATATCCATGCTACCGTTTGGTGGCCTGTAGACAACACCCATTAGGGTTCTATTGCCCTTACTGTTCCTCAGTTCTATCCACACAGACTCTACTTCTCCTGACCCTATGTCCCCCCTTGCAAAGGACTGAATCTCATTCCTCACCAACAGGGCCACCCCAACCCCTCTGCCCACATTTCTGTCCCTACGATAGCAAGTATACCCTTGTACATTTATTTCCCAGGTCTGATCTCCTTGCAGCCATGTCTCCGTTATCCCAACAACATCATAGTTACCCATTCGCACCTGGGCTTCAAGCTCATCTGCCTTATTTCTGACACTTAGTGCATTCAGATATAGAATTTTTAACCCATTTCTCCTCTCTCTGTTTGAATCGCTGCCTATTGTGCTTAACCCAGCTCCACGAACTCCCATCGGGCTATTCGCCCCTAGAATTTTGTTGTCCTTCCTAAATTTACTTAGTCTTTCAACACATTTAACTCCATGTTCTGTCAGACTATTCCTCTGTACATGTGTCCTCCTTATCACTTGTTCCGCCTCACCTTCCTCTACTATAAACTTAATATTCTGGAACCGTGTAGTTCCCACCTGTCCTTTATTCTTCCTCTCGCTATCCTCTCTCACATTCTGGATCCCCGCCCCCTGCAAATTTAGTTTAAACCCCCCCCAAGAAGCTCTAGCAAACTTCCCTGCAAGAACATTAGCACCGCTCCAGTTCAGGTGTAAACCGTCCCTTCGGAACAGATCCCACCTTCCCTGGAACAAAGCCCAATTATCTACAAACCTGAAGCCTTCCCTCCTGCACCATCCTCTCAGACACGTATTAATCTTTATAATCCTTCTGTTCCTTGCCTCACTCGCACGTGGCACAGGTAGCAACCCTGAGATTGCTACCCTGGAGGTCCTGCTCTTCAGCTTCGCACCTAACTCCCTGAGCTCCCTACGTAGGACTCCCTCACTCATCCTACCCACATCATTGGACCCTACATGGACCACAACATCTGGATTCTTGCCCTCCCTCTCGAGAATAACCTGCACCCGATCTGAGATGTCTCGGACCCCGGCACCAGGGAAGCAACATACCATCCGAGACTCCCGATCTTCCCCACAAAATCTCCTATCCGCCCCCCGACTATAGAATCCCCTATCAATACCGCTCTCTTCTCTTCCCTCCTCCCCTTCCTAGTCAAGGGTCCAACCTCAGTGCCAGAGACAGGACCACTGCAGCTTGTTCCTGGTAGTTCATCCCTACCAACAGTATCCAAAACGGTATACTTATTTTTGATGGGAACGGCCACAGGGGTGCTCTTCTCTCTCTGTCTGCTCCCCCTGCCTCTCTTGACTGTCACCCATTTGCCTACCTCCTGTCTTTTTGGTGTGACTGCCTCCCGATAACTCGTATCTATCTCTGCCTCTGCCTCCTGAATGATCCGTAGTTCATCCAGCTGCTGCTCCAACTCCCTAACTCGGTCTGATAGGAGCTGCAGCTGGATGCACCTTTTGCAGGTGTGGTCATCAGGGACAACTGTGTTGACCCTGACCTCCCACATACTGCATACGGAGCACACCACTGCTCTGACTGTCTCCCCCATTACCTGATCCCAGATTAGTTAGAATAAATGAAAAGCAGGCTTCTTGCTGAAGTCATCTTGCGCCGAAGCCCGCTGAGCCAAAGACCAGCACTCTGCTCCCACGCACACTGCTGCCCGCTCCTGAAAGTGGGTCGCTTTTTAAAGCCCACGCTCGTCACTGACGTCACCCATGCTTGCGCAGCTTTACCTTCCTCCTCGGGTATTCTCCAGGTATTCCGAGGGTATGGTGGACAGTGTATTAACATGTTGCATTATGGTCTGGTATGGAAATGCCAATTCCCTTGAACAGACACTTCTACAAAAATTAGTCAATATAGCCCAGTCCATCAAGGGTAAAGCCCACCCCACCATTAAGCACATCTACATGGAGAACTATCATTGGAAAGCAGCATCCATTATCAAGGATGCCCACTATCTACGCCATGCTCTCTTCTCTCTGCTCTCATCAGGAAGAAAGTGCAGAAGCTTCAGGACACACTTTATCAGGTTCAGGAACAATCATTACCCCTCAGCCATCAGCCTCGTGAAATACAGGGGATAACTCAACTTCTCTCGTTCCATCCCCGAGCCTTTCCAACAACTTTTGGACTCACTTACAAGGGGTTTTCACCTCATGTTCTTGATGTTTATTGCTCATTTATGTATTATTACCTTTTTCTCTTCTGCATTTGCACAATTTGTAGTCTTTTGCATATAGATTGATTGTCTGCCCTGTTGGGTGCATTGTTTCATTGATTCTTTTGTGTTTCTTAGATTTACTGTGTTTGCCTGCAAGAAAATGAATCTCAGTGTTGTATACGGTGACCTTGAAAATAAATTTACTTGGATACCTTTGATAACACTTAACCAAATTACATAAAAATCACATAAGGAGAAATTACAAAAGAAGTCTTTTACAGTGCACTCTGGTGAATTGGTTTAAACAGTGTAAGAAGTGAAAGATTGATATTTTGAGATCTCAAGTTGAAAATAAATGCAAAGGAACTGTTTTCACCGTCTGGAGTATCATTCAGGAGTGAGGTGAATTTGTTAAAGATAATGTTAAAGATTAGTTTTATTTGTCAAATGTACATTGAAGAAGCTGGTGCCAGCGAATAACGCGACCAAAGGCAATGTCCTTCAAACAGTTCATGAAACATCTCCTTTTACTTCTTTAACTTCTGCTACCAAGCTTTTGAGTGCGATTGGAGTGTGTGATTTTAGGGTATATTCAACGTGATTGAGAAAACTGGTGTTTTACTGTGTCCGAGGGAGTTTGATGAGGTTTCGAGTAGTGTGTGCTGCCTGGAGGCCAAGGAGCCAATAACTGACCCCATTTCTCGCTGATCTCACCGATTGAAGTGCCCAGGTAGATTTAAATCAATGAAGATGAGAGCGGAAGGCAAGCAAGGATTCAGCATTGTCAGCCTACGCTTGACTGGCCTCTCTTCTTCTCTTGCTCACTGCTCCCGGAAGAAGATGCTGGATTCTTGGGCTTTGGGCAAGATATAATCAATGCAGTTTGTGGATTGTAAACTGCAGTTAATATTATATGCCTTTCTGGTTCTGGTTACATCTTTTATTGTTGCTATTTTGTGCAGTATTGATCAGGGTGGACTGTCCCTGCGGCCTGCAGCCAATGAACGAACCAGCGCTAAATTGAACTGAACTGAATTAAACTCAACATTCTTAAACTGTTTCAATGACTCTGTGGTTTGATGTTTAATATTCTGTGCTTCTTTCGCATTTTTTTTGCTAATTGCACAGCTTGCTTTTTTCACTTGTGAGTTCGTGCAGATGCTTTCACTGAATAGGTCCATGGTTTTCTTTGTTTCATGGCTGTCTGTGGGATGATGAATATCAAGATTGTATACTGCATACATACTTTGATAATAAATGTACTTTTGAACTTTGAAACGTACAGTGAGATGCATTGTTTTGCATCAAATCAATCAGCAAGGATTGTGTTGCCAACATAGCATGCCCACAACTCATTAACCCTAACCATACGACTTTGGAATGTGGGTAGAAACCAGAGCACCTGGAGGAAATGCACACGATAACATGGAGAATATACAAACACCTTACCTCTATGCTGCCATGACCCTTTGTCACTCAGAAGGCTGTTAATCCTTTCTCATTATTTACTGGCCAGAGTTACTCTGTTGTTGGGTACATACTGTAGAGTACAAGTCTGAGATTTATGTATTCAGAGAATGAAGATATAAAGGGGTCAATCATGATGGTGGAGTTTGTGTAAAAAAAAACAAAGGCACCTTTAGCTCAAAAGCAACTCAGGATTTGAAGACATGTCACTTTACCCTATCAGTGTAATTGCAACATAGAATATCGAGCCTTAAAGTAAAATATTACAGCAGATGTCCTCTCAAAATTTCCATTTGAAGACAGCAAAGAGGATTTGAAGAATAATAATTTTTATGGTACATGCAGCTGATGACAATTTGCTGGTCACCGATATGGTAATTGTGTGGGCCATTCAGATAGATAATAATTTAAATTAGGAGCACAAAAATATGCTTTTCATTGTTTGGAAAATGTCAAATGTGGGTCCGAAAAGGCTTTTCATTTTTTTTAACCAGACATGATATGAGCTGGTCTCAAGTGGATCCACCTTGTAGATATTCACAAGTTAAAAGTTGAAAGTAAATTTTAAGTGTATTTACTATCAAAGTATATAAATATGTCACCATATACAACACTGAGATTTACATTCTTGCAGACATACTGAATAAATCCATAATAGAATAATAACAATAATAGAATCAATGTAAGAGCACACCAGTTGAGCATTCAACCAGTGTGCAAAAGACAACAAATCGTGCAAATACAAAATGAAGGAAATAACTTCTAAAAAACATAAGCAATAAGTATCAAAATCATGAGATAAAGAGTCTCTGAAATTGAGTCCATGGGTTGTGGGAACATCTCAGTGCAAGTGCAGTTCGGTGAAGTTATCCTCTTTGTTTCAAGAGATGGTTGAGGGATAATAACTGTTCTAGAACCTACAGGTGTGAGTCCTAAGGCTTCTTCCTATTGACAGCAGTGAGAAAAAAAGCACGTGTAGGGGTCGCTGATGATGGATACTGCTTTCCTGTGACAACACTTCATATAGATGTGTCAGCAATAGCGAGATCTTTACCCAGGATGGATTGGGCTGTATCCACTACTTTTTGTAGCATTTTTCATTCAATGGCATTGATGCTTCCATACCAGGCTGTGGTTTAGAGGGGAAGTTTATAACTTCCAAGAGAAACTGTGCTCCCAACATCTGGAAGTGTTTATCTAAAGGCAATGTCCTAAGGCATTGTTTTCTAAATCAAAATGTTTACCAGTGATGTTGGGAGGAAAGTTGGCAGGGTCCTGCAAAGTAAGTCCAGGGAGTTAGTTGCTATGTTAAAGAACAGGACCTCCAGAGCTGTGATCTCAGGATTCCTACCCAGTGCTAGTGATGTCAGAAATAGGAAGATCATACAGTTTAACATCTTACTGAGGACATGATACAGGAGGGAGGGATTCAGATTTTTGAATCATTGGGCTTTCTTCCAGGGAATTTTGAACCTGTACCAAAGGAATGGTTTGCACTTGACTTTGAGGGTGGAGGGTAGGGGCTGAAGGGATTTAAAGGAGCAAATCTGTTGAGAGATCGCAGGCTGTTTGCATCCAGTGGTCATAATGGCATTAGTTTCAAGATAATTATGGAAAAGGATAGGTTTGTTTCTTCAGCTGAGATTCTAAACTGAAGAAAGGCAAATTTTGATGGTATCAGAAAGGATCTGGCAAATGTGGTTGTCTTCTGGCAAAGGTGTACCTGGTAAGGGGGAGGCCTTCAGAAATGAAATTTTGAGAGTACAGTGTGTGTATGTTCCTGCCAGAATAAGAAGGATAGCAGGTTTAGGGAAACTTGTTTTTAGAGAGGTATTGAGGTCCTGGTTAAAAGAAAGTGGTTCATAGCAGGTATAGGCAGGAAGAAGCAAATGAGGTACTTGAGGAGTATAAGAAATGCAACAGAACACTTAAGAAGGAAACCAGGAGGACTTAAAGAGGCACAAAACTGCTCCTGCAGACAAGGTGGAGGGGAAGTCCAAGGGCTTCTACAGACATATTAGGGAAAAAATGGATAGCAAGGGATAAAATTAGTCCTCTGGAAAATCAGAGTGGTCATCTATACATGGAGCCAAAAGAGACTGGGGAGACCTTAAATAGATTTCTTGTGTTATGAATCCTGTAACTGGAGAACTTACCAGCAAAGATAGAGAGGTCCGTTGAAGTCTGATGTCACTATTTTCAAACGTTTTATTTATAAAGGGACACAAAAGTAGGGTTAATACATACATTCAGATAGTGCACATCGTCAACACTCAATCTAAAGCGCGGGTATAGTAATAATCATCATTAAGAAGTGAGCTCTGCTGTTGTCTAGGGGTTAATAGATTGTCCGTTGGAAATATAAAAGTCACTCTGAAAGTCTGCAGGCCTCAGCCCTTTGAAAATCACTGGGTTTCACGTGGGGCGACCGAGAGAGAGAGATTGGGGGAGAAGAGAAAGAACTTGCCGAGTCTTGATGAATCTTCCGTGAAATTGGGGGAGCGTTGGTTTCCTCGCCCCGATGTTAGTTAAAAGCGGTTTTCTGTGATTCCAGCCACAAATTCCAATCCCGGAATCTAACGCACGTGGCTTCCTTCAGAATGGCTTCCCGCCGCTGCGGGAACACTCTCGTATCTTCTTGGTGCGTCTGAGGGGGCTGTCCCCCTGAGACTCCCCTTTATACTTCCTCACGGGGTCGCAGGAGTCAATCAGGTTGGGATGATGCAATCTCTCTCTCAACCAGCCCACCTTGCCCGAGGGCTTTTCATGTGGTCTCCATGAGACAATAGTCGTTGTCGTCTTATTCTGTATCCCAGGTGGGACGTGCAATTTGGCACGTTTCTCTCTCTCTCACTCACTTCCTGGGTCTACTGATCCCCCCCCCCCCCAATGGGTGCTCTTGCGATTCTCACAAAGGAGGGGGCTGGGATCATAACACCTCCCCGCTTAAAACGTTTTTAACAGCGGTTAAAACGGAATGGTACACAGTCTTACAGGAGTTTTGAATCTAACACAATACACAAGTTTTTCTTTTCACAGAGTACTACCGTTATACATTCAAATCAGTATCTAAATAGTTAACAATTACAGTGTCCCTTTCTTTAATATCTTAACATTGCGAACCGTCCATCAGACTTCAATTCAATAACCACCTATTTATTTTTTCTTCTCCTAAGCAACAAAACTAAGGAGGTGTGACCTTAGCTTAGGTGCATTTACAAAAGTGTACACAAATACTAATCGTTCCAGTCATTTAACTTAAAGGCAGGTCTCCAAAGGGCTGTCTTTATTATTCACAAGCTTTGGCACAAACCCGTTCAACCTGTTTGGCTGTCTAACAATGGCATCCCCATTAACCGTCGCCTCTTTTTCGGCGAGCCCCCCCCCCCCCCCCCCCGCGGGGAACTTGAGTAGTTTTGCGTGGTAAACTCCCACCCGCCCTGTTCATCAGGGTTATTTTAGCAATAACATGCCCCAGACTTAGACCATCTCCACCCAATTCTTTGATTTCACCCAGGGGCTGGCCCTTTTATCTGTCCTCTTCAGGCTATTGGTGTTTGATTCGAACTCTTCGCTCAAGTAGCCTGTCGAAGGCAGCCTTTTCACACCCCATCCTGGCATAACAATAGAGTGGGGGGCCCCGCTATTCCCCGGCTCACTCTGTGAGCGATCTGCCAGGTTTAAGATTTCTTCCTTCGATTTGGAAACTACAGACTTTTCGTTTCCTTCGCTAACAATCCTCACCCCCCCCCCATTCTTAAATTCGGCATTAACTTTGAACCCACCTTCGAGTACAAACACCGGGGAACTCACACTTCCC
This sequence comes from Hypanus sabinus, assembly GCF_030144855.1. NCBI lineage: Eukaryota > Metazoa > Chordata > Chondrichthyes > Myliobatiformes > Dasyatidae > Hypanus > Hypanus sabinus. Next base: position 100,524,356 of record NC_082710.1, on the reverse strand, counting down.
CCGGTTACCAAGATTAACCCCTTTCCCACTGAACCGAGTCCATCTGACCCACAAGGACGGCCGTCCCGTTCCACTGGATCAGATACCTCAGACTTCTTCTGAGCTCCGTCACCAGGTTCAGCACCTCGTGCATCCCCATCTCGGACACACTCAAACGGGACATTGGCCTCTTCCAGGCTTTCAACACCCGTATCTTTTTCAAATTCTAACCTCCCCCGATCCTCCCAGTTACTCTCTGGGCAGCTCCCACCCGGGGAAGGCGCAACCCTGCGAGCTGAAACAAACTCCTCGGCCCTTTCAGCAGACCCCTTCGAGGCAAGGGTATCCTTTCCATCTAGGACTGCCCTCCTCTCATTATTGGGAACACCTTTAGAACTCCCAAGTTCTTCAAACAATTCTGCCACACCAGACAGATCATCCATGTCCAACTCTGGACCTTTTAACAGCTTTATGTGTTTCTCATCTTTATTTCCTACCTTTAGGACCTTTCTCTTCGCTAAAGGCAGATCTATCTCCTTTCCCTTATGCCCTTTCACTTTACTACTCTTCGTCTGACCACCCTCTAAACCCTCATGGCACAGGGTCAGCAAAGACGTCTCGGCCAAATCAAAACTGGCCAGATTTAAACTGCTCTCGTTCTCAGCTCTCTCTCTCGACAGGCTGCGAGTGACCGCGCTGGCGAGATGGTCCTTGGGCGCTAGGGACGGGGCCACCGTACTCGCCGGTCGCCAGGTCAGCAGCATGGCTGACCAAACCTTACCCCCTGCTGAGTCGTTCCCCAGCAGGATGTCCACGTCAGCTCTCGGGAATTCTGATGGCACCCCCACTTCAACTGATCCGTACACCAGCTCACAATCCAGAATGACCTTGTATAAGGGCACCATTTCTATCCGTTTATTTATTCCTTCCACCTTTACCATGCCCGTTTCCCGACCAAATTCGAGTACGTTACAGCTAACCAGGATAGTTCAGCGCCTGTATCCCTCCAGATTCGTACGGGAACTGGTGTGTCTCCCTCCGTCACAGACATGGTTCCGTGTGACAGACAACTCTCAGAGCCTTCTCGTACTCTGTCTACCCTGGGCTCTCTGGTCGATTTGCTGATTACCACGGCACACCTGATAGGGACTGCGGCTTTCCCTCTTCCTATCTCCTTTCTCGGAGCAAAGCATCGAGATGCAATGTGTCCCTCCTTTCCACAATTAAAACAGGTCAAACCCGGAACCCTCTGGCCGTCTTGCCTTTCCCCCTCAACCTTACCGCTAGTTCCCGGTGGGACCTCTGCCTCACTCGTTGGACTTTCTCAATCGTTCCCACAGTCTCTCTGGGGACCTTTATTCGAGGGAGTCTTTGTCTTGTGGGTTAGGACATATTTGTCCGCAAACCTAGCAATTTCTGACATGGACTTATCCGGCTTCTCATTCAAATACACCCGGATCTCCTCCGGAACACAACTTTTAAATTCCTCAATCAAAAGTAACTCCCTGAGACGCCCATAATCCTCGTCCACTCCTTCCGCGGTGCACCACCGGTCCAAGAGCACCCCCTTCTCATGGGCTAGCTCGGTATATGTTTGATTCCACCCTTTTCTTAAATTTCTAAACTGTTGTCTATAGGCCTCAGGTACCAATTCATAAGTCCGGAGAATGACCTTTTTTACCTCATCATAATCCTCCGCTTCTCCCTCCTCCAGGGACAAGGCCGCATATGCTCGTTGGGCTTTCCCCTTTAACACACTTTGTAACAATGCCACCCACTGCTCTTTTGGCCACTTCTGATTTACTGCCATATTTTCAAAAAGCAAGAAATAGCTATTGACATCTGTCTCCTCGAACGGGGGCACCAATCTCAACTCCCTACTAACATTAAACCGCTCCGCTTGGTCTAACCCTTGATCTCTTCGCTCGTTTCTCATCTTCTCAATTTCCCGGTCATGTTGCCTTTGTTTCTCTTCTGCTTCTAGCTTCTTTAGGTGAATTTCATGCTGCCTTTCCCTCTCTCTCTCTTGCCTTTCCCTCTCTCTCTCTCTCTCAACCCTTTCTCTCTCTCTCTCAGCCACTTCCAGCTCTTTCAACTTAATTTCACGTTCCAACTTCAATTTCTCCACCTCTAACTGAACCGTCCCACTTGATGGTACCTCTTCAGGGATATCTCCCAATACCTCAGCTTCAAACACCTTCTTCCCAATGTAATACTGGGTTATGGCCCTTCGTACCTCTCGCTTTTTCATGGACGACCTCACTTCTGTGAGGTTCAACCCCTTCGCTAAATTTAACAAGTCTGATTTTGTGGCCGCCTCTAGCACCCCCACCGTCGGGTTTTCTATAAATTCACCCACGTCCATCTTTGCTGGTTTCCCATCTGGCTACCCGCGTAACCAGATTCAAGTTTTTGATTTACAAGCCCGATTCACTGGCCTCCCAATTTGGTGTCAAATCCCGAGACGAGAACCCCAACTGTTATGAATCCCGTAACTGGAGAACTTACCAGCAAAGATAGAGAGGTTTGTTGAAGTCTGATGTCACTATTTTCAAACGTTTTATTTATAAAGGGACACAAAAGTAGGGTTAATACATACATTCAGATAGTGCACATCGTCAACACTCAATCTAAAGCGCGGGTATAGTAATAATCATCATTAAGAAGTGAGCTCTGCTGGTGTCTAGGGGTTAATAGATTGTTCGTTGGAAATATAAAAGTCACTCAGAAAGTCTGCAGGCCTCAGCCCCTTTGAAAATCACTGGGTTTCACGTGGGGCAACCGAGAGAGAGAGATTGGGGGAGAAGAGAAAGAACTTGCCGAGTCTTGATGAATCTTCCGTGAAATCGGGGGAGCGTTGGTTTCCTCGCCCCGATGTTAGTTAAAAGCGGTTTTCTGTGATTCCAGCCACAAATTCCAATCCCGGAATCTAACGCACGTGGCTTCCTTCAGAATGGCTTCCCGCCGCTGCGGGAACACTCTCGTATCTTCTTGGTGCGTCTGAGGGGGCTGTCCCCCTGAGACTCCCCTTTATACTTCCTCACGGGGTCGCAGGAGTCAATCAGGTTGGGATGATGCAATCTCTCTCTCAACCAGCCCACCTTGCCCGAGGGCTTTTCACGTGGTCTCCATGAGACAATAGTCTCTGTCGTCTTATTCTGTATCCCAGGTGGGACGTGCAATTTGGCACGTTTCTCTCTCTCTCTCACTTCCTGGGTCTCCTGACCCCCCACTCAATGGGTGCTCTTGCGATTCTCACAAAGGAGGGGGCTGGGATCATAACACTTGAATCTGCATTTATTTGGGAGACGGACACAGAGTCTATAGTATTAAGGCAAAACAGTAGCAAAGTCATGGACTCTTATACAGATTACCGAGAAGGAGGTGTTTGTTATGTTGAGGAAAATTAGGGTAGACAAATCCCCAGGTGTTCCCTCAAATCCTGTGGGAATCAAGTGCAGAAATTACAGGGGCTCTGAGGAATGCGAAAGAACAGAGGGATCTGGGAATACAAATGTATAATTCCTTGGAAGTGGTATCACAGGTAGATGGGGCCATAAAGAAAGCTTTTGCCACATTGGCCTTCATAAATGAAAGTACTGAGCACAGGAGTTGGAATGTTATATAGAAGATGTTTAAGACATTTGAAGTACTGTGTGCAGTTTTGATCACCTACCTACAGAAAAAAAATGACAAGAAGATTGAATGAATGGAGAGAAAGTTTATGAGGATGTTGCCGGGTCTTGGGGATCTGAGTTACAGGGAAAAGTCCAAAAGGTTAGGATGTTATTCTCTTTACACGCTAATTTGCTAAATAGATCATCTCCATGCACCAATGATTCCTACCCATCTTCCATACAAAAACCAAAAGAAAATATCTAATTCCCATTCTACCACACAATCCCTAATTACTTTATCAAGTCTCCCAGAGACCCCTCAAACTACTGATTGCAGATCAACCTCCACACCCAATAATCCAAAGCAGATCTCCCTACATAACAATCTCAGGTAATTGGTCCTATGGCAATCTCCAGCCATCTATCACACCACTGACTCTTGATCAATCCTTTGCAAAACGCAGCCAGTAACCAGGGATTCCTAGGTCTTCTTTGCGTTCTCCACAATGGTGAAGAGAGAGGACCAAGGAACAGCCTTTGAAAATGTAAGGTCTTTTCTGTTGTGCATGGCAACACGAATCTAATGAGCTATTGAATTTCTTGTTGATGGGTTCTTGAACAAGCCCTTCACTAACCGGAGGCTTAACATACCTAAAAATGTGCCTTTCATTTCTTAGGCAAATATGCTTTATTATTTTTATGCGAGCTTTTGGATCCTTACTTTGATAGAAAAATGTCAATACCAAATGTTTTAAATGTGGAAAGGCTGTGTATGTCACAGACAAAGGCAGCATTTTAATTTCTTGGGGTAGGAAATAGAAAAGCTAGAGAGTCAATTATGATTTCATAAATAAAATAACCATTACCCTCTAAGTTCATGGTGGCTCAGCTGAATGGGGGAAAATAGCATATAAAAATTCTTTAATAACACTTTAACAAGCAAATCCGAGCATTTATGTTCCTGTAATTTAGCTTTCAGGAATTTAACCTACCTTACTAAATCTTGTATGAGAATAATTTGTGGCCTAGGGTTGCCTTATTGACAGTCAGTGTAAAGCACTGACATCCCTGAACTGTTTAATTATTGAAATGAACTGTAACAGTACACTTGATTGTTGCTGAGGTCACTTAATAGCAGTGGAAGTAGAGAAGCATGCGGCCAATCTGTGCACCACTGCACTGCTTCAGGCATTGTCTCAAACCCACACACTTTTTCTCAGCCTATTGCACAGATGGTAGCAGATAGGTAGTCTGATATGGGCACCAATTTACTGTAGTTTAAGAAATCTAATGGTGCCGTCTCGTTTTAAGCTCAGCCAAGATTGCTCTGGTACCACCGTGACTCTATGATTCCCATGCCCCTTTGCATTCCATTCTAAGATCCCAAGCAGTCTCGTTTTTATTTCCTACGTGCTGTCCAGGATGTAGACAAATGAATTCCAGTGACCTATGTGGAGGCGTCGCTTTGGAATAAAGATCTCTCCTGTCCCCACTCTTTCATTAGCTTCTTCCCTGGAGCCATTTGCATGTAGTAAAACATACAGTTGATGCTAAAACTAATGATCAAATTATATACTGCAAAAACTGGCATTTTCAACCTATTAGAACCTGGATTTTCTGTCATTTTATACATATATATATATATATATATATATATATAATTTCAGATCCTGAGCTGTTTTGCTGTACTCCTGATAGCAAAAAAAAGTTCTAAAGTTTCGTTCTTTAAATAGTAAGTTGACCTTCGGCCTCTCCAAAGTCTGTTGCTTCTCTTTTTTTCTTTGTTTTTTTTTTGGCTCAGAACTGAGAGCCATGCACTGAAGCCTGTGGATTACAGGAAATAATGACCTATATGTGCTCAGTTGTTCAAAGGAAATTAGTCCAGGCTGATTTTTATTATTCTCCATAGCCCCACATTCTCCAGTGTAATCACTCATGCCACAGTGTAATATACTTTTACATCATAGGAAATGTGCAACTTTCTGCCTATATTCTCCCATGACCAATCATGTCCTGTTCCTTGCCTAAACCAAGCCTAATGTGGAACGTAAGTCTTGCTAATACAAGGATGCCTAAAAACAGAACAACATAACAGTTGAATAAGATGAATAATTCCGACAATTTTCTTCCCAGGTACTCTACATTTACAATTAAGTCTTAGTCATAATTATCTGTGTGTTAATGCAGAGATGACTAACCCTTTCATTGCATTTCCCTATCGATCATCTTGTAACATTTAAAGTACAAAGTGCTTTCAAAGCTTGCTGAGTGTATAGAATAGCAGCAGGTCCTGATAAATATATGAAATGTTGGAAATAATTTGGAAAAAGTGTAGTTCAGGTGATCGATGATTGAGTTGAGTTGTTCTCCGATCTTGGCAACTTACTTCAAACGTTTCATCAACATATGAAGAGACATCATTAGTGTGCTGATGATGTCTCCTCATACGGTGACAAAATGTTTGCAAGTAAATTGTCAAGATCAGAGAACAACTCAACTCAACTATATGATATGTTTGCCTCAATGAAATACAGTATGTGTCTATACTGTGGTTCATCAAATTATATGATTTGATTAGAGAGACATAATATTGAAAAAATTCAAATCCATCTGTTTTATAAGTTTAAAAGACATTATCTGTTAAGTGTTATTTTATCTATACTACATTTATGCAAAAGACTCATTAGGTTTGATGATGGTTAGTTCAAGTACATGCATAGATTCCCACAGCCTATGGACTCACTTTCAAGGACTCGTCATCTCATGTTACAGAGTCATAGAAAAGTACAGTATAGAAACAGGCCCTTCATCCCATCTAGTCCATGCCAAACCATTTAAGCTGCCTAGTCTCATTGACCTGCTCTAGGACCATAACCTCCCATCCACATTGTTATCCAAAGTTCTCTTAAACATTGAAATCGAGCTCACATGTAATCACTATTTATTTATTGCTTGTTTATTATTGTTCTTTCTTTCTTTTTTTATTTGTAGTTTGTTGTCTTTTGCACACCGGCTGAACACCCAAGTTGATGCGGTCTTTCATTGACTCAATTAAGATTATTATTCTATTATGTATTATGGATTTACTGAGTATACCCTGAAGAAAATGCATCTCAGTGTTGTATATGGTGGTATATACTGTATGTACTTTGATAATAAAGTAACTTTCAACTTTAAATTATTTTATGCAATATCAATCTTTCCAAAATAGAATTATGGCTTTAACTACATTGCATTTATTTTGTGGTTAATGAGACCACTACTCCAAACCTAACGTGAACCTAGACTTAGAGGTTTACTGGTACCACTGTAAGGACAGTGATAAAGCCTTCAGAAATTTTTCAATGCTCATTTTGAGATTGAGACAATAATTAAGTTTAGCTGAGAAAAAACATTTATATTCACATCTCACAAGTGACAACCATCATATCTAACAATGGAGTCTCATCAGCTGCTCATCCCAACCCCTCTACTATTAAATTTCCAAGGCCAAATCACCCAATCTCCCATAATCCCATGAAGGTCGCTGCAGAAGTTAAGTGAGTTTGAAAGTCATCAAGTTGTTCGGCAGTGAAATGAGATCCTTGACCCATTACACCTATTCCTACCTTTTGCCCATGTATGTACACTAATCCATTCAACCACATTACATCTGTATCCTTCTATGCCTTTTCTTTCTAAGTGCTTATTTAAATGTCTCTGAAATGTAGTGATTGTATCTGACTCCATCACCTCCTCTGGGAGCAATTTCCAGATGTGTTCCAGTCTGTGTAAAAGAAAACGTCCCCTCAAATCGCATTTTTTTCAAAGTGGTAACATATCATTTTACTTTAAAATGTCACATTTTCATAAACAATTACCTTAAAAATGAGCATTTTGATATTGATAATAGCAACAAGGCATTGATATGATGCTTTTTAACATAGAACATAGAAAAATATGCCCAGTATGGGCACTTCACCACACAACACACAATGCTGATCTACATAAACATACCCCATGATCAGTCTAATCCTTCCCTCCTACAAAGCACATAATTCTCTATTTTTCTTGCATTCATGTGATTATGTAAATGTAGCAATTATTTGAAAACAAACCAAAATTGCTCAGAGACTTAGTATAGTAGCTGATACTGAATGACGTGCTTCCAAATAGCTAAATTCCAAGTTGAAAAAGGTATGTTCAATACTTTATTACAAAAATAGCAAAGATGAAGATCATGTAGCAGTAAAAAACTAACAAACTAAAATTAGTCTTACAGTGAAGTTAACGTTCCAATTAGTGTAAATAATCAGAATTTGTGAAGTGAGCATAATAGAGAAATTAACAAAAGTACTAGCATATTAAGAAGAAATTAAAGGTCAGCAAAAAGATATCACTCCCCCACCCCCAATTCACTCCCTGGCTCTAACTGCACTAAACTGATCTTAAACAGAGTGTGACTACGTAACTATACTCATCTGCTTCTACCATATCCCAACCCACGTGACAAATTACCCATAATAAGCACGCAACACAGAATGCAATACAGGTAGACAGAAAATAGACACATGGCTCCTACACTAAGAGTGCCCTAAATGTCCCCATTTTAACTGCCTCTACCACAGCATTTCCCAAACTGGGGTCCCTGGACCTCTTTGTTAATGGTAAGGCTCCATGTCACAGAACGGTTGTGAACCCCTGCTCTATCATCACCCCTGGCAGTTTGCTATTTCCCACCCTCTGTGTAAAAAGCCTACATCTGACATCTCCTCTAAACTGTCCTCCAATCACCTTAAATAGATGTCCTCTGATATTGGCTATTTCCATCCCAGGAAGCAGGTGCTAGTTGTCCTGCTCATAATCTTGTACAAAATTTTTAAGTTGCCTCTCATTTTCCTTCACTCCAAAGATAAAACTTCTAGCTCACTTAATCCTTCCTCATGAACCAAGTTCTCTAATCCAGTCAGATCCTGGTAAATCTCCTTTGCATTCTTTCTAGTGCTTGCACATCCTACCTTTAAAGATACCAACATTACCTTGCAGCTCTTTAACTTAATTGCCCATCTAATGAAGGATAGCACACCAGATACTTTCTTAACCACCATATCAACTTTTGTAGCAACTTTGGGAGATCTATAGATGTGCACCCTAATATCCTCTACTTCTCCACGCTGCTAAGAATTCTGCAAATATCCTTGTATTTCAAGCTTGATCTTCCAAACTGTACCATTTCATACATTCCCAGATTAAACTCCACCAGTTTTCCGTCCAGCTGTGCATGTTGTCTTTTTCCTGTTGACAATGAATGGCAATGATTGCATCAAAATTATCATTAAGAAAATAAATGACAATGCACTTCTTCATCTTTTTCTTAAGCTCAACACCCCTTATTGGGGCATAAACTGCTTACAGCAGCTCACCAGGGTCCTCTGTCCTGGGCTAAAGGTTGATCCTTTCTCCTGCAATCCTCCTACCATCACTCTTCTCTCCAGCTCTTTATATTTTCTACCCACCTGACTTCACCTATTACCATCTAGCTATCCTCCTTCTTCAACAACCCCCCCCCCCCCCGACCTTTTTTTATTCTGGCATATTCCCCCTTCCATTTCAGTCCTGATAAGCGCTCTTAGCCTGGAATCTCAGTTGATTATTAATTACCATAAATGCTGCCTGAACTGCTGAGTTCCTCTAGCATTTAGTGTGTGGTGCTTTGGATTTCCAGCATCTGCAGACTTTCTCACGCTTATCAAAGTTGATAGCATAAGTTGGCTCTGCTTTTACCACGCAACTTCATATATCTGCAAAGCAAAGATCCTTCCTCATCCATGAATGAGGTACTTGAAGTTTCTATTGTCATTTCTGTAGCTCTGGGATTTTATGGAATGGGGTTGCTAGCCCCATGCTCAACACTCTTCTTTTTGCAGCTGGGCTTATGACCGTCCATGAAGGAGTTTCAATGCGCTTCACTTATGTGATATTGACCTGTGATATTTGAGGGAGAATAAGCAGATATGACAAATCTAGAATATACTAGAAAAATCTAGTAGATATGAAAAATCTAGAAGTTCAGTGTACTTTGCATTGGCTGTAATGCAAAATTAACTTCATAGAAGTTTTATACCAATGCTTGTTTTTCATGAAACTTCTGTTTAAGTCCAAATGTTTTGGAGTATGTTATATACCATATCTCTGTGCAATTATTCATCGTGGCTTGTTCTTCCTCAATGAGAATTTCACCTCTTATCTCTCCTACGTCTTTTCAACACCTATTAGGCATTAATCAAGAATATGATAGATAACTGTGTATGTGAAGTTTTAAGAACTTCAAAGAATTCTAGGTCAAAATAATTAGCATGATTAGGATTCTATCCACCACCCTAAATATTCAATATCCCCACCACCAGAGCACAGGGTGCACTGCACCTCCTTGCTGAGCTCTGTCTCATCTTCTGCCTCAAAAGTACAAAGGCAACAGATGCATGAATACTCTTGAAACTTCCCATCCAAGTCACACACTGATATCACTCCTTTTTTGCTGGGTGAACATCTTGCAACTCTTTGTTCAACACTATACAGTCTGCAGCAGTTTAAAGGAATAGTTGCCTACACTCCTCTCAAGGGCATTTACTGATTGGCTGCATGACCAGGGAAAAGCACATCATTTAATAAAAAGTAGAAGCTACAGAGGTCTTCAAGCTAAGAGCCAATGGTGTCCTGGCAGTGCACTGTTACATTGATATATTTTGCCAATTCTCTGCCAGAAATGTTCTGTCATGTTGTTAATGTTGCTATTTTAAATAAAACCTGGCAAAACTGAGGCTGTTCAGACTATCACAGAATACAACTACGATGACTGGTATCACAGATCTGTTTAATTATCAGGACATGAATGACATGTACAAGACTGCCTTAGAGCATCTCTAATTATCTGAACAACATAAAGATTTCCTATGCTTCTGAAAGCATTAAGAGTTAACCATATTGTATGAGACAGAAGGCATATGTAGGCTGGCAAAAGTTCCCTTTAGTAAAGGAAATTAGTAAACCAAGTGGGATTTTTAAAACACTCTCATGAACATTTAACCTGGTTCCAGCGTAGGAGTTACCAGAATTATAGAACATGGTTTACTAACTTAACCCTTTAGGATTTGAATAATGACCCTGAGAAAAGGATCTAGTGCTTTTCGGACAATAATGATGAATAAACTTCTCAGGCTTCCAGCCAGTGCAGATATTGACTTTAGCCAATGCTTTGATTACAAATTCTGCCATTTTCATCAGGGATGATACGTGGGCATGTCTACTCTGGTGGTATTTATACCCCCGTAGTCCGTCCCTCCTGATTGGTTAGTCCTTGTCCAATTAGGTTTCTGTTCTCCTAACCTTGTTTACAATTAAATTCCAGGTCTAACTTAGAGTGAGATCTTCATCTTTGTTAAGATTCTTTCCCTCTAGTTTTATTTCAATGCTTCCTTCAGCGGGTGGTCCCGGATGCCACTGGCACAGCACAGTAGCTTTGGCTGTTGAAATCAATTCTATGGCCATAGCGAATGCAATCATTTGCTACCACTGATTTCTCCTGTGCTCCTTGATGTGAGTTTCCACTATGTGTTCCATCTGGCTGCTTTATGCTGCTCTGCATTCAAAGGGAATTCTGTAAACACCAGTCATCCTGAGTCCCAGGTCATCTATTTCTGACCAGGATAACCTCCGCAAGGAAAAAAAGATGATTATGCACGATGTTCCTATAGAATGGCTACAAGGTGGACAATATCAATTGGGCCCTTAAAAGGGCCAATGGAAAAACCATGAAAACTTAAAAATGAGGAGGAACCCATCACTTTTGTCTGTCTTCCCTATATTTTCACAATTTCTAGAAGGATCGCTAGGATCCTGAAAAAATACGAGATTAATCCAAAAACCTGTGAGGAAGCTCAAATCACAGTTTATGTAGATCAAAGACGACCTGGTACCCAGAATGGCTGGCATTCACAGGATTCCCTCTGAATGTGGAGCAGAGTATATTGGCATGGTGGAAACTCACATCAAAGAGCACAGGAGATGTATTTGTTGGGTTACCCAGAAAAATCAGCGGTAGCAGAACATAGGATTGACATCAAAAGCACAAAACTACTGTACCACACCAAGGGCTGTTGGGAGCACCTGATGAAAGAAGCCTTTGAAATAAAACTAGAGGAAAAGAATTTTAATAAAGGCTAAGGTCTCGCTCTAAGTAAAAAACTGGAATTTGATTGTAAACAAGGTGAGGCAGCGGAAACCTGATTGGATGAGGACTAACCAACCAGACGGGACAGATGACCGGGTGTAAATAGAACTGGACTAGGCATGCCCAGGCATCATCCCTGATGAAGATGGCAAAGGTTGACATTGAAACATCAGTTAAAATCGATACATGTACCCGGCTGGAAACCCGAGAACAGTTTAATAACCTTGAGGTATCCAGGCAAAAAATCAATCCAGGATTTCCATAGGAATATCAGTTCATGGGCTCATATTATGTAATATTGTCTCTGATATAATGGCATGTCATCTTTATTAAAGCTACATGACTATAGAACATAGAAGAATACAGCACAGGAACAGACCCTTCAGCCCACAATGTTGAGCTGAACCAAATAAATTTGTAATCAAATAACTAGCCCCTTCTGCCTACACAACGCCCATATCTTTCCACTTCCCTTACACTCATGTGCTTACCTAAATGTCTCTTAAACTTCCCTCCATAAACAAGAGAAAATCTGCAGATGCTGTAAATTCAAGCACACACACAAGATGCTGGAGGAACTACTATAGTAGCTTCATTGAGGCAGAATGGCTTCTTTTTCAACCATTTCTGTTAGAAGAGGTTGATTCTGACCTAATCTCAACTGAGATCAGATCATTGATGTTGGTATGAGGCCAGCATTAGTTCTTGCTGAAGAGACAGCTACAACACACAAGATCAGAAATTACATTAATCTTTCAAGATGAATAAATATTCAATATGAATAAACGTTCAATGAGCAAAAGTACATGCCGAATTTTGGGGGAAATTCTCTTTAGTTTTCATGCTGTATTTTGCCTTTAAACAGTTAATAAAGCTCATTGAGTAAAATATTTCATTCTTGTGTGAAATAGTATGAAAAATAGTACAGAAAAAATAAATATTGCATTTATATAGTATTGTTCATGGAGTTCAAATTTCAAAGTATATTCACTATCAAAGTATGTATACATTATACAACCTTGAGATTTGTCAGGCAGCCACAAAACAAAGAACTCATTTATGAACATTTGCCAAACACCCAATGTACAGAAAACAAAAAAAGTAACAAATGATGCAAACAATCAAAGTAATTAAATAGCATTCAGAACTGAAGTTTATGAAAGAGAGTTTTTCAACAGACACAAACCCAGAGACTCAGTTCTGTACAGACCCTAACGCAGAGCAACCATTTCTTAGAGATAAAATTGAGAGTCACGTACCATTTAAAAAAGGATAGTGTGGTCTAGATTGCCTGAAAGCTTGTTACAGATCATGTAAGACATATCACATATGTAAATTTTAAAACAATTCACTGTCTATTGAGAGCTAAATTAAGAACAGTGTTTGGTATATGCATAATGAGTCATAACATATGATACGATGTTTGTAAATGTGCATATTAAATTATTTTCCTTATAAAGTAATACATTCATGTATATTGTTCACTGCCTAAAGTAAAATTCTGACAGTTAGGGAAGCCCGAAGGCTCGAGATCAGACTCACCTGGTTCTGTTTCCTGTATACATTTTAAATTCACTGGAGTTATTGCTAAAGTAATCAGTACAGCTTAGTAAAACTATGACCACTTTGAGCACTTTGTATCACAATGAGCCTTTTTTGTTCTAATTGTGTTCTTTCTTGTAAAAATCATGTATAATTTATGCTCTTCTTGCGAATATGCTCTGAAGCCATCGGACTGATCAACACCTTCAACCATTAACCAACCCCACTACACTCACCACCACCAATGTTCATAGTGTTACGGATGTAGATAGACTAATTGTATGTACATAAAGTGATGTTAGACACAGGTACTCCTGTACTGAGCATTACTTTATGTACAGTCACTCTATGTATATATATAGTAATCTTATTTATTTGTATTTATCGTGTTTTTTCAAGCTACTGGGTGTCACTGTCTCTGAGAATCTATCTTGGACCTAATATATTGATGCAGCTATAAAGAAGGCACAACCGTGGCTATATTTCGTTATGAGTTTGAGGAGATTTGGTTAATCAGCAAAGACACTTGCACATTTCTACAGATGAACCATGGAGAGCACTCTAACTGGCTGCATCACTGTCTGTTATAGGGTTGGAGGGGGCTACTGCACAGGATCAAAATAAGCTGCAGAGTGTTGTAAACTTAGTCAGATCCATCATGGGTACTGGTCTCCATAATATCCAGGACATCTTCATCCATAGCATCCAGGACGCCTCAAAAAGGAGGCATCCATCACTAAGGATCTGTATCTCTCAGGACATGCCCTTTTCTCATTGAAACCAGCAGGGAACAGGTACAGAAGCCTGACGGCACATATTCAATTATTCAGGTACAGCTTCTTTTTGAATGGACATTGAACCCATAAACCCTACCACACTTCTTTTTTATTTCCATTTTTGCACTATTTATTTAACTTAACTAATAGAATATATGTATGTGTGTGCATTTATATAGATATACTTATATATTTTTATTTATATAGAAAAACATTACAGTAAGTATTACACATATGTAAACTATGATTCACGTTTTTTCTATTATATTTTGCAATGTATGGCTGCCAAAAAGACAGCAAATTTCATGACATGCTGATGATATAAAACCTGTTTCTGATTCTGATTTTTATTGTGTTCTTTATGCTTATTATCCGTATGTGTTTTTTTTTACTTATGCTGCATCGAATCTGAGTAACAATTATTTCATTCTCTATTAAACTTGTGCAATGAAGAATGACGAAAAAAACAATCTTGAAATCTTATATGATGTTATGTGCCTGTGATGCATGTTAGTGTGCACGTTAGTCTTTCACTGCACCTGTGCATACACATACATTTAACAATAAACTTGATTTTGACATTGATCATATGTGACATATGGCACACAGAGGTAAAAAACAAAGACAGCACTACCAACTGATGCTCCATCAATAACTCTCGGAGAAGTGAGTCAAGGTAGGCTTTTATTAGCTAGAAGGAAGCACCGTCAGCAGCAAGAGCCCACCACACAACATCCTGGAGACTGAGGGAGGAGCAGTGCCTCCAACCGCCTTTATTCAGCGGTTTGTGGGAGGAGCCACAGGAGCAGTCAGCGGGAGGGGGGGAGGGGCGCGTGTCCAGACAGGTATATGTAGTTCACCATACCTACCAAGTGTCACTTTTTGAATGAATTCAACTCCCAATTAACAACAATAGCTGATACAACATTATCTTGAAAGTCCCACCACATTGTGCTCAAGATTTTTAACATCATATGCGCACTTTTATACTACACAATAAATGCATTTCATGGTCTGTATTTAATAGCAGTAATTAAAATTGAATGTTAATTATATGCTACTCTCATGTCATCTTGCGTCCACAAAAAAGTGTTGCTGATGCCGAGATTGCAAGGTGCTCCTGCCCCTCACAAGGCAACCTCATTCACCTACTTTCAGCCACTGAAACACAGACAAACTTGGTTAAGTAAAGGTGAACTTATTGAGAAATAAAGAGCCGAATTTACCATGGGCAAACTTGGATCTGCCAAACCAAGTACAGGTGAATTTACCAAGAGAAATAGCAAATCACATATATTTGACAAAGATGGGGCATATGGGGATATGCTGGGTTGAGGTTTAGATTGATAGAGGAAATTTGGACTGGATACATGGATGAAATGGTTAACACGGACTTGTTGGGTAAAACGGTCAGTATCAATGTTCATGACCCTGTGCTCCATGTTCTGAAATGTTAATCCCAAATCAGTCATTCTTGGACCAAAACAACACACATACCACTATTCGACTCAATGAGGATGACCAGCAAATCCCCTCTCTCAGGAAGCTCTAGCCTACATGCAGAAGCAAAAGTCCTAGAATCCCTAATTTGTACGTGGAGAAATGCAGGCAATTACATTTTTTCAGCATCAGTTGAAATTTCAATACTCCCTAGCCCAGTTATTAACAGATGTAATGTCAACCTCAGAATGGCTGAAAACCTTTTGGCACCAATTCCTTTTGAACTAAAATAAGCATTGCAATGTAGATATTGTGGCACCCAAGTTCCAAATAAGTTCCCATAAAGAGCAATTGATAATTAGAAAATAGTAAGTCTTTTTTTTTAATGACGGCAGTGAAGTGTAGGCACAGAGAATAGGATTAATTCCTCATCTCATTTCAGAATACGGTGTTGGAATCTTTTAGTGCTGTTGAGGAGGTTTAAAACTAAAATGGCAGGGGGATGGGAACCCACACAGAAAAGAAGAGGGAAGTAAAAGACAAAAGTTGCATAGGTCTCTAGATTCTAAAAGGACAATGAGTATAAGGGCACTTTATCTAAATGCCCGGAGTATTAGAAACAAGGTTAGTGAACTTGTGGCATAGATCCGTGCCAAGGCACATGATTCAGCGGCCATTACAGAAACCTGGTTGCAAGGTGGAGATGACTGGGAATTAAATATCCAAGGCTATCAGATAATATGGAAAGATAGGCAGGAAGGCAAAGGAGCTGGGGTGGCACTCTTAATTAATGATGAGATCAGGGCAACTGTGAGAGATGATTTAAGATCTACAGAGCAGAATGTTGAGTTCATCTGGGTAGAGATTAAGAATAGTAAAGGGAAAAAAAATCACTGGTGGGAGTTGTCTATAGGCCACCAAATAAAAAATATTGCAGTGGCAGAGGCAATTAACCAAGAAGTAACTGAGGCTTGTAAGAACGGAATGGCAGTTGTCATGGGGGATTTTAACTTCCACATAGATCGGGTGAATCAGGTTGGGCAAGGAAGTCTTGTGGAGGGCTTCATAGAATGCATCCGTGATAGCTTTCTCGAGCACCATGTTAGTGAACCTACAAGGGAAAATGCTATCTTGGATCTTCCACATGACTGATCTCCAGGGTGGCTGAGAAAGAGGTTAAGATGACATTTTTGTCACATTTTTCCACTTATGTCACTGAAACCCACTTAATATTTTAAACCTAGGAAGAAATATTAGAGAAAGAAATCCAGAACTGATGCTGGACAATTAGTAAAAATGGTCATAAACAAAATAACTTCTAAACCTTCTATTTAATTTCTGAAGATTAGTATAACCATTTTTCAGTTGTGAATTGATATTTCTTATAAAACCATGTTCTTAGTGTTTATTGACCAAAGTATAAGATTATTGGCAAAGGCCAATAATATTTTAAACCTCTTTTGCGTTTTACCACAATCTAGGTTAGCATGTCATTATTATTGATTGCATTTTTAACTTTGTGGTATATTAGTATCCATTATATTTTGATGTTTCACTACAATTTTGTATCTCTGATTTAAAAATTATGGGAAAAATCATATATTGATTTTCCTGAGTGATAATTGATCAAGAGAGCAACTTAATATTATGAATGGCTGTAGCCCCTCCCCTGCTCTTCCTTTAGGAAAAACATTTGACTTGTTTGAATTTGGAACTGCTAAAAGTCTTATATCCTAGCACAGTAAACCAAGACAACAAAAGAACAACTGTGATGAACAAGGTTGGCAGTGCTAGCTGCTTGGACCACCTTAGAAGTAGGATTGACTTTCAGAACACCAGGGGATCCATAGCTTCCATGGATTGATAACCCATTCACCCGATTGCATAAACAAACTTCCTGGACCTATCCCTTGCCTCCAGGATAATGTACACAACTTTCTCAGATATTTTATGGTCATATGATTATGGATACCAGATGAAAAGGACAAATACTAAATAAAAATAAAAAGTTTAAAAATACTTATAGAACTTCTTGCTACCTCAAAGTTACTGCTTGCAATGTGCAGAAATTGTTTTATTTTGCTGTGTTAATAAAGCTGAAACTGGAGAAACTGTAGCTGCAATTTAAAACTGTGATGTAGCATTAAAATATAATGGATATTGATATAGTAAGAATTAAAAATATGATCACTGAAAATGAGATACTATTTGAATTGGTGGAAAAACACTAAGGAAAGGAGTTTTAATGTACTGTTTACCAGCACAATCTTTTTACTTATTGGCCATAAAATGTTGCAATCTAAATTCAATTTTATAAAGATTTTCATGTCAAGACAAAGATGACACACTAAGCTTTGGAAAATTTAGCAGATATTTTAGAGATAATTTTAGTTGTGATTTAAAAAAAATATTTGTCTTATTTCTCATCTATTTATTTTTCTGCTAGATTTGTTTCTAGTCAATTGAGCAACTAAATGTGCTCATGAGGCTACTGATTCTGGATGGTGAGGGGAACCTGTTGTTATAGAATAAGCAGGGACTCATTTTCTAGGGAAAATGTTTGTGGGTTCACTTTTCACTCCATATATCATGTGTATCGTGATGTACTAAGGGACCGCCATTTTTCAGATTACAGGTTAAACTAGTTGTCGCACTGCACATTGAAGATTTCAAGACACAATTATGAAGAATTGGAGAATTATCTCCATTGCCTGAGTTTAAAAGGCCAATAATTAACCAACATCAACTGCAAATTTACCACTTGTCGCTGTCAGAAAGTTGATTCTCCTCATAATGGAGGCATCAGCTCATTTTGTATTGGTAAGGGGTGAGATTAGAGAGAAGGGGCTGAAAACACTGTAAATTGTATCTTTATTAACCCAGTAAAATAAAATAGTCTCTATGACATGTAGCAACAATTTTGAGGTACCAAAATGTTTTTAAGATTTTCAAAGTATTAATTAGCCCCTTTATAAATGCTATCAGTCTCTCCCATCTAAACAACATAATACAAGGGTCAGTATAAGTAAAGCCACCAGCAGAGAGACCCATTAGTAATAACCATTGTTAAGTGTCTTGAAGAGATCTTGTTAAACTAGCATCTTAAACTGTTGCCAACCAATCTTGTGAAGACACAACCAAAGTCAAAAAAATGTTCATCATTTCAAAAGTAAACTTATTATCAAAGTACAATCCTGATATTCATTTTCTTGCAGGTATTCACATTAAAGACCCAAAAAAAAAACAATAATAGAACCAATATGGAGTTTGACCCAGCACTGAAGAAATAATGACTATACATGTTCAAGTCAGTATATTCTGTAAACTTGAAGGGAAAAGTGCAGCTGGTAGTATTTTCATGAATCTACAAACTTCATCATCAGAGTCAATCATCAAGGGCTCCCATCACTCAGGCCATCACCATCGCTGTCACCATCAGAAAATAAGTACAGGAGCCTCAGGACCCACACCACCAAGTTTAGGAGCAGTTATTACCCTTCAACCATCAGATTCCTGACCGGTGGGGATAACTTCCCTCAACTTCACTCATTTCATCATCAAAATGTTTCCACAAACTCTGAGCAACACACACAAAATGCTGGTGGAACACAGCAGGCCAGGCAGCATCTATAGGAAGAAGCACTGTCAATGTTTCAGGCCGAGACCCTTCGTCAGGACTAACTGAAAGAAAAGATAGTAAGAGATTTGAAAGTAGGAGGGGGAGGGTGAAATCCAAAATGATAGGAGAAGACCGGAGGGGGCAGGGTAAAGCTAAGAGCTGGAAAGGTGATTGGCAAAAGGGATACAGAGCAGAAGAAGGGAAAGGATCATGGGACAGGAGGCCTAGGGAGAAAGAAAGGGGAAGGGGAGCACCAGTGGGAGACGGAGAACAGGCAAAAAGTGATGGGCAGAGAGAGAGAAAAAGAGGGGAAAATAAATAAATCAGGGATGGGATAAGAAGGGGAGGAGGGGCATTAACGGAGGTTAGAGAAATCAATGTTCATGCCATCAGGTTGGAGGCTACCCAGACGGAATATAAGGTGTTATTCCTCTAACCTGAGTGTGGCTTCATCTTGACAGTATGGAGGTCATGGATAGACATATCAGAATGGGAATGGGACATGGAATTAAAATGTGTGGCCACTGGGAGATCCTGCTTTTTCTGGCAGACCGAGCGTAGGTGTTCAGCGAAATGGTCTCCAGTCTGCATTGGGACTCACCAATATATAAAAGGCCGCACCGGGAGCACCGGACACAGTATACCACACCAGCTGACTCACAGGTGAAGTGTCGCCTCACCTGGAAGGACTGTCTGGGGTCCTGAATGGTGGTGAGGGAGGAAGTGTAAGGGCAGGTGTAGCACTTGTTCCACTTACAAGGATAAGTGCCAGGAGGGAGATCGGTGGGAAGGGATGGGGGCACGAATAGACAAGGGAGTCACGTAGGGAGCAATCCCTGTGGAAAGCAGAAAGGAGGGGTGGGAAAGATGTGCTTGGTAGTGGGATCCTGTTGGAGGTGGTGGAAGTTACGGAGAATTATACGTTGGACCTGGAGGCTGGTGGGGTGGTAGGTGAGGACAAGAGGGAACCCTATCCTGAGTGGGGGGCAGGCGGATGTGGTGAGAGCAGATGTGCATGAAATAGGAGAGGTGCGTTTGAGAGCAGAGTTGATGGTGGAGGAAGGGAAGCCAGTTTGTTTAAAAAATGAAGGCATCTCCTTCGTCCTGGAATGAAAAGCCTCATCCTGAGTGCAGATGTGGCGGAGATCGAGGAATTGTGAGAAGGGGATAGCATTTTTGCAAGAGACAGGGTGGGAAGTGGAATAGTCCAGGTAGCTGTGAGTGTCTGTAGGCTTATAGTAGATATCAGTAGATAAGCCATCTCCAGAGATGGAGGCAGAAAGATCAAGAAAGGGAAGGGAGGTGTCGGAAATGGACCAGGTAAATTTGAGGGCAGGATGAGAACTCACTTAAGGACTCTTCAACATGCTCTTGATATTTATTGCTGTTATTATTTCATTTTTTCTTCTTTTGTATTTTCACAGTTTGTTATTTTTTGTGCATTGGTTGTTTATTCACCCTGCTAGGTGTGGTCTTTCATTGATTCTATTGTGTTTCTTGGATTTAGTGAGTATGCATGCAAGAAAACAAATCTCAGGGCAGAATATAGTGACACATAGTGGCGTATAGTGACATATATGTACTTGGAACTTTGAACTTTGACTTTGGCCTTCTTGCTATTCAAGGAATCTCACTTAGACTATCCGCATTTGCAAAGAGGAGACAAGAAAGCCATAAAAAGAGACATATACTGCAGATGAGCTGAATAGGCAAAGATCTGGTTAATATAATTAAATGTGGGAAAACCTGAAATGGTTCATTTTCATAGAAAATATTAAAATTAAGAGAAATTTCAAAGTTCTCATTTCTAAGCATTTATTGGAAAGAAGGTTAATGATACAGCAAGTGAAAATAGTTCATCTTAGGACACTTTATACTGAGCTCATTCTCTTGGCTATAGCGTGATAACTTTTTACCTCCTTATACCGAATCTATCCATCCTCTGTCTTAGCAATTCAAAGTATCTGCTACCACAGCCATTGAGGAATGAACTGTTAGAAGAAAAATAAAAGTCCCCTCCTTCTTACATGAATGAATCTTTATTTTAAACAATTGAGGGGACTTCCATTAAACAGTACTTCTTTGATTTGTGTCTAGGATCTCCTACAATAGGAAACATTCCAACCACATACATCTTTCACTTTTCTGAAGTACAGCAGTTGTAACCCTAGCTTGTCAAACACTTCTTCGTAAGATAACCTAGCCACCCCAGGTATTTACCTGAACTGTTTCAAAGTATTTGCATCCTTTCTTAAATATAATGATCTATACAATATACAATATCTCAGAAATGGTTTCACCAATGCCTGTTATAGAAGAATCATAAACTTACTTTAGATTTTAATTTCCTCCACAATAAACAATAAAATTATTCTATATTTCCTAGAGACTTGCAATACCTGCACAATGGACTTTTGCACATCTTACATTAGGACACATCGATCCCTTTACATTTCAGAGCTCTTCCAATCTTGAAGCTGGACCCTTTCCTACATTTAAATTCAGTTTATTGGATTTGACCTGAATATTGTTTCAGACATATTGGTTTAAAAGACTTTTAACAAAATATCTCCATAGTAATGAAACACCATAGGAGTCATGGTCTGGTGCCATAATAAGAGTATTAACGTAGGCAAAGTGAGCTGACAAACTCCAGAACGTCAAAAGCCATATTGTACAATGTTAATTCAGGGAACTAGTTTATAGATTAGTTTTGTAAGCCTAATTTGTGATACCTAAGAAATTAACCTATATAATTTGATAGAAATGATACCTCAAGTTTAGCAGAAAATTTCATTTGCCCTGCAATCAATTTTGACTAGCAGTTATTCCATCATACAAATGTGTAACCATGGCATCACTGCCAAGGGCAATTGAATGTAATCTTTGTTTCAAATAAAAATTAAGCTCCAACTGGAGTTCCAGGACTAGCAATAAAAATTAAAAATGACAGACCAGCCATCTTCAATAAAAAGGAATTTAGTAAAAATATGCACTTTAAAAGAAAATGTGTGAACTGATTGACAGAACAAATGCAATGCACCTTTAATGTGAGCAACGTGGTTGCCCTTTCATAATACTGGGGGCACATTTGACGTGGATTGAAACCACAGAAACTTGGCTGCCACAATTTCTTGAACTACTCAGAAAAAAAGGGAGACAGTGTTCTTAAAGCAAACCTTTACCTTCATCTTTAGCTTTTTAGAATTGTTATTAATTTTACATAGTTTGGGTTTAAGTTTACTTGTCATTCAACCATATGTAAATATTTCTGAACATAGCCAATCGTTACTCCAGGGCCAAGATGCAAAAAAATACCATCGGTCATTCACAGCATAAGGCATCAATAGCACATATAAGATCGCAGTAAACATACAGTCACGCCTGTTTGGCTTCACCTATCACCTTCCAGCTTCCCCTCCCCCACCTTCTAATTCAGGCATCTCCCCCTTTTCCTCTCAGTCTTGAAGAAAGGACTTGGCCCGAAACATAGGCAGTTCCATGGATGCTGCCTGATCTACTGAGCTACTCCAGCATTTTGTGTGTGTTATACAAAAGTATATATAGTCCAAGTCCCTGAGTCCATGAAACACACACTCATGGACTCAGGGACTTGGACTATATATACTTTTGTATATATATATACACACACACACACACACACACACACACATATACACACACACACACACACACACACACACACACACACACACACACACACACACACACACACACACACACACACACACACACACACACACACACACACACACACACCTACACCTTCATTTGCATCTTACCAGCAGTGCAGTGCCCCTTTATCAGCTATCAGCTATCAGTCAATCTGCAGGACATCTCTAGCCTGAAATATCACAACTCATCCGCTGGAGAGCTGCCAACAATTTATCTGATAGCTACCTTGTTAGTACAAAGAAAAGTAGGGTTGTACAATAAATGCTGGCATTATCAGTAGCACCCACATCCCATGAACAAATAAACAAATAAGAAAAAGTAAACCTGATCATTAATATCATCTGAATTACTGTTCAAATAGTAATCTGAGGCTTAATTTTAAAACTTACCAAAATTCAAAAGAAATATTCAGTTGAAAGATCTCAGACTTCCACAACACTAGAGGTTCCAACCTATTTTATGCCATGGACCCCTACCATTAACCAGGTGGTCCCTGAACCCCACCTTGGGAAAGTCTGTACTGCACTGATTGCTTTATCTTTCCTGTTTCTTCTAAGGTGTCCACTCTGTTTTTATTCTACCATTTCTCATCATCAACGACTCAAAGGATGACTTACACTGTTTCAGAATCAGTCAGAATCAGATTTATTAACACTGGCTTAGATGATGTGAAATTTCTTGTTTTGCAGTAAAGTGCAAAGCACATAATTACTATAACAAATAGATTAAAACAGGAGCCACAAGGTAGTGATCATGGGTTCATAGACTGTTCAGAAATCTGATGGTGGAGAGGAAGAAGCTGCTTCTGAAGTAATGAGAAGGGGGCATGTCATCATGATGGAGATGGTTCTTAGTAAGCAACGCCACTTTCTTTTCAAATCTTTTTTTATTATTATTATCCAAAATAACAAGAGTACATCGAAATAAGTAACACTTACAATGTCTCAAAGAAAAAAAAACAATGTTTTAAGGATTGAAAAATATGGTGACACAAAAAAAAGAAAAAAAACCCTACTAAAGCAAAGTCAGAAAAAAACCCATTAGGTTTTCAACCCCAGAGCCATGCGTCATACAAAAAGCTTCTAAAGATAAACATCAAACTGCCAGCAAAAAAAATACCAAAATTTACAATTAGATCATGGAGGAAATCTATCAATTAACTCAAATGGTAGTAATGAGCAAATGAAGCTCACCTTTTCTCAAAATCAAACATAGGTTCACAGGTTCAACTTCTAATTTTCTCCATACTAAGACATAACATCACTTGAGAGAACCATTGTGACAGAGTGGGGGCCGACATATCCTTCTACTTCAGCAGAATGGCTCTCCTAGCTATCAATGTAACAAACTCAATAACAGGTTGGTCAGACAAAGAAATACCACGGATATTTTGGGTATTATTCCAAAATGCACTGTTAATTAGTTAGGTTGTAAATTAATTTTAAGTGCTTTAGAAATTGTAGAAAAAACTGACTTCCAAAACTGTTCCAGTATAGAACAAGATCAAAACATGTATGTCAGTGAGTCTGTCTCAGTTTTACATCTATCACAATAACTATCAACATTAGGAAAGATTTTAGACAATCTCTTCTTCGTCAAATAGTAACGATGTACAATTTTAAATTGAATCAGTGAACGACTAGCACAAATCGAAGAAGAGTTAACTAACTTCAGAATCCGCATCCAGTCCTCCGTAATAAAAGTCAAATTAAGCTCCTTTTCCCAATCTTGTTTAATCTTAAATAAAGGACACTTAAACCATTG
Organism: Hypanus sabinus; assembly: GCF_030144855.1. Classification (NCBI taxonomy): domain Eukaryota; kingdom Metazoa; phylum Chordata; class Chondrichthyes; order Myliobatiformes; family Dasyatidae; genus Hypanus; species Hypanus sabinus. The sequence goes on along the minus strand of NC_082710.1, from coordinate 100,499,714 downwards.
TAATAGTAAATTATAAATTCTTCCAATGCAACCCTTTATCAAAGGGTTCATACTCTTACTAGTATCAAACAGGTTGGCATCCAATATGTAAGGAAAATTACTCAAGTATATTTGTAAGAAAATACAATGCCACTTTCTTGAGCCACTGTCTCTTGAAGCTGACCTTGATGGCGGGGAGGGTTGTGCCTGTAATGAAGCTAGCTGAGAATATAATCCTTAGCAATGTAACATATAAGAACATAAGAACTAGGAGCAGGAGTAGGCCATCTAGCCCATCGAGCCTGCTCCACCATTCAATAAGATCATGGCCGATCTGGACATGGACTCATCTTCACTTACCCGATAACTCTCAATTACCCAACTATGCTGAAATTTATCCAATCTTGTCTTAAATATATTTACTGAGATAGCCTCCACTACTTCATTGGGCAGAGATTTCCACAGATCCACCACTCTCTGAAAAATGCAGTTCCTTCTCATTTCTGTCCTAAATCTACTCTCCCAAATCTTGAGGCTATGTCCCTTAGTTCTAGTTAACCTACCAGTGAAAACACCTTTCCTACCCCTATATTATCTATCTCTTTCATAATTTTATATGTTTCTATAAGAGCTCCTCTCATTCTTCTGAATTCCTGCGAGAATAGTCCTAGGCGACTCAATCTCCCCTCATAGTCCAACCCCCTCAACCTCTTGAAATCCTGTGAATTGGGGCCTCCATACCAGGCTATGGTGCATCCAGTCAGAACCTTCTCCACCATACAGAAATTTGTAAGAGTGCCTGATGTCATACCAAACCTTCTCAATCTCCCCACTAAGTACAGCTGCTTGGCATGTCTTCTTCACAATTGCATCAATGTGTTGAATTTGGTCGATTCAACCAGTTGCCTTGACAAGTGTTCCACCTATATTTGAAAAAAAAACTCTGAGTTATCCAGCATGTGTGTTTATATTTCAGCTTGCTTGCCTTTCATACCCACCTTCTGTTCAAAGCAGATCATACAATGTGGAGATCATAAATACAAACTTATCATCTTGCGGCAGAGGCAGGGTCTAATAGGCAGACAAAGTAAAGTGGACAAAGATCGCACTGTCAGTTACAGACTGATAAGACATAGGAACAGAGTTTGGCCATTTGGCCCATTGATTCTGCTCTGCCATTTCATCAAGGCTGGTCAATTTTCTCTCAACTCCATCTCCTGCCTTCTCCCCATAACCTTTCACACCTTAGCTAATCAAGAGCCTGGCTTGCACAGCCACCCATGTCAATGAATTCCCCAGATTTATCACCCTCTAGCTCATCTCCAATCTAATTTGATGTCCCTCTCTACTGAGGCTGTGACCTCTGGTCCTAGACTCACCCTCTGTAGGAAACATCCTCTCCACATCCAGTCTATCTAGACATTTCAATATCAATAGGTTTCACTGTAATCCCCCACCCTGTCATTTTTCCAAATCCCAGTGGGTAAAGATCCAGAGCCGTCAATCGGTCCATTTTTGATAAGCCTTTCATTCTGAGAATCATTCTCATGAACCTTCTCTGAATGCTTTGCTATCCCAGTACATCCTTTCTTCAATAAGAGTCCCAAAACTGCACACAAAACTCCAGGTGACATGAAACTTGATAACCTGATCAAGCACGTCAGACAAGACCATAAGAACATAAAACATAGAAACATAATTAGGCCATTTAGCCCATCAAGTCTGCTCCGCCATTTCATCATGGCTGATCAAATTTCCTCTCAGATCCAATCTCCTGCCTTCTGCTCACATCCCCTCCTGCCCCGAACAATGAAGAATCTATTAACTCCAGTCTTAAATATACATAAAAAATTTGGCCTCCACAGTTGCCTGTGGCAAAGAATTCCAGAGATTCACCACTCCCTGGCTAAAGTGATTCCTCCTCACCTCTATTCTAAAAAGACGTCCCTCCATTCTGAGGCTGAATCCTCTGTTCTTATACTCTCCCACCACAGGAAACATCCTTTCCATATCCACTCTATCAAGGCCTTTCACCATCTGATAGGTTTCCATTAGGTCATCCCTCATTCCTCTGAATTCTCGTGAATACAGGCCCAGAACCATCATATGACAAGCCCTTCAATACTGAAATCATTTTCGTGAACTACCTTTAAGCCCTCTCCAGTTCCCAGCACATCCTTTCTAAGATAACTGGCCCAAAACAGCTCACAATGTTTCAGGTGAGGGCTTACCAGTGCTTTATAACATCTCAACATTACATCCTTCTTTTTATATTGCCACAGACTCAACCTGCAAATTAATCATTAGTGAGTCCTTTTGTTCCTCAGTTTTTTGTATTTTCTCTCCACTTAGAAAATAGTTAACCTTTTCATCTCTTCTACCAAAGTGCAGGACTATACACTTCCTATGTTGTATTCCATCTGCCATTTCTTTACCCATTCTCCTAATCGGTCTCAGCCCTTCTATTGCTTCTCTACTTCCTCAAATCTACCTGCCCCACCACCTATCTTCATATTGTCTGCAAACATTGCAACAAAGTCATTAATTCCATCATCCAAAAAAAGAAGTGGTCCCAACCCAGATCCCTGTGGAACATCACTAGTCACCTACAGCCAACCAGAAAAGGTTCCCTTTTTTCCCACTCTTTGTCTCCTACCAATCAGCCACTGTTCTTTTCATGTTAGAACTTTCCCTGTAATTCCATGGGCTCATAGCTTGTTAAGCAGCCTCATGTGTGATAACTTGTCAAAACCCTTCTGATAATCCAAGCAGGCACATGAACTGATTCTCCTTTGTCTATCCTGCTTGATATTTCTTCAAAGAATTCCAACAGATTTGTCAGGCAAGATTTTCTCTGAGGAAACCATGTTGACTACAGCTTGTTTTATCAAACACAAAGTACACTGCAGATGCTGTGGTCAAATGAAGATGTACAAAAAAGCTGGATGAACTCAGCAGGTCGGGCAGCATCCACTGAAAGAAGCAGTCAACGTTTTGGGTTGAAACCCTTCGTCAGGACTAAAGAAGGAGGCCCTATAAAGAAGGTGGGGTGAGGGTGGAGAACCAATTAAAGGAAAGATCTAGAGGTGGGGAACGGGAAGCAGGGTGGGTATAGGCAGGAGAGGTGAAGAAGGAATCTAAGGGGAAAGCACTATGGGTAGTAGAAGAAGGCAGAGTCATGAGAGGTGATAGGCAGCTAGAAGAGGAGACAGAGTGAAGGTGGGATGGGGAAAGGGAGAGGGAGGGAATTACCGGAAGTTGGAGAATTCGATGTTCATACCAAGGGGCTGGAGACTACCCAGACGGTATATGAGATGTTGTTCCTCCAACCGAAGTTTGGCCTCATCATGGCAGTAGAGGAGGCTATGTATGGACATATCCAAATGGGAATGTGAAGGAGAGTTGAAGTGAGTGGCAACCGGCAGATCCTGTCTGTTGTGCTTATTTTATCATGTGCCTCCAAGTACCCCAAAAACACATTCTTAACAATTAACTCCAACATCTTCCCAAACACTGATGTCAGACTAACTAGCTTATCATTTCCTTTCCTCTGTCTCTCTCCCTTCTTGAAGAGCAGAGTGACTTTAGCAATTCTCTATTAGTCATGGGAGATTTCAATATGCAGGTAGATTAGGAAAATGATGTTGGTGCTGGATTCCAGCAATGGGGTTTCCAGAGTGCCTACAAGCTGGCTTTTTCGGGCAGTCCATGGCTGAGCACTCTAGTGGATCTGCTATTCTGGATTGGGTGGTGTTCAATGAACCAGAATTGATTAGAGACCTTAAAGGGCGAATGATCATAATATGATTGAATTCTCTCTGAAATTTGGGAAGGAGAAGCTAAAGTCAGATGTATCAGTATTACAGTGGGGTAAAGGGAATTACAGAGGCATGAGAGAGGAGTAGCCCAGAATTGATTGGAAACGAATATATATATATATATATATCACTAAGAGGAACAAGTATTTTAAAGGCAAGATGACACAACTGTGACTAACAAGAGAAAACATCAACATAAAAGCCAAAGAGAGGGCATATAATAAAATAAAAATTAGTGGGAAGTTAGAGGATTGGAACACTTTTAAAAACCAACAGAAGGCAAAACAAAACAATAAAGTCATTAAGAAGGTAAAGATGGAATATGAAAGTAAACAATATTGAAGAAGACACCAATCATTTCTTCAGATACATAAAGCGTAAAAGAGAGCTAACAGTGGATATTGGACCATTGGAAAATGATGCTGGAGAGGTAGTATTGGGGGACAATGAAATGGCAGGCAAATTGGATAAGTATTTTGCGTTAGTCTTCACCGTTGAAGACACTCATAGAATAGTGGAATTTCCAGTTGTCGGGAGCATAAAAGGTGTGAAGTTACTGTAACTAGTGAGAAGGTTCTTGGGAAACTGAAAGGACTGAAAGTCAGCTGGAAAAGAGGGTATACACCCCAGCATTCTGAAAGAGGTGGCTGAAGAGATTGTGTAGGAATTAGTAATGATCTTTCAAGGATCGCTAGATCCTGGAAAGCTTCCTGAAGACTGGAACATTGCAAATGTCACTCCACTCTTCAAGAACAGAGAGCGCAGAAAGAAGGAAACTATAGGCCAGTTCATCTGACCTCACTGTCTGGTAAGATGCTGGAGTTGATTATTAAGGATATGTAAAGATGGAAACTTCATAACAGAGATTAGGAGGAATTTCTTCAGCCAGAGTTTGGTGAATCTGTGAAATCATTGCCACTGACAGTTGTAATTGGGTATATTTAAATCTGAGGTTGATAGGGTTTTGATTAGTTAGGACATTAAAGGTTACAGGGAGAATGGGGTTGGGAGGGATCAGAGCCAACAACCTGTCTCTGAATGTGAACAAAACAAAAGAGATGGTTGTTGACTTCAGGAGGGCACGGAGTGAGTGACCACTCTCTGGTGAACATCAATGGCTCCTTGGTAGAGATCGTTAAGAGCACCAAATATCTTGGTGTTCACCTGGCAGACAATCTCATCTGGTCCCTCAACATCAGCTCCATAGAAAAGAAAGCCCAACAGCGTCTCTATTTTCTGCAAAGGCTGAGGAAAGTCCATCTCCCACCCCCTATCCTCACCACATTCTACAGAGGTTGTATTGAGAGCATCCTGGGCAGCTGCATCACTGCGTGGTTCGAAAATTGCTCCATCCAGGTTTTAACTTTTTCCTCTATGTAATCACACATGAGAACAAATTTTAACCAGAACTTGCCACATGTGAGATTAATAGAAGAACTATGTTATAACTTGCCATAATGTGATTTACATGCTCCGTTCATATTAAATAAATCCCCAACAGTGCAGAATGCAAACATCTAAACATTTCAGTACATTGGAAATAATTCAAGGATTGTCAGATGATAAAAGTTTCTCTAAACTTTAAAAACTAAGTTATTTTCATTAATCTATTGTATTGGAGCATGAGATGAAACATTGATCAAACTGAACATTAGAGAATTAGACCAGAACCAAAATGTGAAACTAATCAGCACAGCGATTATATAACAGGCCCACTTATACCAGGGTGACATTTGAGCAAATTTCAGTGGTGGATCTTACCAGCAGTTTGCTAGTGAGTCACAGCCACCACCAGGAAGCAACTTTGCCTGGTTGTAATACAAACACAATTCCTTATTTACATCCTGTGGATGTGGGGTTGATGCAAAAATATTCAATGCTTTTTGTTCCTTATCTTGGCTAATGTCGTGCATTTAAGTATCACTTAGTGACTGGCTCCAGGTCTGTAAAAGAACATCCACACATGCATACATGTGCTACACCTGGTTGCTCTTATCTGATAAAGGATCTTCATTTGTATAACAAAACCAATTCTTGATTTGTTTCAGGCTGGAACCCCAAATGAGTAACAAAGATCTCATTCAATTTTGCATGAAACGTGAGTGTAGTGTATTTAATATTTTAGTAATATTTGAGCAATATTGAAAATACATTGTTTTATTAAGCACTCTTTGTTGTTTGCATAATTCATAATGGGTTAAATGTAAGAAGTACGTGAATGGCATGCATCATTATATCACCATGTCATATGTGCATGCCTCACCAAAAAATACAAAGTAAGACTTAGTAGCTACACAACTGCAGGCTCCAGTGATTTTCTTTCATTTAATTTTTAGAGATACAAAAGCTGAAGGTAGTTCTAAAACTAACCTGAGACCTGTTGAGTTGCAATAAATTTTCTTTGAATGGGAAGAAATACATATGAGTTTTAAAAAGGCATCGCATGTGCTTCATCAGAAGGGGGAACAGAGATGATTGAGTTTAAAAAAAGGCAGAAAAAGGATGAAATTCACCGATTCATGAACAGTGACTGCCGGGTGATAATAATCATAAATAAAAATAAAGCAGAAATAGCTGGCTACATCAGAAAGTTAGATGCATTCAATTGCACAATGGATATCCGGATGATGTACACTAAATGAATAGAGCAGTATTTTGAAGCAAATGAAATAGCCAATCAAAAGTGAATGCCAGTGTTACTGAGTGCAATAGATGGAAAAGCATACGGTTCACTTAGAAGTTTGACTGCTCCAACCAAACCAACCGAAATGAGCTTTTCTGATTTTGAGAACATAATGCAGCAACATTTAGAACCAAAACCATTGATAATTACAGAATGCTTTAGGTTTCATATGTGGAATCAAAAGGAAGGAAAGTCCATTTCAGCTTGTATGACTGAACTGAAGAAATTGTCTGAGCATTGCCAATTCAGCCATGGGTTTAATAATGTACTGAGGAATCTTACAAAGAAAGCAGTCAAAAACGGTTCCTTCCTGAAGTGTAACTCACACTTAAAAGAGCAGTTCAAATTGCTGTATCAACGGAAACAGCAGCCAGAGATGCAATTAAGTTGCAGGTAGGAAGGAAAGTGGGCCTGAATGAAATTGCAAAATTAAGCAGAAACCTGCCTGGCTAAACAACTGGTGTTATTGCTGTGGCAGACTCACCAGACCAATGCAGGTTTAAAGGCAGAAAATGCAACAAAGTAGGACACATACAAAGAGCATGTTGGGCAGACAAAAGTAAACTGACAGCACAAGGAAGGGAAAAAGATAAAAAGTCAAGTTGCAATTTCAAAAGAGCACTAATCTGCATGCTGATGAAAAATTTGATGATGAGAATAACACAGGACTGAGTAGCCTTGAGATTTACATGAGAAAACTAACAATAGACAAGCAATATGACTTACATCAAGTGAACTGGAAATTAATTAAAATGGAATTGGCTCAGCTGTTTCAGTCATTATATAAAATGAATTTGTATGCCTTTTCAAAGATACTGAATTGAAGTCCACAGATATCTAGCTAAAAATTTTTACTGGAGAAATGATACCTGCTGTGGGAATGACATTCATAACAGAAAAATACAACAACCAAGAAGCTACATTGGGCTTGTGTGTGGTAAGAACAGGACAGCTAGCATTGTGGGCCGTGATTAGCTGAGACAACGACAAACTGATTGGAGACCCATCCACCAGTTGCAAACTGCATCCCCTGCAATAGAGCCGACTGAAAGCAAATTAGGAAAAGTTCTGGATGATGTCGTAACAATGTTCTAGGATGGTATTGGAGAACTCAAAAATATCAAGGGTAAAGCAGTGTTAAATGAAAATGCCACACCCAAGTTTTACAAAGCCCATCCAGTTCCGTATACCACCCATGATAAAGTAGGCAGTGAGCTAGACTGTATGGGCAATATCAACAGTGCCAGTAGCCGAAGCCTAACTACAGATGGAGATGGAAGATGAATCCAAAGAGTAACTCACCATAAACACCCACAGGGTGTTTATCACTATAATAGGCTTGCTTTTGGAGTACCGTCCGCACCTGGACTCTGGCAGCAAGCTATGAACCAGGTGCTACAAGGCTGCTCAGGCACTCAATGTTACCTGAATGACGTCATAGTTACCAGTGAGAAGGACAAGGAACATCTTCAAAATCTCAAAGTAGCGTTAAAAACATTTAAAGATAATGGGCTCAGAGCAGAACACAGTAAGTGTGAATTCTTTAAACCAAGAATCACTTAGTGTAATGTCATTTCAATATTGGCACGCAAAGATTATACAAGCATGCTGAAAATTTCAAGCAGTCGTGGGTGCCCCAAGGCAAAGGGTTTAGGGTTTGTCAATTACCATAACTCGGCTACTGGGCTCCACCCCTTGAACTCATTACTACAGATCAGGAAGAAATGGCAATTGAATAAAACAGTGTGGGGTGGCTTTCGAAGAGGCAAACAAAGTGGTGATAGCAGACATTGAACTCACAAATTGTGATCCACGTCAGCCTGTGAAGCTTACGGGTGAGGCCTCACCTTATGTTGTACGTGCAGTCATGTCACATGTTATGAGTGTTGGAAGTGAACTCCCATAGCTTTTACATCAAGTTCCCTTACTGCTGCAGAGAAAAATTACACACAGAATGACAGAGAGGCCTTGAATCTGGTTTGGGGTGTAAAACATTTCAACCTTTACTTGTGTGGAAGAGAGTTTACTGTCATTACTGGTCATCAATCACTAGTGTCCATTTTCAATCCACATCAATGTGTTCCAATAACAGCAACAGCACAGTTGCAGAAATGAATTGTTTCTTGGAGGTACAGTTACAAAACACAATTCGAGAGAAAAATTAACCATGGAAATGCTGATGGATTGTCTTGTTTAATAGTGAAAAAAGAATTACCTGAAAAATTTACAAATGTGGACCCTTCTCTTGACATATTCTCCCTAATGCAAATTGAAAGTCTCCCTCTTATGACAGTGATGACAAAGGGAAACCAGAAAAGACTCCCCACTGTCTACATGGCAACTGGAAATGGCTGGAATGTGCAGCAGAGATTCCAGTTCCTGTTTCTCACCATTGCCGGGATAAACTTGTCCTCGATGGGGACTGCCATATGTGGGGATTGAAAGCAGTTGTTCTATCCGAGCTGAGAACTAAAATGTTGGAGGAGCAACGTGCTGGTCATATAGAATTGAGTCAAAGCTTTGCCTTGTGCCTAGGGTAGAACAGCATATTAAGCAGCTCACCGTGCACTGTTCCAGATGGCAACATGTCCAGAAGATGCCAAGAGCAGTGCCATTCCATCCCTAGAAATGGCCTTCATTGCCCTAGCAGAGGATTCACATGTATTTTGCTGGACCATTCATGGGCACAAATTTCCTGGTAGTGGAGGATGCAGCTACAAAGTGGCCAGAACAGTCCCCAATAACTTCACTACGGTCTTGCATATTGTTGAGGCTGAAAAGCTTCTTCTCAAGAACTGATGTTCCAAAACACTTAGACAGTGACCATAGTTTGCTGTGTAACGGTTTCAGTCCGCAATGAGAATGAATGGATTAAGACATATTACATCTGCCCCATACCACCCAGCTACAAATGGCTTGGCAGAAAGGCTTGTCCGGAGTCTAAAGAATGCACTGAAGGCAATGTCAGAAGAACACACTACACTGAATCAGAATCTTGCCAATTTCCTCATTGCATATCGTAATGCAGCAAATTCCACAATCAACAACTTTGCTGTTCCAGTGTTGTTGCTTGTGCACCTGCTTGGATCTCTGCAAACCCAATCTCAAAAGGTGTATGCAGTTCAAACAGCTGAAACTAATTGAGGGCTCTTCAACCAAGGAGGTTCGATGCTCCATTCCTGGACCACACCTGGTGAGGACTACAGAGATGATCAGAAGTGGGTACTTGGAAAGATTAAGGAGAGAACTGGAACATTCTTCTACACAGCGGAAATTTTGTCTAATGTCATCTGGAGATGACACATTGATTTGTTAAATAGAGAATATTGTTGCTTTCCTGCAGCTTTTGTGTGTGAGGGGGAAGTTGGGGGGAGGCTTTGGGGTTCTAACATTTAACTGTCATTCATTCATTGGGGCACTCCTCTGTTTTCATGGATGTTTGTGAAGAAAAAGAATTTCAGGATGTATATTGTATACATCTCTCTGACAATAATGTAACCTTCAGGTTCTGTCGGCTGAGTAAGTCTAGGGAAGACAATCCCTGGCCCCACCAAATGTATGAGATTGAGGTGTAAGACCCCCTGTTGGTGTGGATGCTGCGTGATGTGTTACTCTGTTACAAATCAGTACCACGAAATAACAGACAGTACACCATATGCAATTAAATGATCTAGCTTTATAATTATTAATTTGACTAAAGGGTTAAAACTAAGTAAAACAAAAAGAAAAGGGCCCATTTTAATGAAACAGTCTAATGTGCACAAATTGGAGCTCACCGTTTCCCCCTCGTTGGTCCTCTATCGATTTCCCTGGGCTTCATCCACTTCCAGCCCCACTCCAAATCCACTCCTTTCTGGTGTCTACGACCTCACTGTTCTGGCACCTTCTCACTCCATCTTCCACCAAACAAAAGACCCAGATCACCTCAGTCTCAAGCACATAACAAGAAAAAAAACACTCCGTTCATTGGATGGTGCACATTCCAAACCCCCCCCCCCCATCTCTAGCCATAACCCAAACACTGCTGCTACAGAAAAACCATTACATTAGTAGTGCTTCTACAGAAAGCCAACTACGTTAGCAATGAAACCTTTGCCAGGGTGTTACATTAAATGTAATCATTGAACCCTATTGAAGATGGCCAAAGCAGTCAGAACCACTTCCTGCAATCTCCAGCGAGCAACATGGAGGATGCCCCAGTACCTGAAATTGGTTCACAGCCACAAGTTTCGCCTGCCAAGCAGAGTGACCCCTGCTCATGTCAGGAAAGATGTTATCCCACAAGAGTAGGAATTCCTCCACAGCTATTAATTCTTCTGACCTGAATGGGGCAATTTAAAATTTATTATGTCATGGGCATCTATATAGTATAGTGTGTGTGATTGTTTGATTAAGCATTCTTTTTGTTTACATATTTCATTGTTGGTTATACGCAAAACTATGTGAAGGGCATAAGTCATTATACCACCACATCATATGTGAGTACCTCACTAGAACAAATAAAAGTAAGAAAACATGCTTCTCCGGCCTCCCATATTTTTCTTTTGATTAGTTTCTGGAGTTACAAAACAGAACAAAGGGGAACTGCAATTAACTTTGAAATCCCTTTTACCCATTGAATGCATAACAAATATACATTTCAGAGTCTGAATAATCTCCCCATGCTGCCATGCACTAATTATCTCCAGAATAAAATTTCCACATCACTGTCACCACGAGTGGCCAGCCCCAGCTTCCTCTACTAGATTGTGGGATGAACAGCAGTTAGAAAAATGCTGAAGCTCTTGAAGTGAGTGGATCCAAAATTTGAATTTCATTGAAATCCTCTTGGATTAAACTGAAGGTGGAACTCTTTAACTGAAGAACCAAGTAAGATGAAATCAGATAAACAAAAGATAAGAAACAACAATGAATGAAGATGAACAATTTAAAAGAAGCAGAAAGAAATTGAAACTGAACAGAGGATAAATTCTTCAAGATGAGCATAGCTGGAGGAGAAGAAGCTGGTGAATAAGCAATAATCAAAACTATATTACTGACGACGCTGGTGCTCTGAATTATAAACAGAAATATTGGTAATAAATAGCAATTAAGGCAGCAAATATGGAGAAACAAGAAGAGCAAAAGATGCAGGCTCATGATCTTCAGTATTTTTCTTTTTGCTAAAAAAACTGCACTGAATGACGTTTTCCAGCTGCCATACTTGTGGTGTTGCTGGTTCATTACTATTAGTGATACAGGCCAAAGGACAGTGGGACATGAATCAAAATCAAGTACTAAGGGTCAAACAAATGGAAGTTTTATCTCATCGTTCTTTATTGGATTTGAACAATGACATTAGAGACAAAATTATAATTGTTAAGCCTTTTCATCACTCTTCAACCAATCATGAAATCATCGATAACTTACAATTAATGCTGTTATAGCTTAACATACTTCAAAGCTATTGAGTGCACATGGTCACTGACAAGCTCTTCACAAACCAAATGGGTATTTTCCAAGATTCAAAACAGATTGGCCCTCAACAGCACCACGATGCTTGTTGACTGACAGGGAAAAACTAACATTTAACAACTGACTATTTTATTGATCTAGTACTATCTATATGTGGGTGGTGGGGTAGAGATACATCTCTAGCAAAGGAGGTGTGAGGCACTCCTTCCCTCCACTAGCCTGCAGGACATCCTTGGGCAAGGTGAAGCACCTGATCAGGGTCACGGGAAGCCATGGGAGCAGGTGGTGGATGGTCATACAAGCAGCTGGTGCATATCACAAGTCCTGGTAATGCAACCAATGACACCAGGGAGACAATCTCTGAAGAGTATTGATAATGGCTCGGGTCACCCATCTTGTAAAGATACTGCCCAGAAGAATGCATTGGCAAACCACTTCTGCAGAAAAATTTGCTGAGAACAGTCATGGTTATAGACCAGGATCACCTGTACCACCTAACACAACACACAGTGATGATGATGTTGCTGAATATTCATATATGACAAACTTACACCCAGCCTTCTCTCAACAAATTGTCTTTTGTAACTGCCCTGCTTGAAGTACAGACATGTTCTGCATTCTCCAAATCACACAGTAATCAGAGTTTGAAACACATCATCAGGGTCACTGATCTAAATCCTGGAATTCCTGATTAAAAACAACGTGAAAGTACTTTCTGCAGCTGGACTTCAAAAATTCAGTATTCACCATCCCAAAAAGAAGATTGCAGTAGGTCACAAAATGCTTGCCATACAAACACCTGTATACCTACTAAAATGAAAATAAATGACAACTTTCTTTAAGAAAATTAGAGGTTATATGAATTGTTCATATATAATAATGAAGGTAATAGAGGCAGCTATCTTTATTGGGAAAGATCAATGGCATTGTAGTTTTATTGTCTACAATCTAATAAGACCAGAGCTAACAGGAAGGACAGTTGACTATGCAGAGTGGGGCAGTGATGATGACTAGTAGAGGTCCATCTCTCCCAAAAATCAGCAAACATAATTAAAGACACACTCAGGCATGATGTCAGATTTATGAAGTGAAGAATGGTGGATCCTTTAAAATGACATTGTATTAATGAAAATAAAAAAATATTATTTTTTTTAATGAGAGAGTCAATGGACCACAAGACTGTAAAAATAATAAGAATAGAAGTAGGCTATTTGGTCCCTCAAGTCTGCATCACCCTACATAATAAGATCGTGATTGATCTAATTTTCCTTTTTCTCACTTTATCCTCAGACTTTGATCCTCTTACACATTAGAAGTCCATCATCTCAGCTTTGAGTACATTTTAGAATTCAGCATCCACAACTTTCTAGGAATTACAAAGACATATGACTCGATGGCAGAAGATTTATTTTTCCTTATCTCTGCCTTAAGTGGGATTTTCCTTATGCTGAGACAACCTCTCTGGTTCTAGATACTCCCATGATGGGTGAATGTCCATCATGTCCAACAATGTCCAGAAACCTGTAGGTTTAAAATGGAAAAGCCATTGCACTGTATGGTTGTGGTCCTTGGTTGTAGTGGATGACCATGACATCTTCCATGCCTGGTCATGCCCCTTGCTCTCCCCTGCTGTTAGATTTCACAGTAGATTTCAGCCACCCTGTTTGCCCAAATAATCAATGTTGGCCAGGTAAGACGCGAGCTGGATAACGAAGGCGATTGTTAAGGTCTCGATCCACTCTACATGACACCACTGCTCTTCAATGACACAATACTATATCATAAAATATCAACTCAAGACACTTCAAAAGAAGGAGTGTTCATTACAGGAAGTAAAATAGGGAGGCATGGTAAACGCTTTACAGCGATCACCGATCGAGGTTCAACTCCCACCACTGATAGTAAGGAGTTCTTTTAGTAACTGTGTGGCTTTCATCTTGATTACACCCAGATTCCAAAGAGCATAGCTCGATACAGGAAGCTGCGGGGATGAAGTATTGGTGCTGGAGGTGTGGCAGCCCTTGCGAGCTTGCTCCCCAGCACAGTCCTTGCTGGTCTGATTTGATGCAAAAAACGAATTTCACTGTATGTTTTGATGTTTCAATGCACATGTGACAAATAAAGCTAATCTATAAACAAAAAGAAAATCTTTTCTTTAAATAAAATGCTAGTGAATTAAAATAAATGCTTTTATGCTACTTTAAGTTATGAAGAGTGACCTTTATTACATTGGCAAATATGATCAAACTTTTAATAGCTGTCTGGACTGACACTTATAAGCATTGTACTTTTTTTAATTGACAGGATGAACCCATTCATTGTCAGAAAATATACTGTTAGTTTTAGCTTGTATTTAACAATATTTCAACACTTATTTTGAAACATTTAACCAGTTTTTAGCAGCATAAGAATCAAATTAATTCTGAACATGCCATTTTACTTTGCATAAAATTTTATCAATTGACCTATTGTATTGCAGGAGGCTGGGGTTGGTGTTCCACCCTTTTACTTCTGACAGGAGTAGGAAATTGGTCTAATGAAAATGCTACTATATGCTAGTTTTACAAAGTAATTGAATCCTAATGTCTCTTTCAATGCTTTAGGAAGGCTGCAGTACACGGAACGGCTGCATAATTCAAGCAGGAAGCAACCAAGTCCAACTATAACCAGTTGTTGATTAGAATTAGTAGTAATTACATGCATATGAACCCACTTTCTAGGTGGGGGGTATGGGTCACATAATGGATACAGTTCCAAGACCTTTCCATTCCATGAAGAGAAGAATACTTTAAAAATTATGGACTGACAGAAGTATTCACGCCAGGCATGTCCAAGAACCTACTTTGATACTTCTTGTCCCTGATATATCTGATATATCTGATATATCAGCAGAACATTTCAGCTAGAAAACAATCATACAGACAATAGGAGTCTATAAACTTTTATTTTGAAAGTCAGGCTTGGGTGAAGTTAATTACAGGTCAACTGCAGTAGAGTGGTAGAGTACTTGGTCTTGTATAACCTGAGTATTCAACGCAGAGACCTACTCTTGCCAACTGATAAAAATGCCTCTACTTTACATGAAGAAGAGGGACAGAAATCTCACTGGTATTGAGATGTTCTTGGTATCAGCCAAAGCTGCAAAAGAGCAACTCAGTGAAAAACACTGCTTCTATATTTTAAGATCTTTCAAAATAGAGGGCACAGCCTTTGGATAGAAGGACGTCCCTTTAGAACAGAGATGAAGAGGTTCTCTAGCCAGAGGGTGATGCACCTATGGAATTCATTGTCACAGATGGTTGTGGAGGCCAATTCATTGGATATATTTAAGGCTGTGGTTGATAGGTTCTTGGTTAGTCTGGGGGAGGGTCGAAGATTATGGGATGAAGGCAGGAGAATGGGGATGAGATGGATAATAAATCAGTCATGATGGAATGGCAGAGTAGGGTTGATGGTTTGAATGGACTAACTCTGCTTCTAAATCTTATGACTTATGGACCTTATTCCCTGTCCCTTCTAGACTTCTTCCTTTGAGCCAGTTCATCTACCTCCCAACATAAAACTTGCTTACTCCTAAGATTCTATATCTGTATATAATATTTAAATCTCTATATTACCACCAGGCATTTCAAGTCTATATACACTACATAAACACCCTGTAGGCAACATCATAAAAATGGGGAATGCAATATTTTAATGGTGTTTGCAAATGTTAGAAGAAATAATAATTACCAGGTGCAGACTTAAATTCTTTTCTTTTTGCTGAAGCTATTAAAACTGCCGTCTTTAGCAGCACTTGAACCTCAGCTTTCCAGTCATTTCGTGCTCTTTACTCATAGCTATCACTATTTTTTGTGCAATATAGAATGATTTAGTTTGTACAGGTTCCCTCTAAGTCAATACTTATCACCTATGTGATTGTTCATCCTATGTGGGAATACATATTGTTATTATCTTCACGTAGGATGAACAATTAATCTAAACATTATTCTAACAGAAAGAAGAACAAGTAAATCAGTACTGTATACATAATAACACTGGACAACAATTGTTTTTCTAAAGTGTTACTTCCTCAGAATTTCTTTTTTTATTTATGATAGACCACCTGAAGCTGAACACAAAGATAATTTCAGACTACTGGGATCACATAGGAATTTGGAAACAAGAAATTAACTTTTATAAAATATAATGTATTTAATTGCATAATGGTGCTGATGCTTTGCAATAGATCAATTAAGTTAAAATGCTTTGCTGACGATTTTCATCTGTACACAATGTCTGACGCTTCTCACTTAAGTCCCCAAGAATAATCAGACAGCATTGATTATTGCCCTGATACAATTACTCCATGACCACAATGTCCTGGTGAAACCTTTCACCGTGCTCAGCACTGACAGCACCAAGATTTGTAGGGAAGAAGTCTAAATGGGAATGCAGAAAATGGATCTTTAGTGACATCCTTGAATGCCTTCCATGTGATTTTCACCAATCCCACTTGAAGTTCTTCAAAATGCCTGTCATTGATGACCTGTTTGACTTGTGGACCAATAAATCTGCCTTCCTTAATCTTGGCATTAGTTATTCTGATTTTAATTATGAATTGAATTAACAGATATAGGCAATTTTTTTAAAAAATGGAGCATGACAGGGAAATTTCCTAATGATTTTCAAGATCAGCAGCCCAAAATCCATAATATACACCCAAAGTATTCAGGATGCAAATTCTTTGTTGTCCAGTGTAATTGATGTATTACAGAATGCAATGGTCAAGCCACTAAAATACAGACTCATAGATATACATCTGCTATGATCTTCTGGAATAAATTCTTTCTTTGAATTAACACTGCTGTGATTTCCTTACGCAATTCTGGCAAAATCTTCCCTTCAAATATTAGAACATTTGAACATCTGTTTTTAAGTTACTCAGTTTTATTAATGTTGATGATGTTTAAAAATAATAAAGATTAGCTCAATTTGTCAGATGTAGATCGATGCATACAGTCAAATGCGTCATTTGTGTCAAATCAAGTCAGCAAGGACTTTATAGGGAGCCAACAAGTGTCACTATGCTTCCAGCGCCAGCATAGCATGCCTGCCACTGACTGACCCTAATCACACACTTTGGAACGTGGGAAGAAACTGAAGCATTCAGAGGAAACTCACACAGTTTATATACAAACTCCTTACAGAGAGCAGTGGGAATCAAACCTAATCTTACATCTGGTGCACGGCGAAGTGTTTCCTTTTTCAATCTGAAACACATTTGAACCATGTACCTCAGCAGTCAACAGAATTGGAATAAATTCTGCAATTGTTATGTTTTTCTCTTGCGGTCCAGTAAAACTATGCTGAGCACAACTTATTGAAGGAGGAATATACTTCCTTTGGAAGCAGGTCTGAGAAGGTGCATCAGGTAGCTTCCTGAGATGAAGGGATTGTCTTATATCTAGGTTGACCTCTTCACCAAGTCATTTTTGGAGACCAAGATTCTGGTGAAACATTTCACATTATGAGAGTGATTGATACATTGAAAGCATAAAACAAGGAACTGGAGGAATGCAATGGGTCAGGCAGCATCAGTGAAGAAAAAAAATGGTCAAAGTTTTGGGTAAAAACTCTTGCATCAGGACCGTGTAAAGGGATATACTTATTTTAAAGAAATGAAAGAGAGGGTTAAACAATTGGTGAAAAGACAAGCAGGGGTTGATAGACAGCTGGGGGAGATTGTGGAAGATTGTGACAGAGGTTGAAAGTGATAATGAAGATAACACAGACCTTCAGATTGTGGAATCTGATCAGAAGAGATGTGGAAGCTCTGGTGATGGTTCAGACAAGGTTTAACAGAATGCTGCCAGGATTAGAGGGCTTGATCTATTACGAAGTGTTGGACAAACCTGGGCTGCCTTCTTCAGAGCAACAGAAGCTGATGGGAGTCCTATTAGAAGTTTATGAGACTTTGGGAGGCACAGTCAGAATAGATAGCTGGAATCTTCTCCCCAGAGTCAAAATATCTCATAATATAGGTCAAAAATTCATGATCAGAATGGTTAATTCAAAGGATTTGTGCGGGGACAGTTTTTTTTGTAGAGAATGGTGAGTGCCCGAAATGCACTGCATCTGGTGGTAGTGGAGACTCGTATATTGCCAATGAATGGTAGGATACAGACATTGTGTAGGTAGAAGTGATTAGCTTAGTTGCTATTGTCACTAATTTCCACTATATTGTGGGGCAAAGAGCCGGATTCTGCGTGGTATTAAAGGAAGGTGGTACAATTATTCAAATATAACTGAAATATTAAATACGCAACCCTAACCCATACATCTTTGAAACATAGGAGGAAACTGATCACGGGAAGAATGTACAAGCTCCTTACAGAAAATGGTGAGAGTTGAACCCCCAATCACTGGTGCTATAAAGCATTATGCTAGCTGCTCCTAACTATAAATCTAACACGACTAATCACAGAATTTACTAATAAACACTTACATTTTCACTGCAGCAGGATTTTTGAAATTGCTGTTTATGCAGAGATTGCCGTGATGACCCTTAACTCCCGTATATGTAACCTAGCCACAGTCTCACCTGGCCCTTGTTTCAGAGACCAGTTCACCCCCTTACTCCCGCAAGCTGTGCTCCTACATACAAAAGACACTTAGTTATTGCAAGAAAATTTCTGAATATTTATCTAGGCAATTCCTTTTCTGCTGTGGTATTGGAAAGTCTACAACACAAGCAGCCAGATGCTGCAAATTAACCTGCCAAAGTTTTAGGAACATAAGACCATCTCTGCAGGAAAGGCTGGGGACACAATAAAGATGGCAATGGCTTAAATTCAACTGAAAAAAAAACATGCATTTTAATATGTACAAATAAGTTCAAATAAAGTTTAAAAATAACAGCCAGTTTGTGATCTTAGCAAGCTCAGCATATTAAACTGCACTGATAGAAATAAAAAGTGCAGATGCTGGAAATCTGAAATAAAAATAGAAAATGCCAGAAATACTCTGCAGACCAGACAACATATGTAGAAAAAGAAACAGAACATATTTTTCAGGTCAAAGTCCCTATGTCAAATCTGTTGAATATTTCCAATGTTTTCTGTTTTTATTGAAAACGGGTTTGAACCTCAAAAGCTGAGACTTGGAAGTACATCCTACATTTTACAGCTCAAAATAGGAAATTCATTTGAGAAAGTAGTACAGTGGGTGGCAGAGTTGTGTAGGTAGTAAAGCTGCTGCCTCACAGACCTTGGTTCAATCCTGACCTTCAGGTTCAGGATTGTTTAATGTCATTTCCAGTACACAGGTGAAAAGGAGAATGAAATAATCGTTACTCCTGATCAGATGCAGCACAAAAAAAAGATAAATAACACAATAATAATAAAAACACACAATAAATATAAATACATAAGATAGTTTTATACATTGATTGATCTTACACCCATAAAGTGATGCTAGGCACTGGAGGGTCCGTACAAAGGGAGCATAGTGTATAGGGAACATGAGATATTGAGTCCATAGATTGTGCAGACATTTTAATAATGAAGTGAATTTGAGTGAAATTATCCCATTTGGTTCAAGAGTCTGATGGTTGAGGGATAGTAGTGGTTCCTGAAACTGCAGGTGTGAGTCCTGAGGCTCCTGCACTTTCTTCCTGATGGCAACTGCAAGACAAAAGCCCGTCCTGAGTGACGGGGCTTCCTGATGATGAATGCTGCTTCCCTTTGTTGAGGATGTGGAAAGAATAGAGAGTGGGATTAATGTTGGACTGGTCTAAATGAGTGGCTGGTGGTCAGCACAAACTTGGTTGGTTGAAAGGCCTGTTTCTTGCCAAATCTTGTTATGATTCTGTGACTTTTAGATTTCAATGCCCTGAAATACATTGAATTAGTTTCATATCTGCTGTTCCTCACTTCCCTCAACATCACTCTCTCAGTGATACATACTATAAAATCTCCCTCTTCACAAAACTAGTTAGTTTTCCTTTGTCATCTGGGGATAATATAAGATTTAATGATGCAACAATTGTTTTTGTTACTGAAGGGTTAACCGAACTGCACATGCAGTGTGAACAGCTGCATTGTAAAACTGAAACATCTATATCGACATATATACGCGGTTATACACATGCAATGTTCCAGCTTTAGGATCCTTTTATGGTTTTAAAATGGCAGATTTTCTCGTAGTTTACCTAATAGCAGAACTTGGCAGCCAAAGCAGTCTTGTAATCCACAGCAAGGGAGCTAGTGGGTGGATTTCAGCTGTAAACCCTACTATATACTGAGCTGCCATCCAATATTATTTATCTTCTGGAACGCTGGGAATCATACGCAGATCGAGCGGGCAATTTTCAACATCAAGAAAAATCCCTTGAAATACCCTGAAGTCCTTTGAAATAAATCTAGGACCACAAAGAATTCTCGTGTTTTTATTGCTTATAGAAATTCTCCAAATATCCTCCACCTCCATTCATTCCCACCCATGCCCAATAAAGCATTGTCAGAACAACAATCCTGTACAGTCAGCTCTGCCAAATGGAATCATATGTAGCAACATGTTAAAAAAAACACTTGAACTGTGTAACTATCCAAACTTCCTGAGCCACTATTCCCAAAATGCCAATCAGTCATCAACAGCAAACACCACTTTTAACCTTTTTTGGTGTAGTAACCATAAAGTTCCCAAAATTTGGGTATGCTGAATACCGGGTAGACCAGAAACTCTGGAATATGAGGACTTATTTTAGCAATGAAATTTTAAAAAGTATAAAATTGAAAATCTTTGTTCCTGAACAATCCAAGTGTGTGTGTATATGTGTCTGTGTACTTGTGTGTTTGTGACGTGGGTGCCTCCCAGTATGCCTGTATGTGTACATGTGTATCTGTGCATCTGTTTGTGTATACACCTGTACATATTCATTTGGCTATTGCATGCGTGTATGTTTATTTATTTACATGAGCACATGTGTGTGCATGTGTATGCATGCTTGTGGATTTATATGTATTTGCTTGTGTGTGTGTGTGTGTGTATTTGTTTGCAGTTGTGTGTTTATGTTATTTTTGTGTATGTAAGTGTGTATTTGTCTTGCATTGTGCATGTACTATGTTGTCCGTGCATTGAAAACTCTAAGCTCGTTGTCCTTCACTTGCCAAGTTTGCATTGACCCATATTAGGGTTCCGTTCTCATAGAATTTTCTCCTGCTGATGATACTGTGTGTTTTGAGAGAGAAAAAAAAATGTCCATGGAGGTTTATGGCTAAGCTTGCCAAGACCCACGCATGGGTCAAAACATGTGATGCATGAGTGTTTGAAGACTTGGAAAGCTCCCATTTGCTTTGGAAGCAAAATGCACTCTGTCATGTCAATTATTTGAAAATCCACTATTTATATGAGAATATTTTATGATAAATCTTTTGTTGTTCAGGCAAACAAATAAGGTACATACTATTTTGTGCAACAACAAGGTCACAGGCAAAGGATGTGATAGTATGTTAAAACATTAGTTCTATCATAATGTTTGTTTCTAAACCTAAAAGAGTTTGCCAAACACATTTTCATGAATATATTCTTTTTGAATTCAAGCCTATGAAGACACATTGGCCAGGAATTTCCTAGGAGTTGCTCCCACTCTACTTTTCCATAATTTAAATAGAAGTGCAGCTTAAAAAGATCAGGGTGAAAGCAGGTCCAAGAAAATTTCATTGTCTCATTAATCCAAGCATATAAAATCTATATATGTTTTAATCATTCTTAAGCAATACAAAACAATCTTAAATTTGTCATTATTTAATTTCAATTCAACCACTTGTCAATCTTAGTTTAATTTGAAATATGGTTTAAAATCCAAAAGCAGAACTAACATCCATAATCAAGAATAACATGCCAGTTTAATAGGTAGATAGTCTCATGTCAATGGACAAATGCTCATTGACAATGTTCATCTCTGTCTATTCCAGCAGATCAACATCATAACACACAGCTGAACAAAAACCAGGCAGTTTTTAAAGCAACTATCTTGTTGCAACTTGTTGCTAGAAGAAGCAAATTGAAATAAATATGAAATCTGCCTACTTACAATCCCAATTGCCCATGTTTGGCACATATCCCTCTCAACATTTCTCATCTATATTCTGGTCCAAATATCTTTCAAATGTCACTGCGGTACCTGCCTTAATCACTTTCTCTGGCAGCTCATCCTCAGAATTATGAAGCTGCCTTTCAGTTCCCTTATAAATCTTTGCTCTCTCACCTTTGACCTATGCCCCCTTGTTTTTGAATCTTCTCCCTAGGGAGAAAAGACAATGTGCATTCATCTTATTTATGTCCCTCATGATTTTATAATCTGTGTAAGGTCAATAAAAAATGTTGCTCAACGAGTGGAATATGCATGGGTTGGAAATGTGTATAAAGGTATAACTTGAAAGATATATCTTGACCATTTTCTGAAGACTGAAAATCATTTTGTCTTATGAGGTCCAATGTAGTGACATGAATGGAGCAAGAGCAAGAAGCAGTAAGCTAAATACGGGAACTTGGAAACCAAATGCTGAAATGTAAGCCCAGAGAAGATTCTCGATGGAGTTGGAGTGAATATAAGGATGAATGTTATGAGTGAAGTGTTTCAGAGGAAAAGCATGAAGCATTTTATATGAGTTTTGAACATACTTTTATTCCTACAAATCTTTCATAAGGTTTGGAATATTAAATGCCACATTAAAGATTATGGTTAATACTGTATTTTTAGTGACACTTGATGTGTCAATATATATCAAATTACTTGCAATTTATGTTTTGTTTTCTCATTACACTGATAATCAGTTTGATCATCCTGATACAGCTACCTGACCCAATGACTACTTGACCAATATTACTTCAAAACTATTCTGCAGTAGCAGAGGTTTCCAACTTAAGGTCCACCAATCTCTCAGTTAATGATAAGACTCCATGCCATAAAAAAGGTTGGGAAATCCTGTGCAGTGGACATTTTTTGAGACAGGATAGCTCACCTTTAATGCACGTTCCAATCAAAATCCCTTGAGCAGTTCATCTACATATCAGCTAAGCCTGATTATTATGCTTTGCTGTCAACCTTGTCAACTGCAGTTGAAGTTATCACAGTTTCCTCCCAATACAAGTATTTATGAATGTAAATCTAGATACCTAATTACAAACTTCTGGAAGAAAGTCTTGCCCTGCTGAAAGTGTCAAATTTTGGATATAGTGTAATTCTGAGTATATATCCTTCCTCTCAGCTCTAAGTAAAAGATTCCAAGACAATCCCTTGAAGGGGTCATCCACACATCCTCATCATTATTTATAAACTACTTCCTATCACTCAACAGATAATCTTTTCTTTATCACTGTTCTAGTAAACTGTCTTGGCACAAAACATTGGTTTCCTCCTCAGATGCTATTCATTTTTGCTGAAATCCTCCAGCATTTTGTGTGTGTTGCTCAAGATTTCCAGCACCTGCAAAATCTACTGTGTTGTTGTTTACGGAACCACATTGTACATTTAATTTTTTTTTTCCCTGTAGTGCGATGACAATTCAACGGCACTTCAATACCTGCAAATGTTCTGGGACATGCATAGGTTATGAAAGGCATTCTATAATTGCAAGATATTCATTTAGTTCTATGCAGCAAAGCATCGGCCATCCTTAACATGAGCCGATAAAATTCACACTTCTGTGATATATGACTTGGAGTAAGAGGCAGCTTTGGGACTTAATCTTCTGATTGTGAGTTTAGTAATTTCTCAGATGTTTCAGCAATTGGGCTCCTTCCCAAATCCTGTTTAATGTTGTATGTAATCATCATTATGATGAAGATCAAATCTATGCCTTTTCACTCACACCATCTTTAATCCAGAATGGAGCACTAGTTGTATATGACAGATGGTTAAGTGGATGTGGCACATAACTGTTAAAAGGTTGATTGTCATGCACAGTGTGAGACAGTTAGTATGTATGGCAGTGATGTTGTCTATGGGGTTTTAGATTATTGAATGGTACAGAACCTTGAAGAGGTTTGTAACTAGACTTATTCAGGTTGGCGCTCTGCATAAGCAAACCCAGAGCTATTTCCAGCACATTAAAAGATGCCTGGAGAACACTGAATATATTTTAAATACCTATTACAGCTCTGTCAAAATTGATTTTTTTTCATCATCTGTCTATCCATAAAATATAGATTATAAATATAATGTAGATATAATCTGAATGTTGAATGAAAATTTATTTCTCTCTGCATTTGTTATGAGCTCATTTCTGCGCACCTTGACACTGGACGACTGTCGAAATATATAATCAGGGTGAAGCTTATTGAGGGGCAATACATATTCAAAGAGTGTAAGCTCCTTATAGAAAAGTATCCCTTCAAGAGCTGCAGAGGTGATTGATGGTGATAACATTTCCAAATATAAAGGTCAGGAGCACCACTGCACGCTAAGTGTGTTTGTGTGCTGAGATTACAATTACATTTTGCTTGTTCTTTTTAGATCTCCATCACTTACATTAAAGTAATG
Organism: Hypanus sabinus; assembly: GCF_030144855.1. NCBI lineage: Eukaryota > Metazoa > Chordata > Chondrichthyes > Myliobatiformes > Dasyatidae > Hypanus > Hypanus sabinus. Next base: position 100,475,254 of record NC_082710.1, on the reverse strand, counting down.
ATCATTTCTTAATTATTAATAGTGTTTTAACCATTTCTGTAGACATTCATCTTTGTTGTAAGTCATAGGGCAATTTAAATATTCTTGGCATACCCCTCCTAGTTTTCATCTCTTGAATAGGTTCCCCTTCCCAAGCCACATGTCATTACACCTCACGGAAGATGATCAGAGCTAATGTTGCTCTGCAGCCATCTAGTAGGAAGTAAACAGCAGTCTTGAAAATCGCCCTTTCTGATTTTTACATTTATCCACCTGAATCTCACTGATAACCAACTCCAATTATTCCAATTCATCAAATGAAATTATACTAATACATTTCGAAGATGATTTACCTGGAATCATAGAATTACGGAAACGTTGAGCACAAACGAAGGCCATTTTGCCCATTGTGTACACTCTGGTGGATATAAAACCATCTATTCTAATGCCATTTTTGAAGTTATGATTCATAGGTTACACAATTCAGATGCTCATTTGAGCACACAAGTTGGTCATGCATTCATTAGTCATTCAACGACTTAAATAATTCACTAGGCAAAGTACTGACATGGATTGAAAATTGGCTGGCTGACAGGAAACAAAGAGTAGCGATTAACGGAATGGCCTTTTGGAATGGCAGGCTGTGACCAGTGGGGTACCCCAAGGTTCGGTTCTGGGACCGCAGCTGTTTACAATATACATTAATGATTTAGATGAAGGAATTAAAAGTAACATTAGCAAATTTGCTGATGACACAAAGCTGGGTGGCAGTTTGAAATGTCAGAAGAATGTTATGAGAATGCAGGGTGACTTGGACAGGTTGGGTGAGTGGGCAAATGTATGGCAGATGCAGTTTAATGTGGACAAATGTGAGGTTATCCACTTTGGTGGCAAGAACAGGAAGGCTGATTACTATTTAAATGGATTCAAGTTAGGAAAAGGGGAAGTACAATGAGATCTAGGTGTTCTTGTACATCAGTCAATGAAAACAAGCATGCAGGTACAGCAGGCAGTGAAGAAAGCTAATGGCATGCTGGCCTTTATAACAAGAGGAATTGAGTATAGGAGTAAAGAGGTCCTTCTGCAGCTGTACAGGGCCCTGGTGAGACCCCACCTGGAGTATTGTGTGCAGTTTTGGTCTCCAAATTTGAGGAAGGACATTCTTGCTATTGACGGAGTGCAGCGTAGGTTCACAAGGTTAATTCCCGGAATGGCAGGACTGTCATATGTTGAAAGATTGGAGCAATTGGGCTTGTATACACTGGAATTTAAAAGGATGAGAGGGGATCTGATTGAATCATATAAGATTATTAAGGGATTGGACATGCTGGAGGCAGGAAGAATGTTCCCGCTGATGGGTGAGTCCAGAACTAGAGGCCACAGTATAAGAATAAGGGGTAGGCCATTTAGAACAGAGATGCAGAAAAACTTTTTCACCCAGAGAGTGGAATGCTCTGCCCCAGAAGGCAGTGGAGGCCAAGTCTCTGGATGCATTCAAGAGAGATTTAGATAGAGCTCTTATAGATAGCGGAGTCAAGGGATAGGGGGAGAGGGCAGGAACGGGGTACTGATTGTGTATGATCAGCCATGATCACAGTGAATGGCGGTGCTAGCTAGAAGGGCCAAATGGCCTACTCCTGCACCTACTGTCTATTGTCTATTCATCTTTGGAACTCTTATATTTGTTATTGTAGCGCCCCAGCAGTACCATCTAATTTTGATACAAGATTTCCTCATCCTGAGGGAAATCGTGTTGAAATCCCACTCAGCAGAGTCAATGAGCCTCAATAAAAACTATCAGAATTATGGCAAAATGAATTGATGTCTTCACCAATAGGGAAAAAAAATTGAAACCATTGCCCTCTTCTGCACATTTGCAAGTCTCAAAATGCAAAACTTCTAAACTTCTTATTAATTCTGCTTCCACCTGCAAGTCTTTGAAATTAAATCCTGACATTGTCTAACCAGTACTTTTCAGATTCCTTCCTACCATTTTTGTACAAAGGAACATGTAAACACTGAGCTTTAATACATTGCCTATGTCAGCAAAATTCTAAAGATGTGATATTTTGGTTTTAAAACCTATATTCAACTTCCTTATTTGAAAATAGCTGTCAGTAACTGATTCATCAAAAATTATCATCTGAAAGATCAAGATTAAAACTATGAGAACTATTGAATAAATCTGTGACATCTTTTAAAATTGCAGAGCTGAGAAATATTACTTATCATTCTTTAAAATGCATTATTGTAATTAGTGATACAGTTTGCATTTATGTCATATTGCGAAAGACTTATTTGCACCTGGCAATAATGCAAAAGAAATGTTGGTTTCAGGTTAGAACACAGAAAGCAAATGGTATTCCCCTCTGGTGAAAATATATCCAATATTTCAGGTTGCTTTCTTCTTCACTTATATGCCACATGGTTTCGAATTTAATTGTTGCTTGAGAAAACTATTAAAAATTGGGATTTTAAAGCTGGCAGAATTCCAGTTTGAACACTGGAACATTTGACCATGATAAACTCTGTCTCTGTTCCTCATTCTACAGAGCCATTCTCTAGTCAACATGCTTGTAGTGAAGTAATTCTCTATAATTTTTACCAGATATAGTGGAATGTCATCCGTACCATGCAGCAGTGATGAAATCAAAAGCTCAGCTTTCAGTTCTTTTTTATTTACCATGAAATGTGGACATCACCAGAAAGTCTAGCATTTACTGTCAAGCCATATTTTCCCCAGTTCCTTTGACCTACTTTAAAGTAACATAGAGTTCTAGGTAAAGGTGACGCTTTCTTTCCCTGGAGGATATAAGAGAATCAGATTAAAAAATACAGTCCAGCATAATTGGATTCACTATTGCAGATAGCTGCTTTCTTTTATTTCTGATGTTACTGCAATACTTGAATTAGTGTACTTTTTCCACTACCATTATGGCAGGATTTCGATATATATCACTCAATCAACTATCTTTTACTCTATATATTAATTCAGAACTTGAAAATTAAAAAGAAATATAGATGTGAGGATGCTGGAAATTGGAAAGAAAATCAGAAAATACTGGAAATATTCAGCAAGGCCAGTAGCATCTGTGGAGTGAGAAACCAGAATCCATAGCCGGCTGTGAGTCAGTGAAGATATCAATACAATACGTAGAGATATCTAATTAAATTCTCTTGTTTTCAAAATTAAAACGGCATTCTAAAGATTTTATTTGTTCTCTAAAAGTAGCACTTGCTTTTCAACCGTAATTGTTCCTAATTTGATTGCTTTTCTTCACTGTTTCAAAGGGTATTTAAGAGACAACAATATTACTACAGGTTTGGATCCACACATAACCCAATAGGTGTCTTCTCCAAAGGATATTAATAAACCAGATAAGTTTTGAGGATAATCTAGCAATTAAGGGTCACTGTGACTGCTGGCAACCTTTTAAATCACGGATTTATTTACTATAACAAACTTAAGTTACCTTGCTGCCAAGGAAGGATTTGAACTCATGATTCCAGATTATTAATCCAGATTTCTGGATCATTATTAGATAACTTCCTTCTTAATTACCTACTTATTGCCCATTACACCACTGATGTTTAGGACATCTCCATCTCTGGCGGTGTTGAGGGTTTCCTGCATTGTGTTAGTAGCTTCCTCAGGTTTTTCACTGCCAGTCATGCAAGTCCCCGGTGGAAGCTCAGGAATGCCACTGCTATCAGATGTAGAAGGAATTTTCATTGCCACTTGTGTTACAATTCTGTTTTACCAGTCAGGGCTTTCAGCCCTGATCTATACCCCCAAACCCGGAAGACCAGTGGACCACGATTAGTCTGATTTCTATTTTTTGATCTGTTTGGCATGGGTGACCCTACAAAGAGCCAAAACTTAATGCCCTGACTCCAACCAATATAGCACTCTGAATCACTGAGGCATGCAAACCCCCAAGTCCTACGACGAAACAGTTGTTCTCTAAGGAACAGCCTTTATGCTTCTATAAAATCAGGGAACATTTTTCTTCAAAGAAATATTGTTGTTGAGAATGTTAACATTTTGTAGTCTTCATTTGTACGAAGAATTTGATTACATCTGTTTGTACCATATATGTTATTTAAAAGGTTCAGTTTACATTTATAGCTCAATTGCCTTAATTACCATTTAAATATGGTCAAGCATCCTGTACATAAGAAATTTTGCAGATGCTGGAAATCCAGAGAAACACACACAAAATGCTGGAGGAACCTACTTATTTTGCCATATACATTTAACCTTTTCTACAGGATGTTGTTCTTTATTTACTCTATGAAAAGCCTTCAAGTTCAAGCCACACCAGATAAAATGTTTGTGAAGCAGTCCATTTGATATCCAGACCGTAAGCTTTAAAAATTTAGCTTTAAATATGAAAAAGATAAACATTGTACCTTCTGAAGCAGGAGTGACACCATTTGCAAATTACTGAAATTAAAATCACTTAATTATACAGTACTGTGCAAAAGTCATAGGCACAAATGCAGTATATAGCTAGGGTGCCGAAGACTTTTGAAGAGTCTGTAGTTTTTGTCCACTAACTGATTTTTGTCACGATTGGCTCCTCACTGTTCCTCATCAGCTTGGTTTTCTCTGTGCTGATCTCCATGCCATATCTAGTAGCTGCATCATCCAGATAGTTCATAAGGCAGTCCAATTCATCCTCACTTCCTGTCAGCCCATTAGTGTCATCAGCGAACCTGAGGTTAATTATGATCTGTCCTCTGATGCTGAAGGTGCCAATATGGTCTTCCAGGGCATCTGTCATTATTTGCTTCAGGAAAATGCTGAACAGCGTGGATGAAAGGAGGCAGCCTCATTGGACTCCAACTGATGTGTGGAACCACTCTCCAACTGTGGCCTCAACAAGCATCACACTGCTAACTTTGATGTAGAGCTGCTTGATGGTTTGGATCGCTTTTGACCCATGTTGTATCTGTTCATTGTGGCCCAAAGTGCATCATGCCACACCCTATCAAATGCCTTCTTGAAGTCCATGAACACATGGAAGATATCCTGTTGATATTGGCTGTATTTCTCGTACTGTACTCAGAGTTTGAATATCTGTTCTGTTGTAGTTCTTCGACTTCTGATACCAGCCCGTTCTTCGGTGATTATTTCTTCTGCCGGTGGTTTCAGTCTGTTCAAGATGGCTTTCAGCCTCACTTTGCTTGCATGGCTGATAAGACAAATGGTCCTATAATTCTGGCACTGCTGTAAGTTACCTTTCTTGGGGAGGATTACGATGAATGACTTTGTCAAGGGTATTGGCCATTCCTTGGTCTGCCAGATTTTGTTGCAGATATTGGTGAGGATATTGATCACTGTCTCTCCTCCATGTTTCAACAGCTCAGCAGGGTTGTTGTCTGTTCCTGTAGCTTTCCCATTCTTCAGTGATTTTATGGCTGCTTTTACCACTTCCTGCAGAATTGGAAAGGCATTGTCATTTTACAAGTCCTGGCTTGTGAGTACACTGGGGTCTCCTTAGGTCTGATGGTTGTAAAGGTCTGAACATTACTCAGTCCACCTTTTGAGACTGTCTTCATCTTCTATGAGACAGTTTCCTTCTTTGCCTTGGAAGGTAGTGACTCGTGACTGTCTCTGTTTAGTGAGATTCTTCACAATTTGAAATGCTTGCCTGCTGTTGTTCTTATTCAGGCTATCTTCTATCTCTGGCACCATCATCAACCAAGAAGGACAGCCCAAACAACAGCAACACTGGTTAAACTGAAACCAATCTGGAGAGACAATAACATCTCACTCAGATCCAGATTGAAACTCCTACATGCACTAGCACTCTTCATCTTCTTGTATGCATGTGAATTGTGGACATTAACAGCAAATCTGTGAAAGAAGATCCAGGCAGTAGAAAAGAGATGCTTCAGAAAGTACCTCGGCAACTCCTATGCAGACCATGTCTCAAACGATGAAGTAAAAAGAACTATCACCTAGCACAGAAGACCCTATGAAGATCTACTGTCCATATTAAAGAAAAGGAAATTGAGATGTACCACCACATACAAGATCAAGTGGACTCTCAAAGACCATTCTTCAGTGAATGGTGCACAGGAAAAGTAAAAAGGGGCAGACAGAGGAAGAAATGGGCAGACGACATTGCAGAGTGGACTGGAGAGAGCTTTGTCGCAATCCAGGCACTTGTCCACAACCATGACAGATGGAGGCAACTGGTGCAGTGCTCATTTGTACAGCAACCCCACGACCCAAGCAGATTGTGGGATCTGTAACTCTATCTCTATTTTTCGATGTGGAGCAAAGAGCCAGTTTGTAAACCTGGCCTGAACAAAGTATGTTTGGAATGGCGAGGGTGGAGTGCCGTGGGAGAGGTGTAGGATAGGTAGCAAGGAAGAAGTGCCAGGGCAGAAGGTGGCACGGGTGCAGCCCTGAGATACCAGGCAAGATCATATGATTCCAAACAATTGGTTTATTGATCATTACATGTCTCTCTGGGGATTCCCAATCCCTCCCCTTCCCCTTCTCCTTTTCCGACCCATGATTCCCCTCACCCTGCCCCCTTCCCACATTCAGTCCACAAGAGAGACCCATATCCCATATCAGAACCAGGTTTATCATCAATCTCACATCATGAAATTTGGTTTTTTTTGCAGCAACAGTACAGTGCAATGCATAAAATTACTACAGTACTGTGCAAGAGTCTGGGCTTTCTAGTTACGTGTACGTGTGTGTGTGTGTGTGTGTGTGTAAGACTCTTGCACAGCACTATAGCTGAACAGAAACCTGGAGTGTAAAGCAATTACACAATACATCACTTTGGAAGAAAATGCAAGATATAGGGGAGTGAACTTCCTTTTGTCATTGCATATGACTTTGAGAGAGAAACAAATGAAATATTGGCAATGAGTTGGCCTATGACCATTTTGAACTCTGACCTTGATATTCTTTGACAACACCACTTTTTCACATCCTATTAGCCTGGGGTGTTGATGATAAAAGCTGGAATTTGAAGAGTTGGTGAAGAAAGGTTCAAGAGTGGCTTCCTTTGTGTCAATTTTAATAAAAATGCCTACCTTTGTAGGATTTCATTGTGACTAAGCATTAGAAAGAAGGCATTTAACCAATATTTTCTGCTAGGCTTTTACTGCCTCAGATACTTCTGTCATTACCACAGAGGTGTCACAACAATTTCCCAAAGTCAGGAACACATGGGGTAAGAGCCTAATGTGCATCAACATACACTGCTGGGACCAGAGTCACAGCCAAGTCAGAGAAGCAAGGCAATTCTTGATCCTTTTCCACCTTAAGAACATAAAAATAAAATAATACAGGCAATTCGGCCATTTTTTGCCATTTAGTATGACAGATCTATGATGCATTAAATTGCAAAAGTTCCCAATCTCAACTTAAAGAAAAGAATCCATTCCAAAGTGCCTGCAGGTGAACTATGTCATTGGATCATCCTGGTTGAATCCAATCCAGATACATTGGATGCTTAGATAAAGATTTTAGCTTGAATAACTAAATGTCAGTCATGTTGATATTCATTCTCCATGACAACAATCTGATTCTCTCTTTCTGTTGTTCCTCTTGTACCAATTCACTCCGTTTCCCCTCCTTTTATCTAGCATGTACTAACTGCTACTACTTTCTGGTAAAGTAGCATCCAATTTAACATACTCATCCATGCTTTCAAATACCACCGTAGCATTCTCCCACATTATTTGTGAACTCTTTTAGTTTCTAATACTCTGAGGACTTTGCATCCTTTCAGCTTTGACCCTTTTTCATCTTCTGGTGTTTATCATTCCACTCCACCCCTCTAGCCTTACCTTTAGTTGCCAAGTGTCTCTTGAGTTTGCTCCCTTAATCCCTCAAAGAATCACACAATCAAAGGTTATGTTTGGAGGGAGGCTATATGACCCATCAGGTCTGCACTTACTCAACGAAAGAGGGATTTGGTAAGTCCCAATCCCTCGTTCCTATCTCAGAGCCATGAAATACTTTACAATATTTATCCTCCATTCTTGGGCAGTTGCTTGTGTGAAGGATAACTTGATTCTTCCACCCCCCCACCCCCCGCCTCAGTTGAGCAATCTGCTATTTTAAACACTCCTTAAAATCTACATTTAAACACTCTTTCTACATTTTAAATACTCCTTAAAATCTTTCTTTTCATCCATCATGCAGTCATAGAAACAAACAGCACGGAAACAGGCCCTTTGATCCACTGTGTCATCAGGACTTTTGTATGTCACCAAAGACTCTTGCAAGTTTCTGGAACATTCTGACTGGTTACATCACTGTCTGGTATAGAGGGGGCATGCCATCATGAGCACCAGCTACAGAGAGTGTATTGATTGGCTGCATCACAGTATGGAAACAACAATGACTTTGAATGGCCCCACCCTCCCCGCCATTGAGTACACCTTCATTAAACGTTGTGGTAGGAAAGCAGCATCCATCATCAGTGACCCCCACCACCCAGGACATGCTTCCTTCTCAATGCTGCCAACAGGAGCAAGGTACAGGAGCCCCTGGATTCAACTACCAGCTTGAAGGACAGGTTCTACCCCTCAACCATCAGGCTCTTGAACCAAATTCATTTGCCCCATCATTGAAATGTTCCCACAATCTATGGGCTCACTTTCAAGGACTCTTCATCTCATGTTCTCAATATTTATTGCTTACTTATTTATCATTATTGGTTCTTTATTTTTGTATTTGATGAGTTTTTTGTCTTTTGCAATCTGGTTGAATGCCCAAGTTTGTGCAGTCTTTCACTGATTCTGTTATGATTATTATACTACTATAGATTTATTGAGTATGCCCACTGTAAAATGAACCTCAAGATTGTATATGGTGACATATAAGTACTTTGATCATAAATTTACTTTGAACTTTGAGGACATATTTACAAGGTGGTGCCTTAAGAAGGCAGCATGCATCATGAAGAACACTCATCCTCTTCTCATTACTGCTATCAGGGTGGAGGTTATGGCACATCCTCAACATTTTAGAAATGGCGTCTTCCTCTCTGTCTTGCTCGCTATTTTGCTTTTTTATTGCATACTTATGTTGTTTAATGCCATATACACTTATTGTAACATAGTAATAGTTCATGCATTGCACTATATTTGTGCCACAAAACAACTCTCTTCGTGATATGCTGTATGTCAGTGATGATAAACCTGATTTTCGTCTTGATTCTGCATTTGCAGTGACCATTGGCCAGCCATTCGCACTAACCTGACATTAATTCCAATTGTTGTAAAATGTTCTCCTCATTGTCATCAGCACCTCACAGACTCTGCCTCTCACCTACACCCACTGCAATTTATAGTGATCAGCTAACCCACCAAACCTCATGCCTTTGTGTTGTGGGAGGAAGCCCTAGTCCCTAAAGGAAAGCCATGATGGGAGAATGTCCAAATTCCACATAAACAGCACCTGAGGTTTGGATTCAACCTGGGTTTGGGGCAAGGCAGCAATTCTACTAGCTGCACTACTTTACCACTGTGCTGCTCATGTCATTCATACTCTCACCTCAAATAGTTCAATGTAAAATTGCACTTTATCATTTTCTCGTGAAGCTTCTTAAACAGTTAGAGTTGATGTATAAATTCTTATTGAAGTTATTTCATTGTGACTGTCCTGGCCTGTTTGTTGCTTCACATAAACTTGCAGGAGAAGCACTCTGTCTTAACACTTCACACAGATTGGAATTTCCCTGAAATCTAGCAATACATGATTCAGGAACAGTTTCTTCCCCTCTGCCAACCAATCTCTGACTTGATTCTGATTCTGTTGTGCCCTTGGCCATATCTAAAGATGTACAACATATTTTTGAAAATGTAGTTCATTTCTGAACTAATGAAACAACACCCAAGTCAAAATATCTGGTAACATTCACAGGACATGAAAGTTCAGCCTAGTGACACTGTGGCCTGTCTAGTAGAGATCTGGTTCTGCGTGGAGTTTGCACATCTCCTCTGTGAAGGTATGGGTTTCATCTGGGTGTTTTTATTTTCTCCTATACCCCAAAGATGTGACAGTTGGTAGGTTAATTGACCGTTCGCAGATGAGTGATAAATCTTGGGGAAAATAATGAGAATGTGGTAAGAATATAGAAGTAAGGATGTAAAGTTGATGCCTTATAAGTCACTGGTGAGGCCTCACTTGGAGAATTGAGAGAAGTTTGAGCCTCTTATCAAAGAAAGGATGTGCTGACTTCGAAGAGGGTTCAAAGGTGGTTCATGAAAATGATTCTGGGAAAGAAAGGCTTATCATATGAGGGACATTTGATGACTCTGGGTACGTATTCACTGGAATTCAAAGGAATGGGGGAGTGGCATTGAAACCTATTGAATGGTGAAAGGACTTGATAGGCTTGATGTGGAGAGGTTGTTTTCTATGGTGGGTGAGTCTAGCACCAAAGGACACAGCCTCAGAAAAGAGGGACATCCATTTAGAACAGAGATGGGGAGGACTTTTTGTAGCCAGAGAGTTGTGAATCTGTAGAACTTGTTGCCAGAGACGACTGCGGTGGCCAAATCTTTGGTTATATTTAAGACAGAGTATGATAGAAGAAGAATAGCCCTAAACTCGGCAGTGGAGTTATCGGGGCACCGTCTTCGTAGCAAGCTATTCTTGTTTTTTATGAGGCCGAGTTGCTAGATCGACGCTCAACCTGACTTGGATTCAAACTAGTGAACCTTCGCTCCGAAGTCTGGTGCTGAGATTATTGCGCCACCAAGCAGGACGCAGAGTATGATAGATTCCTGATTACTCAGGGCACAAGTAGATATCGGGAGAAGGCAGGTGTTTAAGGCTAAGAGGGAAATGGATCAGCCATGATGAAATGGTAGAGCAGACTCGATGGCCAAATAGCCCAATTCTGCTCCTATATCTTATGGTCTAATGAAGGATCAGAGCAAAAATGGTGTCCATTCTATGAGTGATATGGTGTTTGCACAAAAAAAAACAAGCCACTTTATGTTGTCTCGATTGTCAAAATCCTTTTAATTTTAAACTGTTTACGCTAAATATTAACATAAAGTGCAATTAAATGTTGAATAGTGATTTCAAATGGAATTGATACATCTCTGGAGGCTGGAGACGGCCTGCCCTGGGGTTAGAGGATTGTGTATGTGCATGGGTGGGTAAGAGGGAGGAAAGGGGGTTGTTTTGCTGTTGTTGTTTTGTTGTTTGTTGTGCTCTGTGTTATTCTGCTGAGCATTGTGGGCATGCTATCTTCGTGCCAGAAAATGAGGTGATGCATATTGGCCCCCAGCACATTCTTAGGTTCTGTTGGCTGTTAATGCAAACAACATATTTAACTCTATGTTGTGATGTGCATGTGATAAATAAAGTGAATCTGACTTGACCAACTCAGTCTGGCAGTTTAGCAGTGTCCAAGCCCGCAGAATGTAGTCTTTATAACTTGCTCAGAAGTATTAACCATGGGGGTTCTCAACCTTTTTGACACCATTAACCAAGGGGTCTATGGACCCCAGGTTGGATTCTGCTGGGAAAACTTCATGGGCCAAGCAGCATCTGGGGGAGGAAAAGAACTGTTAATATCTTGTGTTGAAACCCTTTACCAGGAGCTGAAATGCTGACAATTTCTTTCCTCCCACAGATGCAGTTTGACCCACTGAGTTCCTCCAGCAGATTGTTTCTCCAGATCCCAGCATCTGCGTCCCTTGTTTCTCACTCAAAAGCATCTCTAGCAGCTTACTGCTAACCAGCAGAGTCAACACAAACGGATCATGTACTTGCCATTGTGTAACCATTAAAAAATTTATCATTGACAAACCAAAAACCTTTTCCGGTACTCACAGTGTTGTCTCGTCAAAAACAAAACATAAATATCAATTTAAAAAATGCAAATATTTACCTAATAGAGGATAAGTGCAGAGCCTGTATGCAGAATAGTAATATGCAGCTTTAAATAAAAGAGTTTTTCTTTTGCAGTGTGTCATGGACACCATTGTATTCTTTTTAAATTACATGTTATTCTGGACAATGTTTGTTCTCCTATTTTTCCTGCTCTCGACACAACAGTTACTATGTAATTTGAAGTCACATACTTACTGAAAAACACTGTAATAAATGGAAAGTTTGGCATGCTGAATATATGCTATGTATAATTGCAATGCAGGAAACTGATTATCTAGAGTATCCTTCACAGTTCACTGAAGTTCACTAGCATGAGACTTGATACAGGAGGGGAAGAAAGGTGTATGCTTCCTGCTTTTAAATTGATGGTGGTGGTAAAAAAACAAATAGATTTGCCTTGGATTTCAGTCCCCATAGATATTGCAATTGCACGACGTATTTGTGACACAGCATTATACTCTGCCTCCTAAATCCATTCCATTGACTTATATTGGAGACAGTATATAATATCAACCTTGGATCAATGTCTGTGCATCTGTCTTTTCATAGAGTCACAGAGTTAAAGGGTTTTTATAGATTTATGCAGTGCAGAAATAGGTCCCCTGCCCCATCTTGTCCATGCTATCCAAGATGTCTATCTGAGATAGTCCCATTTGCCAGCATTTAGTCCATCAGGCTTTTTCTGTCCAAGCACCTGTCCAAATATCTTTTACACTTTATAATTGCACCTGTCACTACAGCTTGATAGGTGGTGGGGTGGAGGTAGACCTCTACCATAGGAGGTGCAAGGCGCTCTTTTCCTCCACTGGCCTGCAGGTTATCTGTGTAGCACCTGCTTAGCCTACCTGATCAGGGTCACGCGAAACCAGTTGGTGATTGCTCTCATGAGCAGCTGGTTCATATCACAAGTCCTGGTTATGTGACCACTGAAGCCAAGCTGACCTTCCCTTAAGAGTATTGATAATGGCTGGGGTCACCCATCTTGTAAAGACACTGCCCAGAAGAAGGCAATGGCAAACTATTTCTGTAGAAGAACTATAATGGTAATGGAAAGACCATGATCAGCAATGTCTTAAAACACCATGTAATGATGATGATGATAACTACATCCTACTCTAGCAGCTCATTCCATTATGCCAACTGCCCTTGTCTGGAAAGGTTGCTCCTCAGGTCCCATTAAATCTTTCTTCTCTTACTTTAACTCCATGCTCCTGGTTTTAGACTCTCCTATCCTGTGTAAATGACTATGACTATTCACAGATATCTCTTATGATTTAATATAGTGGATAAAGATACCCCTCAGCTTTCCAAACTCCAAAGAAAAAAGATCCAACGTCTCCTTATAACTCAAGCCCTCCAGTTCTGATGGCATTCCTGTAAAACTGTCTGAACCCTTTCCAGCTTAATTATATCCTTCCTACAATGCTCCAACCATGGAGTCATCAGCAATTTGTACAGATGACATCACATATCCTGTACTCACTACCCTGACTGATGAAGACAAGTGTGCCAAATAACTTTACCCTGTCTACCTGTGTCACCACTTTTAGGGAATTGCATACGTGCACCCCTCAGTGTGTCTGCTCTGAAACACTCTCCAGGGCCCTACTGTATAAAGCCTGCCTTGGTTTATCTACCCAACACCTCATACTTAACAAGTTAAAAACCATCTGCCATTTATTGGCCCTATTCCCCAGTTCATCCTGATCCTGTAATAATCTTCGATATCGTTCTTCATTGTCCACTACATCACAAATTTTGGTGTCACCTGCAAACTTACTAACCATGTTAACCATAGATGTTATGTAAATGTAGTGCCTCTATTTTCTTAGGATTTGCAGAGATTTGGTGTGACAGCTAAAATTTTGACAAACTTCTATAGATGTGTAGTGGAGAATATATTGACTAGCTGCATCACAGCTTAGTATGTAAACAGCAATGCCCCTAAAGGGAGAATCAAACAAAAGTTGTGGATACAGCCCAGTCCATCACAGATAAATCCTCCCCACCACTGATCACATCTGCATGAAACATTGCTTTAGGAAAGCAGCATCCATCATCAGGGATCCCCACCTCCCAGAACAAGCTCTCCTCTCACTGATACCACCAGTAAGAAAGTACAAGAGCCTCAGGACTCACACCCCTCAACTATCAGGCTCTTGAACCAAAGAGAATAGCTTCACTCAACTTTGCTTGATTCATGTTCCCACAACCAAAGGACCCACTTTCAAGGACAATTCATCTCATGATCTCAATATTTGTAGCTTATTTATTAATTACAAGTATTTCTTCTTTTTGCATTTGCACAGTTTTGTTATCATCTGCCCTCTGGTCGAATGGCTTAGTTGGGTGGTTTTCCATTGATTCAACTATGGTTATAATTCTATAGGTTTATTGAGTATGCCCACAAGAAAATGAATCTCAGAGTTGTATATGGTGACATATATGTACATTAATAATAAAATGTACTTTGAACTTTGACCTTTAATTTCAGTGATTCCCATACTAATGGTAATTCTCACAAATCTATTTGTCTTTATATACGTAGTTCTTTAACTGAGTACTGGTACTGCAGCATAAATCTTAGCCGAGTCTGGGGGGAAAATACAAGACCTAGTGTTCACAGCTGATTTTGAAGAATGCTACTCTAATCAATTAGTAATATTGAGAATGTGGTTTTTCCTTTCCACCATCCTTGTCTCTCAGGATCATTTCAAATTTATTTTGAACAGCAATCATGTTGTCTTCAAACAGAACGAGCACCCAATTATGTGAAGAAATTTCACAGAAACTAATACACAAAAATTTACAATTAATCTATTGGACTGAAATGTTCTGCCCATTAACCTAGAAATATAAATAATTGCTACATTCATTAAAGTGTTCATATTAAGCAAAATACTACCTAAACATAAGAGATCCTCCAGATACTGGAAATCTTGGGTAGCACATACGTGCCACATACAAAGAACTCAGCAAGTCAGGCGGCATTATGGAGGGGAATAAGCTGTGAAAATTTCGAGGAGAGACCCTTCATCAGGATAGTATCTGGCATTTATTGCTAGGTGGATGGGGCTTAGTTTGCCTTCACTGCCAAAATGCCGTACACTCAAAATAATGAGGGATTGTGACAATTGTATAACTACTGGAAGGGCACACTTGGAGTAGCCATAGCATCATAGAGTCATGGAACACTACAGCAGCTGAAAAAAGCCCTTCATCCCATCTAGTATGTGCTGAACCATTAACCTGCCTCTTTTCATTGACCACCAGCTGGACCATTGTCCTCCATACACCTCACATCCATGTGTCTATACCCATTTCTCTTAAATGTTGAAATTGACCCTACACCCAACACTTCAACTAGCAGATCATTCCCCACTCTCACCATCCTCTGAATGAAGAAGCTCCCCCCCATGTTGCTTTTAACATTTCACCTTTCACTCCCTTTCACACTCAACCCATGACCTCCAGTTGTAGTCTCACCAAACCTCAGTGGAAAAGAAAGCTACTTGCATTTATCCTGTCTATACCCCTCATAATTTTGTATACCTTTATTAAATTTCCCCTTAATTTACTATGTTCAAGGGAATAACATCCAGTCCTATTCAACCTTACCCTATATTTCAGGTTCTCAAGTCCAAGCCATATCCTTGTGGGTATTATCTGCTCTCTTTCAAATGTTATTTATGACTTTCCTGTAGGTAAATTTTCAAAACTGCACACAATACTCCAAATTAGGCCTTGTCAACGTCTTATGCAATTTCAATATAAAATCCAACTCCTATACTCAGTACATTGATTTATGAAGGCCAATGCTCCAAAATCTTCCTTTACAAGCCTATCTACCTGTGATGCCATGTTCAAAGAATTATGTTCTGTACTCACAGGTTCCTCTGATCAGCTGCACCACTCTGTGCCCTACCATTCACTGTATAAGACCTACCCTCACTGGTCCTCCCAAAGTGTAACACCTCACACTTGTCTGTATTAAATTCTATCTGCTATTTTTCAGACCATTTACCCAACTGGTCCAGATCCTGCTGCAAGCTTTGATAGGCTTCCTCACGGTCCACCCCATTTTCGATATCATCCGCAAATTCGCTGTTCCAGTTGATCACATTATATTCCAGATCACTGACATAGATCATAAATAACAATGGACCCAGCACCGATTCCTGTAGCATTCCACTAGTCACAGTCCTCTAGTCAGAGAGGCAGCCATCTATTACCACTCTCTATCTTTTCCTGTGAAATCAATGTCTTATCCATTGACTTCTTCATCTTGAATGCTGAGCAACTGAACCTTCTTGATCAGCCTCCCATGTGGGACCTTGTCAAAGGCATTGCTAAAGTCCATGTAGACAACATGCACTGTCTTGCCTTCATCAACTTTTCTGGAAACTTCTTCGAAAAAGTCCATAACATTGGTTGGAGATGACTTACCATGCACAAAGCCAAGTTGACTATCCTTAATAATTCCCTGTCTATCCAAATACTTATATATCTAGTCCCTCAGAATACCTTCCAAGAACTTTTCCAGTACTGATGTCTGACTTACTGGCTTATTCATAGAGCCTTTCTTAAACAACGGAAAAATAGTAGCTATCCTCCAATCCTCTGTCACCTCACCAGTTGCTAAGGATGTTTAAAAAGTCTCTGCTTGGGCCTACAATTCCTGTACTAGCTTTCCACAGGTTCTGAGGGAACACCTTGTCATCCCCCAGTGATTTATTCATCCTAATTTATCTCAAGGCAACAAACACCTCCTCCTCCATAACCTGTGTGAGGGCCATAACCTCGCTTCTGCATTGCCTCATATCTGTAAACTCTGTGCCTGTCTCCAAAGTAAATACAAATGCAAAAAATCTGTTTAAGATCTCCCCCAATTCTTCCAGCTCCATGCATAGATCACCACTCTGATCCTCCTGAGGACCTATTTTGCTCTATTTTATAGAAGCCTTCTCCTTCACCTTGTTTGGTAGAGCAACTTTATGCCTTCCTTTAACCCTCCTGATTTCCTTCGTAAGTGTTCTCTTGCATTTCTTATTCTTGGTAAGTACCTCATTTGTTCTTGCCTGACTATATCTTCTTCCATTTCTTAACATCTCAATAGCTCTCGAAAACCATCCAAAACCCTGTCATCCTTGCCTTTTATTCTGACAGGAACTTACAAACACTGTAATCTCAAAATTTCACTTTTGAAGTGTCCCACTTACCAACTATACCTTTGCTAGAAAACAAACTGTCACAATCCACATTTGCCAGATCCTTTCTGATACCAATTTAGAATCTCAACTTGAGGACCAGATCTACCATTTCCATAAATATAATGAATCTAATGTCAGAATGTTTACTCGATGCTAAGTGTTTCCTACACAATCTTCTATAACCTGCCCTGTCTCATTTTCTAATAGGAGATCTAGTATCACATGCTCTCTAGTTGAGGAGGAAGAAACTCTCCTGAACAGATTTGACAATCTGTATCCTACCCAGCCCTTTTTCAGTTTGCGAGTCCCAATCAATACATGGAGAGTTCAAATCACCAACTATCACAGCCTTATGTTTCTTACAAAAGTCTGCGATCTCTCTACAAATTTGTTCCTCTAAATCCTGTGGACTGTTGTGTGGTCTATAATATAATCCCATTAATGTGGTCATGTCTTTCTTATTCCTCACTAGATGAGCTCTCCAGTCCGTCCTGACTGAGCACTGGAGTGACGTTTTCTCTGACTAATCCCCCTTTAATCCTGCCTGCTCTATCACATCTAAAGCAACTGAATTGCTGAACATTAAGCTGCCAATCTTGCCCTTCCTGCAACCAAGTCTCACTAATGGATATAATGTCATAATTCCACATGCTGATCCATGCCCGAAGCTCATCCACCTTTCTTACAATACTCCCTGCATTGAAATATACACACTTCAGAGCATTAGACCCATCATGCTCATCTCTTTTTATTCCTGATCTTGTATGTAGGCTTAACAACATCTTCCTCCACAACCAATCCTCTATCTGTTCTGGTGCTTTGGTTCCCATCACCCTGCAACTCTAGTTTAACCCACACCGTATAGCACTAGCAAACCTTGCCACTAGGATATCAGTTCTCTTCCAGTTCAGGTCCAAACTGTCCGTTCTGGACAGGTCTCAACTTCCACAACAGAGACCCCAATGATCTAAAAATATGAAGCCTTCCCTCTTGCACTGATTATTAAATACACTGTAAAATTGTATTATCTTCCTACTTCTGGCCTCAATAGGACATGGCATCAGTCGAAATCCTGAGATCACAAACCTGGGTGTTCCATCCTTTAACTTAGCACAAAATTCCCAAAACTGACTTTGCAGCACTTTGTCACTCATCCTACGCATGTCATCAGTACCAACATAGGCCATGAACTCTTGCTGCTCACCCTCCTATCTAAAAAAGCTGCAGGCTCAGCCTGAGATGTTCCTGGCACCTGGGAGGCACAAACAATCCCAGAATCTTGTTCTTGTCATGAGAACCTCCTTTCCGTTTTCCTAACCAGTGTATCTCCTATCACTACAACATGACCATGATTGTTCTTAACAAATTATTCTTCAGGAATGGTTTTCCATTGACTTAATTTGTGCAGTGTCTTTACAAGATGGGAGACCCCAGCCATTATCAATACTCTTCAGAGATTGTCTACTTGCGTCAGTGGTCACATAACCAGGACTTGTGACATCTACCTCCTGTTCCCATGGCTTCATGTAACACTGATTGGGGACTAAGCAGATGCTACACCTTGCCCAAGGGTGAACTGAAGGCTAGCTGAGGAAAGGAGTGCCTTACATTTCCTTTGGTAGAGAAGCATCTCCAACCCGCTACGTGACAGGTATTGGAAGCAATAGAAAAAAAACGTATTTGGCTAATTCTAGGGAAGAGTGGGCTTACCTATCACAAGCAGCAAAGAAATTAGATCTATATGTTTTTAGGTTCAGTGGAATAAGGGCTGAGATTAATGAAGCATTTAATATCCTTAATAAATATGATAAAATACCATGCTCTTGTTGGACCGAGACTGCTCATTGTTACCAAAATCCAACTCTATTGAAGAAATCTCTATCCAACAGGAACTCTATGCAAATCTATATAGAACTGTACAGGAAGTCCAGGTACAACCTATATAAGGTTATCTTCAGAGCAAAAAAAAAAAATTCCAATTGATGCTAGGGATGGAATTGGACACACGTCAGCTCAGGCAGTGTTTGCAGGCCATTATTTCCTACAAAGTGCAACCTAACAGCATGAATAGCAGTGATGCTTCACTCCCAGATGAGTTCAATGCCTCTTATGCATGCTTTGATTGGGAGAATAAGACTACCTCTAAACAAATCCCTGCAGCATCTGGTGACCCAGTGATCTCTGTCTCAGAAGCCGATGTCAGAATGTGTTTCAAGAGGGCAAATACTTGCAAGTTGTCAGGCCATGATGGCATACCTGGTAGGGCTTTGAAAACCTGTGCCAACCATCTGGTGGGAGTGCCTGAGGACATCTTCTGTCTCTCACTGATGCATTCGGAGTTTCCCACTTGCTCGAAAGGGTGACAACCATACCACTGTCCAAGAAGAGAGCAGGGTTTGCTGCCTTAACAATTATTGTCAGTTGCACTCACATCTTCTAAGATGAAATGCTTTGAGAGGTTAGTCAGGCCCAGAATCAACCCCTGCCTAAGTAAGGGCCTGGACCAGCTGCAACTTGCCAATCGCTATTATAGGTCTACAGTGGATGCAATCTCACTGACTCTCCTCTCACCCTTGGATCACCTGGACAATAGTGATCCTTACAAACATGAGAAAATCTGCAGATTTTGGAAATTCAAAGCAACACATACAAATGCTAGATTAACTCAGCAGACCAGGAAGCACCTAAGGAAAAGAGTAAGCATTCGATGTTTGGACCGAGACCCTTCCTCAGGGCTGGAAAAGAAGAGAAGTCAGAGTAAGGAGGTGGTGGAGAGAAGTAAGAGGTACAAATTGGTAGGTGATAGCTGAAGCTGAGAAGAGGTGAAGCACAGTGCTGGGAAGTTGATTGGTGAAAGAAGTAAAAGGGTTGGAGAAAGGGGAATCTGATAGAAGACCATGGAAGAAGGAGAAGTGGAAGGGCACCAGAGGAAGGTGATGGGCAGGTAAGGAGATAAGGTGAGAGAGGGAAACAGGAATGGGGAATGGTGACGGGGGCAGGGTGCAATTACCAGAAGTTTGAGATGTTCATGCCATCAGGTTGGAGTCTAACCAGATGGAATATAAAGTGTTGCTCTTTCAACTTGACCGAGGCCTCATCAGGGCAGTAGAGGAGGCCATGCACTGACATGTCAAAATGGAAATGGGAAGCAAAATTGAAAGGGGTGGCCACCAAGAGATCCCACTTTTAGTGGCAGGTGGGGCAAAGGTGCTTGCAAAGTGGTTTCCCAATCTACATCGGGTCTCACCAATATACAGGAGGCCACACCGGGACTACCAGATTCAGTTAATGACCCCAGCAGGCTCACAGGTAAGGAGTCACCTCACCTGGAAGGACTGTTCGGGGCAGGTGTCGCGGCAGGTGTGGTACTTGTTTCGCTTG
Source organism: Hypanus sabinus (assembly GCF_030144855.1). Classification (NCBI taxonomy): domain Eukaryota; kingdom Metazoa; phylum Chordata; class Chondrichthyes; order Myliobatiformes; family Dasyatidae; genus Hypanus; species Hypanus sabinus. The sequence continues at coordinate 100,454,791 of NC_082710.1, read as the reverse complement.
CAAGGATATGTGCCAGGAGGGCAATCAGTGGTGAGGGATGAATGGGCAAGGGAGTTGAGTAGAGAACGATCCCTCCGGAATGCAGAAAGTTTGGGGGCGGTAGAAAGATGTGCCTGGCGGTGGGATCCAATTGGCAATATCAGATGTTACGGATAAATATGTGCTATATTTCATTAAGAGTTTGAGGAGAATTGGTATGCCATCAATGACTTGAAAATTTCTATGAATGTACTGTGGAAAGCATTCCAACTGATTGCATCACTGTCTGGTGGGGGGGGGGGGGCACCGCATAGGATAGAAAAAAAAAACTGCAGCAAGTTGTAAACTCAGCCAGCTTCATCATGGGCATTAGCCTCCCCAGCATCCAGAACACCTTCAAAAGGTGATGCTTCAGATAGCTGGGATCCATCATTAAGGACCCCTATCAACCAGGACACCCTCTTCTCATTGCAACCATCAAGGAGTCTGAAGGCACACACTTCAATGACAGCTTCTTCTCCTCTGCCATCAGATTTCCGAATGGACTATGAACCCACAAACACTTCCTCAGTATTTTTCCCTCTCTTTTTGTACTACTTACTTATTTTATATATACACTTCCTACTGCAATTAATAATTTTTATTATTACTATGTATCATAATGTACTGCTGCCACAAAACAACAACTTCATGACATGCCGGTGATATTAAACCTGATTCTGATTCTCTGAACAAGTTCCTATATTCTAATGATTATGTTAAATTAAGTAGTTATGAAAGCACACTGTACTTATTAGCTTTAACTACTTTTTCTCACTCTTATTTGGTTAATACTTTAGTCTTTGGATCAAATGGTACATGTTCATAGTGCTACTAAAATCTTTCACATCAATACATTTTCTATTTAAATACAAACATATCCAGCTTTCTGTGGACATCTTTGTTAACATTTTCAGTCAGATGAATTACAGTTTCTCAGTGCCTGATGTGCACCAGGCCAATTCATTTCTTTTTCATTGCTTGACACGTGTCACACATCTTCCTTGATCAAGCCCTTCCTATAGCTATTAGCAAAGATTTTGTACATTTAACTTCTCGGGTGCATACGTCTATACAATCCCAATACTTTCTCATGCAAAATTCTGCAGAGGCTGGAAATACAAAGCAAATCACACAAAATGCTGGAGGAACTCAGTAGGTCAGGCAGCATCCGTAGAAATGAACACACAGCCAAAAGTCCTGAATACCCTTCTTCAGGACTTTTTCACAATCACCAGTCCATACACCTCCTCAGAAAAATATATTTCACTACTACCACTTCAAATTCTATTTTATTTAAAAGGGAAAACCCATTCAATGTCATTTAGCCCAGTATATCATAGTTAAAGTCCTCCCAAACATCTCCAACTCCGTGAAACACTGTTGTACAGAAGCAGTATCCATCATTAAAGACCCCCACCACCAAGGCTATGTTCTTTTGTTGCGGCTGCCATCAGGAAGAAGGTACAAGACCGCCTCAGGACTTGCACCACCAGCTTCAAGAATACATACTACCCCTCAGCCATCAGGCTCTTGGAGAAAAGGAGATAACTACACTTACTTGCCCATCCATTGAGATGGTCCCACAACCAATGATCTCTCTTCAACTCATGTTCACGTTATTTAATGCTGTCCATTTGTATTTGCATTTGCATGCTGTCGTCTTCTGCATTCTGGTTGATCTGTCATTAGTCCTGTTATAGTTACTATTCTATGGATTTGATGAGTATACCCACAAGAAAATGAATCTCAAGGTTTTATGTGGTGACATATATGTACTTTGATAATAACATTGACTTTGAGTTTTGTAACTTGCAGAATATTAGTGAAACTTGAGCTATTTACTTGGCATATCGAAGCCCTTCATTTGAAGGTATCAGAACCATATTGAAGACAATTTTAATCATATAAGCAGACAGAAGTGTTGCAGTCCAATTCAAAATGCAAGAACGTATGAATCGTATTTTTGTCATCATGGGCAAACCTTAGTTGGCAGTTATAATGTAGGCTGTGTTTAACTTTGTGAAATCATGCTCTGTGAATGGCCACAGTTACAGTTTTCTAGAGGTTTTGTTCTGGGAAGGATTGCAGAGCGTTGGTGTGGATTGAGTAAGCTGTTGAACTAAATATAATCCGGTTTCACTTCCGCTCTATTTCTTTCTTCCTCACTGTCACTCCGTCCCTTTCCCCAACTCTAGACTTATGACTTAACTTGGTCATTTTCTTGTTTTTGTGATGCATAATGAAACCTGGTTGGAATTACCGTTAGTGAAGTAAAATAAAGTACTTACTCGTTGAAAGTGGTCAGAAGCTGTGTCCAGGTGACAAGTATTGAAAGTCTGGACTCTGTAGATACCCAGGCCATAGCACAATGGAAATGCTATCATGACAGTGGTTCGCACCGAATTTCTATTACTATTGCTGTTTTACAGTTGCTTTGAATTTGCAACAAAATTATAACAAACTTCTCCTTTATGGCATCACTACCTAAAAAGAGATATTTCTTTTAAATGGATGGTAAAAGCCCTACTTCTTGATTTTTGACTTACCCAGGGTTGTAAAATAAAAGTTTTTGATCTGACTGCTGTAAACAACTGATGTGATTTCATCCGAACATTGAGTCTCTCACCATGCACAGAGAGGACAAGTTAACATTTCTGTGATGTCTCACTTCATTCAAGGGCAGCTCTCAGTACAAACCCTGGGGAATTCCATTCTGTTCAAGGCATCCTGACCCAAACTGAAAGTAATATCTGTGGGGACTAACAATTTGCTGGCCCTTCAGAGGGATTCAAGTTAGGCACTTCCACTTACACTCCCAAAGAGACAATTTTCCTACAAACATCGAAAACAGGATAAAGGTTAGTGTAAATTAAAAAAGTGTGAATGGAATCAGAATCAGATTTATTATCACTGACACATGACTTGTAATTTGTTGTTTTGACCCAGCAGTACACTGCAAAGACAAAAAGCTATACATTACAAAACTAAGTATATACTTCAGAAAAAAAGAATGAAAGGTTGTGTTCATGGGTTCATGGGCCATTAGGAAAGTGGCTGATGGAAAAGAAGAAGCTGTTCCTAAATCAGTGATTCTTGGTCATCAGGCTCCTGTACCTCTTCCCTGATGATTATAATGAGAAGAGAACACATCCTGGTTGGTGTGGGTATTTAATAATAGATGCTGTCTTCTTGAGTCACTGGAATATCGCTCTGATAATGGGGTAGATTATGACCATGATAGAATTTGCAGAGCCTTGCCATACTGTGTATTGGAGCCTCCATTCCAGGCAGTGAAACAGCCAGTCAGAATGCCCTCCACAGATGCACCAAATCTCCTCGAGCTCCCAGTGAAGCAGAGCCATTGGTGTGCCCTCTTCAAGATCACATTGATATGTTTGGGTCTAATCAAGGTTCTGGAATATCTTGGAGAAGTGGGAAGAGGCGGTGATTAGGAATGAATAAAATTTACCCACAAAATTTATGAATTTTCAATCTTTTTGTTGTGAAGTTTTTCATTGATTATATTGTGCTTATGAGTATGTGCTTATGTGAATGTTGGCAAGAAAATGAATCTCAAGATAGTATATGGTGATATATATATATACATACATACATACAAACTTTGATAATAAATTTACTTTGAACTTTGAACAAAAATCTGACAGCCAGTTTAGCTATGACTTGATTTACCTGCTGTCATAGTTGACAAAACATGAAGAATGTTTTGGATTCCTTTTAACATTTAGAAGCCTCCAAAAGTATTTACAAAGTATTTTAAATTTGAAGTATGGAGCAAATGTTTCCAGTAGTGGGAGAGTCTAGGACAAGAGAGCACAACCTCTGAATAAAAGGACATCTAAGAGACGAAGAAGAATTTCTTGAGTCTGAGGATGGTGAATCTGGGAAATAAATTCATTGCCACAGATAGCTATGGAAGCCAAGTTATTAGGTATATTTAAAGCAGACGTTGAAGGTTCTTGATTAGTAAGTGCTTCAAAAGTTATGTGGAGCAAGAAGGGCTCGGGGAACTACTAAGTCAGCCATGATTGAATGGCAGCACGCACTCAATGGGCCAAATGTCCCAATTCTGTCCTTGTCGTCTTAAAAAGCAAGTTAAATTAGAGCTAATGCTTAAAAGTAATCATTTACAAAATGCTTAAATAAGCTGAAGCGATGCTGAAAGCGAAAACAACTTAATATTCTATTAGTGTGTTACGGTAGCATAGAGGTTAGCATGACACTTTGACAGCTTGGGGCGTTAGGGTTTGGAATTCAATACGAATGCCATCTGTAAGGATGTGTACATCCTCCCTGTGGAATGCATGAGCTTTCTCCAGATGCTCAGGTTTCCTCAGACAGTCCAAAGGTGTACCGGTTGGAGGGTGAATTAGACATTGTAAATTGTCCTGTGATTAGGCTAGGATTAAATCGGGGTTTGCTGGGCAGTGTGGGTCAAAGGGCCAGAAGGGCCTACTCTATGCTATATCTTAATAAATAAATAGTGCCATAATCAAATTGTTTCTTTCAATAATTGCTTTGCAGGTCAAGTCTCAACCATACTGTCCACTTTGCCTTCACATTTTGTGACATTTCATAAAGGAAGGATATGATAGCCTTTTTAACAAATGAATGCAGGATATGATTTCAGGTATTTGGAATTTAAAAATTTAACTTTTACTAACTTAGCATTTCACTTCCGATGCTTTAGAAAATCATTAATTAAAAAGTGCAAACAAATCCATTATTGTTCATCTCTATTCAACTTATACCTGTTTTTAAAAGATCCCTGTAGCATGAACAACATGGGACCATTCTATGTACAAATTGGCTGCTAGATTTCCTAGATTATAAAAGCAAGTTTCCAAAAGAAATTAATTATCTGCCAGGCATTTGGGATGTTTTAAAAGCCACTATTTGATGAGAAAGTTCTGAAAGTCTTTATTTTTGTATATGGAAACATGGTAGAAGAGTCAATAATGTAGTTGATTTAATTCCTCTCGATAATATTTGCAGTTAAGTCCAGTCTTTAAGCACTTTAATTCCTACTGATTGCTTCCTAGGACTCATGGTCTGAAAGAATTTCAAAAATTATAACTCACACCCAAACCTCAAGCAAATTTAGTCCTTAAGTGAGCAGACGTACACTGTTAGGAGAGTGAGCTGAACTGCTATTTACACTGAATTCACAGCAGGGCAGACCAGATAATAAAATAATAGAGAGAGAAAAGTCGCAGCCCAAGCTGTACACGAGGCCAGATGCAGAACATATGCCATAGGGACAACATCAGCAGATACAGATGTGACTGAGTTGGCATTTGCATTGTGTGAAAATAGCATAGCAGCTGGGAAATACTGCCTTACACATCCTCCACTCCAGTGTAAAACTGGTAATAAACCCAGGCTGGGCTCCTGAGAGAATGCACTGTATCAGGTTTACAGCAGATAGCCGATTTGTTAGGGTTTCCACTGGAAACTTTAGAATCCATTCCATTTCTGGACTTAACCCAGAACAAAGTCTCCTCTGTGAACTGATTTGCTCGTAAATAATGGTCAGGTTTCTGTGAGATCCTCTTGGCTTATAACTAAGACCATTTATCCAGAGAAGGAACACCTCTGGTAGCAGAGGTCAAGAAGGTGGAATCTCATTAGGTAACAACAACAGGCTGTTTTTTCACCCTGAACGCTATGTGCATCAGGGAAAGAAAAATGACTGCACTTAAGAAGTGTTCAAAGAGGCAATGTTTTCTAAACACATTTAGTACTGTAGCTAGATTGTTACTTAGACCACTTCCATTTCAGTATTCGAAAAGAGCATGACTGACCCCAAGGTGTTGCCGGATGTCCATGTTTTAAAGTAAATAACAACGGACTATGATATGTGAGGAGGCTGACAAAGGTTGAACATTAGATTTCTCCCTCACACATGGCTTCTCTGGAGACAGTGATGACCACATGAACCAGACCAACAAACCAGCAGTATTCAGCCATAGATTAAACCAAATTTGTAAATGAGCTGTGCATATTAGGCAGAACAAAGTATCCAGTTTCAAAAATAACCAAACTTAAGTCTGCTGGCACAGGAGTGCTAATTGGATAAAACAGAAAAATATCCCCAAAATTCTTTTTTTTTTAAGTCATTTGCCAGTTCCAATATGTGAGGAAGAAATCTCTCTCACACACATACACACACACACACACACACACACACACACACACACACACACACACACACACACACACACAGTGAGAGAGTTTTTTTTTAATGAACTAGCATTCTGTTCCAAGCCACAACTTCCACTTGGATTAATGACGCTCATGTGGGGCCTGAATGACTCGGTTGTGCTGGAACCAAAGACTACACCCATATACTTCACAACAGCTGGTCATAGCAACGAGTTGAGGTCAGCCCAGACTACGGGCACATAACAAACCTCCTCCTCCTTTTAAAACTGCAGTCTCCTATTTCATCGTCCTCATATAAGCAGTTTGCCATTATTAAATAAAAAGCACTTTCACATTTCCTTGAACATACCTCAGGGTTGTCATCAGCTTCAAACTTTTTGCATTTGTGCTTTGCATCAACATTTTAGAAGTTTTAATCCTTTGAGTACCACATTTCCTTTTGCAAGCAGATGAAATACATTTTGTCACATAGCATCTGCAAAACTTATAATCTTTGTCAAATCTGACTGTTGACTGTGCATGAGAATCAACCATACAGAACTGTAGTGCATTTCATTAACTTCTGGAGTCGCTGAAGGAAGCATTTTAATGAAACATTGCTGGTGTGAGAAAGACTTCCCTCCTTCAAAGAAAAAACAATCAGTGATGGTCAAAATCCAGGAAAAGATATTTTTCTTATTTATTGTTATTCTTTGATAAATTCTATATGCTGGTTTCATCAGTGCTTTTATCTTCATTAAGCAGAACTTTGGACTATAAGACCATAAGACCATAAGTCACAGGAGCAGAATTAGATCATTCAGCCCATCAAGTCTGCTCCGTCCTTCCATCATGGCAATTTATTATAAATCTCCTGCCTGCTCCCCTAACCCTTGACACCTTTATTAATCAAGAACTTGTCAACCTCAGCTTCAAATATACTCAATGACTTGGCCTCCACAAGCATCCATGGCAATGAATTCCATAGAATCACCACCCTCTGGCTCATCTCTGTTCTCAAGGGCTGTCCTTGTAATCTGAAGCTGAACTTAAATATATTTACTCAGTTTATTTATTAAACACAATTTCTAACTGAAATGGAAAGTGAGAAATATGGTTGGATTTCCTACATCATCCACTTTCGCAAGATTTCTGCCCTCTGTCAGAGCACTGTGGAGTTAATGAGGAGATTCTCCAGGAGATATCCCATGAGCAAGTTCCTCTGCAATAACAGTCCTCTATGAGCAGTTAAAATTAGAGTCACCCTAAATGCCAATCTTCCTTGCTGCACAATGGTTGAGAACTGAGTCCTGAGTACTTAATCTATTCATCCATCCCAGATATCCCATCACTGACTCATGAGGATTTTTTTCACCATTGGGAAATGGTATTGCATGTGAAAAAAAAGATTGAAAATCTTTGTTGTACCAGTGCTGCAGAATTGAAACCAGGCAATTTCTGTTGATATCATAGCCTTCTTGAAGTTGTTGTGTAACAGTTTAAATATAACAGTAGAAACAGAATTTGAAGGTATGCAAGGAGGCTTCCAATGTGCATTCGGGACTGTATATCCATACCCATTTTGCTGTTGAGTGCTTCACTTTTCTCTATAAACTTCTTAGGTACATTATTGTAAAGCACACCTTCAAACAACATTGAATGTACAGTTAGCTGAATTCACTGCGGAGACAGCTATCAAGGTTGCATTTAATTATATCCCATCTCTGATCTCCTGCTGCCAAAACCCATATCCATAAATGTTTTGTTTTCATTTCTGAAATTTTCTGTGATCTTGTGATCAGCCCATCCACATCCCTGCTGCCTATACGTCCATTTGTATAAGGTCCCATTCAGCCAACAATCTGATTGACCAACACTATCTTCTGTGTTATCTAACTGTGTTTCCTTTTAATTCCTCCCTTTCTCCATAACCCCTTGCAGACATACGTTTCTCCATTTCTTGTACTTCTCACCTCTTGCATAGTTGCTCTTAGCCTACCACTGATACCTTTTACCTAGGTCTTAAACTTCAGTAATTCCTTCATTACCAATCCCCCAGTGATCTCTAACTCACTATCATTTCTCAACATCTGCTGTTGATACTCCATGTTAAATTCTGTCCTACAATGTTCTCGTGGCAAAGGTTATGAAGCTTTATTATTTTAATGTTATGCAAATTCAAGACATTTTAAAATATAAATCAACCCCTTTCAGCACTTGTTGAGAGTGTTTACTGTCTGCTTAAAGAGCTACAGATTTTTTGCTGCATGCTGTCTGTTTTTTAACTGAACCTGACGGATGTCAAAGTCTTAAAAGAAAAGATTTTCTTTATTTTGTGAGAACATATTTGTTCCCACATTATCTGGCCCATACTTCTTGAATTAAAATATGGAAATTGGAAACATGATCCAAATATTGAGATCCACATTAACATTGTACAGATGCAGAGCACCATTTAAATATCCCAAGGAATACTGGTGCAGATGGAAATTTAAAAAAAAACTGCAGTCGATAATATCTGAAATAAAAATAGAAAGTGTTGAAAATCTCAGTCAGTCAGGCAGCATCTGCAGAAAGAGAAACAGAATGTTGTTCGTGTCAAAGATTTATAATCAGAACTGTAGCTATATTTGTAAGATGATATATATTCTTAGATTTTCTGAATTTCCACTGTTGCTATGTCCTGAATAGGTGCACAATAGGCACTCTCATCAAAGATCATTGACATGAAATATTAACTCTGATATCCTTTTCACTGGTATTTTTGGCTTGGGAGTGAGATCAGAAAATGAACAGAACTTAAGGGCCAGCATGCAAAAAATCCTGAAGGAACTTAACGTTTATGGAGAGGAATAACCAGCCGACATTTTGGGTGAAACCCTTCATCAGAATTCCTCAGGTCCTGATGAAGGTTCACAGCCTGAAACACCAGCTGTTTATTCCTCTCCATAGATGATGAGCTCCTCCTGCTATTTGTGTACGTTGCTTAGAACTTTCAACATTCTCTGGAATTTAGAATTATAAGGATATGGCAACTCAGAACTATTAAGAAAATAATGATTTGAAGAGAGCAGTTTGAATGTTGTGAGATTAAACAAAAGGAAGAGGTCAACCAAATAATCTCAAGAATTATGAGCATACTCTCCTGTGAAAGTCAAAAGCAGCAGAGAGAGAACAAATTCCTTTATAGCATGTGACTTGAGACATTCATAATGTGTGAGAAAGTGACAGGAATAGAATAAAAAGAATTCATGGAGAGAGTTAAAATGATAGAAAGGATTTTAAAATCAGTCAAAGAGGAGTATGAGAGCCTAAAGGAGCTAACTGAGCTAATTTGCAGAGTTATGATAGACCATGTCAGCACAGCTGGTGCAGCACATGGAGATGAATCTGATGAGGTTTTATGAGAGGAATAAGGAATAAGTTACAGAGTACTGGCGAAATATGGCTGAAACAAAAGAAGGGGTCAGCAAAAGAGTTTTGGAGAAAATGAATTTCATTAGTTCTCACACCTACTGTCAGCAGTAAAGAAGAGGAGAGAGTGGGAGTTGAAGGAACTGGTTTCGGGAGTTGTCATTGGCTTTCAGTCAAGAGTTATGGGAAAAGTGGAAAAGGCAACTTGGCAATCAATGAACTGCATGTTCAGGAAAGGTCAGCAAAAGAAATCTCCAAATACTTAATGGATTTACGAACATAAGCACAGTTCATTATGTGTGTTGGATTTGTAAGTATAAAATTAGTTGGTTCCCTAATAAACAGCTAGAATCTTATTTGCTTTGTTAATTTGACATCTTTCAGCCCATTCTTGTCTCATTGGAAGTAATTCACTCTTTTCCACTCTATAAAACAGTTGAAAATGAAACTAAACTCAAGTCACAAAATAGTATTTTTGGGAGGGGAATGTTGCAGAGGGTTTGGAGGGGATAGAATGCTGAAATATTAGTATTGGCTATAATTTTCTCACCCCAGAACTCCCATGTGTTATATAATTATTTCAATTGCTCCAAAGTAAACCAACAGTGAATGAATACAATATCTGCGGGAAACAGTTCCACCACATTCTGTGGTTACAATGCAAAAATCTGCAAATATGTTTTCTTTCTCAAGGCAGATAATTAAGAACGGAGTCCTACATTCTTTCTCTATTTGTCATACACCATGGAAGCAGAATTTTTACAGCTGTGAAGCCAAACTAAAACTGATTTCGTGTTTCTCATCTTGACTAGGCAGAGGGGCATTTTCTTTTATAATTTTTTTTACCTTTTCCTGACATTTTGTTGCTCAGCTTGTGAATAATCCTCAGGAGTTGTGACTGACGAAATAAAATACAATATTTGGCAAAGCTAAGGGCCAAGTGTAGGAAACATAGCCTGATTTGTCATGAAGCCTTAATTTTCCCATTAGAATTACATCACCAAATGGGATTGGTCAGGGGTGGGAAAACAAAACACATTTCTCCAGTTTTTGGAATACTTTGAGTAAGGGAAATCTAAGAAACCAGAAATTCATTTGGTTTGCTCATGTGTAATGGAGAAGGAAGTTATATTTCCTGTAAGTGATGTGATATGTAGTACTTAAATCACTGTCATCATCAGTCAGTGAATAGTTACCATTTTACAGTGTTTATTCAGAAAGCCGAGAACCTTCAAATGAATGTTTAAAGTGATCAGAAATGTATATTATTTATTTAAAGAGAAAAACTGTACTGACGTACTGATGCCCCACTTTATTTACACTGTGACACAGTGAAGTATGACACCTTACAATGAGAGGTTTATTGAGAATATATTGTCCAAACAACGCAGGGTGACAGACTCATTAGGAACAATGTTCATTTGGTCTAAACTTTTAAGGTTATTTTTGTGCCCCTTTACTGTAGACTATTTTCCAGCCAATAGGGTAGGTTGGCAACATTTTTTCTAACCTTTATCAGTGTTGCTAGGACAGGCACAAGAAGGTGTCTTAGCCAGTTGACATCTTGACTGACTGTCCTCAGTTCTACAGTCTTATTCCCTGGGGATGTGCTTTCAGTACTGTGGTTACATTGGTTTGATAGTTGAGATTCATTTCTTTCTCTCCACCAAGTCCTCAGTTCAATGTCTCATGAGAAAGCTGACCCTTCATTTGTGGATTTCGCCCAACCCTATAGCTGCTTATCAATGTTAGTTAGAGCTGAATTCTCAGTCTCTTGGTCCAAAGACAGAAGTGCTACTAATTGAGCCAAACATCTGTTTAAATTTTTCTTGGATTATCCACCCATTCAAGTAACCCTTTAGGAAACCCTTCTATTTAAAACTTCTGCTGTGTACAGTGATGGCTCACTGGTTTAAACATTTATTTTGGTAGATTGTTTACAAAACTAAATAGGAAATACTGGTCAAAGAGTGGCCATAGAAGCAAATATGATAAAGGCATTTGAGAGGTTCTTAAATAGGGCCAAGATAAGACTAGGGTTTTTCTCTTTGGAACAAACAAAAATAATAGAAGTGTATAAGATGATGAGGCAAAGGTAGAGCAGACAGCCAATGTCTTTTTCCAAGGGTGTAAGTGGCTAACACTCAATGACATAATTTTACAGTGATTGCAGGGAACTATAGGAGGGATGTCAGAGAGATTTTTTTTTACACAGACAATGAAGCGCCATGCCAGGAGTGGTGGCAGAGCCAGATAGATTAGGGGTACTTAAGAGACATTTAAATAGGCACATGGATGAAGAGAGATGGAGGGAAGGTTTAGATTGATCTTAGAGTAGGTTAAAAATGGGCATAACATAATGTGCTGACAAGCCTTTACTGTACTGTTTTATAGGCAAATGACCGTGCGGAGAATGGAGGGATTTGGACATAGTGTGGAAAGAAGGTATCAGATTTGTTAGGCATTTAATTAAAGCTTAATTACTTTAGGACAAGAATCATCATCTGAAGGGCCTGTTGCTGTGCAGTATAGTTCTATGTTCGATGCTCTCTGCTGTTACTCCTCCAGGTTCAACAGTTCACCAGATTCTGAGGAGATTGCAACAGATAATGTAAGTCTTCGCTCTATCTCATGACTGTGCAAATCTCACAGTACCAATGGCAACTCAGGCAGATTTGGAAATGCAGCCCAATCTAATGTGTGATTGCTTTTGATGGCTCAGAGATATTTGGAGTGGGCAACAAGTGGACAAAACAGAAGACTGACCATCAGTAGATCAAGGGGCCATTCAGCTTACAACTTCTTGGGCTGTAAATTATTGACACATATGATAGTTCTTTCCAGTACTTAAAATGTCTTGATACAGGATGATATGCCATTAAATGCCAACAGATCTGTCTGAAAATGTTCTTATATCCTCCCTAATTCCAAGACAATAATTTTGTTCAGAAATAACCACTGAAGAACGTATATTTTTTTAAAAAATGCATTATCAGCTCTTTAACTTCAGATATTTTACCCAACTATTATGTTGTTTGCTGGTATTTCACCCTGCTAAATTGAATGAACAGGCTGTCTGTACTGAAGGTAAATCTAAACATAAAACATTACCATTGGCTGCTCCAATGTACTCATTCTGATCATTCTCTGTTGTTCTTTGTGCTGCATCTCCACAACTTATGAGAAAAATTCCAGCCATCAGATGTGTATGCATAACATACAGAAACATAAAAGTGAAACAACACAGCCAAGGACCTACCTATTGTAGAAATGCAGCAGCTATTTTGCCGAGAACAGATTTTATCAACGCATTTTGGGACATAATCTGGATAACCTACTAGGACAATCTAGAATCATACAGCTTTTTGCTGGAGTTCTGATTTTTGATTCCTTAATGGTCATGGCGGGTGTGGAGGTGGAGATACATCTCCACCAAAAGAGGTGTAAGACACTCCTTCCCTCTGCTAGCCTGCAGCTCACCCTTGGAAAGGTGCAGCTCCTGCTTAGCCCACCAACCCCCCAATCAGGGTCACGTGAGGCCACGGGAGCAGGTGGTGGTTGGTCCTATGAGCAGTTGGTACATAGCACAAGTTCTGGTTTTGCAACCACTGACGCCAGGTTAAAGAGTAGATAATGGCTGCGGTCACCCATCTTGTAAAGTCACTGCCCAGAAGGCAGCAATGGCAAATCACTTCTGTAGAAAAATTTACCAAAACAATCATGGTTGTGGAAAGGCCATGATCACCCATAATGCAGCATGGCACATAAGAAACTAACAGTGATTATTGGCTAACCAGAGGAACTGCCTTTTCACTGGCTTGCTAAGAATTTTCTATTTGTAGTGCACGCAAACATATCATAGAATTATATTAGTTCAGGGCTTTGTAAAGTAAGCAAGATTGACTGAGATTTTCCTGAGAGGTGCCTATTATCTGCCATGAGCAATCCCTCCATGCCTAAACTCATCTGCTCCAAATCTTGCTGATGGAAAAAGACCCGGGATCAAGTGGCAAAACCCTATAAGTAGGGCTTCCAGTGATCAAATCAGGTGTTAGCTGCAGCTAGAGCAAGCCCCACCTACAAAAGTCTTCTTGAGAGTCTTTGACAGAACACAAAAAGCCTGTACTTGCTGGAGTTTTGAAGAATGAGTGGGGAATTCATTGAAACATGCTGAATATCGAAAGGTCTAGATAAAGTGGACATGGAGTGGATACTTCCAGTAGTGGGAGAGTCTAGGACCAAAAAGGCACAGCCTCAGATCACAAGTATGTCCCTTAGAACAGAGATGAGGAGCAATTTTTTTTTGTTGAAGTGTGGTGAACCTGTGGAATTACTTGACATTGCCACAGGTAGCTGTGAAGGCCAAGTCATTGGGAATATTTAGAGGTTTTTTGACAAGTAACCATGCCAAAGGTTACAAGAAGGAGACAGGAAAATGGGGTTGAGAGGGATAATAAATCAGCCATGACTGAATGATGCAGCAGACTTAATAGACTGAATGTCCTATTTCTACTGCTGTGTCTTATGGCCTTATGATTTATGGTTTAAAAGCCTATCTCTGCCATTGCCATCAAGGTGTTTCAGTTTGTAAATATTGCTGGCATTTAGAAATACTAAATTTTTAAAAAATAATATAAGTTATTTAAAATATGCAAGAACTTAAGATCCACTGAAAAAGAAAACACAAATAATTTAATTAAAAAAATAGAATTTATTCTTACTTTTGTTCTCTGCATCCCTCTAAAGCCCATAGAAATAAACAGGTTCTTGGATGGTATCCGAGGTCTAACCTGAAAGACGAACTAAGAGCAAACTTCTCCCTGTGGAATCCGTTGATGGAAATTCCTTGGCAACCATGGGAGAGGTGGAGCTCCGTGGTTCAAGAAAGTTTTCCAGAGGACATTTCCATGCATAACTGCAAACTATATTTTGTTGGAAACTACAATTCCAACAAAATCAAACCAATGTTTGGCTTGAAGTAAGCAAGTGTATTTTTTAAATGGATTGAAACACCTTATGTAAAAGGTATATCATCTAATTAGCTACAGTGTTATATTTTCACAATACTTTCAAGTGAGGACATTGATAAATGTATTGGTGTGGCTGAGAGAAGCTCTTAGCAACATTAAATGTTCCAATGTTCAAATAACCATGATAAAATCAGCAAGACCACAAATATCAATGTTTCAAATATCAATTTTGTTACATAATGTTTATTTACTAAATAATTGTGGCAGGGATTCTAATGTTCATACAAGCTTATAAAGTTCACGAGTACTTATACTTTGAACAAATTTGTTTTCTGTTACATGGAGAAGCAATCATTTCCTAATTCTGAGAATAGAAAAGAAGTCACACTCATAAATGAACAAAAATTGCTGCATAAGCAGTCATAGTTATCAGAATCAAAATCAGATTTAATATCACTGACATATGTCATAAAATTTGTTGCTGTGTTTCAGTAGTACATTTAATATGTAATAATAAAAACCTATATATCTGTATAAAAGTACTGAGGTGGTGTCATAGTTTCAATGTCCATTCAGAAATCTGATAGCAGAGGGAAAGAAGCTACTCCTGATTAGTTGAGCATGTGTCTTCAGGCTCTTGTACCTCCTCCCTATTGGTAGCAATGAGAAGAGGGTGTGTCTTGGGTGAAGAGGGGTCCTTAATGGTCAATGCCAACTTTTTCAGTTTCAAGCATTACTTGCCAGTTCACATGCAATATTTTACTTACAACACTGCAGATTGGTTTTATATTTACCTTTCATGTTCAATCCAATTATATACCTTTTAATTCACAAATACCTTTCTATGTTGAGGACAGTTGCATTAATTTTATAATGAGCATGTGTTTGCCTGTGAGGATGTTGGAGGTTATAACAAACCTGGAAATTCCACATGACCTAATCTGTTTGGCACACAGTTCAAAAGCTGGTATTATAAAATTCAATATCCTGGTTAAATAAATAATAATTATCCATCTATACACATACCTATGTGCTTTACTTGTTTTAAACTCTTGTAAAGCAGTAACAGCAGCTCATGGCTCCTGTTACAAAGAGTCAATCTAACGATATCACCATAGTTCAAAGTTCAAAGTAAATTTATGATCAAGGTTTGTTGCGGACATACTCAAAAAATCCAAAAACGATAATAGAATCAATGAAAGACCCCACCAACAGCGCGGACAACTAGTGTGCAAAAGACAACAAACTATGCAAACACAAACAGAAAAAAATTAATAATAATAATAATAAATAAATAAGCAATAAATATCGAGAACATGAGATGATGAGTATTTGAAAGTGGGTCCATTGTTTATGGGAACATTTCAGTGATTAGGCAAGTGAAGTTGAGTGAAGAGCCCGATGTTTGAGTGGTAATAACCATTCCAGAACTTGGAGGTGTGAATCCTGACTCTCTAGTACCTTCTTCCTGATGGCAGCTGCAAGAAGAGAGCATGATCTGGGTGGTGGGTGTCTCTTATGTCCTGGGAAAAAAGCTCTGTGTAGATGTGTCTGTGGTGGAGAGAGCTTTACCTGTGATGGACTGGGCCATATCCACTACTTTTTGCAGGACTTTCAGTTCAAGGCCTTTAGTGTTCTCATCGAGAGGCTGTGATGCAGCTAGTCTATATACTCTTCATCACACACCTATCGAAGTTTGCCAGAGTTTTAGTTGTCATGCCGAATCTTCACAATCTCCTAAGGAAGAAGAGGCACTGCCTCTACGTAATTGTAGATACCTACTGAGCCTAGAAAAGTTCCTTGGAAATTATAGCACTGAGGAATTTAAAGTTGCTGACTCTCTCCGACTCTGAACCTCTGCTCACCTACCTCCGGTTTCTTCCTCCTGAAGTCAATAATCAGCTCTTTGTTCTTGCTGATAATGAGTAAGAGGTTGTTGTTGTGGCATCACTCAGCCAAATTTTCAGCCAGAATATGCAGAAGGCTCAAATAGACACTTTGAAAGTGAATGCTTTCATTTTCTTTTGCTAACTGTAGAACAATCCTTGACAGAACAATTAAAAATTTTAAGGGGGAATAGTTTGATTATTATTTAGAAAAAAAAAACAGATCACAAGGCAGAACAGCTTTAAGGAGCCATGTTTTAAAAATTGGAATGAATCTTCAAGATAGACGCGTTCTCTTCTTCCATGGGTTGGGGAAAACAAAACAACAAAGCTAATTACAAAATGATCATTGGCTCACTAATAAGTCATCAGCATGCATCCCTTGCTGGGAGCGTGAATGCAGCTTGATAGTAGGAAAGGCAAAGTTAATGAAAATTTTCATTGAACATGCATAATCTGGGCAAAATTTGCACCTGTGCAGCTGTTAGAGATAAAATGAGCTGCACACAGTACCCTTGCTTGAATCTCTGCAGCAGTTCAGACAGTTGTAAATGCCTTGAGTAGAAACATTGAGTACTGTTAATGGATAGGTTTATTTTAAACCATGCCATCTGCTATCAATCACAGAGAAGTATGGGAACAAGTTGGCTGTGCTCCCTTCTGTGAAGCTGATAGAGATAGGGCTCCGACATACTGGAACATTTAATCCCAGGAGAACAAAGCATCAAACTTGCTCACCAGCCTCACTAACAATAATAAAAAATGCCTTCTGCTAAAGGTGACATTCCTAATTTACGATTATTTGTGCCTATAAAGTGTATTCTTTGGCACTTGGCTCATTCGTACTGTCTCACTATAAGAACATTACTTCAGAACTGCTTCCATTAAACTGAAATTCCTTTTCCTCTCTGCTGTTCTGAACACCCATTAGGTGTTCAAGGAGTTAACTAATTAACCATTGGGAGCTACTTTTACACAATATAAATGGCGATTCATTATGTGTTCATGGAATGCCTTTTAAACACAGGGTTTATCAAGAATATTCATGAAAGCTTTTTGAATTGGTCTCAATTTAGTTCCTATACAAAGACAACTGTCAGTCATCAAACAGTAAAGAAAGAGGCACCATATACAGTACTGTACATAACTAATCAGAGAAATAGGTCTTCCTGCATAACTTATTTGTTCTTCTGTTCATTCTACCCTATTCGTATAATAATTATCATTGAAAGGAACAAATGCTTCAGTATCAATAACTACTTGATCTGTGGATAAGACTAATCTTTCTTAGAAAATAATGGCATCAATTGGGAAAATTCCACATGGAAGAATGATGCTAATAAATACTCTGAAATATGCAACATGGTACAAGATTAACAGGAATGATTTCTACGAGTGTAAGGAGGTTTTCATAACCTGTTAAGCAACGTCTGAAATATTTTCTCTGAAACTAAATATAACATTCTCGATGGAAAATCCATTTAGGGAACTGAAAGGTTTCCAGAGTACCAGAGGGCAATACTTTCACCTCAGCAGAAAGTATTTGGCTACTGTACACGATCTAAGCATGCGTTGGTGCTTTGCCTTTGGTGGGAAATAGCAAACAAAAGCATTTAAATTATTGATTTGTTACCGCAGTGCAGAAAAGTGGGCAAAAACTCTGGGAAACAGAAAGCAGCCAAGCAGGAAACCTAATGGGATTCCAAGACTGAGCACTGATGAGAAGGTTGCTGGATTGGTAACACTGTACCACTAATACTGATGTGAAATTAGGAAATCAGAAAAAGATTGTACAACAGTGCACTTACACCACAAAGAACTGAAACAAATATGGTTTAGTTTCATCTTTCTTCAGCAGTATTGGTATTGGTATGGGTTTATTATTGTTACATGTACCAAGAATAGAATAAAAACCTTGTCTTGCACACTGTTGAATCAGATCAAATTATTACACAGTGCAAGAATAAGGTAAAAACCCTAACAATGTAGAATAACATGGAAAAGCCACCAAAAAATTACAGTGCTGGTAGACAATAAAATGCAAGATCATAATGAGATAGATTGTGAGGACAAGAGTCCATCTCATCATACAAGATGCCATTTCAAGTGTCTGATAGCAGTGGGATAGAATCTGTCCTTGAGCCTAGTAGTAGGTGCTTCAGACTTTTCTATCTTCTGCCCGATGGGAGAGGAGTGAATATAAAATGTCCAGGGTGAGTGGCGACATCTTTGATTACGCTGCCTGCTTTATTGAGGCAGCCAGAAGTATAGCCAGATTCCATAGGTTTACATCCTGTGATGTGCAGCATTGTGTCCACAAGTCTCTATCGTTTCCAGTGGTCATGTGTAGAGCAGTTGCCATATCGAGCCATAATGCATCCAGAGAGAATGCTTTCTATGGCCCATTGATAAAAGTTGGTAAGAGTCAATGGGGACTTGCTAAGTTTCTTTGGAAGTAGAGGCATTTGTGAGTTTTCTTGACGTCAAAAAGGTTGGACAAGGACAGGTTATTGGAGGTAGTCACATCTAGGATCTTGAAGCTGTCAACCCTTTCAACTTCAGCACCATTAATGCAGACAGAAGCAAATGCACCACTCATCAACCCCTTCCCCCAATCCACCCCCATTTTAAGATCATTGACCAGTTGTTGACACTGAGGAAAAGGTTGTTGTCATGACACCATCAAGTACTCTATCTTCTTCTTGCCAAGCAAATATTGACAGCACACAGACCATTTACGATCATTTTGTTATTAGAACATAGAACAGGAACAAACCCTTTGATCCATGGTTTGTACTATCAATCATACTAATTTAAACCGCACATCTGAATCACAAGAAAATCTGCCGATGCGGGAAATCACAAAATGCTGGTGGAACTCAGCAGGCCAGGCATCATCTATAGAAAAGAGTAAACAGTTGACGTTTCAGCCCGAGACCTTTCTTCAGGACTACATCTATAAATTTCTCGCTGGTTCATGGGCCTTTCTAAATGCTGTTGTCATCTCTGCTTTTACCCCCTCCCTAGCAATGTGTTCTAGGCACCTAATAATCCTTTGAGTAAAAGACTTACCTCACAAATCTTATTTAAAATTTCTCTCTCTCTCTTGTTAAAGCCATGCTTGCCAGTATTTGACATTTCCTCACTTGGATAAAAAGACCCTAACTCCTTGTCCTATCTCTGCCTATTATGAGTTTATGTACTTCTGTCAGTCCTCAACAATTCAGCTCCATTAGGCCCTTTCCATTTTCCCTACTGCTTCAACTGGTACACTGATGATGGCATAACCTCAGCCCTCCACTCCATCCTATCCCACCTCGTAGCTTTACCATAGAGAGAGAGAAAAGCACAAAGTTCATTGGTGTGCACCTACCTGGACTCGCAACATCTCCTCTTTTGTCAAGAAGGCACAATAGTGTTTGCACTTTCTGAGGAGACTGAGGCATGCAAGGCTCCCCACCCCAATTCAAATAACTT
This sequence comes from Hypanus sabinus, assembly GCF_030144855.1. Taxonomy (NCBI): domain Eukaryota; kingdom Metazoa; phylum Chordata; class Chondrichthyes; order Myliobatiformes; family Dasyatidae; genus Hypanus; species Hypanus sabinus. The sequence continues at coordinate 100,434,861 of NC_082710.1, read as the reverse complement.
TCTATAGGAGTACCATTAAAGGTGTCTTTCGGGCTGCATCATAGTGTAGTTCGGAAGCTGCAAAGGATTGTACCGCAGAACCCTACAAAGGACAGAAAAAAACTGCCCAGATATCACTAGGGTCTCCTTCCTCTTATTTGTGACATTTACCAGGAGTGCTGTAGTCAAAGGGCTTGAAGTATTGTTGAGGATCCCTATCACTCATCCAACAATCTCTTTGACCCACTACCGTCAAGAAGGAAGTACAGGAGCATCAGAACTTATCAGACTGGGTGACAGCTTCTTCGTTCAGGCTATGAGACCAATTAATACCATGCCGCCACCAAGGTCTCATCGCTAGAACAGCCGGCTGCTTACAGTTTACTGTACCTTTAAATAGTTACCTGTGCTTTGCATTAAATGCATTGTTGAATTGTATTTTATTAACTTATTTTGGTAATATTTTATTTTATGTGTTGTGTGTGGTATGTGTTTTGTCGGAACACTATGGTCTGGAAGAAGATTGTTTTGTTTGATTGTGTAAATGTGTACAGTCAGATGGTAATAAATGTGAACTTAAACACGAGAGAAAATGATCTAAGTTTGTCCAATGTCTCCTTATAGATTATGCTCTCTAATCCAAACAACATCCCAGTGAAAATCTTCTGCACCCTCTCCAATGTTTCCTTATCTCCATATCCTTCTTGTAATGCGGTGATTGTTGACACACACAATACTCCAAATGGGGCCTGACAGCTGCAACACGACTTCCTTACTGTCATATTTCAATGAAAGCCAGCACGTTATACATTTTCTTTACCACCTTTTTTGCTCATATTGCCATTTTCCTGTAATCCAAGATGTCTCTGTACATCAATTTTCCAAAAGGACCTGCCATTTACTGTATGCTTCTCTCATACAGTAGTTCTCCCAAACTTTTACCACTTTACACTTGTCCAGATTGAACTCCACCTGCTATTTCTCTGCCCATATTTCCATCCTCCTGAATCCTTTGATAATCTTCCTCAAGGTCCACGACTTTGCAAATTTTGTGCCATTTGAAATCTTACTAATCAACCCACCTAGGTTTTGGCCAAATCATTTATATGCATCACAAACAACAGAGGACCCAGCACTTATCCTTGCCATAAACCACTGATCGCTAACCTCGAGCTAGAATAACACCCTTCACTATTACCTACTACTTTCTATAGCCAAATGAATTTTGAATACAATGAATTCCATATGTCTTGATCTTCAGCATCAGCCAACATCAGGCCTTGTAGAAAGCTTTACCTTAGATCACACACACAGCATCCATTAACCTCGCCTCTTCAATCAACTTTGTTGCTTTCTCAAAAAACTTAATCAAATTTGTAAGACACGATGTCATTATTTTTTTATAGCAGCAGTACAGTGTAATACATAAAAGTATTACAACACTATGCAAAAGTTTTAAGCACCCTAGCCCTCCTCTCTCTCTCTCCATATATATATATATATATATACAGAGAGAGAGAGAGAGAGAGAGAGAGAGAGAGAGAGAGAGAGAGAGAGTGTGTGTGTGGGGAGGATGGGTCATTGTTACAAATCAACAATAAGATCCCATTTACTCATTGACTGTGAAGTACTTTGACAGTACGTTGATATCAGAGGTTAGGAGGAACTTCTTTAGCCAGAAAGAGGTGAATCTATGGAATTCATTGCACAGGTAGCCGTGGAGCCCTAGCCATTGGGTGTATTAAAGGTGGAGGTTAAGAGGTTCTTGATTAGTCAGGGCATGAAAGGTTACAGGAAGAAAGCAGAAGAATAGGGCTGAGAGGAAAATGGATCAGCTGTGATGAAATTGCAGAACAGACTTGATGGCCAAATAGCCTAATTCTGTTCCTATAACTTATGGTCTTATTGTCTTATATACAACCTATATAATTATACATTCAACTTCAAATGTATAATGTAAGATTTTGTAAATGTCTTACTGTTGTATTCTGTATATAGACATGAAGTTACAATGAAAGACATATTTTAAAGCAATATCTGGTTAGTTCCCCCCTTCCAATCATTATTCATCAATTGACTCTCAAAGCAGAAGGAAATATCAGTATGCTTTTTACAGGCGTAATTAATAGATTTATAACTAAAGTAATAGTGGTCGAATGGTGAAAATGGAAACCATCCTAAAGTTGTGATAAACTTTAAACAAAATCTTCACCAACCCCTCCCTGTCTTCTCCACGGGGTGAAACTGGTTCTGTTACAGTGGGAACCTATCTGTACAGAGATTTCTGAGAATGAAACTATTAGATTCCAACAGCACATTTCTTGGCCAGATTTCTTAAGTGTAAGTTCCCTTTTACATAACTAAGGGTATTTTAATATTGTTCAATATGCGTAACCAAGAATTGTGCTACTCAAAAGAAGCAAACAACACATATGTAAGTTGAAAATAAAAATTCTCATGTGAAGCAGGACGGTAATCATGCTCACAAAGACCACAGTCTCATGAACTGAACAGAATCTCTCAGCAATAACAGTGACATTGGAAGATTCGTTCATTTGTATGAGTTAGTATTAGTATTTGTTCACACGTGTATCAACCTGTACTGTGGATCACTGACAGATAAGCCACAACCTACAACACTCAGTAGTGAGCCTTTTCTTCTCCTTCCTCTTCGAAATGATCATTTGAAAAGATTTTCCATTGCAAGAGTTTACTTGGCAGAAAGGCAGATACTGTTTGAGATGTGGTGCACTCAAGGGAATGGGAATGGGCATCAACAAGAAAAATACTGAGACAGTCACGCTAACATTACCATTCTCTGGCTAGAAATTCTTAGCCTATTTTTTAAAATTGCTTTTGTCTCCTTTTGTGATTCAGTTTTTGCTGAATCTCAATGACCATTTAACAGCCTCCAAGCAGATACAGTTTGAGGATGTTGTCAGCTTGAGCAGTTTGGAAAGTCTGGTGGAAAAAAATACTACACAGTACAGTAACTCTCATTATAATAGGCAGAGACCAGAACAACATATGGTTAGAAAGGAGGTTGCACAATTGACACTTGCTGATGCATGTCAGCATGTTCTGACTTCCAGGAACTAAAACTAAATCCAGTGACCGCTGACCACCCATTTGTTTCTGTGTTCTGATGTGGAACGAGGTTTGAGTAGTTTGTCCAGTGTGGTGGTTTATGGTGCTTTCCTGATACCTAAAGGTGCATTGTGGGATTTCAACAGATGCATGCTAAGCAAAATTTTTTTTTCCTTTCTGAATTTTAGTTTTGCTTTGTTCCTGTTATATTATTAGAATCCTGAATCAGAGGTTTGACTAGTGAACAGCTACACAACTGTCAATCTATCTTTGCCTCTGTTAACTTTTAGTTTAGAACTACTTAATGGGTTGGATCTTGCTGGAGCAGGACTTCTTGCTGCATGGCTCATTAGTGTCGACTTTACACATTGTCTTTCAACTCAAAAGTGCTTTGGGCCAGAACTTGAAGGAAGTGTGTGCTAATAAAGGTGTGGCAAGAGCAACTAGGCATCTCAGACTTCAAGGGCCATTGGCACAGACAGTGTACTGCACTAACTAGTGAGACTTAAAGATTCAGAAAGAAGCAAGTAAATATCTGGAAGGAAAGTTAAATTAGAGCTAAGCCAGGTATAGGAAATGAAATAAGGGGAGAGAAAGAAACTTTGCAGTACATTAAGGAGCAAATAAGACAGACAGAGCAAGTGACACTTCACATTTTTTTAAGATTTGAGAACAATTTACCACTTGAATGATTGAGAACCTATTGTTTATTAAATTTCTATCCCAGCAAGTTTGATTAAAATTCTATGAACAATTATTATATTGTTCAAAAGATATGACCAATTAATTACCAGACTTAATTTTCTGTGGTGAATTTAATGGACAATTAATCTGCAAATTTAGCAACTTCCTAAAAATAACATGGAGTCTAAACATGAGATGTTGCTTGGAGGAACCCAAGACACCGAGGAAAATAAATCCAAGAGGAAGTTTTAAAGGCTGGCATAGATTATATTTTTAATCATCTGAAGATTCTGGCTGGTCTGCAGAGTAGTTAATGAGTAATCATTAACACATTTGCAAAATCTGGTGATGTGGCAGTATTTTTGTCTTTGTTGAGAATGACTTGTTTCTATTCCAATTCCGTGTGTTTGAATATGCAGATGCGGCCAATGGAGTTGTATCCAGGGTTGGGTGGGGGGGCAGTGTGGAAAGTCGTGCAGCCCTTGGGCCTTGCCATATTCTTAACAGGAATACTCCAGGTTCACAGTGCAAACCAATGACTTCTACCTTATTATAGGCCCACAACATCCATAAATTGATGAGAATATTGCTTTGAGGACATCCCTGAAACATTTCCTCCATCTTTGTGGAAATCTCTTGACATGACAGAGCTAAGATTATGTCTGTTCCAAAACTTTGCCATAAGGCGTTTGACAAATACATCATGCCTATTGGATCCAGCAAAGTTTTATTAGAACCTTATTGATGAGTATTGGTTTAAGGATTCTGGCAAAAGAGGGACCTGAAGGGCTACTTTTTCATGCCAAGTGTGTGAGTATGTGGAATGAACTGCCAGAGGGAAGTTAAGAATTGAAAGTACATTTCTTATCAAAGTATGTATACTACCTTGAGATTTGTTTCCTTACAGGCAGGCACAAAACAAAGAAACCCAATAGAAACCAATAAAAAAAGAGGACCCTGAAACACCCAATGCACAGAGAAAAAAAATCAAACTGTGCAAACAAATAAAAAGTGGTAGAGACAGGTAAGTGTAACATTTTAAAAGGCATTTGTACAGTTACATGGATAGGAAAGGTGTAGAAGAGATTAGACAAATGCAGGGAAGTGGGATTAGTTCAGTTAGCTAAGAGGTCTGTTTCCATGCTATAGAACTCTTTAACTCTATTACCTTACTGTGTAAGAAACCATGCAAACTGCTACTGCTTTTCCTATCTGTCAGTGGTAACTTCACTTCAAGAGGTACATTGGGGTGTCATGCGGTTACGAAAGGTGAATAAAAGCCCAGGTTTCTTTTACCTACGTATGTGTGCAGAACTATGATATAAGAGGAATTTAATTTGTGTCAAAACCAATTCTGATGAAAATTTGTTCACTGACTCAACATTTCCAGCACTTTCTATTTCTGTTTCTTGTGCTGTAATGGAAACAGGGTGAATCAGTGACAGTAATTTACCATTTATATATCATGTGATATTCTTCAAATCTACTGTTCTGTCTTCAACCAGTTCTAATCCACCTCCATATACAGTGAAACCAGGAAATGTATCAAGGATTGTTCCCTGTAAAGATATCCATTGTGTTCTACAAATGAAAACTCCCAGCTGTCAGATACCTCAGTGTCAAATTTTATGAGTAGTATCAATCTGCCATTTAAATGTCATTGATATGCATTGATTTCTGAATGGACAATGAACCCATGAACACTACCTCAGTAGTTTTGTTCCTCTTTTTGCATGACTTAGTTAAGTTAATTTTCTTTTCTATGTGTACTTATTGTAATTTATAGTTTTTATTATTATGAGTTGCAATATACTACCACTGCAAAACAACAAATTGCACGACATATGCAAGTGATATTAAACCTGATTTTGATTCAGATTATTGTATGAGGAATCCACACAGATCAACTATCAGCCAAATAGCCAGACCTTGCCTGTAACATCTCTTGTGTTCTGGAAATGACGATGTCCTCTGAACTCAAAATATGCACTGACTTAAACTGCTTCAAGTGCCTCCTGAAAGGGAAGCCCACAGTGCAATTCATAACTTACTCCATTTTCTTTCTGAAAGACCCCATCAAACTGATGTGCAGGTGCATCACGGTGTGTTCTCAGAGGCTAACCCAACCCAGGAGCTGTGGATGACAGGCTCACAACTTGACCCAGGAGCTGTGGAAAGGCAGAATCCCCCATGAAGAGATGAAAGCTAGAGGTTAGACATGGGAATACCAACAGAGCATCGGAGAAGTGACTGAGCGACACCAGAAGACAGTTCACTCTCTCCAACACAATGAATCCGCTCAAGCTCTAAACGAGAGTCCTCTTTAAATAAATATAGAATGCGGGAAACATATGTCAGTCACAATTAATTTGACAAGATTAAACCAAAAGCACAAGGGCTTAACAGCTCTCGTTAAGATAACAATTAGTAAATACAAGATTTTAAGAACCATACAAGCTTGATGATCTGCGGCAAGCTACAGAGGCCACAGGGATTATGACACAGGTGTCCATGGGAGATGTACATTTGGTTAGGATTTTGTTAATTTGATTTTCTGTTGTTCTATGCAATATAAATTAACATTTGAAAATCAAAAAATGCATATGCTGGAAGTTCTAAATACAAGAGATTATGCAGATCAAGTTCAAGTTCATTGTCATCTGACAATGCATATACAACCAAACAAAACAATGTTCCTCTGGACCATGGTGCACCCATAAGACATTATGACAGTAAATAATACAGTACACAGCTCACTGTCCCAGAGGTGCCACATAGATGGTGGCAGGGCATTCATTAGTCTCACAACCTGAGGGAAGAAGTTGTTACCCAGTCTGGCAGCCCTAGTCTTGATGCTCCTGTACCTCCTTCTTGGTGGTACTGCGTCAAAGAGACCCACTATCTGGAAATTCAAAGTAACACACACGAGATGCAAGAGGAACTCATCAGGGTGGACAGCATCTATGGACCAGAGTAAACAGCCAACGACTTGGGCCGAGATCCTTCATTAAGAAGCAGTTTTAAACAAATTATCAGAAGGCTTTCATGTGAAAAGCAAAATCTGTTTCCCTTTCCACAGATGTTGCATGGCCAGCCTTTCCAGTGTGTTTCCATCATTTCACTGTTTTAATATCAATTGACGTATGCTACACTCTGTGCCTGGGGCTAAACCAGTCTTCTTCCATTGTTTTACTCCTGCAGCTCCTGCTGCTTTGAGATATCAGCCACAGATCAATTTAGAGCAAATGGACTTTTCCCACACAGATGGTCCTGTGAAGCTAAATGAAAAACTGCATCGTACTCACAGTTCAACATTCTTTGCTCATGCAGGTCTTCTGAACAATCTACTTTCTCACACTTCAAGCACAGGAAGCGAGTGACAGTGGGTGTACATATTTCTTGCCCATGTAATGCTTACCCTCCCTAATTCCAGAGAGTCATTTTTCTTTCTTACAAATATGAATTATACACTGACAGACAATCCAACAGAAAAGCACACTGGACAAGTATAATGGAAACAGCTTAACAGAAAAATGATGACAGCTGGAAGTGTGACATGAAAGTGTTCTAAGAAGTATATCTTGCTGACAGGAATTGCACACAAATGTGAGACCTTGTATCAGTGGAAAGTGAAGCAGAGTTAACACTTCAGGTCAAAGATTTTTTGTCAGAATACCTTTCTGGTTTCCAGCATTTTTTTTTAACTTTTATTTCCGATTTCCAGAATCTACATTTCATTTGATTTTCATTCTGCTATTCTTAATACCTCCCCAACCTTGTCAGAGGGTTGGAGGTGTGTGTGTTTCAATGTCCCAGAAAGCTACATTGGCTGGAGTCAGGGCCTTGGGCTTTGGCTCTTGGGAAGGTCACTCGTGCCAACAGGTCAAAGGGTAGATGTCAGACTAAGAGTGGTCCAATAGTCCTCAGGTTTGTGGGTTCAGATCAGGGCTAACAAACCCAACTGGTCAAAAAATTGTTATTGAGACAGCAATGAAGAATCTGTCTAGGCCAAAGACAAACAGAGATGAAGAACTTTCATTGCTACCCTAAACGCCAGTGATGTAATGGACAGAAAGTAAGTAAGTCTTCTTAATTCTTCAAAGTTCAAAGTACATACATATATGTCGCCATATACAACCCTGGGATCAGTTTTCTTGTGGGCATATTTAGTAAATCCAAGGAACATAATAGAATCAATGAAAGACCACATCCACCAGATGGACATTCAACCAATTTGCAAAAGCCTACAAACTGGGCAAATACAAAAAGAAAAAAAAAATAATAACAATAAATAAGCAATAAATATTGAGAACTGGTCCGTTTTGGTCACATCACTACAGGAAGGATGTGGAAACTATAGAATGGGTGCAGAGGAGATTTACAACGATATTGCCTAGATTGGGGAGCATGCCTTAAGAGCACAGGTTGAGTGAACTCGGCCTTTTTTCCTTGGAGTAGCGGAGGATGAGAGGTGACCTGATTGAGGTGTATAAGATGATGAGAGGCATTGTGAATAGTCAGAGGCTTTTTCCCAGGGCTGAAATGGCTAACACAAGAGGGCACAATTTTAGGGTGATTGGAAGTAGGTACAGAGGAGATGTCAAGGGTAGGTTTTTTATGCAGAGAGTGGTGAGTGCCTGGAACAGGTTGCCAGCGACAGTGGTGGAGGCAGATACAACAGGGTCTTCTAAGAGATTCCTGGTTAGGTACATGGAGCTTAGAAAAATAGAGGGCTCTAGGTAACCCTAGGTAATTTTGAAAGTACATATTCGGCACAGTATTGTGGGCCAAAGGACCTGTATTGCGCTGTAGGTTTTCAATGTTTCTACGTTTCGAACATGAGTTGAAGGGTCCATGAAAGTGAATCCATAGGTTGTGAGAACATTTCAGTGATGGGATGACTGAAGTTATTCCTTCTGGTTCAAAAGCCTGATGGTTGAGAGTTCCTGAACCTGATGATGTGAGTCCTGAAGCTTCTGCACCTTTTACCTGACGATAGCGCAAGAGAGAGAGTGGAGTGGATGGCGGGGTCCGTAATGATGGAAGCTGCTTTGGGGAGGGTTTTACAATTGATGGACGGCGTTGTATCCACTACTCTTTGTAGGATTCTCCATTCCAGGGCATTGGTGCCTCCATGCCAGGTTGTGATACAACCAGTCATATACTCGCCACTACACAGCTATCAAAGTTTGTCAAAGTTTTAGATAAAATGCTGAATCTCTGCAAACTTCTAAGAAAGTAAAGGCACTGCTGTGCTTTCTTTGTAATGCTGCTTACATGCTGGTCCCAGAATAGATCCTCTGAAACGACAGCACCAAGGAATTTACTGACTCTCTCCAATTTGATGAGGGCTGGCTGGTGGACCTCCGGTTTCTTTCTCTCATGTTACGACAGGCACCCATTCACACCAGCTTCCCAGGTTCAGATGCTCCAACTCCCCAGTGTATGGGCAGCTGGCCCAGCCTCTTTAAAGATTCAGGATAATTCTGCTAATTGGCAATCATGCTTCGGGCACCAAAGATTGAGCATTTAAGGAACACCTGAGCTGAGGTTGGGTGTCAATTGTCAGCCTGCTCATGACTTTGTCTAGTGTTTGATTCATGCTCAGATTCTTGATCCAGTTTGAAACTGTGTCTCGATCCTAGACTTGGACAATTCCAGCATTTATGTCCAAGTTATTCTTGTCAAGAACTCTCATCACAGTATGATTGAGCCAGTGTGGACCCAGTGGGGTTTCAGACTACCATGACCAGCCACAGCGTAGATATTTCCCGACAGAGCCTGGGGACACATGACCTCCAGGTAGCCCTGGGTCAACTTTTGTAAGGAGGCCAGAGTCAGTTGGAAGAACCAGAGAGCTGGTTGGTATCACTCTGGAATCAGTATATCTTCCAACTGCAGAGAGATTCAATGGTGACCCACCCTGATTCTTGCCGAGGCTTCTTCATCCAGTACTTGTTCGTGTCTAAGCTCAAGCATCTTCATTATCTGTCTTCTGACTTGGAGAGAGCCCCGGCCTGGGCCACCATGCATTGGGAATGCAGGTCAGAGATTTACTCAGACTAGGAAGAATTCATGGCCTCCACACAAGGGTAGTGTTTCATCAGAGTCAGCCAAGCCTCCGACCGCCTGATGAAGGTTCAATGGGGGGGACGATCAGCGGCTCACTAAGCGATCGAAGTCTGGACCTTGGCCCAGGAGAATGGTGGGAACAGGAAGGTCTTGGCTACGCTCTACCACCTCGAACTCCTAGATAAACTGGAGGATGCCCTCATTTGGGAGAGCCAGCAGAGAACCTGGAGGATCCCATTGACCAGTCCATCTGCCTCGGATTCTAATTTTCTGCTGAAGGTAGCGTTTACCTGGGGAAAGAACCTGAAGCAGGTGGCTTCTGTGGACCTTGGGGCAGCAGGTAATTTTCTGGACAGCAGAGCTTCCTGTCAGTTCAACATACTAGTGTGAGAGCTGAGTCAGTCCTTGCACACAACTGTCTCAGACAGCCGCCTGCTCTTTTCTGGGCAGATCCAGCAACAGACTGTGGTCTTGCAGATGAGGATAGGGGATCATGTGTAAGACATTAGTTTCTGTATTATTGACTCTTCACCCATACCCCTGATCCTTGGGTACCCTTGGCTGTCTCAGCATAACCCATCTGTGGACTGGAGAGAGGGGAGAATCACAACTTGGTAAGACAGTTCGCTTTTCGCTTGATATTCAAACCCCCAGGCTCTCTGGAGACCAGCAGCCAGCGAGGGCCAGACTTCAGCTCTGGGTAACCTTCAAGGAAAGACAAGCTGGCTGCAGTCAATAGGCCCATGTGAGTCCTGACCCTGTCCAGTCAGAGGTGCTCTAGAACAAGATCTTTAGTTCAGGAACAAAACAAGCAGGTGCCCAAGCAGTATGGAACACTGGCAGCTTAGCCAAGGGGCTCCAGTTGCCAGGTCACACCTAAGGGAGAGGCTCCAAGACCAAGATCCTTGGAACTTAGTCCCAGGATCGCAGGATCCATTTGTCACACCTTGCTGCCAATGTCTGAGGAGATGGATAAGGATTTGGACTGTGTTTTCACGATAGAATCTTGTGGCCCTATGAGAGAGACTCTGGGTCTGCTGAGGCACTCCCGCTACTGACGGAGTCTCAGAAGTCATCCTCGGATGAAGGTTTAGGGGTAATTCTTCTGTTGAACGAGGTCTTCAGAGAGGAAAAGGTATGGACTCTTCCACTGCACTGTGCAATCAATCTACAGCCAGGTATGTGTCCTCTCTGGCATTGATTAATCGCACTCTCTGGCCTGGAGAGAAGCGCAGTGGAGGAGTATATTAAGGAGGCTCTTGCCCTGGGATTCTTTTGGCCCTCCACCTCTCCAGCTGGCACTGGCTTCTTCTTTGTACAGAAGAAGGACGGGTGTCTGCGGTCTTGCATCGATTATAGAGGACTGAGTCACATAACGGTCAAGAATTGTTACCCTCTTCCCATTGCTTTCAAGATTCTCCAAGGGGCTAGAGTATTCTCAAAGCTTGACTTGCGGAGTACATACAACTTGGTTCACATAAAGGAGGATGATGAGTGGAAGTTATCATTCAATGAACCAACAAAGCTCTATGAGTACCCTTCGGCCTATTGAATGTGCCAGCAGTTTTCCATACCTTTGTAAATGATGTGCTTCAAGATGCTCTCCAATGAATACACCTTCCTGTATTTGGATGATATCCTAATTTTCTCCAAGTCCATAGAGGAGCTTTTCTAAAGAGGCTTCTTGATCATGGACTTTTCGTCAAGCTGGAGAAGTCTAAATTTCACATAACCAGTATTTCTCTTTTGGGCGTTATCATCTCTAATGGTGATCTCAAGTGGACCCTAGTTAGACGCAGGCAGTTGGGGAATGGCCACCACCAGCCAGTGTGAAGCAGGTCCAGCAATTTCTGGGATTTGCCAACTTTTAGCAAAAGTTTATCAGAAACTTCAGCTCAGTGGCAGCTCCACTGATGGCACTAATCAAGAGATCCATGGGTCCTTTTGTGTGGACTACAGAAGCGGAGGCTGCTTTCACAGAGCTCAAACAGCAGTTCACAACATTGACTTCTCTAACTTTCGTTAATGGCCCTTTCCTTCTTACCCCATCCCTGATATATTTAGCTTTTTTTCTCTCTCTGCCCATCACTCTGCCTGTTCTCCATCTCTTTCTGGTGCTCCACTTCCCCTTTCTTTCTCCCTAGGCCTCCCGTCCCATGATCCTTTCACTTCTCTAGCTCTATATCTCTTTTGCCAATCACCTGTTTGGCTCTCAGCTTCACCCCACCCCTTCTGGTCTTCTCCTATCATTTTGCATTTTCCCCTCACCCTCCTACTTTTAAATCTCTTACTATCTTTCCTTTCAGTTAGTCCTGACAAAGGGTCTCGGCCTGAAACGTCGACTGTGCTTCTCCCTATAGATGCTGCCTGTCCTGCTGCATTCCACCAGCACTTTGTGTGTGTGTGTGTTGTTCACAACAGCTCCCATTTTGGTCACATGTAACCCAGACCTTCCCGTCATCATGAGTGGATGCCTCAGATGTCGGAGTGTGTACAGTGTTCTCTCAACAGACACTTCCAGACAATTAACTGCACCTGTGTGCGTTCTTTTCCAGGCGCCTATCTCCAGCAGAGGTACATTTTGACATTGGGAATAGACAGCTGATCGCGGTCAAATTAGCTCTGGAGCAATGGTGTCCTAGTTCTCGCCTGGTCTCAAGCTCTTCAGTGCCGATGTGCATTGAAATTGACATCTCACCCAGGACCCTCAAGTTCATTAAACAAAGATACCGGTGGCCTGGAATGGTGAGGGAGTTCTGTCAGTATGTGTTGGCATGTGAGGTGTGAACCTGGAATAAGAAGCTCTGCATCCAACCTTCATCCTCTTCTGGAAAGTCCATGGGCACACATCTCCATGGACTTTGTCATGGGTCTTTCTTCTTCCAAGGGGAAGACCATTATTATGATAATTGTGGATCATTTTTCAAATGCCTGAAAATTTACTTCATTGGACAAACTTCCTCTGCAGCCTCTGGAGAAGCAATTTGGCTCCGCTCCAGTTTGCCTACCGTCACAACAGATCAACAACAGATGCCATCCCATTGATTCTTCACCCAATCCTAGATCATCTGGACAACAAAGATGCATACGTTAAGATGCTCTTCATTGACTGCAGCTCGTCATTCAATACCATCATCCCCTCACATCAAATCAATAAGTTTCAAGACCTTGGCCTCAATGCCTCCCTGTGCAATTGGATGCACTATTTCCTCACTTGCAGAGTCCAGTCAGTTTGGATTGGCAACAACATCTACTCCACTATTCCCCTCAGCACATGTGCACTACAAGGCTGTGTGCTTAGCCTTGTAAAGCTCTACTCGCTTTACATATCCAATGCCATATTTAAGTTTGCCAGTGACACCACTGTTGTTAACCAAATCAAAGGTAGTGATGATTCAGCATGTAGAATGAGGATGAAAACCTGGCAGAGTGGTGCAACATCAACAACCTCTCAGTCAATGTCAGTAAGACTAGGAAGCTGATTATTAACTTCAGGATATGACGAGAGCCTTGACAAGAATGGTTTGGACCCAAATGCTGGAGTATCCAAGGTAAGGATCGAGACACAGTTTCGAAACATGATTGCCAATTGGCCAAAATGTCCTGAATCTTTAAAGGCCAGCTATCCATGCTCCAAGGAGTTAGAGCATAGAAACCTTGGAAGATGGCATGGATGGATGCATGTCATAACAGGACCACTTCCCCATGGCTGACTTCTGATGGCCCTGGCTGCTCGGAAAAACTATAATTACATTGTTTACATTTACATCATTCATTATTATATTGTAATTTGCCCTTTTCTGTGCCTATCATCTTGTTTATTAATTATTGTACTGTCTTGCACTGTTTTGTGCACTTTATGTAGTCCCATTAGGTCTGAAGTCTAATGTAGTTTTGTGTTGTTTCATGTAGCACCATGGTCCTGGACGAACGTTGTTTTGTTTTTACTGTGTACTGTACCAGCAGTTAAGGTTGAAATGACAATAAAAGTGACTTGACTAATTGTAGTCCTGGATCCAAAATATCTCTTTCAGGGACCCAGCACCTCTCTTCAGGTCTGAATCCTTCCCAGTCTACGAGGTATTGCCGAACACCTTGAACTGAAGGCAAGTTCAAGATTCTTCTCACAGTGAATACCTGCTTTCCATCAACACCCTATCTGGTGGCAGGCCTGATGATGGTGGGGCTAGCAGACTGGTGTTCACAAGCTTTATCTTTGAAACATGAAGAGTGAGATTAATCTTGAGAGTCTTGGGGAGCTGCAAGGTGTAGACCATTGGCTTTACTTTCCTGAGAATTCTGAAGGGTCCAGTGAACTTGGGTGCCAATTTCCTGGACTCCACTCACAGAGGCAAGTCCTGAGTCAACAGCCAGACCTGTTGTTCAGGCCGCAAAACTGGTCCCTATCTTCTCTTGCAGTTAGCCTTAATTTCAGCCTTCCTGGTATAGGCTAGCAAAATGTCCCTTGCACCAGTCCATTTCTTCTTGCAGCATCAGACAGGATCTTCAGCTGCAGGGACCCTGCAGCTCCTGCCTCCTGCTCAGGGAAGAGTGGCAAAGGATGCTCTAATTGGCATTTGAAAGGAGACATTCCATGCGCCAAATGCTGTAGAGTGTTGTGGGTGACCTCTGCCCACATCAAATGGTCGCCCCACTCATTTCGTCTTTCAGAGGCTAGGCATCTTAGGGAATGTTCAATATCCTGGTTCACCCACTCCATCTGGCCATTGGACTGCAGATGAAACTCATAGGAAAGACTCGCTGTTGCCTCAATCAGTTTGCAAACAGCCCTCCAGAAAGGTGTTGGGGGAATTGTGGACAGCAATCTGACACAATGTCCACTGGAAAACCATGGATCCTGAAGATCTGCTGCAGGAAAATCTCGGCTGCCAAATTGCTTCTCCAGCAGGAATTGATAATGTTCCATCACCAACTAATGTGAGGTTCAGAGAATTCGCAGCATTTAATGCAAGTCCTGCTCCCCAACACTTTCTTTATAAATGCAAGAATATTTTTAAACACATGTTTAAACAAAAAAAGCCAATCAGATGGGTTCATTGAATTTTTGGGTGCCACAATTTCACAGGATCACAGGACCTCCTGTTGCTGCCTCTTGAAATTTCCATGTTCTCTTCCTCAAACTGCATAGGTGCCAGTTTGTCCCTACGACACTCCAGCTGTGGAGGTGAGTGGTAAAGTCTGGGGATGGGCTGGTTGACAGAAAAGTGAGGAGGTTACAGGAAAAAGTATTGGGAGAATTGGACTGCTCTGTGGGTCAGCACAGACTTGATTGGTCAAAATGGCCGCTTTCTACATTGTAAAAAGAACTAACACCAAAATACTCCTGAAGATTCTGCTGCATGTTAGATCGATCCCACACACTTTTTTTAAGAAGAAACTAGAAATGCATTGGAAAGAAAGCCTAAACTGATTGATTTATCTGTGAAGAAAGAATCTGGCTTCTGACTGATGCTTCTACTTAAATGTCTTGTCCAATGGTGAAATATTATCAATAAGAAAAAAAGTACCCTGGCAGAATGTTGTGATATGTATCCACTCACTCTGTCACTCGTGATTCATTAAAACCTGTAAAGTTAACTATACTAGCGTACAAGATTCAGAAAACTACATAAAGGGAACAGTACAGATAAACTGTTCTTTTAATGTTATTTTATAATCAATACATTCAAATACAATCTGTACGATACACTGTGTAGACCATGTTATCCTTTCTATCTGCTTTACAAGACCCAGTACTAGAGTTTGTTATAAATAGCCTTCTCACAGATGTTAAATGATGAAATGCAGGTTCTTGCTCTCCAAAGTCCTGTGGGAAATTTTAGCCTCAAAAGGTTAAGTCAGACTGAAGCTGAATTAACATTGTCCGTTTGAATACTGTTAAAGAATATATAAAGCTTACTTAAAATGGTTGTTATGGCTGACAGGGCCAGATTGCGGCCTATTTGAGTTTAAAGAATCTTAACCCTTCAGTGAACTGAACCTGTAAGCCATCTGTTAGAATATCCCATTGTATTAAAGACACCCCATTGTTGCATGGTGTGGTCTGAATTGAATTGAAAACAGTTTCATTGTTCACTGAGCTCTCAAACACGATCTGATTTTACCCTGGGAAATGCGATACTTCCTGGACTTTACTTGCAAAAATAGCAATATTTGTTTCATAATTGCTTTAGTTCTTCCCCAGTAATTAAAACTTACATTTTGAAATTTTTCAAGGTGGGAATATTTCTCCATGGTAACTGTCCCAAAACAACACCTATGATGGGAAGTCAGGTACATAAATCAAGTGAACTGTCACGTATCAGCACGCTTGTATAATTTTCACAGTATTAGGACACTGACCTCAATCCTCCACATGGTTACAGATCATGCACAGATGCTTGTTAGCAGACACTGAGGGGTGCACGTAGAGAAAAAAATAAATTAGAATGAGAACATGTTCCACTTTTTGCACCCTTATAATGAACTCAGTATACGTGGATGAATACTTATCAGGAAGGTATGGTTCAGGAAGTGGTCAAAGGAGTCGTAAAATGCCATCATGCGCTGACAACCTCTACATTTGCACTACAGCACACATATTTCAAGATAGTAAATGGTGTCTACTATTAAGACTTTGACACCTGGGTTACTTTTTATCAGAAAATCCAGTTTCCATTCATTAATGATCAGAACCTGGTTCGTGTTCACGATGCGTAACATTTAGCTGATACATGTCAATCCTGACATTAAGAAAACTGCATAGCTGAGGCAAAGATATGGACAAAGACACTTATACCTTTTTTCTCAACAACTCAAATGCATTTAAGGTTAGATACAAAGAAACTCTTGTGTGTAAGGTTTAGGCCTTCAAAGCACAATAGTTTTGCAATTTAATTGCAATAATTAACTAAGTGTCCACCACCTAGGCAACTCCTCTTCTCATTTCTACCATCAGGGAGGAGAGACAGAAGTCTGAAGGCACACACTCAATGATTCAGGAACAGCTTCTTCCCCTCTTCCATCAGATTTCTGAATGGACAATGAACCCATGAGCACTACCTCACTACTTTTGTTGCAATACTTATTTAACTTTTTAATATGCCAGTGATATTAAACTGATCAAACCAGTTTGAAGGAAGGCTACTGTAAGTGACAAGCCTACTTCCTATATTGCATTGGATGCAAATGCCAATCTTCACTGAACCTTTTCTGGAATAAATGGTCTGGCAATCTTCCTTATCCAAAGGAAAACTTCCTGTGGACCATTGGATTAGTTCTTCCCCACCTGCCTGACTCTGCCAGCAAAATTCAGATGTTTGCCTTTAAATGAAGTGGAAGTTCCTGAAGCCTGCAAGAGAATTCTTTATGAAGGGATGTTATTTTTCCAGTGCTGGTTAATTTTAGTGTATTTCTGCTGCTTGATCATCCATCGGGTTGCTTCTTCCACATTTAAGATTGAGTTTCCATTGAGAAGTACTGTTCAAGCACAGGGTTTTCCCAACAAATCAACTTAGTCATATCCTGGAAGCTCTGCCAGATACAACTCACTTTCTGTCATGCTTCTGGTCAGAATTACACCCAAGCTGATAAACAATGCATGGAAACCTGGGACACATAATACTAACAACGCACCTCTGCCTATTCTTGGAGCCACAATAAATGTGATAGTCTTCAAGTAATCTCCTGTTTCAGAACTGTAAATGTCTTTTGCTTACATTCAGGGGTACTCAAAGACTCAATTATCCCCCCCCCCCCACCTTCTCTATTCTCTTCTAGCTCAATAAACCTCTCATTCCCAATCCTAAAATATTTCTTTGACCTTACTGAAAATTGAACTGCAATTCCTGAAAATCTGAAATAAAATCAGTCAAAAATCTTGGAATACTCAGCAGCTCAGGTAACGCCTGTGGGAAGAAAACACTGAGTTGATTTTTCGTGTTGAAAACACTGATGACAAGCTCAGCCTGACATGGAGGGATCTTGCCATGAAGATGAACTTAAGAATCAGTTCTACTAAAATCCCCAAGGTACGTTTCACTTAAAACTTCAGACTGCTCGACAGTGCTACAAAATTAATGATGTGTGGAGGGATGAGTGGACTATCTGCTTTGCTCAATCTTTCACACCCATCCCTTCTTTACCCCAGCACTTTTTCTTGCCCTTACAGTAGATTTAACATGGTGACCCTGTGATTTCAGTCTCTGAAGCTGATGTGAGAGTATCCTTCAGGAGGCTGAAACCACGAAAAGCATCCATCCCAGATAGAGCACCTGATGCCATTTCATTGTGTCCTCACTCGACCCTGGAACAGCTGGACAGTGAAGATGCATACATCAGGATGCTCCTCATTGACTGCAAATTGGCATTCAATACTATCATCCCCTCAAAACTAATCAATAAGCTTCAAGACCTTGCTGCTAATTCCTCCTTAGGCAAATGGAAGCTCAATTTCCTCACTTACAAACTCCAGTCAGTTCAGATTGGCAAAAATATCTCCTCCACAGTTTCTATCAGCGCAAGTGCACCAAGGCTGGGTGTTTAGCCTCCTGCTCTATTCGTTTTCTACTTATGACTGTGAGGCCAAGCGCAGCTCCAATGTCATATTTAAATTTGCTGATGACACCACTGTCGTTGGATGGCTGAATGGAAGGTGGTGACAAATCAGCATACAGGAGGGAGTCCAAAAATCTGGCTGCATAATGCCACGACAACAACCTTTCACTCAATGTCAGCACAGCCAAGGAGCTAGTTAGTAACATCAGGGAAAGATAACCAGAGGCCCATGAGCCAGTTTTCATTGCAAGATGAAGGTGAAGAGGGTCAGCAACTTTAAATTCCTCAGTGCCATCATTTCAGAGGACCTGCCCTATGTCCAGCACATAAGCACCATTACAAAAAAGCACGGCTGCACCTCTAGTTTCTTTGAGTTTACGAAACTTCGGCATGTCAACTGAAACTTGTATAGATGTGTGGTGGAGAGAATACTGACTGGTTACATCAAGGCCTCATATGGAAACACCAATGCCCTTGTACAAAAACAGCCAACACAATGTAATGGATACAGCCCTGTCCATCATGGGTAAAGCCCTCTCCACCACTGAGTGTTGTTGCAGGAAAGCAGCATCCATCATCAAAGACCCCTGAAATCCAAGCCATGCTCTCTTCTCACTGCTGCCACCAGGAAGAAGGCACAGGAGCCACAGGGCCTGCACCACTATCTGCAAGAAGATAAATCTCAGGATCATATATGGTGACATATATGTATTTAGATAACAAATTTACTTTGAACTTGAAATTGTCCTTACACCTCATCCTTCACCATTATCAGAGCAACCTAAGTAGTCCATTGAAGTGAGACAAAGATCCACATGCATCTCCTCCTGCCCTGTGTACTGCATTCGGTGCTCCTGATGTGGCCTCCTCTACATTGGCA
Organism: Hypanus sabinus; assembly: GCF_030144855.1. Taxonomy (NCBI): domain Eukaryota; kingdom Metazoa; phylum Chordata; class Chondrichthyes; order Myliobatiformes; family Dasyatidae; genus Hypanus; species Hypanus sabinus. The sequence continues at coordinate 100,415,603 of NC_082710.1, read as the reverse complement.
AGACCGAGTTCAGAATCGGTAACTATTCTGCTGAGCATTTACACTCAGTCCACAGTGGACATCCTGAGCTCCTAGTTACAGACCATTTCAACTCCCTTCCCCATTCTCTCACTGTCCTCTTAGTCCCTAATGCCAGTATTAAACCCAACACAAACTGAAGGAGCAGCACCTCATGTTCCTCCAGGGTAGTCAACACCATTGACCATTGATATGACCATTGAGTTTTCCAATGTAGGTAAACTCCTTTTTTGCTCCCCCTCACATCTCTCTTCTCTTCGATCCCTTTTCAATCTGGTTCTCTAGTTGTCCCAATTTTGTCCCCTTCCCGCTCTCCCCCAGTCACCCCTCCACCTGCCTTTGTCCCTTTTCCCTTTCTCTATCCACTAACTTCACACAGAGTGCACCCCAACTCACCTTCCATCTGGTTCCAATTGTTATTGACCTCTTCCTTCTCCTCAATTGATTTCCATTCTCATCTTCTTTGCTTTTCACAAACTGCCACTTCTGTTCCACCTCCAACTCCCATCCCCACCCCCACCCCCACCACCAGGGTTCACCTCACCTAGCTGCCTGTCATCTTACGCAACTGCTCGTCCACCAGTTGCCTGGGAGTCTGTTCTTGCCATTATTCCTCTCTCTATTTTCAAAGTTCAAAATAAATTTATCATCAAAGTACATATATGTCACCACATACCATCCTGAGATTTGTCTTTTTGCGGGCATGAACGGTGAATCCAAGAGATACAGTAGAACCACAACCAATATGCAAAAGACATTTTGTGCAAATACATTTGAGTGACATTTAAATCATAATATTGAATTATTATCTAAATGCCACTCAGGCAGGTAAGTTAATTCTAGCTTTACAAGGAGTGTACTGATTTCAAGATGTTCCACATCTGGTTAGCACAGTTCAAACCAATTTTATTTTTTTAAAATCACAGATTACATACTACTGTCCATAAACTGGTGACAAAATATGTACAGTTCAATAATAAATTGCATTTGATTAGCAAGAAGAGCTCTGAAGCATTTTTGTTTTATTTAATGAGGAAGGCAACAATGGCACTGAGCCCATAGAGATAGAGAAAATATGAAAATGAAATGAAGGAGGATTGGGTGGGAACTGCGTACCTATAAATCTGAAAGTTTAGAAAGTGAGGAAGTGTAGTGGTGACAAGAGTAAAGTTTTTGATAAAAGTATTTACTATGCTTCCACTATGCATGACAAAACACAATGATTGAAATTGTCTAAATACGTATTAAAATAGCAATAAGATGCATTTCCGGAAACAAATGTGAGTAATGTATTCAAGTCTTTATTTCCGAATGTTCAAAGTTCAAAGTAAATTTATAATTAAAGTACATATATGTCAGCATATACAACCCTGAGATTCGTTTTCTTGCAGGCATATTCGATAAATCCAAAAACCATAATAGAACTAATGAAAGACTATTCCAAAATGGTGGACAACCGGTGCTCAAAAGACAACAAACAGTGCAAATACAAAATAAAGATTTTTAAAAATATATTAATAATAAATAAATAAGGAATAAATATTTAGAACATGAAATGAAGAGTCCATAGGTTGTAGAAACAGTTCAGCGATGTGGTGAGTGAAATTGAGTGAAGCTTTCCCCTCTGGCCATCTCGTTTCTCCACTTTCAGTCCTGATACAGGGTTTTGGCCCAAAATGGCAACAGTTTGTTCCTACCACCAATGGCACTCAACCTGCTGTTTCATCAGCATATTGCATATTGCTACAAAATTAAAACACTTTTTAATAAATCTTGCAAAAATTGGCTAACAATTCAATATTGTGTTGGTTCATGTGGTATTTCACTCTCTGACTGTAACCTGTTCCACTCATAGTTTGCAAGTCATTTCCTGCAATATCAAAATGTAACTCTTTAAGTATAATTTTCTGTTAAAAAGAGGAAGGTAATAACAAAGAGCACCCTTGCTATCTTCTTTCTTGGCAGTGACTGTGACACTTTAAGGCATTACAGTAACTTGTTAATTTCACTCCAATTTGGAAATTTTAGTCCTTCAGAGCAAATTGCATTTTGTTTTGTCCAAATTATTTAATTACAAAAGTATATTTCACTGTGCAACGTTTGGATGTTACCTCAAAACATCAAAAAATTAGGGGTTTTTTTTGAAGTATATAAAGGAAAATAAAATATAGACCAGATTACCTTGCCCATTCTAGAATAGATGACAAGTCAGTAATATACATCTAGGACAGGGGTTTCCAACCATTTTTATGCCATGGACCCCTAACCATTAACCTAGGGGTGTGCAGACCCCAGGATGGGAACTCTGTTCTAGGGAAACTATATGAATACTGTAAGAACAGTGGCATCCAAATGAAGTACAGCATAATCACACATTTTACTCAGCAGAGTGACAATGACTAGGTAAACTAATTTTTTGTGAGAGATGTATTGGGAGAAGTGTGACATAGGAAATCTCATTTTTTCTTCAAAATTTTGCTGAAGTCCTTTATCTGTCTACCTGAGGGAGAGACAGGGAGTCGATTTCAAGCTTCATATAAATGGATTTTTTAAAATTCCTTTTTACTTCTAGACATGTGTTGGATTTACAAGGCCAGCATTTATTACATGTCCCTAATTGCCCTTAGGGACATCTTGACAAGTGACCTCCATGAAACTCGCCATACTTCTGTCCTAATGACAGTTAAAATATGACTCAGTCAATATATAATCGAGTTTTCATCCTGGATTATGCGATCAAGTCACCAGGATGAGGCTAAAACCCACGATGTCCAACACAGAGGCAAAAATACCACTGCTAAACAAAATTTACTGTGCTTGCAATTCACTATGGCCATCATCTAACATCCTGCATCATCACTGAGTTTTCCTAATGATCTTCCAACTGAGTCACTTTGTTTTAATGGGGATCCAACATCAATTATATCAGTATCATTTCCATAGCATGAATGATGTTTCAAAAGAAAACAAAATCCCATTCGACAGACATTTAATGGAAATGCAGTATATACTCCTTGCATCTTGATGAACTTTTAAGTAAGAAAATGCAATTGTGAAGAAAGTACGGCAGCACCGCTACTTCCTTAGGAGTCTGTGAAGATTCTGCATGATATCAAAAACTTTGACAAACTTCTATGGATGTGCAGTAGAGAGTATTTTGACTGGCTGCAGCATGGCCTGGTATGGAAACACCAATGGCTTGGAACAGAAAATCTTACAAAGGGGTGTGGATTTGGCCCACTATATCACCAGTAAAGCCCTCCCAATCACTGAGCAGGTCCACATAAAATGCTGTCCTAGGAAAGCAACATCCATCACCAGAAACCTCCACCACAAAGGCCATGTTCTCTTCTTGTTGCTGCCATCAGAAGAAGGTATGAGAGCCTCAGAGATCACACCAACAAGTTCAAGAATAGTTACTACCCCACACCATCGGGCTCTTGAACAAAAGGAGATAATTACACTCAATTGCCCATCCATTGAGATGTTCCCCAACCAATGATCTCACATTAAGCACTCTTTATCTTGTTATTTCATGTTCTCGTTATTTATTGCTATTTATTTATACTTGCAGTTTGTTGTCTTCTGCACTCTGGTCCATCTGCCATTGACCATTTTATAGTTATGTTCTATGGAGTTGCTGGGTATGCCCACAGGAAAATGGATCCCAGGGTTGTATATGGTGACGTGTATATACGTTGATGACAAAATTTACTTAGTTACTTAATAGCATAGGATTATATTTCATCCAATTGCTAATCCTGAAGATCCAGCAGATGCCAAAACACCACAACATTCAAAAAAATAAGAACCCAAAAAAAAACATTTTCTTTTCATTGCTGCCAATACACTGAATAAAGCATTCCAAAGCTGGGAAAGAAAATTTGATATCCTGAATGAAGAGTTCTAGGTTAAATGCACGTGGTCTGATTTGTTACTGCTGCAATGCTTTGAACAAATGTCAGCAAGCTCAGTGACGTTCATGAAGTCTTGGGTAAAGTTAAGTTTTGAAAAGGGCAGGCTGTCTTATATTTCTGGGAAATAGTTTGAAACTTTGCCAGGTTCGATCCGGAAAGGCTCACTAATTTACTTGCTTTGTTATTCTGGGCATTAGAAATCTCATCAAAATATACTTTGTAAATACATCAGAAAAGAAAGTGGTATTTTTTTTTTCTTTTTCTTCAGCTCCTCTTTTGAAATGGTCTGGAGAGACTTTTCATGGGCATACTTGTGAAATAGTTTCTTTCTGTGGTAAATTATTCTTGGTTGACAATTTCTCCAATGAAAAGAGACAGAGGGAGAGAGAGAGAGGGCATAAATATCAATCCAGTCTTCTGGAGCATCTGATATGCCTCTGAAAAATCGTAGGTGTGGCACCGTCTGCTGTGGCTGTATGGAGATGTTGCATTTTCCCATTAGAATGATCAAGAAATTGCAAAAGCATTTTGGAACCATCTGCTGTCTACTAATGTCTGGATTGGTTGAGTGCAGTGCTTACTTACACATGATGCTACATATTAAAATCAGGAAAGGAAAAGTAGAAAGCATGAAACCACAAGATGGACATGACTACCGGGTAAAATAGCTTTTATTTGAAATTAAGACTGATTTTATTTTTTAAAATGTTGCAAAACATTCCTCTGCATTTGCTGTCCATCACAGGATATGTCCTGTGGCCAAGAGTGCAATGGAGGTTTTAGAAGGATGTTGTACTTCAATCTTCCAGGAATTGCATTTGCCTGAAGCTTTACTTCAGAAAACCATTTTTAAAATCTACATCAATATGCAGCTAGGAATTGTGATTAGGACTTACTGACTTCCTGCTTTATAGTCTGTAGCTCATAATCCATTCTTCTAAGATTGTGGTGTTCTGAGCTAAACCGTTGAAAACCTGGGAGAATTTTTCATGCAATTGACTGAGCTGCATGACATTTCAGGAACTGAAGCAAAAATCAATTCTGAAAGGTTATTCATTTATCTGACCAATTGCAATTGATCTGGTGGCCAGGTAATATTTTAATGCTCTGGCTCTGAAGCAAACAGCTATTTTCTGTTTAGAAAGAAACATTATACTTACAACAAATGTAAGTTAATGCATTGCTGGCGGTCATTCACAAAGCAATAACCTAATTTGGTGGTTCTGAGGACATGATAAGCTTTCAGAGTTGGTTTGAACAATTTGTAAATGGTGGAAATGTGACTGAATTTTAAAGAAAAGGAAGTGCTGGAAGTGCTCAGCAGGTAGACAGCACAGGCAGAGTTAACGTTTTTGGTCAATGTCCTTGCATCCTAACAGTACTATACATCAATGATGGTGCTGACAAAGGAACTGACCCAAAGATTCAAAGTTCAAAGTAAATTTATTATCAAAATATATCTATGTTACCATGAGATTAATTTTTGTAGCCATTTATAGGATATAGACCATAATAGTAGTTATGAAAAGCTATATATAAACAAAGGGTGTTAAACAACCAATGTGCAAAAAAGACAAATTGCATTAAAAAAAATTAATACTGTTACAAACCCCGTAACTGGGTCACTTATCAGCAAAGATAGAGTGGCCCGTTGAAGTCTGATGGTACTATTTTTAAAAATCTTTATTTATAAAGGGGCACAAAAATAAGATTAATACAGACATTCAGATAAAATACGTTGTCAATACTCAATCTAAAAACGCGGGTATAATAATAATCCTCAAGTAAGCAATAGCTCTATCGTTTGTCTAGGAGATATTGTATTGTCCGATGGAAAGTTAAAAGTCACTGTCCTTTCAAGCTGCAGCTCTTTGGGTTTAAGAGAGAGATGGTTTGAAACTTGCCCGGGTCTTTTATGAGACCAATCCGTTGCGTCGGTGGAGTTGGTTCCCCGTTGTTAGTTCCAAGTCATTTTCCGTGGTACCAGCCTCCAGTCCCCAGGCAAGGGAACCGAACGCACATGGCTTCCCGTTATTACTGGATCGCTAGCGTTTCTTCTGGTGCGTCTGAGGGGCTGTCCCTACAGCCCTCCCCCCTTTTATCTTAACTCGCCGGGTAGTAGATGTCAATCTCTCTCTCAACCAGCCCACTTTGCCCGAGGGCTTGCACGTAGCATAGTCCCCAATCCACAAACGTTGTCTCCAGGAGACAATGGCCAAGTCTCTCGCTCTCATTTCCTGGGCCCTCTGACCCAACCCAATAATGCTCTTGCGATTCTCACAAAGGGGGGGGGGGGCTACCCCACACCCTTTGGCCCCTCAGAGCTGTGGTGCATTCATAACAATACTGCGTTCATGAGTTGTAGTGAGTCCTTGAATGTGAGCCTGTAGATATTAGTTGTGCTGTTGTGTGCACATGTTATGCTTAACAAAAGTTTAACAAGGAACAGAAGATATGTTAGATTTCATGATAATATGAAATGCCTTATAGATCCTGAGGACCAAGGCTTTTATTTATTTGGTGTCGTTTCATTGCCCCGTGCATTTCATTGAACTAAGGGATGTTCTTTCAGAAGATCATCCTGTACACTGGGTTGGAATCTTATCTTTCCACCTGGGATTGAGTGTGTTTTTTTATTTCAAAACTGTGCAGTTCCTGCGAGGGAGGAATAAGCTTTGCATTCTCAGCCATGCTGACTTCACTGGCAATATTAGCAACAACTTCTGTGTATTTGCTCTGGGAGACACCTTGACTGTATTTTTTGCTGTTACAATTCACTGTGTAAGCTTACAACAACCAATATTATAGTAACATAGATCAAGCAACTATCAAGGTCAGTTCTTGATGTTATTTCAGATTCTAATGACAACACTGTTAAGAAAGGCCATCTTTAACCTGAAATGGGAAGTGCCTTTTTCTCTACCAGTTTTCTTACTTGCTGTAAATCACTTAGCTGCAGTTCTTCAATAGACTACCAACACAGATACCACATTTCGGAATGCATAACATATTAGCTTTCCCCACATACAAGGAATCTATGACCCATGCAAATGACGAAGCTGAACCAATGATTGCAGAGCCTGGATTGCACCACTATATCTCATCAGAAACAGGTTTAGACAAAGCTACACATTCTAGGCAAATGGTTTCACTACAGTATTTTCATTGCAATTGTAGGCCTCTGTAGGTCAGGGTCGACCATGGACATTGCGTTCTAGTTGGTCTAGGTATGCAAGTGTGAGAACTACATTATGGAAGAAGCCATTTTGTATAGTCAGCTCCCTCTCATCATACATCTGATGAGCTCAAAGGAATAGAGCCCGATACCGTTAGGACCCAGCAGCATTGCAGGAGTTGACAGTCAGTGTGGAACTCAACATAAGACTGCCTTAGGGACCACAACCCTGGATTTTTTCCTTGGGGTTTACTCCTGAAACCTTCCATGAGTGGGTGTAGCTGCAAGGCAGTGGAAGTTTGAGGTCAAATTTCCCTTCTCCTAGATGAGCTGAGCCCCATCTGATCAGAGTGACTGGCTTTAAGGCACCAGGAACCCACCTTTGCCCCTTCTCCTGTTGGTTGACATGGTTCCAATGGGCCTAGTAGCTAAGCCACATGTGAAGGTTAGGAGCAGAACTTGGTTGTCCAAGGTGATCTGAGACACATGCCATTGGGATATTTTAATAGGTAATGAGAGTTCATCCCCTTTACCACCCCCAACCTTAAGGGACCGATCCCTTCCATTAAGCAGCACATGATGCAATAAACCAATGGCTTGCATTGCCTTTACACACTGAGCATCATAAATGGCACGGAGTTTGCTGCACATTTGATCAGGTTCCAAACTGCATAATGGTGTTTAGGAGCTTCATATTGGAATAAATGACAGCATCGTCTACCAGCAGCTCAAGTTAGGAGTGGGGAGAGATGAGGAAGGAGAACTGTAGGAGGAAAAGTACAGTCATTACTATAAGGACACCATTACTCACAAACATGAGAAAGTCTGCAGGTGCTGGAAATCTAAAATAACACACAGAAAATACTGGAGGAACTCAGCAGGTCAGATAAAGAGTAATCAGGTGACATTTCAGGCTAAGACCCTTGTTAAGGACAGGAAAGGAAGGGTGAAGATGCCTGAATAAGGTAAAGGGAGGGGAAAGAGGCTAGCTGGAAGGTGATAGGTGAAGTCAGGTGGGTGGTCAAGGGCAATGACTGGAAAAGAAAGAATCTGATAGGAAAGGAGTGTGGACAATAGGAGAAAGGAGGAGGGTGCCTGGGGAAGTAATAGGCTGATGAGAAGAAGTGAAAGGTCAGAGTGGGGAATAGAGGAAGAGGGGAGGAGAATTTGCTCACTGGAAGGAGAAATCGATGTCCATGCCATCAGGTCAGAGGCTACCCAGACAGACTATAAGGTTTTGCCCCTCCACCCTGAGTGTGTCCTCATCTTGGTGCAAGAGGAAGTCACAGATTGACAGGTTGGAACGGGAATCGGAAACTGAATTAAAACGTTTGACGACCATGAAGTCCCGCTTGCAGCAGATGGTGGAGAGGTGCTCAACAAAGTGGAAGCCAACTTACAATGGGTCTCACCAATGTAAGGGAGTTTACTTTGCTTTGGGTAAGACTGGATGGGGGAAATACTCACCCCTTTCTCAACCCAGCTGTTTCTATTTGTGCCGTTATTTTATGGCATTTCTCCTGCGGTCTTTCTCAGTTAGCCTGATACATGCAAGCACATTGTGGGAGGAATCAATGTGATAAATATGTCTGGTGATCCCAGTGTTGCAGATTACTCCACATTTTCTCCAAATACTCCAAATAGAGCCCTATCAAGATCTTGACACAGGCTGAAATTGCAGAGGCACACACTGGAGTACAGTATAATGACTGTTAGAGCGACAGTCAGCCCATCCTTGTAAAGTCGATTGGGCCAAAGAAATACATTCTGTGTTACTGTTAATGTCAATCTAAAGGAGCACAATAAAGGGAAATTCTTAAATAATATTCTGATTTTTTTTTCAAGAGATACAAGCAGAACAAAACAAAAGCTTCTGAAAGCAATCTCAAGTTGTCAGCAGAAAAAAAAGCAGAACAAAAAATGTCTTACCTAAAATAAATATAAAAGTGACTCACCCTGTGTCAGTCTGTACTGTTTGCGGTAAATGATCCAGCATATATTTCAGTCAGTGTTGCACATAGTTTATCCAAGTGGAACACAGATTAAATTCATCACTATACACCTAGTAATAATCAAAACAAAGGTGCCTGACCTCTTCATTATCTCTTGTGTTATAGAAGAGAGCATTCTGCCCATTGAATCTGTGCCATCACTGAGAGCAACCGCATCATGCCATTTCCCCATTTGTTTTCCCTGAAACCAGTTCTCTCTCACATGCCCTTCAACTTCCCTCTTGCTTTTTCTATCACCTATCTACACTAGGGCTAAATTACATGAGCCATCTAACTTGTGTGCAGATGCCAGGAAATACTCCAACATACAGTGGATCATTTGTAAATTTACTCCAACTTGCATTCCTTTATGCTTAAACCCTCACTCATGAACTCTTACCTCTATATGGCTCTACTGATTTCAATGGATGTTTGAATGTTCCTCTGTGGAAACTAAATGAGACACATGTTTGATTTTAAAAAAGTCTTTTATATAACTGGTGTGATGTATAACTTAGATCTAATTCCTTGACTGAAAAAGCATGAACAGAGCCACACATTGCTGTTGAGTGACGTGATAGTGCAACCAGTAAACCGTGCTTGGTAGTTGCAGGGATAACATTTGGCTTTTTGATCAACACACAGAAATGGTGGAAGAACTCAATAATTGAGACAGCATCTATGGAGGGGAATATACTGCCAATGTTTAGGACCAATACGCTTCATCCTGACCCTTTAATCCATCTTCTTATATGTGCCTATTTAAAAAAATGATGAATCTGATTCAGTGTTTTCTGAAAAAAATCTGCTTTGCACCTCTGGTGAATTTGTGTCACATTTGATATTTGTCTACCATGAATTGGGCAGTCAGAAACGGTGGCATTCTCACAATTGACGTATTGTGTGAAATTCTATTATGTTGGTTCTGTGTCAATGCATTCAGGTCATTTGACACATTTATGCACTGTACATGAAAATCAGATTGAAATGTACATTGATGGTAAATGCAGTTCTTAACAGATGAAGTCAACTGTGCTGCCCTCAAAATAACATCAACTTACACTTGTATAATGCCTTTAACATACAGATCTTCACAAGGTGCTTACAGTCAGACCTTCAGAAAATGGATGCTGAACCAGCAAACGTAAGCAAAGGTGGGTAAATATCTTGACTGGAGAAATAGTTATGAAGAGGCTTTGAAACACCAGAGCAGTCATCAGAAGGAAGTCAAAATTTGCATTCATAACCATGACTTCCATTTTATAATAACTGCCTATGCTCTGAGATTTGTAAGTAATCATGGAATAATAGAAATGAGTGGCAAGAAATCAGAATATTATTTTTCTAGAAATTGTACTTCAATACACTTCTTTTTCAGATTAGACAGCACCATTTGAACAAACTAGAGCACAATACCTTCATAAAATATTGGGGCCTAACCATACTAAATGCAACTTTAATCTAACTGTCCATCTGTCGATTTAGGGCAGTGGTGAATAGTCGCTCAGATTGAGGCGTTTGACGTTGTGCTGTTCATCGAGCTTGGCAATTACCTTGCAGGTGTTTCGTCACCAGTCAAGGTGACATCCTCAGTGTGTGGTTGTTGGTGTTTCTTTCTGGGAGTGCTCACATTTGTATAGGCCCCTGTGTGTTTGCCTTGGTTCTGACTGGCTACCCCTTCAGCTGACCTTTGAATTCTATTGGCACACGTTCCTTTGGCTCTTAGGGGTTTGTAGATGGTGCCTACTTTGATTTATTTGTTTACAAAGTTATCAGAAGAGAACCCTGCTTCTAAAAATTCTCATGCTTGGCTCATATTTGCAAGCTATGTAATTGCCAAACTCGGCGAAGACTGCAACAATAAATTATTTCATTATTTTCCTCTGACAATTAAACTGTTCTTAACATACAGTATATTACCTCTTAAATGAGGCACTTTTTCCTGATGAATTTTAGCTTGATTTTTCATTCACTTCCTCTTTTGTATTACTTGCTTACTTTGATGCAGTAATTACCCTTATCTGTGACATTAAATTGTTATGTGCTTCAATGAGATTCTCCTCTCCCAAGTGCCATATTATTGACTGCAAATATTAAGCTTCATTAATCTTCTCAGTAGTTTGTCCTCCTCATACGGAAGATAAGCCTTGTTGTCCTTCTCTGTGTCCTCTTCAATACTAACACAACTTTTATTCATGCAGCCCCAAAACTAAAAGCAGTAATCTTAGTGTAATCTGAATGACTTAACACAGATGTGTCTTCCATTGTCCTGAGTAACCAGTACGGTGCAATAGTCTTGACACATAGTTACAGCTAGGCTTGCCTAGGACTTTTGCACATTACTGTATTTGTCAATGTGAAGTGGAGAGTGAGTTTGTAAATCTGGTGGGAGAAAGGAATGTTGGGAACAGTGAGGGTAGAGCATTGTGTGCCAGGTGGCAAAGAAGGGGTGCCAGGGGCAGGGGGTAGCACAAGTGCAGCCACACCCAGCCCTGAGACACCAGGCAAGTGTTCTTGATTCCAAACAATTGGGTTATTGATCATTACAGAATGCCTCTCTGGTGCTTCCTGCTCCTTCTCCTCTCCCGTCCCCTTTTCCCAAACATAATCCACCTTTCCCTGCCCTATTCCCACTCTCAGTACACAATAGAGACCCATGTCAGAATCAGGTTTGTCATCACTCACATATGTTATGGAATATACAGCTCATATATACACAGCTTTTGCACAGTTCTGTATATCATAGCAACTTAATTGATTTAAATTCCTGGACTAAATTATCTATATATTAAAAATGATATGAGTATGGTTACTTCCAGATTCTTTTTTTTTGTGTCTTTATTTAATTCTATTCATTGTAAGATCTGATGTATATTCATTTTGATTTGCAAGTTCAATATTTTTCCTTTTAGCAACTTTAAATCTAATATGTTATCACCTTGCTAATGACCGAAAAGTTGGATGTGTCCTATTTTTGGAAGACAAGACATACCTGGATGATTTTCCGCATTGCCAGGTGTTATATAAATATACTACAACAACTTGGATAGAAGTGGAGCTAGTTGTAAGTCAGAACCACTGGTTGCTAGTCATTAATGCATGGTGCATTGTTTTCATAGATCAGCAAGATAGTGGTACTCTTAAGGCAGGTGGAAACCTCAGATTGAAACAGGGAGAGGTTAAAAATGTCTAGAAATACTGAAGTACATAATTCAGAGAACTTCCTGTATCCTTATTACTTTCAGGGCTTCCGAGTAAACTTTAACATGAAAGAACACTGATAAATTCTCATTTTAAACAGAAAATTATGAGTCACTTCAGTACCTTTCTAGATCATTACAGAGGACAATTAAGAGACAACCAGATTTAGAACTTACAACTTAGAAAATAGAATAGTACTGCACAGGAACAGGCTCCTTGGTGCACAAATTGGCCAAACCAATTAAATTAGTACTCAAATGGCTAACTAAACTAATCATTTCTGCCTACACGATGTCCATATCCCTCCATTTTCCTCACATATTTGTGCTTATCTAAACACCTCTTAATGGTCCCTATTGCATCTGCCTCCATGACCACCCCAGGCAGTGCATTCCAGGCACCCAACACTCTTGGTGTAAAAAACTTACCCCTCACATCTCCTTTAAAATTACACCCTCTCATTTTAAATTCATGCCCTCTGGAATTAGACAATTTAAGCCCCGTAAGAAAGATAGTTCAAGTTCAAGTTTGAGTTAAATTGTCACTCTACCACATACATGAATACAGCCAAACAAAATAGCGTTCTTTTGCAGCCAAAGTGGAAAATACAGTACCAACAATCACACACACCATATTGCCTATGAAGCATGTATAAATCTGATAGCAGAAAACATACAGTTACTAAAAACAAATATAAAAAATTGTTGCCCAAGTCATTGAGTGCCATGGCCTGTATATTGATGATGCATGGATGTTGTCCTGGAGCCATGTTTTGGCAAGAACTGCCCGTAGCAGTTTCTCATACTGTGCAGTGCATCTGCAGACAAACACAATCCATCTTGTCTTACATGGAGTGAACACTGGGGAACAGCACCAAATGGAAGGGGCAACCTCCAATCCAGCACAGAATCCAATGGCACACTCTCTGTAGAGCCTATCTATACCTCTCATAATCTTATAAACCTCTATCTGATCTCTCCTCAGCCTCTGCCACTCCAGAGAAAACAACCCAAGTTTGTTCAACCTCTCACTATAGCGCAGTCCTCTAATCCAGGCAGCATCTTTTACAAAGCCCCAGCATCCTTTCCTTATCCATTTACATAGATAAACACAACGTTCTTAAACATTTCTCTCTTAGCTACACTGCTAGACCCATTAACTGAATTATCATTAAATCTCAGGGATAAAAAGAAGACATTTGAATGCAGGTTTGATTGATTTTAGTTTGCAACTGCAAGAAATATTTTAAAAGTCCAAAATGGCTTAGAGAATGTGACACAAGATACTGTATATCATGAAATAGAGGCATAGTCATAGAAAATTACAGCACAAAAGTATGCCCTTCAGTCCATCTAGACCACGCCAAACCATTTAAGCTGCCTACTTCCATCAACCTGCAATGGGAACATAGATCTCCATACCCCTACCTCCCATGTACCTATTTCAAACTCATCTTAAACGTTGAAATCGAGTTTGCGTGCACCACTTGTAGTGGCAGCTCATTCCATATGCTCACGATGGTCTTCGTGAGGAAGTTTCCCCTCATGTTTCCCTTAAACATTTCACCTTTCACCCTTAACGCTGGACCACTGGTTGTAGTCCCATCCAACCTTCATAGAAAAAGCCTGCTTTACCTCATCTATATTATTATTATTATTATTATTTTGCACACCTCTATCAAATCAAATTGCTATATGAAATAATTTTTTTAATATACTGATTTCTTCATCATCCTGTGAGGCCAGAAGGGATGTAGTCCAGACAAATTCGGACTTTGTGGTGCCTTTGATGATGATGCTTGCGTCTTCAGTGGCCACAAGTGTAGCATCAAAAGATTGCACCTACAATGCTACGTCTTTTCAGTTTAGGTTACATCTAAAAACTCTGTCTTCACCCCTTCTTCTCAGCACTTTCCATGGGTTATGTCCCACCTACTCTTACAGTCCCGATGAAGCATCTTGATCTGAAATACCAGTTGTACATTTCCTTCCCAGACACTGATTGAGCCAGTGAATTACTCTATCATTTTGTTTTAGATTATCACCATGTCAGTTGAGAATACGTGTCAGTGATTTGAAATATTCACTTGCTGCTGCCTGACATGCTGCGGATTAACATTTTTTTGTTTTATGTCATAATTAAAATGCCAAACATTTTGTGAACCTGCTCATCATTTTATTGTGGATGCCAGATTTCCAATCATGCACAACACCAACCTTAACTAAATGATCACATAATGAAAGGAAAGAAGTAAAAAACTTAATGATTACATCTCTACATTACCTTCCCTGATAACCTGTTTGCTGAAGTTTTATTTTACATCTAAAAACTGGGAAGTAGATACACCTGGAAGAAATCTGTTCAAGAGGGAGCTTTGTTACATGAGAAGAACCACTACTATGCTGCAGAGAACAAGCAGCAGCTATGAAAGGTGAAACTGAACAACCAAGAGACCCAATTACTAACCACATAGAATAGTACAGCACATTACAGGCCCTTCGGCCCACAATGTTTTACTGACCTTTAAACCCTGCCTCCCATATAACTCCCCACCTTAAATTCCTCCATATACCTGTCTAGTAGTCTCTTAAACTTCACTAGTGTATCTGCCTCCACCACTGACTCATGCAGTGCATTCCACACACCAACCACTCTCTGAGTGAAAAACCTTCCTCTAAAATCCTGCTTGAACTTCCCTCGCCTTACCTTAAAGCCATGTCCTCTTGTACTGAGCAGTGGTGCCCTGGGGAAGAGGCGCTGGCTGTCCATTCTGTCTATTCCTCTTAATATCTTGTACACCTCTATCATGTCTCCTCACATCCTCCTTCTCTCCAAAGAGTAAAGCCCTAGCTCCCTTAATCTCTGATCATAATCCATACTCTCTAAACCAGGTAGCATCCTGGTAAATCTCCTCTGTACCCTTTCCAATGTTTCCGCATCCTTCCTATAGTGAGGCAACCAGAACTGGACACAGTACTCCAAGTGTGGCCTAACTAGAGTTTTATACAGCTGCATCATTACATCATGACTCTTAAACTTTATCCGTCGACTTACGAAAGCTAACACCCCATAAGCTTCCTTAACTACCTTATCTACCTGTGAGGCAACTTTCAGGGATCTGTGGACCCCCAGATCCCTCTGCTCCTGCACTCTACCAAGTATCCTGCCATTTACAGTACTTTGTACTCTGCCTTGGAGTTTGTCCTTCCAAAGTGTACCACCTCACAGTTCTCCAGGTTGAACTCCATCTGCCACTTCTCAGCCCACTTCTGTATCCACTTCCTGCCAGCACTCTGCACAAGAGTATGCAGAGCCAGATCAGCCTCTACAGTCACCTGAGGACCCAAAAACAGACAACCCCTGAGGAGAACATCACACTCGACTTGAGGTATTGCACTAACAGAAGATTGGAGGGTAGGAAATGTTATTAGAGTCAGGATTTATGAGCATTCAGGAAGCATAAGCTGAACTGGGATAGTGAACATGGCTTTGTCAGGACAGGTCATGCCACACAAGCCTGATTGCATTATTTAAGGAGGTGACAAAACAAATAGGTAAAGAATTTTAGTAAGGTGTTTGACAAAGCTCGAATGGATGACTCATTCAGAAAGTCAGGAGGCATAGGATCCAGAGAAATTTGTCTGCATAAATTCAGAATTGGTTTTTCCATTGAAGGGAGAGGGTGGTAGTAGATGGAGCATATCCTGCCTGGAGGTCGGTAATCAGTGGTGTTATACAGGTGGGACTCCTGCACTTTGTGATGTTTATAAATGATTAGCATGAGGAAGTGGAAGAGTGGGTTAGTAAGTTTGAAGATGACACAAAGGTTGGTGGTGTTGTGAAAAGCATAAGAGGCTGTCATAGGTTACAAGAGAACATTGATATGATGCAGAACTGGGCAGATTGACTGATGGTGTTCATTCCAGTAAAGTGTGAAGTGAACTGGAAGGTGGAAACTGAAAGCAGAATACAGGGCAAAAGGCAGGATTCTTCACAGGGCAGAGGAACAGTGGGATCTTGGGGCCCAAGTCTGTAGACCCCTCAAAATTGACATGCAGGTTGATAGTGTCATTAAGGTGAATGGTGTGTTGTCCTTCAATAATTGGTGGACTGAATTCAAGAGCTACAAGGTAGTGTTGCAGCTCCATCAAACTCCAGTTAGATACATTTGGAGTATTGTGGTTCAATTCTGATCACCTCATTATAGGAAGGGTGTGGAAACTTTAGAGCATGGGTTCCCAACCTGGGGTCCTCTGACCCCTCGGTTACTGGTAGGGGTCCATGGCATAAAAAGTTTGGAAACCCCTCGTTAGTACATGCAGAGGAGATTTAACAGGATGCTGTCTGGATTAGAGAGCATGCCGTATGAGTGTAGGTTGAGTGAGTTATAGTTTTCTTTCTTTGGAGCAAAAGAAGATGAGAGATAATTTGAAAGAGATGTACCAGATTATAAGAGGCATAGGTAGAGTGGACAGCCAGAGATTTGTACCCAGGGCAGATATGGATAATACAAAATGTCGTAATTTTAAGGTAACTAGAGGAAAGTATAGGGTAGGGGTTCCCAACGTGGGGACCACAAACCCCTCAGTTAATGATAGGGGTCAATGGCATAAAAAAAGGTTGGGAACTCCTGGTATAGCAGTATGGCAGGGGTAGTTTATTTTTACTTAGAGAGTGGTGCGTGAGAGGAGTGTGCTGCCACAGATGCTGGTGGAGTCGGGTACATTAGGGACATTGAAGAGACTCTGAGATAGGCACATGGATGAAAGAAGACTATGGTGGAGGGGAGGGTTAGACTGATCTTGGAGTAGGTTAAAGGGTCGGTGAAACACCGTGAGCTGAAAGGTCTGTCGTGCGCTGTACTCTTCTATGTTCTTTGATAAAGGCAATCCTTCTCTATCTCTGTCCACCATGACAATCATCCACCAAGAAAAACAATCTCTGTGCACAGATTGAGCAATTTGGCTTCATAATTTAATTATTTCCCTTTCCATTCTTTTTAACTTCACCACAACTTAACCCCTCACTTGGAGTTAAGTAGGGCTGATAAAATGGAATTAAGTGATTTTAAAATTTCATATTAACAGGAGCCCCAGTGGCTATAATGCTAAGTGACATTTCAGCACCCCCATGGTCATAATTGAGGTTTAGCTGCTCTTTAACTTGATAATTACAGCCTATTAATGTTCATGTGCTTTCTCCTGCCTAGGGTCTTGTGGATCACTGTAACTCTTTTAAGATTTTTGCTTTCCTTTCCTAAAGTAATCCTTCCAAATTTCTCAGTTTATTGCTTTACAGCAATATTTAGGTCTTTTATAAGAAGCATAAAATAATCATTAAAATTATGTGATATAATTCAATTCTTGAGCTTGAAAGGAAATCAGTCAGAGGGTAAAATCCATCTAAGAATTTCCCTTGGCAAAAATATGACACAAATTAAACCCAGCGTTGTGACTAATTAGACTGTGCCCCAAAACAGACCTGAAACAGACTCTGACACTTGTTGGGCAAGTTATGAAGAGATACAAGTGTTAGGCAGTCTGCAAAACTAGCTGCTAACTGGATAGTCATAGAATACTGGAGCACAGAAGCAGGCCCTTTGGCCCATCTTATCCATGCCAAACTATTAATCTGCCTAGTCCCATCGACCTGGAACTTATACTTCAACACCTCTTCCATTAATGTACCTATCCAAATTTTCTCTTCAAAGTTGAAATGAAACCTACATCCACCACTTCTTCTGGCAGCTTGTTCCAAACTCACATCACCCTCCGAATGAAGAAGTTCCTCCTCCTGTTCCCCTTGAAATTTTCACCTTTCTCCCTTCACCCATGACCTCTAGTTCCAATCTCACCCAGCCTCAATGGAAAAAGCCTACTTACATTTACCCTATATATGCCACTCATAATTTTGTATACCACTATCAAATCTCATCTCATTCTTCTACACTCCAGGGAATAAAATCTTAAACTGTTCAGTCTTTGCCTATAACTCATGTCCTCAAATCCCAGGAAACATCCTTGTAAATTTTCTCTGTATCCTTTCAATCTTATTGATAACTTTCTGTAGGTAGATGACAAAAACTGCACACAGTTATTCAACTTCAGCATAACATCCCATGTGGATTGAACGTGCTGCAATTGAGAATACCAAATGAAAATGTAACAAAAAGATGACCATTCTGGATCCTGGATTCTTCACTTTATACTAACAAAAAGCGTATGATTTGTTAGTTATATTTTCTCTGAATGCTGTATATATGATGCCATGTGCCTGTGATGCTGTTGGCAGATTTTCATTGCATATGTGTGTGTACTTGTACTTCTGCATATGACAATGAACTAGACTTCGATTTCTCCAATAGTGAGCTTGAGTTCTTCTGTTATCATCATGTATGCATCTGAGTGCCTCTGCTGCTATTTCAACCCATCAAAATAGTACCAGACATGAGGAAATCTGCAGATGCTGGAAATTCAAGCAGCACACACAAAATGCTGGTGGAACGCAGCAGGCCAGGCAGCGTCTATCGGGAGAAGCACTGTCGACATTTCGGGCCGAGACTCTTCGTCAGGACGGAATACCTGATTTTATAATGTAATAATATAATAGTACCAAATACAGCAAAGAACAATGCTATTTCTACCAACAGTTATTCATTTTTAATTGAATTTACAATGCAAATCAATGCACAATTGCATTGCATTTAAATAACAGTACAAGCTGACTTCGATGGTCTTTTGGCTGACTCTTCTTATATGAATGACCATGAGTCTTTTCATATTCAGAAGCAACGACTATTGTGTTTTGTTACCTATTCTCACATCCAGTAGTAATACATATCAATCAAATATTTATAATGTTGCTCTAATTAAAAAATCAGTGCAAAAACAAGATGAAAGTTTCCATGAAAATTGCTACCCTGCAGCTGGAGAAAGAGACTGAAAGAACATGAAAGAGCTTCTGCTGTGAGAATTTCAGCAACTAGGGACTAAATTGAAAAGCATAACCAAAGAGATAATAATTTCTGATGGCTACCTGAGTAGCATATTGGCACAGGGTCAATAAGATTAGAGACTTAGAAGTTTGTCTTGATGATTGGAGAGGGAGAAGTGTGTTTGAATTTGTGGGAGACTGGCACCACTACTGGGGGAAAAGAGGGACCTGTTTCAATAGGACAAGTTGTACCTAAGCCCTTGAGGACCAGAGTCCCAAAATATTGCCTCACTAGGGCCACGGATAGGGCTTTAAACTAAATAGTAGGGACTGGTTTCAACAGGTTGGTAAAGTATAGATCCATGATTCCCAACAGGGGCAGTACTGCTCTCCCAGGGGTGTGGTTACACATCCTAAGGGGGTGTTAGGGGAAATAAAAGTCATCGGGGGGACGTTCAAATTCTTGTGCTGTGGAAAGCAGTCCCCAAACTTGAGGCATGAGACCTGACTGACTGTTAGTGCAGCAGGCATTTTCAAAATAAAGGAATGACGTACCGGAACACAGGAAGGACCAGAGTTCGGCAGACGGTGAGCACTCATCGTGACAACACATCTGAAACCCCGCAATCTCGTCAGGCCTTACCAACCAAACAGGCATGTTTATTAGGGATGCATAAACTAGCAACCAGGGTGCCAAACAGTTCCTCTTGACCAGAACGAGTTCATGCAATTGAACAGTTGGTAAGTCAAGTACACCCTCTCAACTTTCTCTACAGATCTATGGAAAACAGGTCGCACAATGATACAGTGCTGGCCAGAACCAATCAGTAAGCCTGCCAACACCGAGGATTCCTCTTGAGGTGTTTAAAGCGACCACACTTCATATGTGCGGTGATTATAAGATCTTAATGCCATTGGTCAATCGCACTAACTGGAATAGTATAAAGGTAGACTGCCAAACATCAGTTCTGTCCTGACTGACATCAAGACTCCAATCTAAATCCTTATCAATATAATTTAGCTGTTGTGATTGTCTTCATCTTCACCTCTCCATTCGTTTGTGTGCTGCTACCATCGCTCCATCTGTATCAGCTTGTCAACATCTGATAGGCATTCCCAGTTTGTGTTATTTTTTTATTTTAATTTGGCTCCATTAATGATGGATAAATACATACAGCACGATCTCTATGAGTCTGAAGGCATTGAAGCCTTGAATTCTAATCCTGCTAAGAAACAGAAACTACAGGATGTGTACATCAATACAATGGAACATACCTGGAGTGTGGTTTTATTCTGTTCTCATCTAATCAGTGATGCCCCATGTGTCTCATTTGTAATACTGTACTGTCTAATGAAGCTATGAACCATCAAAATTGCAGGAAAACTTGCATAACAGACACTGAAAAGGCTATTTATGGTATTACTCCATTCCAGAAGATGAAAGAAGCATTTGAAGAGTGTTGCACACTCGAGTCATTTGCCGAGTAAGCTAAAAATGACCTTGATAGTGGTCTCATTGCTTCTTTCCAAAATGATAGCAAAGTGTGGAAAGTCTCATACAATTGGTGGAAGATTTATAATGCCTGCTCTATCAGGAGGGCTCACCACTGTTCTCAAAATTGATACCAATATTTCAAACAACAACACACAAAATGCTGGTGGAACACAGCAGGCCAGGCAGCATCTATAGGAGAAGCACTGTCAACGTTTCGGGCTGAGACCCTTCGTCAGGACTAACCAAAAGGAAAGATAGTAAAAGATTTTAAAGTAGTGGGGGGAGGGGAAATGTGAAATGATAGGAGAAGACAGGAGGGGGCATGCTAAAGCTTAGAGCTGGAAAGGTGATTGGCGAAAGTGATACAGAGCTGGCGAAGGGTAAGGAACATGGGACAGGAGGCCTCGGGAGAAAGAAAGAGGGGGGGGGGGGAAGCACCAGAGGGAGATGGAGAACAGGCAAACAACTAAGTATGTCAGGGATGGGGTATGAAGGGGAGGAGGGGCATTAATGGAAGTTAGAGAAGTCAATGTTCATGCCATCAGGTTGGAGGCTACCCAGCCGGTATATAAGGTGTTGTTCCTCCAACCTGAGTTTGGATTCATTTTGACACTTCCGCCAATCACCTTTCCAGCTCTTAGCTTCATCCCATCCCCTCTGGTCTTCTCCTATCATTTTGCATTTCCCCCTCCCCCCACTACTTTCAAATATTTTACTATCTTTCCTTTCAGTTAGTCCTGATGAAGGGTCTCTGCCCGAAACGTTGACAGTGCTTCTCCTATAAATGCTGCCTGGTCTGCTGTGTTCCACCAGCATTTTGTGTGTGTTGTTGTTTGAATTTCCAGCATCTGCAGATTTCCTCGTGTTTGACCAATATTTCAAGATCAGTTCCTTTGAGTAATAACTTTGTAGCTTGCATTATTGATGAACAATTCATGTCAGGTCGCCATGCTGGTTTGGTGGCATTTATGAAAAAAGAAATTCCAGTCTCTTTGCAATCCATTGAGTAATTCATCATAAACATTTTGCAGCTAAAAACCTCAGACAGTGACTTTCTTCAAGCATAACTCTTGTGGTATTTACCATCAACAAAATTAAACCTCAAGAATTAAATAGCAGAATATTTCACCAGTTATGCCAAAATAATGATGAAGAGTTTGAACACTTGCTTCTTCACACTGAAATGTGTTGGTTGTCAAAAGGCTGCTGCCTAAAGCGTTTCTTTGATCTTTTTGATACTGTGGTTGAATTCTTTCTCAAAGTCAACAAGAGCTTGGGAAACCAGATTGAACTTCTGCACAGAGATGTGGCATACCTAGCCAACCTGTATGACAAAACAAACATTCTAATATGAAACGGAAGGGTGAGAGTTTCAATTTAATCCAGGCCAAAAGTGCTGCGTCCAATTTATTGGAAAATTGGAAGTATATAAGCAAAACATTGGGAGAAGAATGTTCCCACAGTTCCCCACATGGAATGTATGGCACTCTGTTTCACAGATAGTGATTTGCAAGAGCACTGCTTACATTTGCAGTCACTGAAGAATAATTTTTCAGAATTGATTCAAGGATTTAGACAATATGGAATGGGTTCACTGGGTAATGAACCCATTTCTTTGCAGGTGGAAGAACAGCAAGAGAGCTAGCTGTTTATTATCGAAATTATCGAAATTCAGAATGATGAAGAAGCAAAAATGTGTTTCAAAAATTTCTGGTTTTGTGGTATGTAGTTACACTGTCCTGTGAGATTTCATTGCCTTTGAAGAAAAGTCAAATGGCTCTTCTTTGCATTTCCATCCTACTACCTTGTTGGAAGAGGTTTCAGCGCAGGGAGACATATACTCACAAAAAACAGGATCCGCTTGGACATTGTTATTGTTGGAAATTTGAGGC
Source organism: Hypanus sabinus (assembly GCF_030144855.1). Lineage (NCBI taxonomy): Eukaryota > Metazoa > Chordata > Chondrichthyes > Myliobatiformes > Dasyatidae > Hypanus > Hypanus sabinus. The sequence goes on along the minus strand of NC_082710.1, from coordinate 100,392,981 downwards.
TTTTACTGTCTCAACTTGAATCAGATATCTCAAATCTTGCTAAACACCATCAAGCTCAAGGATCACATTGATATCAAAGCTGCTGTGCAGCACTCAGGTACTGTGTAAGCTAGGTTTAAAGACAAATAAAAACTTAAAGCAGAATCATTTTTCCTATGTTTGCATATGATAAACATGTTTTTACACAATGGGGTGCCAGAAGGTATATTGTGTTACAAGAGGGGCATTGACAAATATGAGGGTGCTTCAGCAGGACATTGGATTAAGAATGGTTGGGAAACACTGGCATTTTGGTAAAGTAGAAGGTGCAGGAGATATTACCAAAATTTTCAAAATAAAAAAAAGTTTAGAAAGGGATAAGAACTTTACTTCAAGAACAAGGAGACACTTTTTAGAAGAGAGGTTATGAATACAGTATAGAAGGTATTATATTTGAACACACGCAACATATAAAACAGGGTAGGTGAGCTTATAGACACGAAAGATTCAACAGATGCAGATGCTGGAAATCTATAGCAATAACACACAATGTGCTGGAGGTGATCAGCAGGTCAGGCAGCATCTATGGATGGGGATAAACAGTCACGGTTTCGGACTTGGAACCTTCATAGGACAGGAAAGGAAACAGGACGAAGTCAGAATGAGAAGGTGGAGTGGGGGAGGAGAGGAGGAAGTAAATGATGGCAGGCGATGGATGAAATTGGGAGAGGAGAGGGGTTGAAGTAAAGAGCTGGGATGTTGACTGCTGGAAGAGATAAAGGGCTGGAGAAAGAGAGATCTGATAGAAGAGGACCCAAGATCGTGGAAGAAAGGAAAGTGGGAGGAACACCAGAGGGAGGTGATGGGCAGATACGAAGAGAAGATATGAGAGGGAAACAAGAATGGGAATGGTGAAGAAGAGGAGGGAGGCAATTACCAGAATGTGGCCTCATGTGGCAGCAGAGGATGCCTTGGACTGACATGTCGAAGTGGGAATGGGAAGTAGAATTGAAATGGCTGGCCACCATGGAAATCACATTTTCTCATGATGAAGGTGCTCAACGAAGCATTCTCCCAATCTACTTCGGGTCTCATGGATAAGCAGGAGGCCACACCAGGAGCACCAGATACAGTAGCTGACCACAACAGGCTAGCACGTGAAGCGTTGCCTCACCTGGAAGAACTGATAGAGCTTATTGTGTGTTTATAAACTGGTACATATGACATTATGGGCATTACAGAGTTTTCACTAAGAGATCCTGGGAGCTAAAGATTCAAGAATACATATCCTGCTGAAAATTCAGGTAGGTGGGCAGAAATATCTCTGTTGGTAAAGAATAAAATCAAGCCCTTAGCAAGAAGGGAAATAGGATCAGAGGATGTAGAATCCTTGTGGATAGAGTTAAGACACTGACTGCAAGGGTAAAAAGACCTTGATAGGAGTTACCATTTAAATAGGCCTCCAAATGACCATCTGGATATGGGGTATAAATTACAACAGGTGATAAAAAAAGACATAAAAAAGAGATTTGTGGAATACCGACAAGATGGCTTTTTAGAACAGTTTGTGGTTGAGTCCACTATGAAATGTCAATTCTGGATTTTGTGTTATGCAATGATTATGATTATGTAGCCTAAGGTCAAGGAAAACTTAGGAAGTGGTGATGGAAATATGATAGAATTCACTCCGCAGTTAGAGAGGGAGAAGCTAAAATCAGATGCAGCAAATCATAAAATTGGATGCAGTGGTGTTATAGTTGTGTCAGTGTAACGACAGAGGCATGAGAGAGAAGCTCAGAATCAGAACCAGCTTCAGGCTTGTTATCACTGAATTACATTATGAAATTCATTGTTTTGTGGCAGCAGCATCGTGTAAGATGGAAATATGACTATAAGTTATAATAACACTAGACAAGTAATCATACAAAAAACAAACAAATAAATAAATAATACAAAAGAGCAGTATTAATGAAAGTCCTGCTGAAGGGTTTTGGCCCGAAACATCGACTGTACTTTTTTCCGTAGATTTTGCCTGGCCTGCTGAGTTCCTCCATTTTGTGTGTGTTGTGAGGATTTCCAGCATCTACAGATCTTCTCTTCTTTGTGATATTAATGAACTCATGGACTGTTCAGAAATTTGATAGTGGAGGGGAAAAAGATGTTTTGAAATTGTTGAGTGTGCGTCTCCCAACTTCTGTATCATCTCTCTAACGACAGAAATGAGAAAAGGGCATGTCACTGGTGGTGGGGTCCTTAATGATGCCACCTTTCTGAGGCATCACCTTTTGAAAATGTCCTCAACAGTGGGGAGGCTTGTGGCCACGATGGAGCTGGCTGAGTCTACAATCCTGTGCAGCCTCAATCAATCCTATGCATTGGAATCTCAATTCCAGGTTGTGGTGCACCCAGTCAAAATGATGTCCAACATATATCTGTAGAACTTTGCCAGAGTCTTTTGTGATGTGCAAAATCATCTCAAACTCCTACAAATGATAGCAGCTGACAAGCTTTTTTTTTGTGACTGCATCAGTATGTTCGATACCAGGTAGATCCTTTGAGATGTTGGCACCCAGGAATTTGAGACAGCTCTTATTTTCCACTGCTGATCCATCAGTAAAGACTAGTTTGCACTCTCCCAACTTCCCCTTTCTAAAGTCCATAAATATCCTTGGTTTTGCTGATGTTGAATGTAAAGTTGTTGTGATGATACCACTCAATCAGCTGATCTACCTGGCACCTGTATACCTCCTTGTTGCCACCTGAAATACCATCAGCAACAGTGGCATCATCAACAAATTTAGACTGTGTTTGAAGTGTGTTTAGCACACAGTCATAAGGATAGATAGATTAGAGCAGAGGGCTAGGCACACATCCCTGAGATGCACCTGTTGGACTCAGTGAGGAGGAGATGTTATTACTGATCTGCATTAACTCAGGTCTCCCAGTTAGAAAGCCCAGTATGCAATTGCACAGCCCCAGGTTTTGAAATCTGTTGATTAGTAGAAGAGGGATGATGATATTGAATGGTAAGGTGTAATCAAAGTTCGAAGCTCAAAGTAAATTTATTGTTAAAGTACATGCAGTATATGTCACCATGTACAATCCTAAGATTTTTTTTTGCAGGCATTTGTGGTAAATAAAAGAAACATAACAGAATCAGTGAAAAACTGCACCCAACAAGACAGACAAAAAAAACCCAATATAAACCTAAAAGCTCGGAAGAAGAAATAATAATAATAACCACTGTTATCAGAATAAACTAAGGCATTTTCCAGGGCAACTCTCTAAGTCCAGAATGGTTTTGACTTGCTTTAAACCTGTTGTCTAATTTATTGCATCAGAGAAAAACAGGGAATCAAGTTAGAGACAACCAAATGAATTATACCTTGACACATCTTCTATACATGGACAATCTGCAATTATACACTCCTTCATCAGTAAATCTGAAGCATTTAATGCAAATAGTAGGATTATTTTCTAATCATATAAACGTAAACTTTGGACTGCATAAGTGCAGAACATTAAATATAAAGGAAAGCACAATAGAGCTAGTAGAATATAAAACAGAGCAGCAGGATAAAATACAACCGATGGATAAATATGAAACACGTAAGTATCGGGGATATCAACAAGTAATGAAAATAGATTATAGTGCGATAAAGGGAAAACTTCTGACGGAATTTACTTCAAAGCTTAAGAAAATCTGCCAAACAGAGCTCAAATTATAACACAGGCGATAAACACTTGCACCATACCTATATTAATGTATACTTTTGGCATAATATCTTTGTCCAATCTGCAAAAGTTACAAAAAAAAACTGAAATGACAAATTTTTGAAGACACTACATACATTTGAACACACTTGATTAACCTAGGGAGGGAGGAGGAAAAAGAACAATGAACATAAAAAAAATTTACAGAACATTTAGATAAAACTTCTAAGGATATATTTTCATCAATGAAACCAGGATTCAGTACTCCAATCGAGCAAATGCAAATCTGATAAGAAGTACACAGCACTAAACTTAAATGAAAACAAAACCCAGAAAAATGAAGAAATTATCACAATTGAAGAAAAAGTTAACCAATGGAAGAGCATGACCCTCCATGGAAGACATCCTCACGAGCTGAGCAGATTAGATGTTGATAAAGGATCTTCGAACACCTGCCTCTGAGTTACAGACCTCTTCCCAGTAACAGGGGAGTTCCTCTGGCAATACCGGACCAAATGATTAACAGAAAAAAATCAAAAATACATAATAAAAGAGCAAAACATTTCAAGACAATAAATGCAGAAAATGCCAAGAGAATCCAGAATCAATCTAAGACATTACAGGATACTGCAGCAGTTTACCTTATCCGATTGCTTACACAGGCACAATCAAGTAGCAATCATCATTCACCAAAATCTTGCTTTAAAGTACAAAAATCATAAAAGACACCATACCTTACTATAAATACAAGTCTGGTCCAGCTGTTGAGTCCAACAACTTATTTTATGGTCAATCCATTATTACAGATAAGATAATCCACAATTATCATCTGGATACGATACTACAGAATAAACAACTAACAACAACTTACTTAATATATAATATCAAACACACATAACATAGAGAAATCAACAAGTGAAAACACCAGGAATAAGCTGAATAAAAAGAGGAAATTGAAAGACTGTGGAGCATGTACAAGGTATACATTGCCCCAATAGTAATATCTACAACTGTTATCATCACAAAGTCACTACACAGTAACATTAAGCAATTAAACCTACACAGCAACATTTATGTAAATCTTCAAAGAGCCAAAATATAAACACTATTAGAATAATCCAAAAGTTCCTAGGAAATTAGTGTGTTTCGCTATACCCATACCTTAGGTTTTGCTAGCTTGAGCTGAGAAAAAAAATAATAATAAATAAATGTCAAGAATATGAGACTAAGAGTCCTTGAAAGTGAGTCAATAGGTTGTGGGAACAGTTCAGTGATAGGGTGAGTGAAGTTGAGACAAGTTATCTCCACTGGCTCAGGGCCCTGATGACTGACAGATAATAACTGTTCCTGAACCTGGTGGTGATGGTCCTGAGGCTACTGTATCATTTCCTGATGGCAACAGAGAGAGGACAGAATAGCCTGAAATCTGAGGCTTCTTGATGATTGATGCAGCTTTCCTGTAGTAGTGCTCAGTGTAGAGAAACTGTGTAGTGTGGGTGGAGATACGGCTCTATCCAAGGAGGTGTAAAGTGCTCCTTCCCTTTTCTGTCTTGCAGGTCACCCTTGGTTAAGGTGTAGCACCTGTTTAGCAACACCAACCCCCACCCCCGATCAGAGTCATGCCAAGCTATGGGAGCAGATGATGGATGGTCATATGAGCAGTTGGTGCATATCACAAGTCCAGGTTATGTGACCACTGACACCAGGTAGACAATCTCTGAAGAGTATTGACAGCGGTTGGGATCACCCGTCTTGTAAAGACACTGCCCCAAAGAAGGCAATGGCAAACCGCTTCCATAGAAAAATTCACCAAATACAGTCATGATCATGGGAACATGAGCGACAAAGCAAAAGCTTGTTTAAACTCAAGATAATCCTCCTGAACAATTCTGTTGCTTTAACAAAGAATGATATTAACATTTTTGTTTGTCATTTCTGTCCAGTGTCTTATCATGTGCAGAAGTTTCCTTTGTATAATCCCCTAAATTGTCCCAAGTGGCAGTATCTGATTTGTAAAATGGGTGTGTGAAATTCAGTAATGATGCATTTTCAACAAGGGTACTGTCTTCTTGAGAGAGGTCTGCACATATTCTAGCAGTTCGTCAGTCAGAAGAGAATTTGACTCAGGGTGAGGGAGGGTATGAGAAGAAAGAATTGTGAGAACCCTTTCTTTTTTGAAGTTTTCATCTCTACTCTCACCTAAAAAAAAGTTTGAGATGTGGTTATGAGGCTTGAGCTCATGTTCAGTGTTCAAGAGGATTATGGAAAATGTGTCCGTCATGAATATTCTGGATGAGATGCACTCTCTGAACTGACTAGAAATGTTAGGTTGTTAAATTTTGTAACCATTCCATCCAATTCTTAATATTTGATGATCTACTCCCATCACCTCTTGACTAGAGGGGCCACCATACCTTACTGATACAAGGCATCCCTCCATTCATCCACATACTCCACCAAGGTGCACACTGTAGTGTCTGAAAACCATGGAGCTTGCGGTCTTCTCCATTTCTCTGTTCAACATGACTGTATGAGGAGTGCAAGTACAGGATTTTCCCCTAAACAGCACAGCCTATCTTGTACTATTAACAACTATTCATCATATCTACAGGACTGTCTCAGGCACGTGTAAAATATAATCTGTAAAGTGCAGATGCTTTCAAAAATAATAAAATGAAGTTTCTAAATATGAAAAAAATTACCATGGAGCAGTAGACAGTAAAAAAAACCAAATCAAATCAACATTTGGTGTGACCACCCTTTGCCTTTAAAGCTGCATCTGTTCTCTTAAGTACATAGTTGTGCAATTTTATAAGAAAATCAGCTGGTAAGTTGTTCTAAGCAACATGGAGAACTTGCCACAGTTCTTCTGCAGACTTGTCTGTCTTGCTTGCTTCTGTCTTTCTGGATAATCCCAGACAGCCTCAATGATGTTGAGATCAGGGCTCTCTGGAGGCCATACAATCTGAAACCATATTAAAAAAACCTAGTGTGCCTAAGACAGTACTGTAGCTACTCAACAATGCAGTTAGTTGCTACTGGACACTCTAATCATATTAATTAGCAGATATCGTGATTGTACTTGATGATGCCACTGTCTTTTTTTTAAAGATTATTAAGTTTAGTCCCCTCATTACCAGCTTCAATTTTAAGGAATGTGTTGACATATTAATCACATGCACTGAATAGTTTTGCAGAAGATTATCCTCAATGCTGTTTTTTTTTCATTTCACAGCCAGTTGGAGAACTCAAACACTATCCTCTCACTAGCTATAGGATAAGTTCTTTGAAATAGAATGCTCTTTGAAGAAGAGTTTGAACTTCCTGTTTCATGTATTAGAGGATCAGATTATATCTTCAAACAGCAAATCAAGGTTGTCTATTTGTCTTAGTCAACTAGAAGCAGGTTTTTTTGGTATTGAAAGAGCAGGTGTGTAAAGTCCACATATCAATCCTGTCGTTATTTAGAGATACAGCGCAGAACAGCCCTTCCTGGCCAACTTGCCGCACCACCCAGCAACCTACCTATTTAACACTAGCCTAATCATGGGACAATTTACAATGACATATTAACCTTCTGAAAAGGTACGTCTTTGGACTGTGGGAGGGAACCCGAGCACCCAGAGAAAACCTACATGGTCATGGGGAGAACGTACAAACTCCTTACATACAGCCCTGGAATGGAGCTCCAAATTCCAGAACACCATGAGCTGTAATAGCATTGTGCCAACCGTTATGCTACTGTGGTGTCCCAGTGCTACATCAGTATTCCAAAGTTCAGTGATGTCAAGAAATTTACACATGAATTGATGGTGTAGAAGGCTATCGTAAATGACAGGAGGAGCTTGATCAGTTAGGGAAATGGGCCAAGGAGTGGCAAATGATTTCAATCCGGGTGAGTACGAGGTGATGCAAGTGAAATATCAAACCAGTGTATGATTTATATTATGAATAGTGGAGCAATTGATTGTGTAATGGAACAGAGGGAGTTAGGGGTACAAGTATATAGTTTACTGAAAGCCACATCATAGGTAGACAGTGTAGTGAAAAAGGCTTTGCCAGCCAGGGCACTGAGTACAGGAGCAGGTATATGAGTGGCTGGTGAGGCAACACATTGAGGGCTGTGCTCAGTGTTGGTCCCTCTGTGATCAAACTGTAAAGGATTAAGAAAAGACTTTGAGGATGTTGCCAAGATGAGAACGCTTGAGTTATAGGGAGACTTTGGCCAATTAGGTCCTTATTCTTTGGAACATAGGAGAATGAGCAACAACTTTATAGAAATCTGTAAAATTATGAGAGGCATAGCTAAGGTGGATGGTAACAATCTTTTTCCCATGGTAGGGGAGTCCATAACCAGGGGGCATTTACTTAGGGCGAGGGAAAAAGGGAGCTGAGGGGCAACTTTTTCATGCAAGTATCATGAGCTCTGTGGTTTGCATTGAGCATTGAGTTTCCCAGGTACTTGAGCACCTGCATTTACTAATCACTATCTTAACTAAAGTTATTAAACTCTTGTGCTTTCCATTTAATATGGTCAAGTTAATTATGACTGACATGGGTTTCCCGCATTCTATATTTAAAGAGGACCCTCGTTCAGTGCCTTATCAAAGTCTTTTTGTTGGAGATAATGATTAGTCTTGTGGTGTGACTCAGTCACTCCCCCGTGGCTCTGTTGATATTCCTATGTTTAACCTCCCGTTTTCATCTTTTCATGAGGATTCTGCCGTCCCTCCGCTCCTGGGTCAAGTCGTGAGCCTGCTGTCCGCAGCTCCTGCGATGAGTCAGTGCCAGCGGCCCCCGTGACAGAGAAAGCCTGCCGTTCCTCCGCGTTTGCATCGAGGTCTCCAAGAGAACACTGTGACAGCAGAGAGTGGTGAGGGTATCGAATGAACTGCCAGAAGAGTTATTCAGTACTATCATTTAAGAAGCATTTGGAAAGGTGCATGGTGGTGTGGGGCCTAAGAAGGACAGGGCTGAATGCAGGAAACACTGTAGACACCATTGTTAGCACAGACTCAATGAGCTGAATGGTCTGTACCTATGCTCTATTGTTCTGTGAATCTGTGATTTAACTTGGAGGTTTAAAACAGAACGGATTCAAAAAGGTCCCCCTCCCTGTTCCTCTGAAACATTTTATGACAAAATGAGAATGCTAATATCGCTCCTTGCTTAAGGAACAATATTGTCCAAAAGGCTTATCCTGGGTTTGAACAAGCTTTTGCTTTGCCATAATTGAACCTTGTTTCATTATTCACCTGAGACTCAAACTCAATCAGAAAATGTTCTTACGAAAGGTAATTGATCAATTACAGTCTTCTTGATGTTTTAATCCATGATAATTTTCCTGGTATCATGCAATTTAAATGCTTAATTCTCTGCTCAGCATTTGCTAATTATTGTGCTTACTGTAAGTTATTTAAGAAAAAAGTATCTTATTTGCTATAATGTTTAACTCTCTCTTCTGTTTGGAGTAAGTAAGCTCGGGAAAGCGTGAGAATGCAGCGAACACAGGAAACAGATCCCTACTGAGTGGTCGTTTTAAACATGACAGATATATCCCACTGTGGGAAAGGACTATGAATGAAATTCTAATTTTCTGATAAAAGAGAGCAAAGTTTCCTCTTCCAGGGGTGAAAATATTGATAGATGGTTTTATAGGAACTCCCGGGCTTCTAGAAGGGAATCTTCACTAAAAGGGAGCATTGGTTGGATGTTGTGGCATGATATTGTAGCTTTGAATCTTTAACAATGCTTTCTGTGTGCCTACATTCCTACTGGGACATGCTTGAAATTAATCCCTAAAAAAACACAGAACTGTAAAATTCTTTTACTCTGCCTTAGCCATGTGATTAAATCCTTGCTGACAAAAAGCATGTATTACTCTATACTCAGATTTTGCTTTCAACTAAAGCCCGTTAGGAAATAGATATACGTTGTCTAAATTCATTTCACATGAGATCTTCAACAGGCCTTAGATATTTCTGATCCATCCAGACTCCATTTGAACTTGGAGACATAATATGAAGCAGTTTTTTCTCTCTGCATCATCTGAAGTCCTTCAATGGATCTATAGGGTCTGTTGGAATTAGTAAATCCATATTTCACATTCACTGCAATTCAGGACTGATGTTTGTTTATGTATTTATTGAGATATAGCACGGAACAAGTTACCCTGTGAATCACACTGCCCAGCAACCCCCTGAAATAATCCGAGTCCAATCACGGGACAATTTACAATGAACACTTAACCTATCAACCGCTAAGTCTTTGGACCATGGGAGGAAACTGGAGCACCTGGAAGAAATCCACTTTGGTAATAAGGAGAACGTACAAACTCCTTTCAAGCAGTGGCGGGAATTGAACCGGGTCACTGGTACTGTAAAGCATTGTGCTAACCACTGCGCTACTGTGCCACCCCTGGAAGTGCTACTCCAGACTCAGATAAAAATTTGTATTTTAAGTTTATTCGTAATTAATTGAGAATATCAGGCACCTCTTTGCCACAGCCTACAGCCGCAGCAAGGTAGACACTTAATAAAAAAAAATCTTGAAAAGCAGTAACTTTCTGCATAATGACACAAAAATACAACTGCAGATGCTGTGGATCAAAGAATATGTACATGACACTGGAAGAACTCAGCAGGTCAGGCAGCATCTGTGAGAAAAGAGTAGCCAACATTTCGGGCCGCGACCCTTCATCAGGAATGGGGGGGAAGAGAGGGCCGAAGCCCAGTAACAGAAATAGGGGAGGGGGAAGGGCTAGAGGCACCAGGTGGAGAACCAATCAGAGGAAGGATAAAGTGGGGAGGGGATAAGCATGAAAGAACTGTCGAGATAAGGGAGCAGAAAGTTGAAAGGGGAGAGGGGCAGAGAGGGAGGGAATTACTGGAAATTGGAGAATTCAGTGTTCATACCACCAGGCTGAAGGCTACCCAGATGGTAGATGAAATGTTGCTCCTCCACCCTGAGTTTGGCCTCATCATGGCAGTAGAGGAGGCCATGTAGGGACATATCTAGATGGGAATGAGAGGCAGAGTTGAAGTGGGTGGCCACCGGGATATCCTGTCTATTGTGATGGACGGAGTGGAGGTGCTCGATGAAGCGGTCCCCCAACCTGCGTCGGGTCTCGCCGATGTAGAGGAGGCCGCACCGGCAGCACCGGATGCAATAGACAACTCCAGCAGACTCGCAGGTGAAGTGTTGCCTCACGTGGAAGGACTGTCTGGGGCCCGGAATGGTGGTAAGGGTGGAGGTGTGGGGGGAGGTGTGGGGACAGGTGTAGCATTTGCGCTTACAGGGATAAGTGCCGGGTGGGAGTTCACTGGGGAGGGACATGTGGACCAGGTAGAGGGAACGATCCCTGCGAAAAGCTGAGAGGGGTAGGGAGGGAAAGATGTACTGCATGGTGGGGTCCTGTTGAAGGTGGCGGAAGTTGCGGAGGATAATGTGCTGGATCCGGAGGCTGGTGGGGTGGTAGGTGAGGACAAGGTGAACCCTGTCCCTGTTGTGGTGACGGGAGGATGGGTTAAGGGCTGAAGTGCGGGGAGTGGAGAAGATGCGGGTGAGGGCATCTTTGATGATGCCAGAAGGGAAACCACAATCCTGAAAGAAAGAGGACATTTGAGAAGTCCTGGAACGGAAAGCCTCATCCTGGGAGCAGATGCGGTGGAGACGGAGGAACTGGGAACAGGGAATGGCATTTTTGCATTGGGCAGGGTGGGAAGGGGTATAGTCAAGATAGTTATGGGAGTCAGTGGATAGTTTGTAGAAGATGTCAGTGGGTAGTCTGTCTCTGGAGATGGAGACTGAGAGATCAAGAAAGGGGAGAGAAGTGTCCAAGATGGACCAAGTGATTTTAAGGGCTGGGTGAAAGTTAGAAGCAAAGTTGATGAAATTGACGAGCTCAGCATGGGTGCAGGAAGCAGCACCAATGTAGTCGTTGATATAGCAGAGGAAGAGTTGGGGAGTGGTGCCAGTATAGATTTGGAGCATAGACTGTTCCACATAACCCACAAAGAGGCAGGCATAGCTGGGGCCCTTGCGAGTGCCCATGGCTACACACTTGATCTGGAGAAGGTGGGAAGAACCAAAGGAGAAGTTATTGAGAGTTAGAACAAGCTCCGCCAACCGGAGGAGTGTGGTGGTGCTGGGGAACTGGTGGGGTCTGTTATCCAAAAAGTAGCGGAGGGCTTTGAGGCCTTCTTGATGTGGGATGGAGGTGTATAAGGATTGAACATCCATGGTAAAAATGAAGCGGTTGGGGCCGGGGAATTGGAAGTTATTGAAGAGGTGAAGGGCTTGGGATGTATCCTGGATGTAGGTGGGGAGAGTCTGAACTATGGGAGATAAAATGGAGTCCAAGTAGGTAGACACAAGTTCGGTGGGGCAGGAGCAGGCTGAAACTATGGGTCTGCCGGGACAGTCAGGCTTGTGAATCTTGGGGAGGAGGTAAAACCGATCTGTGCGGGGTGTGGGAATTATGAGTTTTTTGGCTGAGGGAGGAAGGTGTCCGGAGTTGATGAGGGTGGAGATGGTGCAGGAGACAGTGGATTGATGTTTTTTGGTGGGGTCCTGTGGCAGGGGTAAGTACAAGGAGGTGTCGGAGAGCTGCCGTTTGGCCTCAGTGAGGTAGAGGTCCGTCCACCAGACTACTACAGCACCACCTTTGTCTGCAGGTTTGTTGGTGAGGTTGGGGTTAGTGCAGAGAGAGTAGAGGGCAGTGCGTTCAGAGGGAGTGAGGTTAGAATAGGAGAGAGGGGTGGTGAAGTTGAGACGGTTGATGTCTCGGCAACAGTTAGAGATGAAAAGTCGAGAGCAGGTAGAAGGCCCAATGGGGGTGTCCAGGAGGAGGAGGAGAGTAGAAGCCGCGAGAATGAATCATCACTGGGGGGAGGGGAAATCCTTGTTAAAGCAGTAGGCTCAGAGACGTCGACGGCGGAAGAAGAGTTCAGCATCATGGCAGGCACGGAACTCACTGAGGTGGGGGCGGAGGGGGACAAAAGTGAGGCCCTTACTGAGGACAGAGCGTTCTGCCTCTGTTAGGGGAAGGTCAGGGGGGATGGTGAAGATATGGCAACGGTTGGGACTGGGGTTAAGGGAGGGTGAGGAGTGGGACGTCTCAGGGGGAGGAGGGGTGTTGGGATGTTCAGGGAGAGTGGGCAGAGGGGAGGATGAGGGATTGGGGGGATGGAGAGGGGATAAGAGATGAAGGGAAGGCTGGGAGTCACAACGAGAATAGGAGGTAGCAGGGGAATAGGACGGGCAGCAGGACCCCACAGCAGCACCGATGGTCCCGGCCACAGGATCCCAGTCCGAGCCGGACCCAGAGCTGGGACCTCCGGAGCTTATAGCCCGCAGGGTGTCAAATCCAGCCTGGTGGTATGAACATTGAATTCTCCAACTTCTGGTAATTCCCTCCCCCTCCCACCATCCTAGGTCCCTCTCTGCCCCTCTCCCCTTTCAACTTTCTGCTCCTTTATCTCTACAGTTTTTTCATGCTTATCCCCTCCTCCCTTTATCCTTCTCTGATTGGTTCTCCACCTGGCACCTCTAGCCCTTCCCCCTCCCCTATCTGTATTACTGGGCTTCGGCCCTCTCTTCCCCCCCATTCCTGATGAAGGGTCTCGGCCCGAAGCGTTGGCTACTCTTTTCTCACAGATGCTGCCTGACCTGCTGACTTCTTCCAGCGTCGTGTACGTATTCTTCTGCATAAAGAGCTGTGAGAAGATTACATCATCATGATTTCCCCAAAGAAAATAAATCACATAAGAGATTTTGACAAAGTATGGTTGGGGTGAGTTGATCATCTAAAGTTATAAAATTAAAGGGAATAAAAATCAAGTATTACATGGTAGAACAATAGAAGAGAAATTTCATAATAAAATCAATGCTTGCAAAATAAAGTAGAAATCTAAATGCCATTTAAATCCACACAAGTACAAACCATTCTGCAGTTGTGTCAGCCGCCTTTGAAAACCATAGAGAGAAGCAGTATTCAATGGGTTACCACACTGCAAAGAGTTCTAAGGGATTCCTTACAAGGTTTAGAAACAAACCATGTGGGGAAGTGAAGTACAAATTGGAAATTTGGCAGGATTTGCCTGTGTCTCATTGGATCGAACAGCATTCTATAGGGCAATCTCTGAATCCTAAAGAGTGTTGTAAAGGATTTTATTCTTCATCTGCTCAGGCCAAAACATTTACCCTTTTCAGAAAAGTTAATTATATGTAGGAATAAGGGGGGATAATTAATAATAGATTATGGTTTCTGATTAAATATTTGTAAAGGCCTTCAGTTCTATCATCAGTGCTTGTAAGTATATTCTGGCAGCAGCTGCACTATAGCAGTCAGAAGGAAGATCAAGTTTAAGTCTCAGTGATTCCCTGGGGCTTTAGAGGCTTATCGGAGGCTTTATTCCTATTTGTCATTGATCTGAATCTTGAAATTTTGATACGACCTTCACAGTCTGTTATTTTAGAACGAGTGCAATGTGAGGATGCAAAGGTATCCATTAATTTCAAGCAAATAATGGAAATTTTACATTTTCTCTTAGCATTTTAAATTACAGCAGATATGGTCTGGTTTGTATTTATAAACAGTTGGTGCCAGTTCAAAATATATGTGTATACAGTTGGAGGAGCTGAAAAATTACTCATGTCTATGGAATTTTGCATGACAAATTGAGTCAATGCTTCATCTATGATAAGTGTAGCCATAACCTACTTTTTGAACATTTTTAATATGCTCATTTATAATGATTTCATTTTGGCCTTGTCCTGAGTAAACAACAGAAAGTGTTTGAGTTATTATAAATAGTGTAAAATCCCATGACCTTTTTTTTCAAAACCATTGCTGGGAATTTATTGTGATCAAAAAATATTATTTCGCTCTAATAAAGGGGAAGCACAATCAGTGTTTGAAGTGAGGATGATCAAGCTAACAATCTATCGATTTTGTTTAAACTTCCTCAAATGATTTCAACAAGGTTGCATTCAGTGGATAAATTTTGCTAATCTTTGTGGAGTTGAAACAAAAGTTAATGTCACATAGGCGGTGTATGTTGCATATTTTCAATTCATTCTTTTATGATTTGTTGTAGTTGCTTGATGCTTACAATTTTAACTTTAATTATCATTTATGTAATCTCATGCTTATTTAAATAGTAGTCATGCCTGTTGATCAAGCTTGTACAATTCTATAATTAGAACAAGTATTATAGCTGAATTTCTTATTTTGAGTAAAACTACTGTAAGTATGCAAACAGAATGCAAAATATATAATAATTCACTCGATGGAATGCTACCATCTCTATGATATTTTCAGGAATGAAGAGTAGGAATAATTGAGGTTAATAGGAATTATTGGCGGACAGTCGAGTTTGATCGGCAGAGTGGGCTTGGTCATCAAGATAGTGGAATTTATAACTTTCATAATGATCCTCAATCCAATAGCTGGTTGAGAGGTTTGTGCCTCTCAGACGTCTGACTTTATTAATGGCTTTCTCCTCCAGTTGAACTTGTACTCTGGTAAGAACACCTTAACATCAACAAGACTGATTCAGATGGACTGAAGCTCTTCAATCCTAAGTCTATAAAAGTTCTAGTTAAACTGTGTGTTTGAAATAGTTTCAACAGAGCTGGTAGTAATCTTGTACACGTGGCACAATGAGTCAATGGTACCATATAAGTACTGGGCTAGTATCCAGCCATTTGGGCTATGGATTTGAAGACACTAAGTTGAATTGCACCACAATAGCTATAGAATTTTAATTTAAGTAATTAAAAAAAAGAATATCTGTCAATTGGTGACAGAGACCGTGAAACTGCTAGATTATTGTAAAAGACATCTGTCCTTCAGCAAAGGAAACCTGGTAGTCTAGACTATCCATGGCAACAGATCCACCAATATGTTGACTCCTAGCTGTCTCCTCAGTTCATGAGCAATTAGGGATGGATAATAGATGAGAGACACATCCAGAGAATGATTAAAATGATGATGCATTGTAGAGTTCTGCTTGCTTAATCACAGGGCAAATTCTAGCAATGTTCACCCAAGGGTGGCTCAGAAGCTAAAATAGGACCACAATCACATTTCTCATATATGATCTCTTCATTCATAAAGTCGTCACTATGTACCTAGAGTAAGGAGTTTGATTTTTCACATAGCACAACAAACACAGAACAAAGAAGAACCTTCCCGATAAAGATTACGAAAAGTAAATCTTTAACTATAGATCTAACTCTTCATCCTAGCAAAGACATTTTTGAATATAAAAGGTGATTTATTTGAAAAAATCGCAGGTTTTCTGTGGTAATTTTATTGATCTGAATTAGAACATCCTGAGCAACATCTGAGCATTATACTTGTGATCACACTACTCAGGAATAATCCATAAAAGGGATTGTATGTTGTCCTATCTGAAGAGCAGCATCAGTAGAGATTAGGTTAGTCAAGGTGCTAAGTGTGTCCTGTCTTGTATTATTTTTTAAGTTCTTGTGAGAAGACCAGCAAAACCTTACAGAACCTGATAGTAAGTGTGGAACTGAGACAGTGTGTGTTTATGGGCATTACCCCTTACTGCTTGTGCTTTGAAGAGAGAGCTTACTTAACATTAGTGTAAATAATACAAGATGTTTCAAACCTTATTCTGTTTCAGTCACATTCATTAATTCAGCTAAATCACACCATCAGAAATATCTCTTCGAGCTTGTTCACTGATGCTGTTATCGGCAGTTACCAATCAAAGAAAAATATCTTTAAGAAGTTGCCCAAAATAACACCAACATTCTCACTGAGTATTAAAGAGGGTGTTAGTGTTGTGACTCCCTCTCATTCTGCTCAGGTTTCATTAGTAGGAAATCTCAGGAGATTGTGAGAGAAATTGGGCTTTTGGGCACCAAAATATCAGGTGAGAAATGAATGGAGCTCATCAGCTGTCATTGCCTTCCTCACTAATGACAGATCAACGTGCTATGTTCAATTACTAACTCACAGATATTAATTATTATTATTAATAACATGCTGACTACCCAGCATCAGCCTGAATTCACACTCCCATCCTGCTGTCATCAGTACTGCAATATTCACAAATAAAATAAATTGCTTTATTTCACTTGGTGGTATTATTTGGGTATACGACTCTGTGCGTATATTTCTGCACCATTGTTTCAAATTTTCCATATACCTTCTCCACAGAAAGCAGAAGAAAATTCAGGAGGTATTCCTCTAACTACTGTTTAATGGAGGGTGGCAGACATTAAACTGTGCCCAGCAGATTCAAGGATACAAAATGCATTTATTGTCAAAGTATATACGTAGTATACAAACCTGAAATTTGTCTTCCCCACTGACAGTCCATGAACTAAAGAACTATGGAACCAACCAAAGGAAAATATCAAACATGGCAAAAAAAGAATAAGTGAAAACACAGAATATAAAACACTAACTCAAAAGGCATGTTTCAGTACAGTTCCCCTCAATGTTCATTATCTGCAAGCTGCCCCAATTCAAAAATCGCCCGAAAGTAGTAACAAAAGGAAGTGACCAGAACTAGAATTAGAACTAGAACACACCTTAATTCGGAATTAAAGTCCAAATCTACTATCCGTGTCAATTAAACCTTGCTTTGGCAGAATCATCGATGCCATCGAGGGAGAGAGAGGTTGCTTGAATGCAAGGACCTTCCCTCGGAAGCAGTGAGGAAGAGGCAGCGAGAGACTGCCATAAGCAGACAGCTTCTCCAGCAGCAGCATCTGAGAGGCTGTAGACATCGCTGAACGCTGCCTGCCTTCCGCACCCACCTCGATGACTTCAATCTTCCTCGGTGAGAGATGGAATTGATCGTGGGTTCATGCCCCATCTTCTGACTTCCTGGCATCCATGCTACATGCTTTGGCTGCAGCCTCATGGAAAACTGTTGGAAACACCAAAGCACCAGATCGCCTGATCGGCCTGAAATTGCACCGCTGGAATGTAGATTACAGGCTCTAACAGTAGCAGAACCATATCTGAAATAAAAAGAAGATGTGAAGGTAATTGCTTCATGACCCGTCACGAGAAAGTCGCCTTTGGCACTGTTGTTCGCTGCTGCCATCTTAAGATGCTGACTACTTGTAAGTTTAAACCAAAGACAAATAATAGCATAATGTTAATAGCAAAATGATTTCTTCATATTGAGGCAAATTTTCTTCTTCTGTTGCCATTTAAGTTTGTACTTTTCATTTTCTATTCTTTCAGAAACACTGATGTGAAGAAAGCAAGATATTATTTCAGGAAGATGTCAAGGCATTAAATCTACAGTGCCAACAATATATGACGTTCAATATAGTTTTTCTGATTCTAATACTTCTAGTAACTGAAACATTTCATTCAGTGAGGCTTTGACAACAGATGCATATCTATTGTCAGAGTAGATCCATTCAAGGCCCCATTATGGAATTATGGGATTGAATGTAACTGACAGCGCAGGATGCTACCAATTATGGACCAAGGGCTAGCATCAATCTATGCTTTTTGATGTGACTTATCAACAGAGTACTGACTGTGCTTTTGTATTTAGACCGTGTTGGATCAGCACTGCCTATAAAGTGGCATGTAGCTCCGAGTGACATTGACAGACTCATGTAATCAATTCGGCGTGACTGCAAAGTGCTTGCAAGCGGCTGTCACTGCTGACTGACAGTACGATCAAGAACTGGAAACTATTGCTACAGGAGAACTGATAGAAACGGAGGAAATGTAGAAATTATGAATATTTATATTCTTCAGAATGTAATTTGATGAAAATGTACATTTTTAAAATATCCTTGTTTCTTAATTCATCATTCGTGTATTGTTTCCATAGCTAGGAGGGTTGCTGGATTGAGTTTTCTACATGACTTAAAGGCTACTACTGCCATGTATGCATAGGGAGCAGGTGCACTTCCCACAGGGCAAATGGCCTATGACCAGAATTCCCTGGGAAGCAGCATGCTGTACTATTACAAGGGAGCTTACCTACAGTCCTGGCTTAGGACTGAGGAACTCAGTTCAAGTTCAGCAAACCACCTCAAGTACTGGGCTGCACACCGATGACCACTGCAAGTGTTCTAATTACTCTACTCAAGGAAAATGTGACCTATCACAAAGTTTTGTCATTAGTTAAATTACTTGTGGCGACACACAATTGACCAAGATTGTTCAGATATTCTAAAATAAGCAAGCATCGCTTCTTGACATGTAGGCATAAAATAAAATCAAAATAACGTCAATTTAAGTCATGAATGCGGTAGTCCCATTATCTGGATTCAAGCTCTGAATTCTGATGCACCCAGCAGATTGTTCACTTAAAATCTCAGCAAGAAGAATGCATAGCTAATTACGATTCAAGTACGACTTTTTCCTATATCTTTCCTTTCCACTCGGCAGTACTCTATTTGAGAGAATATCATTCAGGTAAATATTTGGACATCGATGTCTACAGCTGTGCTTTAATAATGAATGCACCACAGCAGCAGAAACATAATGGGCAATAGTAACAAATTTCTCTATAAAAATTTTATTAGACATCATGTTCTTTTACTGTGCTTCTTAATGTTTAAAGAAATTGAGATTGTTTGAAAATAAGTTCTACAATTTAAGGTCTGAGCTGACACCTTGTAGGCACTGTAGAAAAGGAGCAGATTTGAAGCACAGTGAGGTATACGGAAATATATTTTACTTCCAACCTAAGCCCTCAGACTCAAAGACAGATGACAGCATATGTAAAAAAAAATATGTTCTTTGGCAAAAGAATGCCTTTCTGGTATTTCAATATTTGTATAATAGAAACAAAGTTTGTAAACTGTGTCCTTTCCTTTTTTACACTGTCAGACAACACCAGCAATCTCTCACTCTCTGTAGACAGAAGCATAAACCGTGTATATGAATAATATCCATAACTATGTTATAACTTATCAAATTAGACAGATTTGGTCCAGTAGGATGCAGGGTATAACTCAAAACCTAATACAATTTATTGTTTCTTTTACTGAATACACTTTCATGGAACAGAAATACAGGTAGGAAGTACTAAGCAAATCCAGCAGCATCGATGGAAAGAGAAGTAGGTAGTCTTCATCAGAATTAGAACAGTATGAGTTTTCAAAATAGGAGGAGATGAATGAGGAACAAATAGAGCTAAAAGATTTTTTTTTCATATGGGGAGTCCAAATACCTGTAGATTAATGGAGGTAGTTACCAGCACATTGCTTCTTCGTCATTGTGAAGTGGCATAGCTCGGTCCAAGGGCAAGGGACGACTCGCTGTTTAGGCAACTGAAGCGCTGGGCCAGATTGGAAGAGTCAGGGTGTTGGGTTAGGAGGAAAGGGACAGGCCAGTTCAGCTTACTGCTTCGCAACGTTTCCTCAGCTCTGCGCTGAACTGAAGCTGAGGCCTCCTTCTGAGTCGGCTGCAGTGATCCCTGGCTCTGTGTCTACGGATACACTTCTGTAAACTTCAGTTCTGAATACTATTTGCTTACTTGTATTGCTTGCATGATTTGCTTTTTTTTCTCTCTGGACATTGGATCTTTGATCTTTTTTTAATGGGTTCCATTGGGTTCATTTGTTTTGTGGCTGCACATATGGAGATGAATCCCAAAGTTATTTATAGATACTTTTATAATAAATATACTTTGAACTTTGTGTTGTAAGTGGCAAGATAGTGGTCATGTCAAGCAGGTCAGACAATTTGAACAAGAGCCAATATACTGACAGGCTAATACAGACAGAAAGCAATAGTATATTATAAAATGTTGAAGAGTTCATTATTGAGTTTGGAAGACTGCAGTGTGCCCTGAGAGAAGATGAGGCATTTTTTTCTCAAGCATGCTGAAAGCCTTGTAGTAACAGTTCAGCAGGCCTCAGACAAAGATCAAGAAAAAAATACTCCCATTGTCCATTTGGAGATAGGATTTAGTCTGCCCTGCTGGGTATATCCCTCATTTTAAGTACATGAGGCACATTCCACAGATGAAGAAACATCATGTATTGGTAACTGCCCCGTTAACCTATTTGGACTCCACCCTATCAAAAATATTCCTTTTATTATGAGTATCCCTCTCTCATTTGTTCTTCTATTGAAACATAACTTAGTTTTCTTCTCCCAACTTGGAAAAATGTCCTGAAACCTAAACATTCACCATTTCTCTTTCCATAGACCCTGCCTTACCTGCTGAATATATTCAGTGGTTTCGCTTATATAGCCCAGGTTTCCAACATCTGCAATTTTTAAAATTTTACACACACACACACACACACACACACACACACACACACACACACACACACACACACACACACACACACACACACAATATTATGGAATGAAGAGCGCTTATTCAATTTAATCTAGTTGGAGGGATAACTAAGATCGTACCTGCATGGGTTTCCTCTGGGTGCTCCGGTTTCCGCCCACAGTTCAAAGACATAATGGTTGAAAGGTTTAACTGGTCATTCTAATTTATCCCTGATTAGACCAGAGTTAAATTGGGGGTTACTGGGCAGTGCAGGTCAAAGGGCTTAAAGAGCATATTCTACGCTGTAAATTTTCACTCCTCATGTATGTGAAGGATGTAAGAAATAAATCAATAAATAAATATGACATTTACAGAGGCAAACCAGATTCAGTACTGATCAACACTAGCCACTCGGCACCTACTTACACTAGTCCTGCACTAATCCCATCCACCTCCCCAGGTTCTACTGCTCAGTTATATAACAGGGGCATTTATATAACGACCAGTCTACCAATCTTAAGTCTGTGAGATGAAACCCCACACCGTCACACAGAGAACATGCAAACCCTGTACAGACACAGCCAGAGGTGACAATTGAACTGAGACAGCTGAAGTTGTGAACTATCGGTTTTACTGGACTGCCTGAAAGGTGGCACTGGACTTTCAGTGGATGATCTGTTGATGCTATGCCAGTTTACCTGAGGTGACATTATGAAGAAATGAGGGGTGAGAGCAGAAGTTTAGGAAGTTTCAAAGGTGCAATGTAGGCTTCTGTCGACAGTGATGGAAGGAAAGCTATAGTTAAGCAAGTACTGGTGTGGAAGGTAGCATCTTCAACATAGATGTTCTGTACAATGAACGTGGTTGATTCCAGTGGTTTGCCTCTTTGCTGAAATCAAGATAAAGGTGTAAAGAAAGGAAAGTTACGTGATTAGGAAAGGTTCAGAGGTCTATGGATCAAATGCAGACACGTGGGACTAGCTTTCTTGAATAAGCGAACAACATTCGCAACCCTCCAATCCTCCGGAATCTCTCCCGTCCCCATTGATGATGCAAAGATCATCACCAGAGGCTGAGCAGACTCCTCCCTCATCTCTCACAGTAGCCTGGGGTACATCTCATCCGGTCCTGGCGATTTACCCAACTCAATGCTTTCCAGAAGCTCCAGCGCATTTTCTTCCTTAATATCTACATGCTCAAGCTTTATGGGAAGAAGGCAGGAGAATAGAGTTGAGAGGGAAATGGATCAGGTGTGATGGAATGGTGGAGCAGACTCGATGTGACTAAACACATTGATGAAGGAAGAGCAGTGGATGTAGTTTATATGGATTTGAGCAAGGCATTTGATAAGGTACCCCATGTAAGGCTTATTGAGGAAGTAAGGAGACATGGGATCCAAGGAGATATTGCTTTGTGGATCCAGAACTGGCTTGCCCACGGAAGACAAAGAGTGGTTGTAGATGGGTCATATTCTGCATGGAGGTCAGTAACCAGTGGTGTGCCTCGGGGAGCTATTCAGGGGCCCTTACTCTTCATGATTTTTATAATTGACCTGGATGAGGAAGTGAAGGGATGGATTAGTAAGTTTGCTGATGACACAAAGCTTGGGGGTGTTGTGGATAGTGTGTGGGGCTATCACAGGTTACAGCGGGACATTAATAAGATGCAAAACTGGGCTGAGAAGTGGCAGATGGAGTTCAACGCAGATAGGTGCGAAGTGGTTCATTTTGGTAGGTCAAATATGGTGGCAGAATATAGTATTAATGCTAAGACACTTGGCAGTGTGGAGGATCAGAGGGATCTTGGGGTCCGAGTCCATAGGATACTCAAAGCTGCTGTGCAGGTTGACTCTGGTTAAGAAGGCATACAGTGCACTGGCCTTCATCAATCGCGTGATTGAGTTTAAGAGCCGAGAGATAATGTTGCAGATATATAGGACCCTGGTCAGACCCCACTTGGAGTACTATGCTCAGTTCTAGTCACCCCATTACAGGAAGGATATAGAAACCACAGAAAGGGTGCAGAAGAGATCTACAAGGGTGTTGTCTGGACTGGGGAACATGCCTTATAAGAGAAGATTAAGTGAACTCGACCTTTTCTCCTTGGAGCGATGGAGGATGAGAGGTGACCTAATAGAGATGTACAAGATGATGAGAGGCATTGATCATGTGGATAGTCAGAGGCTTTTTCCCAGGGCTGAAATGGCTAGCACAGGACACAGTTTTAAGGTGCTTGGAAGTAGGTACAGAGGAGATGTAAGGGGTAAGTTTTTTTTATGCATAAAGTGGTGAGTGCATGGAATGGGCTGCCAGTAAAGGTGGTGGAGGTGGATACAATAAGGTCTTTTAAGAGATTCCTGGATTGGTACATGGAGCTTAGAAAAATAGAGGGCTATGGGTAACCCTAGGTAATTTCTAAATTAAGGATATGTTCAGTGCAGCTTTGTGGCCTGAAGGGTCTGTATTGTGCTGTAGGTTTTCTATGTTTCTATAATCTTTCATGCCCTGACTGATCAAGAACCTATCAGGCTCCAACTTAACTATACCCAATGACTTGGGCTTAACAGCCCCCTGTGGCAATGAATATCACAGGTTTACGACTCTTTGGCTGAAGAAATTCCTCCTCATCTGCATCCTAAAGCAGCGTCCCTCTATTCTGAGGCACTATTCTAAGTCTGGCCCTAGACTTCCCCACCACAGGAAGCATCCTCTCCACATCCACTGAATCTAGGCCTTTCAACCTCCGATAAGTTTCATTGAGATCCCTCCTCGTTCTTCTGAATTTCAGTGAGTAAAGGCCCAGAGCCATTAATCACTCCTCATACCTTAAGCCTTTCATTCCAGGAAACATTTTCGTGAACCTCCGTTGAACCTTCACCAATGTCAACTCACCCTTTTTCAGATAAGAGGCTCACAATACACCGTGAGGCCTCACCTATGCCTTATCAAGTCTCAGCGTTCCATCTTTGCTTTTATATTCTAGTCCTCGCAAAATGAATGCTAACTTGTCACTTGTGTTCCTCACCATCAACTCAACCTGCCAATGAACTCCCAAGTAGGTCACTTTGCACATTGGATTTTGAATATTCCTCCCATTTAGAAAATAATCTATGCTTTTATTTCTCTACTAAAGTCCATATTTGGGATGGATAACCTTTGATACAAAGGAGAAAGCAAGTTTAATAAAACAGTTGAATTTAATATTAAGCCTGGAGACTGCAGCTTGCAAAGATGGAAGATGAGGTGCCATTCCTCAGGCCTAAATTGGGCCTCATTTCAATTGTATAGAAGGTTGCAAAGAGATAGATCAGGGTGGGAGTAGAACAGAGAATTAAAACTATAGAAAATTGAAAGATCAGTTTGCCCCTATGGACCCAGGATTGCAAATACTTCACAAAGCAGTTATCTAAACTGTGTCTGGTTTCTCCAGTGTAGAGGAGATCACCTAATGTACTGCATGCTTTTTCAATAAACATGCCTTTTTTATGGTGGCATCAAAGAGCATTTGTTGAGTACATTGATCAGGATTCTCTTGAATATATTCAGTTCAGCTCTGGGTATCTTCACAGAAGACTAATGTTGCAATGTAGGCATCAAACAGATGGTAGCCTCTGATCTTGTTCATGCAGTGTGCCTACTATCTATATCGGGCACATATCCTGGACTTCACCAAATACCTGCCTTCACCAAAATAAAGAGCATTCGTTTTACTATTAAATTTTCATTGGTTGGGTTGAGTTGTTCTCTGATTTTGGCAATTTACTTGCAACTGTTTCCATCAAATTTTAATGTTGAATGTTTTGCTGTCTGTTTTGTGCTTATTAACTGGTCTCGGCACTGAGCAGAATCTTGATCTGTCCTACAAAATGTTTAACATTTTACATCTGTTACAGATCGATTTCGTTTGGCAGACAATATGGCAATTCTGGATGCAAATTTTTCAAGTTGATCCTAATCCTTCAAAAACTGAGCCTGCCTAAAAACTCCTTAAAAAATGACTTGAGACTTCCTTATAATCAAGACATCTGAGCCATTTTAATTCTGCACATTAATTTATCTTTCCTTCTCTGTCAGGCTCAATAACTCCTTAAAGACATTCAAGAGAAAATACTTCTGAAAAACAATCTCAAGTGAAAAAGAGAATGCTCCAGTTCCATATAACTGTTCAATATCAATGTAACAGGAGTCTAGATACAGATACTCCTTCAAAGACACAGTTGCATTCTAAATTTCCACAGTAATGTGGCATCGATCATTTTTAAACTGTCATTTACTTATTCCAAGGTGATCCTAAGCTTTAATGTGTCTCAGAGGAGAAATTTATCCTGCTAGAATAAAACCCTGTTGTTATCACTTCCTGCTTATTTTGGATTGGTGTTAGTTTTCTGCGAGAAGGTAAGGTTGTTGGGAAATAAAGCTCAAGAGTCTTGTTTTATAGTTGTGACATATTGCATTCACCTCAATGCTGTTAAAAAGCATTTGAAGTGTTTGCAATATCTGCAATAGGTACAATTTCTCTGCAGTTACTTACTCAGTCGTTTCTGACATCATTTCCAAATTTGGACCATCTACTGTCACATAGGATAAAGGTAGTAGGTAGATAGATGGATCACCACTGCCTACATGTTCATCTCTAAGTTTTCCTTCATCCTGACTGGGGAATACATCACTGGTCCATCACTGTTGTTGAAAAACCAATATTCAACAGCATTAGGAGAGCACCTATACCAGAAGGACTCCAACAGTTCAGTAATTTGGTTCATTAACATTCTATCAAGGGCAACTAGGGATGGCTAATTAATTCTGGCCAGTGATGGTCAAATGTCAACATTTATATAGCTAAATGAACTTCTTTGAATAACCAAGGTAGTCATAAGATTCAAAATTTAAGATTGTTGATTTTTTTTTTAGTGTGTCGCACCAGACACAGTCAGCCATCCTTGTCTGGTGCATGGTGTCAGGATTGGTCTCCTTTTGGATTAACTGGGTCACAATATGAATGTTTCTGACTCAACCCTTGTATTTTATACGAGGCCAAGTGGCTAGCTTGACGTTCAACCCGACATGGATGGAAAGCAAGCTCACTGGTGGCCTGACTTGTATTCGAACTCGGGAGCCTTCGCTCTGAAGTCAGGCGATGATGCCGTTGCGCCACCAGCCCCCTTTTAAGATTGTTTATTTTTATTCTTCAGTACACAAGTGTGAAGGAGAACAAAATAATTGTTACTCCTGATCTGATGCAGCATAAAAAAACACAATCAGCATAGAGAGCACAATAAAAAAATCAGAATAAATATAAATATAAAACATGACGTACAAGTAAATGGTATATACATAGACTGACTGCATGCACATAGAGTAACACTACGTGTTGTATATGTAGTGATGGCAGGCTGTGTTAATGAAGATGTTGATCACACTGGTGAACATCTTGGGGGATGTAACTGCTTTTGAGTCTAGTGATCCTAGCGTGGATACTGTGTAGCCTCTTTTCTGATGGGAGTGTGACGAACAGTCTAGAAGCAGGGTGGGTGGAATCCTTCATGATATTGCTGGCTTTTTTCTGGCACCTTTCTGTATATTTTTCCTTGATGGTGGAAAGAACCATAATATTACCAATAAACACTAATAACTGTGCTGGTCATGTAATCACTAATACTGAAAACGTACCAAAATTATCTTTCAAATCAAACTGAGAAATTAGGGATAAATTCATTTAAGTTTATGTAGGAGAAAACAAAAAATGTGGGAAATACTCTGTAAGTCTAGTAGCTTCAGTGAGAACAGAAACAGAGATTCTTTTGAAGACCTTTCTTCAGAAAGTAAGTAAATCGGATGCTGAGAGAAGTGGAAACATTTATTTCAAATAGCGGACTGGAGATTTTACTGAGACCATTCATAATGTGTTGAACTTAAACTCACTTTGCATTGACAAAAGTAAAACCTCTCTACTCCCTGAAAGTTATTTATCTGAATGAGTGGAGGGAAATGGGATTTATTTGATCCAGTATTGAATTTTTCTCCACATGAGAAATTAGTATTTTTGAAACGTCAACAGTTACTGGTTAAGCAGAAGTGATAGTCCATAATAGCTTTAGTAATCAGTGCAAGAACAGGCCTCATGGCCTCTTTAGCCTGCTCTGTCATTCCATAAGGTCATGGTTTGTCTGAACATTGCCTCAATACTTTCCTGACTGTTTCCATAGTAGTCAAAAAGTATTTTCATCAATGCCTTCAATATACTCAATGAATGAATCTCTGTAGCTCTCTGGGGGATGACTCTCTGAAGCGAGGAAGCTCTTCTTATCTCCACCTTGAGCAGGGGAGCCACTGCTTTGAAACTATGGCACCTCATTCAATGTTAGGAAACAACGTTCATCACTATGTGCCCTGTCGTAATACGTGGGTGATCATGATTGCCCTTGGCAAATTTTTTCTACAGAGGTGGTTTGCCATTGCCTCATGCTGGGCAGTGTCTTTACAAGACAGGTGACTCCAGCCATTATCAATCCTTTTCAGCGATTGTCTGCCTGGCATCAGTGGTCGCATAACCAGGACTTGTGATGTGCACCAGCTGCTCATACAACCATCCACCACCTGCTCCCATGGCTTCATGTGACCCTGATTGGGAGGGCTAAGCAGGTGCTACTCATTGCCCAAGGAAGGAGTGACTTACACCTCCTTTGGTAGAGACATATATCCACCTAACTACCCATTAGGAAATATACCCTCTACAATTAGCCTCTCAAATCCTTCGGAATATTAAACAACAGAATGAAGACCATTTTTAAAATAAAATCACAAACTTCTGGAAATACTGAACAGGTTAGGCAACGTTCATGGAATCAGAAATGGAGTTAAGTTTCAGTCCATTGACTTCTCATCAGAACCTGCAATATTTTGTAATGTGCATTCCTTCTAAGCACATACAATCAAGAACAAATTTAATACATCCAGTCCACATATCTTTAAAATTGGATAATAGTTTGTAATAATTATGAGATGTATTACAGAGATAGATAAAGGAGTTTAGAGAGCGATGTCACAGAGCTAAAGGATTGGAATATATAACCTTCAGATATGGAAGACACAAAGAGCTAGAAGTGAATAACTGAGAGAAGCTGGGATATAGGGGTGGCAGAAGAGACAGAGATTGGAAAATGAATGCCCACAAAGATTAAAAAACACAAACAATTGAGCATTAAAATCTGATACACTGGAGGATCAGTAGTCAACGAGGGTTAGCAAGAACAGGAGCATGATATCATTTTGATATGATGAAGTAAGTTATGGGCACATTGAGTTTTACTGAAGATGGATGACTGGAGGCAGATAAATAGCACTGGAATAGTTATCTGGAGATGACAAAGGCATTGCTGAGGGTTTCTGCAGCAGATGGGCCAAGGCAGAGTCACGTCGTTGTAAGATTCCCCCATCTGCTGTTCTAACACCAATGTTAACCTGTTTATTTCAAATTAGCTGACGGACGAATGTCATGCATATGTGTTAAGTGTATTAAGTCTATTAATATCCTTAAATGTTTAAGTTATTGATTTTAATGTAACTAGTAAAATAGACAGTTTTATGGTTATTAATCGATAATGTTGATCAATCAGAGTAATTATTATTGGAATGCAGTGTTATCAAAGGCATCTGGGAGAAACCTTAATAAAATCAGAGTTTTTGAAACTTGGTACCACAAGGAATAATTGAGGTGAAAAGTACAGATGCGTTTAAGAGAAACTAGATAAAAACACAGGATAGAAAGGGAAAATGGTTTACGCTGATAGATGAAAGTGATTTGAATGGAGCATAAACACCATCAGGGACCAGTTGGATTGAATAATCTGTTTCTCCATGGTGTTTTATTTTGTAATATATGAAAATCTAGGTTTTAGAGTGACATTGCCTCTAATTTTTTAACAAAGACTGCCATTGTTTGACAATATCACATCAAACTTTTATGTCCACAATACGGGAAGTGCTGAAGGTTTAAACTTTAAGCAGTGTGAAGCAGGGGGCTGGGTAAATTACTAATACACCGGCATACATTGAGATTTCCGCAGTGCGCACTTTGACAGAAGGTGGGTTTACATGCCGGCTGTGGTGTCTGTCACAGTGTAGTGAACCGGTAGTCACTGCTTGTTTAAAATGTGCTGTTTGTCACCATTATCTGATCCTGCAAAGACAATGATTTGGTTACAGCAAATAGAATTCAATGACAATCTCCCACCAATTTTCTCTGAAAATGTTGAATACTGATCAAGTAAAAGTCATAGATACAGCTCTCGCTGTTTAATGCAGCTGAAATTTGAACAAACTTTTGAAACAGGAAAAGGACTTTCTGGTGGTTCTCACCCCTACCAAATCGAAGCTCTCCATATCCAACAATCAGTAGCCTTACCAGAAATATATCTGATGTTGCTGTTCAGTGTCTTTCCCACATGTATATTTGCAAATATTATTTGTAATGTAAAAGCATTGGAAAATCTTTCTTTGTGCTCAGAGCTAACTAACCTCTTAACTTAAAGTTACCAACTGGCAATTGTAATATTACGCCTCCTTACCCCTGAACTTTGAAGGCCATTAAAAATACAACCACATTGGCAGGTCTGGAGTCACAGAGAGGAAAATGGAGAAGAATGGCATTCCCGAGTGACATTGTAAACCGCTTTCCAGAACACTTCCATTCAGACTACAAAGGTGAACCTGAGCTTCCACTTGCATGTCACTTGAGTTCTCCAATCCACTCCCACTTTTACCATTTATTCCATACCAACAAGTCCAAAGCTCAGCATCTCATCTTATGACAACAAGTATTACAGTTCTCAGGACTCAACACTGAAATCAACATTTTCAGATAATCAGTCTTGTAAGATTGAATCAGGCATGGCTAGCAGTTTCGATGAAAAGTTCTCAACGTTACTCTCTCTTCTGATGCAGTCTGACCTTCTGAGCTTTCGCAGAATTTTCCTATTTCAATTTTCAGCAAACCAATTGTTTTGTATCTCACAGTACCATAATCATTACCAATCTCTCTCTCCTCTTTGCATTCTTCCTTTTAAATGTACAATACTGTGTAAAAACCTTGGGCACCCCTGCTATATATATGTGCATAAGACTTTTGGACGGTACTGCATTTGTCAACGTGGAGCAGAGATGTACACCTTGGCATGTATATATAACTTGTGTAGGTTTAATTATATTATTGGCTTTGAAGAAACTTGAGAAAATATAATTTATTAAAAGGTACCACAATAAAGCAAAAACAAATTCTTCAAATATGACAAACATCTGAAATGTTCTGATGTAGATTCATTGACCTGAGACATTAACAGTGTTTTCCACACCACACTTGTTGTCTGACTTGCTGATCATTTTCAGTCTGTTCCCTCTATGCTTTTGTTTTCTTTTTAGTGTTGTGTTATTCCAAAGACCAAATACTTCATTTTATTTATTTATTCAACTATTTTTGAAATCTGAGACATCACCAATAAGGCCAAAATTTATTACCTCTTTCTAGTTGTGGTAGAGGTAAGCAATTTTCTTAATGTCTTGCTAATCCTTGCAAGTTGCTTGCAATGCTATTAGATAGATAGTTCCAGAATCGAGACTCATAAACAATAAAGGACCAATTAGATATTCCAAGTCAAGTTAGTGCATCTTGGAAGGATAACTGCAAGTGGTGGCATTCCCATGCACAGCCACCTTTGTTCTTCATGGTCATAAAGAATGTAGATTTAGCATGTTCTGACAGGGTATCCTGAATGAGTGAGTGCACTTTGTAGATGGCACACACTGTAGGCACTGTGAAAGTGAATGTAAAAGGTAGCTGATGAGTACAAATCAAGTGTCTTCCTTGGTCCTCAAACTTCTTGAGAGATATTTTTGCAGCACCAGCACCAGCACCGTTTCTCCTCATGCTCTCGACTTGCCTTATGGTAGAAAGATTTTGTTGCATCAGAAGGCATGTTACTCACCACAAGAACATCTATCTTCTAACCTACTTTTCCGGTCGCCATATTCTTGTAGTTGATCCAATTATGTTTCTTATCAATGGTAACCCCAGGATATATTTATTAGCAACTCATAAAACAATGTTGCAACTGAATATTAAAGTAGATGATTAGACTCACTTTTGTTAGAGATTGTCAGAGATTTCAAAGGATTCAAAGTACATTTATTATCAAAGTATGCATACAGAATACAGTTCTGTGATTCTTCCTCCTACAAATAGCCATGAAACAAAGGTACACCATGGAACCCCTTCAAGAAAATATCAAACACCCAATGCGCAAAAAAAGAACAAATTGTGCAAACAGCAAAAAGCAAGCAAATAACATAGAAACATAGAAAACCTACAGCACAAAACAGGCCCTTTGGCCCATAATGCTATGCTGAACATGTACTTACTTTAGAAATCACCTAGGATTACCCATAGCTCTCTCTTTTTCTAAGCTCTACATACTTATCCAAGAGCCCCTTAAAAGACCTCGTTGTATCCACCTCCACCACCATCGCCGGCAGCCCATTCCACGCACTCACGACTCACTGCATTAAAAAAAACTTACCCCTGACATCTCCTCTGTATCTACTTCCAAGCACCTTAAAACTGTGCCCTCTCGTGTTAGCCATTTCAGCCCTCAATATATAGAATATCAAACTTCAAAGCAGAAGTCCAGGAGTATTCAGTTTTATCCAGTTCTGATTTGTGGCATGGATGTCATCTGCCACTAATTATGTAATACTTAAATGAATAATTCAAAGTAATATTCTTGAATTTTGAACTAGGATCATGATAAAGCTAACCAAATATGAATTGAATGTGGTATTTCACCAGCTGTTGGCAGTGCTAGGGATGAACATAAGTTGAGAATGTCACCATTATTTTCTATTTTCCATGTCCTTTATTCTTCATTCAGTGGTGGAATTATATTGAATCTGTCCAATAGGATGTTATCCCACTTTTCAGCAAATATCTCCTGTTCTGCTTAAATAGCAGGAGTTCATGACGTAATCATTGCCTTCGTTAACTAATAATTAACATTCAGTTAGACAAAAGTCTGCAAATTTCTATTTTTCTCTTTGCCATATTTACAAGTGTAAGAACTGTACTTAATGAGAGGTGTCATAAACTAATTTAATATGTTTTGTCTGCTTTTGTAAGACAAGCAATTAAGACAATTTCAGTGTCATTGGATGACATCACTTAGTTGGTGCAACATTACGTTTGTAGACAAATTCAAGACATATCTATCTGCTTACTGTTCCTCAAAGCGATCATGGTGCATACACCGTATACATATTTGAACACATTTATATTTCCTACATAGTAGTATATTGGTTAAAAAAAAGTGACAGTGAAGCTACTCATGGAAAGGAAATCTAAAGATGATTGTAGGTTAGTTCATATTTGAAATAAAGATTTATGTATCAAGCACAGTCTTTCAATAGAACACCTGAAATATACAACAATTTTATATTATTAGCTAAAAATCTGTAAAGACAGAATAAGTCCAATTTTTAGTAAGTCCAATAAGTCTATGTCTAATCATTTTTTATATTTTGACCTCTAGATAATTAGACATTATTTATTTTATGTGTACTGTAAATTAAATAGCTCTTTAACTATTTTATATATATATATATATATATATATATATATATATATATATATATATATATATATATATATACATACACACACATATATACAGTTAATGTATATATATTCAGTTTTTTCTATTATTTCATATCTGCATTGTACTGCTGTCGCAAAGTTAACAGATTTCACAACATATGTTGGTGTTATTAAACTTGATCCTGATTCTTAAGCTGTTTCATTTCAGAAATGATACAAAAAAAAAGCCTTACAATGAGTGGGCCATTCTAATCCCTCTGTTTTAAAAAAGATCTTCTTTAAAAAGTCCAGAATGACCATTTAATTTGAATAAAGATAAATGTGGAGAATAATTTGAAATATAAAAGCATCACCAATCTCAGGTATATCTGTGCATGCAGATTTTACACTTCTGTTAGTTTGCTTTGGAATGCCAAGTGGGTGTTGTCATAATAGGTTTCACTGATGGTTTTTGGTTACATTAAATCAAAAATACTCAGCAGTTGTTGACTTTACAAAATAAACTGTTCAAATAAAGTGTACACAAGTTTATTTACATAGATGTTTCCAGTCATTAATACAAGAAACTCTCTTATGTTTGCAGAACATCATTACCTCAAGCCAAGAAACATTCATCCTATCCCTCCATTTTTCAAATTTATTAAACAATATTTCACATGTGTTTGAAATAATGTCAAGTCCAGGACTCCTGTGGAATTGCCTTAGCTCTGGAACTGTTATGCTTCTTCAGTGTTAATCATTTTTGGCAAAGGTCCACTTCCTGTAAGAAACTGAAACAGCTTTGGAATGTCATCTCCTCGAAAGAAAACAGTGAGCATCCAAGAGGAAGCTCTCCTCCGCTCCAGAATCCCAGATACTAAAACATATGGATAACTGGAATTTGTCAAACATGAGTGAAAAGAAAGGACACACTTTTCCCACATACAAATAAACACGACATTCTGGCTTTTTAAAATGGATTCCATGAACTTTAACACTTAATTTGCTTTTTATTTTTACTGTGTGTTAAAGGCATGATGCAGCATCCAAAGAATGCAACAAATATATCGTATGGTAACAAAGCTGCGAAAAGCAAGCTGGAGCCTTGAATCCATGGAATGTACCAAACTCAGTACTACATGGACAATTCGTCCTTGATACACCAAGGGTGTGTGTATTGTTGGTGCTTCACATTGCATAGCATTTAGCAGTTTTCAAGCCTAACTTGTCAGCTTATTTTTCAATGAACCAGAATACCTCATTGCTCCTGCAGGACCTTCTGTTGGAGTATCTCACTATGTTTTGTTAAGAATTCTGTTTTCCATTAATTCTTTATGCCTCTTTAAAGCAGTTCAGATTTCTCTAGGTATATTATAATATTCACGTGTCTCTGTGTTACTCAGTTGCCAATGCAGAATGTGCACAACTGTCTTTTTTAACACTCCCGGTGCCTAATAACAATGAAAATATGATCGCATAAGATGTTCATTCATTAGAAATGAAAAAGTTCTGTAGATCTTTAGGAGAGCTGTCACTGTATTAACCAATTAGTTTGATTTATTTGATTGTTCTTGAATAGACACGAAAGTATGTGATTGATACTGGTATTGCTGTGTATACCAAGATACAGTGTTTACGTGCCATTCAGATAGATCAAGCCATACATAAGTACACTGAGGTAGTAAGAAGGAAAAGTGAACCAATTGTTCAACCCCACCTCCTCTTTTGTTTACCCTTACCCCTCTGGCTGCATTACTCTTTCTCTTTCCCATCTTCCACCCTCATAACCTGTCCATCACCCAGAACTTCCTTCCTCTGGTTCCTCATCTCCTTCCTTTTATTCTGTTGCAGGGTTCTCAGATTATTAACTGTAATGTTAACTGTTAACTGTATATAAAATGGCTTCTCTGTAGCGTTATAATGAAATGGCTTCTTTGTAGGTAACTGATGAGGTAATGCTCTGTTTAGTTGAAATGTCTGGGTTATAATCATTGATAACGGAGGAACTAACCAATGGAAGCAATGTTGTTCTATCTGTATGTGTGGGAACCCGGAGGGAGTGCGCGGGATTTTCAGGAGGAGAACCGAAGTGGAAGGACGTGCTGGACGTACTCTGGCCGACCACCGAGGTTGGTCCCAGGCGGCAGGTCGAGGAGGTTGGAGAAGATCCAATGGTGGATAGAAGGCTTCGATAACTGAGCTCCAACAGTTGTGTGCGAACTGATTGAACTCTGATAAGTTTCAGCACCCTTTTCTTTCTTTTTATATTGTATCACTATTAATTACCTAGTTCCAGTAAGATTTATAAAGTGTACTCTGTAAAACATACATTGTGCGCTGTCTGATATTGTATGAGCGAGTTTGTATCAGTGTGCATTACACAGCATCTACACAAACAGGAGACACGGCTTGGCGGGTGGACAGATTTTCCCCTAGACAAACACAAGCCGATAGCCCTGGGTGTTACACTATGGTCCACTGTCCTCTCCCATCAAGCTTCTTCTTCTTCAGCTCCTCCCAGCTTTCACATCAGTCCCTCTTTTCCCCTCCCCCACTGACCTTCTTCTCCCTCTCATCTGTATACACCTGTCATTCACCAGCTTTCCTGCTTCGTACCCCCCCTCCCCCCACCGCTACCTTCTTCCACCACTTTATTCTGGCTTCTCCCTCTAACTTCCCAGTCCTGCTGAAAGGTCTTATCCTGAACTGTCGACTGTTCAGTTCCTTCCATAGGTGATGTTTAACCTGCTGAGGTCCTCTAGCATTTTGTTTGCTGCTGCAAAGTTCCAGCATCTGCTGTCCTTCTTAGGTCTGCAGAAGAAAGTGTTACTGTCAAAGTGAAAGTGCAGTGCAGGTAAACAAAGAAAGTGAAATGGCTATAAAGTTGATTAGATCAAAAGTTCATCTTTCAGTATTTTAGCAGTGATATATTTCTTCTAATTCCTCCTTGCTTCCTCTACCTAGCACCAACTCAGTACCTCCACAGTTCACTTTCTTAGGTCCAAGTCCCATTAAGTCCAGATCACCAGGCGCCCATTCTGAGGGGGGCCATATGCAAACTCCACAATTCAACTGTGCTCTGAATCCTTCCCAATTGCCATCTGTCCAACTCTTGGCACATTGAGAAATTCTGCAAGAAAGTGGTCCATGCCACCATAGGTTGAGGGAAACAGTGGAACTTGGAGTACCATATATAGATAATAAGACCTAATTTCTCCTCAGAGTGAAAATGAGATCTTATGTTCTGTATGGGCAGCCAGTAGAGGTGCCTGTACCATCTACATGGAGGTTGTACAGCCTCCCCAGGGCTGTGCGGGCTTCTCCTACATAGTCCCATTTCCTTCTGCACTCAATAGCCTTCTATCCCGGCAGTTTTAAATTGCCACTTATGGAGGCAGATGAATGGTAGGTGAATTAAAATGGAGAGAGTTGGAGTGTTAAAGAGTCGATAATAAGTATTGAGAGCTGACATTGATGGGACTATTGGCCTTTTTTATGATAAGAGAAATATGAGAAGAGCAGTTGAAAACTTTTCCTAAAGTATCCACTAGAATCTATAGTCTGAACTATGACTTCTTTTATGCTGATGTCAAGAAATTTGTAGTGAGAAAGTGGAGTGGAGTGGCACTTGAACTCTCAATCTCCTGACCAGAGATGAAAGTGTTGTACAATGATCTCAGCAGGAATGAGAGTGGGTATTGATACCTGCAGTGATATTGGCTTACCATTGTCACATGTACTGAGATACAGTGAAAAACTTAGTTTTGCAAGCCATTCCAGCAGAAGTACTTTGAGGTAGTACAAGGGAATTGCAATACCAAAATGCAGGATAATGTGTTACAGTTACATTTTCAGAGAAAGTGCAGTGCACGGAGAGTAAAATGCAATGGCCTTGATTAGATTGGTTTGAGAGGTCAAGAATTCATCTTCAATGTACAAGAGGTCTGTTCAAGTCCAACAACAACTGAATAGAAGTTGTCCTTGATGACATGTGTTTACAAGCTTGAGAGCTTGGGTTGACCTGCTAAAGGAGAATTTTTCTTATTTTCTTTATTATTGTACACCGTCTACTTAATTTAAAAAACTTGAAGCCATGTGGCCAATGGTTAAGTGTTCCCTTTAATGTTTTGCATTTATTTATGTTCATACAGCATAGAACCAGCTGAAGAAAGGAATTTATTTTAAGAAATATAACATTTTCTAGACATTTCCAGCTGCCACATTGAACAAAATTGAATTTTCTTTGTGTTATCTTGTCCAACATTATTCAGAGTATAATTCTCCTACTCAGATCTTGCTTCATCTTCCTATAATATGCTAGAAAGGACATTTCAAAATTAACACATTGCCTGCAAAGTGCTTTGGAAAGTTTTGAGTCATGGAAGATGCAAAATTAATCCAAACCTTTGCTACAATTTACTTCTGGGAGAACTATTTGAAATTAGGAAAATTGACTCA
The DNA here is from genome assembly GCF_030144855.1 of Hypanus sabinus. NCBI lineage: Eukaryota > Metazoa > Chordata > Chondrichthyes > Myliobatiformes > Dasyatidae > Hypanus > Hypanus sabinus. Next base: position 100,355,956 of record NC_082710.1, on the reverse strand, counting down.
CATCTTCATTTCTGTTCTGCCCAGCTTTTTTTCCAGTTAACAATATAAATCTTATCTGAATGTATCGATTACTCCAGATGCAGATAGTCTGTTTAATAAAACAATTTATGCAAGACTTTGGCAGTATGGAGAGAGGGAATGGGAATGGAGGGTGTGGGAAACATCCAGACCAAGATGAAAAGGCTAAGATTTGGTCTTTAATAATAAAATAAATGTTACTTCGAAAAGAATACCTGATCATATTATTTCAGAATATAGGTCAGTCAGCAGAGAGATACTGAAGTTGGTGATATTTATCACAAGTAGGCATAATTCTGGAGACACACTTGGTAGAGGCTCACAAGCCCAAAAATCAAAGGTAACAGTAGATGATTCAATATGATTTTAATAGTTGCAATGACATTACTTATTTCAATATTTTAGGTTGACAAATGGTTCCTTTGAGTGCAATGGATGCACATTGTGATTTGTAAGACGTCTTTGAAGGTCCAAATGCCTTTGGGAGAAATATGTAACGTGAATATTCTAAAAAAGTTTTGACAACAAAGAGTGTGACACCCAAAATTAATGTTGTCAGAACCATCTTTGAGTACACAAATATGGTAAGTGGACAAAAACTATTGACTGCCTATATATGTGACCATGTTTGATATTCAAATTGACATCAGTTTGGTCTGTCAGCTTGAACTCAAGTCACAATGGTGCAAATAACACAGCCATGTTGCCTGGTTTGATACAAGTCAAATAACACGACCCCATTATCTTAGCACTTAGCTCTTGCATATGCAATCTCTTAGTCAGTGGGCCAGTTTAACTTTAATGTACTGCTTGCAATTTACAATAAAACTGAAGGATAATTGCAAGTGTCCTGAATTTACATACATTTGCAATAAGTACTGAAGACTGGTTCTTGTTTGAATTAATATCTTCAGTATTCCCATAACTCCAGAATACTCCCTAACAACAAGAAAAGTGCAAAATAACTAGTTTTACTAAGTACCCTGGTTTCCTGGTTCATATTCAAACCCAGCAGGACACTGGACGTATCAGGTGGAGCATTGGGATTCGCACACAACTCTACTGTTTAGTTAACTGATTCTGGTGACTCAGCAAATTGAAAGCATTTTCCAGACTGTGGGGGTGTTATCAAGCCACTATTAGGAGTTTAGTCATTGTGATTATCAAGCATCAATTAGGAAAAGAAAACTATATTTCATTTTATCATTTGTATTATTTACTTATTTCTGCCAAAAACTTATTTTTCAGAGGGATTATGTACCAGAGCTTCATGGCAATTAATTTCTAAATGTCCAAATTAATTTGAGTTAAAATGCTTAAAACTCAACAAACAAAACTTCCATCCAAACATTAGAGCTGAAATTCAAGCCTTGCTTCCTGAATTACAAACCACAATTCCCATGAATTAATATATAGCTCATTTCCCTGCAGCTTCTTAACTAGAGTGAAAAGCAAACTGATTGAGGAACTCAACAATTTGAGAGAATCAGTGATAGTGTTGGTGGTGGCCGTGTGGTTGGAATGTATTGGATCATTGCGTATCATTAGGTCCCAACCAGATTTGTCGGCAATTTCTTTCCCTCCACTGAATTAACCCAATTAGTTCCTTCAGGTGTTTGATTTTGCCTTGTGACTCAATTTCTTAAGTAGTTTGCTTTCCGAAATTTAAAAAAATTTGGCATGCCACCACTGCCCCTGGCTAGCAAGAACTAGCCTGACAACATATTCAATGTTACCACCAATTTCTGTAAACTTGCAAAAGTATTTTGTGATGTTTCTCATTCTTCACTGTAAGGAAGCACTTAACCAGCACTCTGCATCATTTTTAGAAAGCTCATGTGAGGTCATTCATTATGCCAGTATATTGAAATTTTCTGTCACACCATTACCCGTTTTTTTGCAAAGATATTTGTTTTTCTCTTTAATTTGGAGGCTGATTATAAACTCAGTGACCACTTTATTATGTATACCTGTACACCTGCTCTTCAATGCAAATGTCCAATCAGCCAGTCATGTGGCAGCAACTCAAAGCATAAAAGCTTTCAGACACAGTGAAGAGATGTAGTTGTTTTTCAGACTGAACATCAGAATGGGGAAGAAATGTGATCTAAGTGACTTTGAACATGGAATGATTGTTGGTGCCAGATGGGCACCGAGTTGAGTAACTCAGAAACTGCTGATCCCCTGGGATTTTCATGCACTGCAGTCCATAGAATCTACAGAAAATGGTGCAAAAAAACACAAAAATCTAGTGAGCTGAAGTTCTGTGGGCAAAAAATACCTTGTTAATGAGAAAGGTTAAGGGAGAATAGCCAGAATGGTTCAAGCTGCCAGAAAGGAGAGAGGAACTAAAATAACCACATGTTACAATAGTGGTGTGTAGAAGAGCATCTCTGAATACATAGCACATCGGACCTTGAAGTGGATGGGCTACAGCAGCAGATGCCCATTAACATACACTCAATGGCAACTTTAATAGGTACAGAAAGTCATTCAAAAATTGGCCACTGAGTGCATATACTTATTTGCAAAACTCTTCCTTGCAGAAAATATAGAATGGAATGTGGATCTTGCTGATAAGGCTGGCATTTTATTATCCATCCCAGATTTTCACTGGATTGAATACTGTGGCATTTCTGATTAAAGTTAAAAGTTAACTAATTTGATGATAATATTTAATGTTATTACATTCGTATAATTCAGGGTTACCACTTTTATTCCTTATGAAGTTAATTATTTGAATTTAAAATCCTCATTACTCAAATCATTTTCTGGGTCAGTAGTACTGAATATTAGCCCAATAACTTAACCATTGTGCTATTGCGAGCATGACGAGCCCTGCAGGGAATGACAAGTTATATTACTAATCAATTCACATTGAAGTCCACCTCTGGTATCATACAGCACAATAAAGTGATCAACATCCATAAGAAAATAGCTTTAATTTCAATAGCTAAGAATGATATTTTTCACCACCTGTTCAGTGGTTGCAACATCAACCATTATTAACATCTATCATGCCCTCAACTGCAAAAATTATTTAGTAAACTTAATATAAGATTTTTTTTATTGAATGGAATGATGAATTTCTTTTTCACTGTCAATGATTCATACTCTCCACTTATTCATTTCAGTTTTCCACATTCTTTCTCAGTTCGCGAATTAGTGTCACCAGTCTATTCTCAGATGCTTGCTTACTCTCCAGATGAAAGCAAGTGGCATGCAGAAGAGCATCTCTGAAAGAGTAACACATCAAACCTTGAGGAGGATAGGCTACAACAGCAGATGACCATGAATGCACACTCAGTGGTGACTTTATTTGGTACAGGAGGTACCTCATTAGGTGGCCACTGAATGTATGTAGTACTTTGCAAAACACTTTCATGCAGAAAATATAGACTGGGATGTGGACATTGCAGACAAGGCTTTCATTTAATTATTCATCCCAAAATTTGCCTCACATATCTCCCTTTATTTTCCTGAAGCTGTATCTTGTTTTGCCATAGGAAGTATGGATGAAATAAGCTAATTGTAAAGCTAGAAACATTATGGAATTCAATGCAGACAAGTGTGGGGTGTTGCACTATGGAAAGAGAAACCAGGATGGGACATATGCTGTGAATAGTAGAGCACTGAGGAGTGCAGTAGAACAGAGGGATCTGGGAATACAGATCCATAATTCCTTGAAAGGAGCATCACAAGGTCATAAAGAAAGCTTTTGGCACATTGGCATTCATAAATCAAAGTATCGAGTACAGCGGATGGGATGTTATGTTGAAGTTGTTTAAGATGTTGGTGAGGCCTAATTTGGAGAACTGTATGTAGTTCTGGTCACCTACCTGCAAAAAAGATATCAATAACATTGAACGAGTGCAGAGAACATTTACAAGAATATTGGCAAGTCTTAAGGAGCTGAGGAAAGGTTGTGAAGGTTAAGACTTCATTCCCTAAAATGTAGGGCAGTGAGGAGAGATTCAAAAGAGGTATGCAAGGTTATGAAGGGTCTAGAAATGGTAAAGGCCAGCAGGCTTCTTCCACTGAGTTTGGGTGAGGTCATAGCAGAACAGTGAAAGCTAAAATGTTTAAGGGGAAAGTGAGGGGGAACTTCTTCACTCAGAGTGGTGAGAATGTGGAACGAGCTGCCAGCTGAAGTGGTGGATGTGAGTTCAATTTCAACCTTTGGTTAGATACATGGATGGGAGGGGTATTGAGAACTTGTGGTTCAGGTACAAGTCATTGGGAGTAGGCAGTTAAATAGCTCAGCATAGACTAAATGGACCAAAAGGCCCTGTTTCGGTGCTGTAGTGTTCTATGACTCAATTATGCCAGTAATGCTGCCAGCACGTGTCTTAATTCAGATGAGCGGCATTGTGTATCATGTGATTGCATGCAGTATGCACTTGAATTCTTAAAGATTTTTGCTGAAAACTGTTAATGCCTTGTTATGTTACCTCAGTTAAACACACTGTTCCTTACATTGCAGCTAAGAACTTGCATTGTCACAGATGGAGGCGGAGCCCAAGCTGTTGGATATATTTAAAGCAGAGGTTGACATGTTCTTAACTAGTAAGAGAATTAAGGGTTCTGGGGAGAAGCAGGAGAATGGGGTTGAGTGGGATAATAAATCAGGCGTGATGTAATGGTGGAGCAAACACATTGGGCCAAATGGCATAATACTGGTCTATAAGACCATAAGACATTGGAGCAGAATTAGGCCATGCAGCCCATCAAGTCTGCTCCACTATTCCATCATGGCTGATCCTGGATCCCACTCAACCCCATACACCAGCCTCCTTGCTATATCCTTTGATGTCCTGGCTGATCAGTAAATGATCACATGCGAACTTGACCTTCACTGCAGTGTGTCGCAGAGCATTCCACAGATTTACTACTCTCTGCCTTCAAAAAATTCCTCCTTACCTCTGTTCTAAATGGTCGCCCTCAATTCTGAGGCTGTGCCCACTGGTTCTGGATACCTCCACAATAAGAAACATCCTCTCCACATCCACCCTACTTAGTCCTTTCAAAGTTCGGTACATTTCAATGAGATCACCCCTACATTCTTCTGAATTCCAATGAGTACAGGCCCAAAGCAGCAAAATGCTCCTCTTGTGTTAACCCCTTCATTCCCATAATCATCCTTGTGAATCTCCTCTGGACTCTCATCCTTTCTGGGACATGGGCTCAAAAATGGGCTCAATACTCTAAATGTGGCCTGACTAGTGTCTGATAAAGGCTCAGCATTATCTCCTTGTTTTAATATCCTATTTCCTTTGAAATAAATGCCAACACTGCATTTGCCTTCATTACCACAGACTCAACCTGTAAATTAATCTTCTGTGAGTCTTGTAAGAGGACTCCTAAGTCCTTTTGTACCTCTGATGTTTGAACATTTTCCCCATTTAGATAATAGTCATCCTTGCCAGTATCTTCCTCCAATCCACATGGGCAAGCTCCACTCTCATGCCTCTGTAATTCCCTTTATTCCATTCTAAAACTGATACATCTGGCTTGTGCTTCTCCCTCTCAAATTTCAATATGAATTTCTCCTCTCTCCTGTAGCCACGGGGCAACTACCTCCCCGTAGCTCCTGTCTATATCTGCCTATCAAGCCGAAGGTCATCAAGTTGCAGCTCCAGTTCCCTAACTCGGTCTCTAAGGAGCTGCATCCCAATGCACTGGACGCAAAAGTGGCCATCAGAAAGGCTGGTAGTCTCCTGGAAATCCCATATCTGACTCCCAGAACAGAACACTGGCTCTGTAGGCATACTTGCTTTTCACCCTAGAGTTGAATAAGAAATAAGGAGAGAATTTATCTAGACCGACCTCTTCTTGCTGAAGCTTTGTTTCAATCAAAGTCTTCCTACTCTGCCTCATACAACTCCAATGATGACCGTTTCCACAATGACTATTATTCTAGATGGTAAGAGACCTGGTGTTCCGTTGAAAATCTTTGTTGGACCTGCACGAGAACGTTTCCATGGCGCGGTACTCCAATCAATGACTCCTGCCAAAAAATTTGCTGCTTTTCAAGCTTTTTGTCAGACCTGCATGGGAACCCTCCTGCTAACATAAGGACACAAGAAATGGGAGCAGGAGTACATCTGGCCCATCGAGCCCGCATCAGCTTAAATAAAATCTTGGCTGAACTGGCCATGGACTTGTTTCCACCTACTTTCCTTTTCCCCATAACCCTTAATTCTCCTACTATGCAAAAATATATATCCAACCTTGTCTTAAGTTACTTACTGAAGCAGCCTCCACTGCTTCATTGGAAAGAAAATTACTGATTCACCAATCTCTGGGAAAAGCAGTTCCTCGTCATCTTCATCCTAAATCTACTCCCCCGAATCTTGAGGCTAGTGAAACAACTTTCCTGTCTCTATCTTATCTAACCTTTCTATAAATTTATATGTTTCTATAAGATCTCCTCTGATTCCTCTGAATTCCAGCAAGTACAGTCCCAGACGACTCAGTCTCTCCTCATCTCTGGAATCAACCTGGTGAACAACCTCTGCACCACCTCCAAAGCCAGTAAATTGTTTCTCAAGTAAGGAAACCAGAACTGCACACAGTACTCCAGGTGCAGCCCCACCAGTACCCTGTACAGTTGCAGCATAATCTCCCTGCTCTTGAATTCAATCCCACTGGCAATGAAGCCCATCATTTCTTTTGCCTTCTTGTTAGCTGCTGCACCTGCAAGCCACCCGCTCCTGATTCATGAACAAGCACACCCATGTCCCTCTGCACAGCAGCATGCTGCAGTTTTTTACCATTTAAATAATAATCTGCTCTTTCATTTTGCCTTCCTGTTGCATCTGCACAGTACTCCACTCAATAATCCTATATCTTAGGTTCTCATGGTCTTAAGGACTGAGTCATCATTTGTTAAACTTTATCTCAACATCAAATGAATACATTTGGATTTTTAATGCCTGGAGATCTAAAGCCTACTTGTGACGAAGAAACATCTATCACATCACTCTCACAAACAAGAAAAAAATCTGCAAATGCTGGAAATCGGAACAACACACACAAAATACCGGAGGAACTCAGATGGCCAGGCAGCATCTATGGAAAAAAAAAGTACAGTCAGTGTTCCAGGCTGAAACCCAGGGTCTCAGCCCGAAATGTTGACAGCACTTTGTTCCATAGATGCTTTGCATTGGTTTAAAAGACAGTAGCCTCAAGTTTCTAGGCATCAACATCTCAAAGGATCTATCCTGGACCCAACACATTGATCCAGTCATGAAGAAGGTATTTCAATTTCAATGCATCTATTTCAATAAGAGCTTGAGGATATTTGATGTGTCATCAAAAATTCTTGCATATTTCTATAGATACACTGTGGAGAGCACTCTCGCTTGTTGCATTACTGATTGGTACGGAGGCTCCAATGCACAAGAATGCAAGAGACTAGAGAGGGTTTTCAACTCAGCAACTTTATAATGGGCACAATCCTCCCTACCACTGAGGACATCTTCAAGAGCTGGTGCTTCGGGAAGGCAGCATCCACCACTAACAATCCACTAACAAACAAGACAGCATGTTCAAGGTGGACACATCCAACAATCCGAGACGTGCCCTTTCCTCAATACCACCATCAGGGAGGAATCCTGAAGAAGAACAATCAACAGTTCAGAAACAGCTTTTACCTCCCTGCCATCAGATTTTTGAACAGCCCATGAACACAATATTGAATGTGAACAACTTATGAACAGTATGTTCAATGTAACATTGAAATTGTATAAGACACTGGTGAGGCCTAATTTGGAGTATTTCATGCAGTTTTGGTCATCTGCCTACAGGAAAGATGTAACCAAGGTGAAAGAGTACAGAGAAAATTTACAAGGATGTTGCCAAATCTGGAGGACCTGAGTTATAAGCAAAGATTGATAGGTTAGGACGTTATTCCTTAGGATGTAGAAGATGGAGAGGAGATTTGTTAGATGTATAAAAAGTTATGAGGGGTATAGATAGGGTCAATGCAAGCAGGTGTTTTCCACTGAGGTTGGGTGGGAGGACAACTCAAGGTCATGGGTTAAGGGTAAAAGGTGAAATGTTTAAGGGGAACATGAGGGGAAACTTCTTCACTCAGAGGGTCGTAAGAGTGTGGAACAAGATGCCAGTGTAAATGGTGCAGGCCAATTTGATTTCAACATTTAAGAGAAGTTCAGATAGGAAGATGGATGGAGGGTATGGAGGGTATGATCACGGTGTAGGTTGATGAGAGTAGGCAGCTGAAACGGTTAGGCATGGACTAGATGGGCTGTAATTTTCTATGACCCTATGACTACATCAATATTTTCAAGGTAGTTATTTATTTTGTAATTTATAGTAATTTATAGTAATATTATGATTTTGATATGAAAAACAACATTTATTTATTTGTTTGTTTGTTTGTTTATTTGTTTGGCAGGTTGATTCCAGAGATGAGGAGAGACTGAATCTCCTGGGACTCAGACTGAATTCCAGCAAGTACAGTCCCAGGAGACTCAGTCCCTGAACAATGCCCTGATTTAACCCGAGCCTAATCACAGAACAATTTACAATCACCAATTAACCTAGCAACCGCTATGTCCTTGGACTGTGGGAGGAAACCGGAGCTCCTGGAAGAAACCTTCAGAGTCACCGGGGGGAACATACAAACGCCTTACAGGCAGCAGTGGGAACTGAATCCATGTCACCAATACTGTAAAGCATTGTGCTAACCACTACATTACTGTGCTGCCCAAATAATAAACCTGATTCCAATTCTAGTTCTAGACAAAGTCTCAAAAATATACCTTAAAAAGCATTTCTTATATTTGCAACACAAAATGCTCTGCATTATCCCTTGAATCCCTTTGCATTATATCTGCAGCTGAAGACCCTCACTAAGGCAACAGACAGCTTATTGAGTAATATCACAAGCTTTTGGCCAGTTTAAGATGTTGGAAACAAAATATTGCAGACACGAACATTCATCTTCTACGAATGGCATAACTCAGCAGAACTATGTGTTTCATTAGTGATAAGATGTGACAGAAGCAGGAAATAAATTGCATTAGGTGTGGTATGTAAAACTCTATCAGTAATTTAATGAACAAGACTGGACTGCAGTTGTATTTTAATATGCATGGCTGTATGAAAGACAACAAGGATCCTGTAAAGAAGCAAAAATGTTTCATCTATTTTATTGCAGTCACATTAAATATTAACACTTAAGTTTTCACATTCTGTAGTCTTTTCACTGCTCATTCATTAAAGGGAATATTTTATGGCCTCTCATTGAGATGACAGCCTAACCAAATGTAGAGCTAGGATTGCCAGGCCATTTTGGATGAAACATTAAAATAATGCTGTTCCAGGATAAGTCAGGAAGATCCAAAGAGAGGAATAAAGGTGGAAATCAAATATTGTGACAAAATTAATAGTAATGAGCCATTAATAGTAATGGGCAGGAATGTTCTGTCTGTAATGCCGACAGCACATGATTTGCTCTGGGTGAATGGCATTCTGTATTGAGTGACAATGTACTCTATTCCCTTTAATGTTTAATGATGTTTGCAGAAGAGTCTTAATGCCTCATTGTGTAACCTCAGAAGAATTTGCATTACAGCCAAGGATGGGGTCCTTTCTCTTCATTTTCTAACATTCTTTCTCCAGCATAAACTTCCTCGAGGATCTATCCTGGACCTAACATATTTGCTCAGCTACAAAAAGGAATGACAGTGGCTATAATTCATTAGGAGTTTGATAGCATTTGGTATCTCACCAGAAACACTTGAAAATTTTTACAGATGTACTGTGAAAAACATTCTAACTGACTATTTCACTGACTGGTGTTGGGCGGGGGGGTGGGGGAAGAACTACTGTACAGGATGAAAGAAGCTACAGGAAATTGTATATTTAATCTATTCTTCTTGGATCGCCTCCATAGTATCCAGGACACCTTCAAGGAGCAATGCTTCAAAAAGTATCCATCAATAAGGACCCCCATCACTCAGGTCATGCCTTGTTCTCATTGCTACCTTCAAGAAGGAGGTACAGAAACCTGAAGGCACATGCTCAATGATTCAAGAACAGTGCCTTTGCCCTCCGCCAACCAATTTCTCAATGGACATAGAACCCATGTACAATATCTCACAACCTTTTTCATTTCTATTTTGCACAGTTTTTTTCTATTATTATGTATCTTGCTACTGCTGTCACAAAGATAACAAATTTCATGACATATGCTGGTGATATTAAAATTGATTCTGTACTTTAGGATGAAGATAAAGTCCTTTGGCTGTTGAGCTCATTGGTGCCATTTCCTTCTGGAATAATTTTGTAGGATTTCAGGAGATAAATGGACATTAAACAGTGTCCAAATGGAATTTTTAGAAGACTCACAAATAATTATCCTTGAATTCGCATGAAAAACTAACTTTGAAAAATGAGGAAATTTTGCTGTTATACCAAGAACTTCTGAGAATTTTAGCCTCTGTAAATAGAGCAGTTTAAAGCAATCCTTTTTTTTCAATAGGGTGTCCTTTGTTCCCCACCCCCTAAAAAAGCAGATCCTCTGGGGTAGTATTAGGAAAAGAACATAAATTAAATTCAATCGCAGTCCATTTTAGTATGAAGTTAAATAACTTAAGTATGCCTTTGATCAAATATCTAAATAGCCTTCTGCTGCTGAGTGTTTGAAAGCTGCAGTTTTCAGGTCATATTAATCATAATTAAATCAGTTACACAAGCTAATTGGTCATCACTGCCTCACCCTCTAGTTCCAGTAAGGGGAAAGCTGTAAGCTGACAAGGAAACTCCCTTGAAAAATATTGTTTCATTAAAAAAAAGTTGCACTCTATCGGAACTGCTGTTGCATTTAGCTACACAGTGAAAAGATTAGATCAATTATCATGAGTATGTTGCCTTTTGCATGAATATTTTTATTTGCCTTTCAATGACATTTGCTCATTAGGGGAGTGCCAACAGATGGCCACAACTGCCAACTGAAGGAATCTAGCATAAAGAGGATGGTGAGATGAGGAGCATAGAATGCTAGAATCCAGTGAGTCATATTACCTTCGACCAAGAGTTCCCAACCTGGGTTCTTTGGATCTCTTCATTAATGGTAGGGGTCCATAGTATAAAAAAAGTTGGGAACCCCTGCCTTAGACAAAACTTAAATCACTAGTTTTGAAAGATACCATCAATTCACATTGCTGATGGCAAAGGTGAGCTGATTAACATGACCAGATTTAATATAATAGCTCCATTTCTGAATAGCTGAGACTTTACCACTAAAGGCACCACTGCAAAGAGATATCAGATCTTTCTTTTATATGTAAGAAGTGCAAAACACAGAGGTGAGAATGTTTTCCACAGTTGGCTTTATGAATGGAAATATAATTATCGAAATGCTATCGTTATAAAGTTCGCATTCAAACTCAGTTATTGGTCCATTTTCTGCCAGAAAACAGATTGTCTATTAAACAATACAACCTGCACTGCATATGGAATGCATTTACTGATTTAAGTCCCATGGGTCATTTTTGCGCAACACTTATGCAATGTTTGCAAAGTAGGCACAAACTCTGTAAACTACTTGGCTTATATGGACATAGATTAGTTAGCAGAACTTAACAGAAAAGAAGATTGAAATGGAAGGGTTTCTTCTTATTTGCTACAAGAAAGCATAATTTTCTAACATCTGTTCTTCAAATAGATTTGTTTTCATGGTGTTTACTGAGAATTCTCCAAATGAGCCTTCCAACACAGTCCCCTTCAAAAATCCATTTCAAAAAATATTTTATGACCCGAAATGAATTTCCCTACTTATCCTGGGTGCAGTACTTAGTATTCATTACAAACAATTGCATCCAATGGCTTGTTTTTAGACCATCAAATAGTACAAATTATCCTTTGCCCCACAATGTTGTGCTGATCCTTTTCAACCAAATCAGTGTAGCTCCTGCCTCCTACATAGCCCATAACTCAACATTTGTATTTTATCTGTGTGCCTTTCTAAGAGTCAGAGAGCACTACAGCACAGAACGAGTCCCTTTAGCATCTAGTGCAGGGGTGGCCAACCTTTTACATTCCAAGCGTCAATGTGTTCACACACAAGTTCAGGTGTGACTTTTTCACGCACGAGTTCTATATTAACATATTTTTACAAGAATTTATGGGGGTACAAGAGTTGCATGGCGCATCTGAACTCATGCGTGAAAAAATTTACGCATGGAATGTAAAAGGTTGGCCATCCCGGTCTATTCTGCCAGGTCCCATCAGACTACAGCCCTCCATATCCCTCCCAAGCATCTACATCCAAATTTTGCTTAGATGTTGAAATCAAACACACATTTACCATTTCTGCTGATGGTTTGTTCACCACTCTCTGAGTGAAGAAGCTCCCTCCTCAGGTTCCCATTAAATATTTTACCTTTAATCTTTAGCCTAGTCCCACCCAACCTCAGTGGAATAAACCTGTTTGTATTTACCCTGTCTATACCCTTCATAATTTTCTTTACCTAACTTGTCTACATAGAACAGTAGAAGCAGCAAAATGGTTAACTAATGATCAGACCTCTTACTAATATTCACAGCCCTCTTTCAGCAGGTCAGAGCGGTTAATCTATAGAGCAGGAAAAATGCAGTCACTTGGACACCAGCTGATAAGCTGAATAATGCAAAAAACATTTGCTTCAGCAAAAAAAACTATGATCCTGTACAAGCAATTCATGCAATTGCTCAGCATTTGTATGTGATATTTCAATAACATTCCAAATACCTGACAAGAACATTTTGAACAAAATCCACCACTGGGGATAACTTTTTTTTAATTTAAATAATTTGTTGATTTATTCTTTTTCTGCTGGCCCAACTTTTTGGAAAGTTAGATAAACAATGTGGTTTACTTGTAGCTGCCTCCCCAATCCAGGGGCCACGATGATGCCAGTGGTGTTTGCATCCAGTGAATGAATGGCTATGGAAAAAGAAAGCAGTCAGTCACCTTTGTCCCAGTCCTTATCCTATTCTCAGAGATGAAAAGCAGGATGAGAAACAAAAACATTAAATAAAGGCCATTCATCCCACCAAATCTATACGATATTTTCTACGTATCATCTGACTGATAAAATTCTCTCAGATGAAATATTTAATCATCAAACATAAACAGTACAGCACAGTATAAGCCCTTCAGCTCATGATGTAGTTCCAACCCTTTAACCTATTCCAACATCGATCAATCCTTCCCTCCCATAGAGTCCACCAATTTTTTTTATCCATGTACTTACCAAGGAATCCCTTAAATGTCCCTAATGTACCTACATCTATTATCACCCCTGGCAACGTGTTTCATGATCCTACCACTGTCTGTGTAAAAAATCTACTTCTGACGTCCCCTCTACATTTTCCTTCAAACACTTGAAGCTCTCTGGCTGTCCACATGCACTATGCATCTTATTATCTTGTAAACCTCTACCAATCATCATTCTCTGCAAGAGAAAAACCCCAAGCTCAGTCAACCTATCGTCATAATGTAGACTTCTCTTCATTCACTTCTCTTTTTGTTTGGTTCTAGAATGGGTTTGCTAATTGAAATACCATCCTCTGTGCAGACTGGGAATTTAATAATTGACAGGATAGCTGAGTTTTTAAAATTGTGATGATATGCCTCCACCTGAGTCTGAGAATCATAAATTCAACCAAGTAATAGACCCGTTGACACACTCAGTCCACACCCAGCGTCCACAATGGGTAGTGAATCATAGGGATACAACACCAAAGCCACCCATTTGACACACATGCGTCTGCACTGACCATCATCAACCCATTTACACAAACCACACATTAATCTAGTGTTCTTAATCTCCACACATCCTCATTGGCTCAGCAGGTCGTACTCATCACCTGTGCATCACAAGCAAATTACAGTGGCCTACTAGCCAACCTACCCACAATTCTCTGGGATGTTGGAGAAAACTGGAGCACCCAGAGGAAATCCACAGTGACAGGAAGAGCATACAAATACCACACAGACAGCATTGAAGGTCAGGATCAAAGCTGAATCTCTGAAACTGTGAAGAGCTGCTCCTCTAGCTACACCACTGTGCTCATCCTAATTCCAGTGACCTTAACATGACAGCTGATAGCTACCATTCCATGCTGTCTACTGAGGCTTGTGTATTCACAACTGTCATGTTGGATGTTGGGGGATAGTGTCAGTTTGTTGAAGATCCAAAGAAGAACTACTTGTGGTGAATGACAAGGTCACCCTTTCAAGATTATGTCCTCTGGTCTAGCAGTTTACCTGCTTTCAACCAACTAGATTATCCATTGTCCACTCCTATTAGAGTCCTTCTTCTTCAGCGCTTTACATCTCCCACCTTTCACCTCCCAGTTTCTTCGTTCACCACCCACTTTTTCTCTCACATACTCTTGCCTATCATCTACAAGCTTGTACACCTACCCCCTCCCCCATTTCCATTTTCTCATTCTGGCATCTGTCCCCTTCCTTTCTAATCCTGAAGAAGAATATCAGTCCAAAATGGTGCCTGTTTATTCCCCTCCACAGATATGGCTCACCTTGTTGAGTTCTTCCAGCATATTCTATGTTTAGTCAAGATTTCCAATACCCCCAAGATCTCTTGCTTTTATGAACTAAGTCATCCTGCCTGGCTTTAATACTCCTTGAATGATATTTCCCAATTTTAAGATGAAATCCCGCTAAGCCAAGCACTGCTGTTAATTTACCATCCCCATTAACCTAATGCTTAATTTCAGTTTCTCCTCCAGCCAAAGAGCTTTTGTTTCTTCTCTCTTCAAAGTTTCAGTTTCAAAGTGTATTTCAAAGTATGTTTAATATCAGAGAGTATTTATTCAGTACACAACCTGACATTTGTCCTCTTCCCAGGTATCTGCATAAGTTGTTTGATACTATTTTAATAGGTTCCAAAATCATAATTCTGAATTCTATTCCAAGTGATCAAGTACAATTTCAAGTGTTACAGTGGTGTTAAACCCACCTGTGTTGTAATGTTCATATAAAGTAACCACATTGGACACGAAGTGCTATATGTAAACAGACTGGTCCTTTTGTTTGAAGAGTTTTTTATTACTGCATTGCAATTATTATGAAATAGCAAAGAGCCACAAATCATTGGCCTGATGGGTGTTGTACAAAAGAGGACAAAATTAAATTTAGTAAATTCATTTCATTCTCTCCCATTGTTGTTTAAATTCCTTCTTGTCATGTCAGAATGGATTTAGGTCAATTTCTGAATATTGGGCTGCAAGCTGCTTTTGTTATGCAGCCTCCTTTCCCCATTAATGCAAATACAGTTAACCTACAATATTACAATTATTTTCCACATAAATGGTAATTTTGCAAGCAAGACCACTCCTCAAAGGGAAAAAGAAAAATTCCTCTTAGCAGTTCAGATTTAATTCTTGATGGCTAACTATTCAGAATATTTTTGTAGGCCATCTGCCTGTCTAACCAGTCTGGGAAGGAATCACAAAACTCCAGCAGTGGGGAAGGGGGAGTGATGAAGCTAAATGTTAAATATCTTTAATAAAAGATGAAACACTTGAAATTGAACAGGATGATCAAAGTACAGGCTGTTCTTCACAGTTCTGGGAAATAAGCTTGCCCTCAAAGTTCTTAACCACAGCCTCCATTACATACTCTGGCCTTTAGTTAATCTCTGGGATGATTTTCTTGGTGTCTAGAACACACAACAGAATTGTGCTACATCATTGCCAAAATCAAGAAATTAAAACTCAGAACGGAAATGTTTTATACTTTTGCAACAGGGTGTTATACCTTGCTTTAGTTTGTTGGGTTTGATGAAGGCAGGTTAAGAGTTATGGAATAGTCATTGCCCCGAGAGTGAACTCTGATTGCTGTCAGCCCTTGTGACTTTTCCTTTCAATTCTACAGCCTCTGAACAAGCACAGAATCATACAAGCAAGTGTAAGGTGACAATTTCAGAGTTTCATTCTGTGTTACTGCAATTTACCTTGGAGAACTATTCAAAATTAAGTATCTTGTAATGAAGCCAATGTAAACAGCTATGGGTTTTGCACTGAATTTTGTTGCAATTCTTCAGGACTAGGATTGTGTTTTTCATTTAAAAGGAGTTGCAAATAATTATTTCTGCCCAAGGATTATGGGGAAATGCTAAAGTGGTGGATATTACTGGAAAATGTCACCTTCAAATGAGGTGATGGGTGCAAAATATCACAGAATGTGTCACTGAACTAAACAACAAAATAAAGTGATTTACTAAACAGATTATGGACTTTGAATAATATGACAGTCTGTAGGAAGCAATAACGGCAGTGATGACAAGTTTAATACCTTCATGTCTGTATATGTGTGCTGTATGTGCTTGTGTCTATGCAAGTAGCATATGAGTATATAAGCCTGTGTATTTGTTTCAAAATGGGGACAAAAATATCTGTAATCTATTCTGGTGAAATTCAGAGAAAGGTTAAGGTTCACCCTCAGAGAATTTCAGCTCACTTTACTAAAATAATTAAATGCATTAGCGGTGGGTCTTTTGAAAGTAGTTTTTAATATTTTAATTTATTTTGAGCTCTATATTCCAAACTCCCTCTAGGTAAATAAAATACTATGGTAGACAAGGCAGTCTACCTAACACTTTAACCCCTGTGACATGCTGTATAATTACTAATGGAAGAGCACTCTGGTAGAATTGGAATGTTACAGATTGGTGTAGCTGCAGTTGTAACTGAGGTGGCAAACCGCTTTAATCTTCATGCATTAGGCTAATGACACAGCATGATGAGGCACTGATGAATCTGCCATTGATGTATTTGAAAAAGTAACTACTGAAGGAGGTTGTGGCATTTAGGAACTTCAAACAGTTATCAGTCAGTGGTGGATAATTTACTAAGTTTATTAACAGACCCAGCTCATTCTGCAATAAAGAGATCAATCTGATTAATTTGACAAAATCCTCGGCCAGCCTAAGGTGTGTGGGGCAACCTTTTCATACTTATTTGCCAGGCCATTACCAATCAACCATAGACAAAAGATTTTGACATCAACGTACCTACTATCTTTAGTTGGCTCTGCACATGTCCCACTCCAGTCTTTAAGTTTTCCCATTAGCTTTTGTTCTGCATATTAATGTGTGGCACAGTAGCATAGCAGTGCTATTACAGCTTGGGGCATTCTGAACTTTGGAGTTCAGTTCCACCAAAGTTTGTAAGGAGATCATATATTTTTGCCGTGATCTCGTGGGTTTCCTCCAGGTGTTCTGGGTTCCTCTCACAGTCCAAAGACTGTTCGGTTAGTAGGTTAATGGGTCATTGTAAATTGTTCTGTGCGTAGGCTAGCGTGAAATAGGTGGCTGCTGGATGGTGTGGCTCATTGGGCTAGAAGGGTCTGCATCTCTAAATAAGATAAAATAAACAAACTAAAGGAAGGTCAGCACTAAGTAATTTGTGTCTTACTGTAGAGATGTTGCCAGTGTTCAGTGTTTACCACACTTAAAGCCCATTGCTTGTGGATTCAGCTGCATTTTCGAAGCCGTAATTTCTTTGCAATGCCAATATATTGCTAAGAGCTCCACCTTTCCATGCAGCAGTTAAACCAATGCGTGGACTTTGTCTGAATAATCACATGACCTGTTACTGACACCTCCACAAGAACTGAAAGTCCTAAGGGTGTTATGGCCAATATTTTTTTTCTCTATTTTTACCAGCAAAAACAGACCAGCTGGTCATTTTTCTCCTTCTTGTCTGTGGGATCTTTGATGTATTAAACTCACTGTTGTATTTATCTCATAGTATTTCAAATTGTGTTATTTAGTAATGACACTGTGTAGTTCTTGTTCAAATCCAAACTAGAATGTAGTTTGGTTTCTGCATCTCAGGAAGGAATTACTGAATACTCAAAAGCTTCCAGCAAATTTCAATGTTGCCATGCCTTAAAATTTAAATTTGTGAGTATTAGTAGCATCAAATTGGATAGCACACCTCCAATGCTAAATGAAGGTATTTAAGTTGACAGCAGTTTTTTTAAATAGGGTGACAGGGTGGAGATGCATCTCTAACAAAGGAGGTGTAAGGGGCTCCTTCCCTCCGCTAGCCTGCAGATCACCCTTGGGTAAGGTGTAGCACCTGCTTAGCTCCCGATCAGGGTCACGTGAAGCCACAGAAGCAGGTGGTGGATAGTTGTACGAGCAGCTGGTGCATATCACAAGTCCTGGTTATATGACCACTGATGCCAGGCAGACAATCTCTGAAGAATATTGATAATGGCTGGGGTCACCAG
Source organism: Hypanus sabinus (assembly GCF_030144855.1). Lineage (NCBI taxonomy): Eukaryota > Metazoa > Chordata > Chondrichthyes > Myliobatiformes > Dasyatidae > Hypanus > Hypanus sabinus. Next base: position 100,337,661 of record NC_082710.1, on the reverse strand, counting down.
TCTTGTAAAGACACTGCCCAGAAAAAGGCAATGGCAAACCACTTCTGTAGAAAAATTTGTCAAGAACAGTCATGGCCATAATCGCCCACATCATATGACATCGCATATAATAATGATGTATACAAAGAAATTCTGAGACAGAAGGGGTTACAATCTGAAAGCTTGAAAGAAACTAGTTAGGAGTGAGATCAGAAAGGAACTTTTTCACATGAAGTAGGAATCATTATCACCTTGAGAGCTTGACTAACTTGCTTAAAGATGGAGCTATAGTCCTTTACTTCTTACAGAAGGTAAAACAAGTAACCCATCACACCTGGGTCAAGCTCATTGCTGTCTGTACCTTAGCCCAGTGCCTTGAGCTCTTGTGCCCTAGAATGCCTTAATGAGTTTTGATAGGTCACTGTTGGCAAAGACTTTTGAACAGTTTTAAATGCCTCAGAGTCAAAAGCATTTCAAAGCTATTTTAGTAAATTTAATCAATTAAATGAAATAACAACTTTTGAAAATTAAAACAAAAGTGAAAACAATGTAACAAATTAACAAGCAACAGGAAAAAAAAAGAAATGAAGTAAGATAACTCAAACCAGAAAATATTTCTTCGCTCCCCACCAAGGTCTGGAAACCAGATGTAAATGAAAGGGGCTGTTTGTATGCAAACTCTCCCCATTGAGCCTTTCTCCTCAACAACCCATGCTCTACTCATGAGAGTTCAGTGGTGTTGACACATCTTTCAGCTTGTCTCAAACTAAGTGATGGGTTGGACATTCTGCGCATTGATCAAATTTCAAAGTAAATTTTATTATCAAAGTGCATATATGTCACCACGTAAAACCCTGAGATTTATTTTCCTGCGGGCGTAATCAGCAAATCTATAGAATAGTAACTATTAACAGGATCAATGAAAGATCAACCAGAGTGCAGAAGACAACAAGCTGTGTAAAATAAATATAACTAAGTAGAAATAAATAATGAGAAAATGAAATAACAAATAAAATGTCCTTAAAGTGAGATCATTGGTTGGGGGGAAAATATCAATGGATGGGCAAAGTGCAGTTATCCCCTTTTGTTCAAGGACCTGAGAGTTGTGGGGTAGTAACTATTCTTGAACCTGGTGGTGTGAGTCCTGAGGCTCTGATGGCAGCAGTGAGAAAAGAGCATGGTCTGGATGTTGAGGATATCTGATGATGATGCTGCTTTCCTATGACAGTGTTTCATGTAGGTGTGAATGGTTGGAATGGTTTTACTCCTGCTGGGCTGAATCCACGAACTTATGTAGAATTTTCCATTCAAAGGCATTGTTGTTTCTATACCAGACTCTGATGAAGCCAGTCAGTATACTTTCCACCACACATCTATAGAAGTTTGTCAAAGATTTTAATGTCATTCTGAATCTCTAAGGAAGTAGTGATGCTGCTGTGCTTTCTTCGCAATTTACTTTACATGCTGGGTTCAGGACAAGTCCTCTGAAATAGTAACATGCTGGAATTTAAAGTTGCTAACCATCTCCACCTCTGATCCTCCAATGAGGACTGACACATGGACCTCTTGTTTCCCTCTTCTGAAGTCTACAATTAGTTCTTTGGCCTTGCTAACGTTGAGTGAGATGTTGTCATTATGATAACACTCAGCCAAATTTTCAGTCTCCCTCATGCATGCTGATTCATCACCAGCTTTAATACAGCCCACACCTATGGTGTCTACAGCAAGGTATGGAGTTGTATTGGAGGAATATGGTATTGGAGCTTTGCTTAGCCACACAGCCATAGATATAAGGAGAGTAGAGCCAGGAGATAACTGGGCCATGAAGGTTCAGTAGAAGCTGGTACCCCATTCCTTAAAGTGAACATGCAAAAAAGCACAGGTCCTGAAATGTAAAATAAATTCAGAAAATGTTGGACATACTCTATGGGTGAGACAACAACTGTGGAGAGAGAAATGCTTTTTAGACCAAAGTCATTTAATAAGAATTGTTCCAAAGATCATTGAACTGAAAAACCAGATTGAATTGAGTGCCAGTGTACACAGCTGTTCCAGAGGAAACAATGATTTTTTCTCTAACATATGGCACCAACCTTTAGTGGAATATTTTTATGTTTATTGTCACCATGGCTTAGTGTTTTGGTTATTTTGTAATTAGTCAATACCTTAGTATCCCAATGTTTAATGTGCACTGATATTCTTGATTTTCCAATACCATTTTATCTTGATGTCTCTGTGACTTGGTATTCAAAGCTGTGCTGTTTTAGTGTCTTTTTCTATAAATTGGTGCTGCATTGATTTCTAATATTGAAACTGACTTTTTTATGTTTTCATTTGGAATTATGATATCACAGAGTTAGCACAGGTAAAGGTACTTGAGAACTGGTGGGAGGAACGAGAAAAGATGGCACTAGAAGTTTTTGGAGACCCAAGCGACTTCTTCCAGCTTGTCTGTGAAGCAGCTGACACTTCCTTTCTCATGTCTTTCTTTTCTTTTTAAGGTGGCTGGGGTCCTGTTGGCGTCCCTAATCAACAGCTGCAGCTCAAACTATTGTTCTCTATGGACCATGGGTTCTCATACTCACCATGCAGCCTGACATTCTGATATCTCCAGGTGCAGCCTGGAAGACATTCAACTTTTGGGTACAGCCCCACTGGCAAGACGGTTCCTCGCTGATGTCACTGTCTGAAACGTTGCGAGGTACTGAAACATCAGGACAGCAAGCGGAGAGTGCTGCTGTTGGAAGAATGCCCCAGGATTCGAGTAATGCTCACATTCTTTATGATGATGAGTGAGAAAGTGTCAGTCCTCAAGTGTAGGGACTGGGAGATGCGACCCAGAAGGTTGTAGCATCAAAACAAGCTGTTGGTCTTCTGCTCTCATTGTTGCAGGAGTGACCGCTCTCTCCCTCGCTAGTGAGAGAGAGCCTGCCTGAGATGCCAAGGTGTGGTAGTTTTTGACGGACACTTTATCAAGGTCTCTTTGGGACTTACGCTATTGCTTACATGGTGGGGGCGGTGGGAGGTGGTGCAAGTGGGTGGGAGGGGGAGGAGGAGGGTTGATGCTTTTGCCACTGTTTGTGCATGGGAGGGGGAAGGGCAACTTTGGGGTTCTGATGTTTCTGCATTCATTTTTTCTCAACAGCATTTTTATTGTTTTTCTAAAGAAAGAGAGCATAGTATAAAGGAGGTTTGTATAGTGCATAACAAATGTAATAAATGTACAATTCGCATCTATGAAAGAGGTACACCCATAGTACATCATGCTTTGGTTACCTCCCTGCCCCGACCTACCCCTCCCAATCCCCATCTCCAAGCCATCATTAAATTAGCAAAAAGGGTTAAGTAGAACCTTTGTCCCCATAGAGCTGCATTGGTATAGAGAGGGTGTATTTTCCTAATACATAGACTGTTGTATGTTTACAAATCTGAGTCTGTAGAATTTTACCAGAAAACGCTGGAGGTCAGGGATTTATGTGCAGAAGAAAGGAAGAAAGGATGGACCTTTAGTCTGGCTAGGAATTCTGAAAACATTCAAGAAAAGGTCCCCGCACCTTTTGGAATTTTATGTCTGAGTTGAGAATTGAATAATGGATCTTCTCAAGGTGTAGACTGGACATGATGTCCCTGAGCCACTGAGCATCCCTCCACCTGAGCAAGACTGCGCACCTGGCCAAAAGAGAGGCAAAAGACAGTGTGCAACGTTTAGTCGGACTCAGGTGCATGTCCCCCTCTCCGGAGGTGCCAAAAAGAGTAATCAAAGGGTTAGGTTCCAGGGTGTAATTAAGTATTTGGGATGGAGTTTGGAAAACATCTTTCCAGTATTTTTCCAAGCTAGGGCATGTCCAGTACATGTGATTAAGGGAGGCCTCGCCCCTTTTGCATTTGTCACAGCAGGGGTTAACCTCTGGGTAAATGCAAGATAATTTAGTTTTAGACATATGGGCCTTGTGTACGACCTTGAACTGTAACAGGCAGTGGTGGGCACATAGAGAGGTTGAGTTAACTAACTTGAGAACTGAATCCCATACATCATCTGACAGTGAGAAATTTAAATCTTGCTCCCAGGCAGTTTTAATTTTGTCAGGGGGGGAACTCGCCGCAGAACCTCTAGCTTGTTGCAAATGGTAGATAGTAGACTTTTGCACAATGGATTCACTGCATTCATCTTTTAATTCTGTTTTGTGAATGTCTGTGAAGAATTTCAGGTTGTTTATATATATTATCTGATATTAAATTAAACCATTAAACCATCTAATTAGGGTACTAATCTTATATGTGTGGTGCAGCAGACAGTATTTCAACCAAGCAGTAAGTTAATATAACACATCTTACTCCCTGAACCAAAGATTTTGTCTAGATGATTCAACCTTTACCATGGTAATGGTTATTGAAGGTTTTGTGATATCCTTATGTTGTTCTTCTTTTGTTTCTGAATTCTGGAGCAAAGAAAAACTGAACTGCTTGAGGAAGTTATCCAGTCAGGTGAGCAGAGGGATAGTCAACATTTCAGGTTGAGACTGTGCATCAGGGATGAGTGTGCAGTGGAGGCAGCCAGTATAAAGTGGTGAGGTGGAAAGAAGCGGTAGTGGCTGGCACACGATGGGCATCAACCAAGTGAGGAGGGAGATAATGGGCTAACGCAGCCTGGTGGGGAATGACAAGGGATTGAGTCAAGGGCCAGTGGCTGATGGGTGACAGACAGAGGTGCTAGGATAAAGGAAAAAGGACACGGATGGAACTGGATGGGTGGAGAGGGTGGAGCTGGAGACACAGCCTGGAGAAGATGTACCAAATGGTAGGTTCATTGCCCCATGAATAGACTAGTGTTAGTTTGGGAGATTGCTGGGTGGCATGGCTTAAAGGGCCAGTAGAGCCTATTCTACATTGCATCTCAATACATAAATAAGTAAATATATGAAAAATGGAGACAAGAAGCTGTGTATATTGGAATCCGGTAAGTAAAGAGAAGTGACGTGGAACTAGATATGGAAGGGATGATAGGCAGATGGAGCCATTTTGGGGAGGGGATCGATGAACCAGAAAATGGTTGTTTATTTTTTTAATTATTGTGATACATCGTGGAATAGGCCCTTCCTGCCCTTGGAGCCATGCGGGCTCACAATCTCCCAATTTAATCCTGGTTTAATCACAGGACTATTTACAATGACCAATTAACCTATCAACTGATATGCCTTTTTACTATGTGAGTAACAGAAGGTAAAACAAGTAACCCATCACACAGGCAGTGGCGGGAATTGAACCCGGGTACTGTAAAGATTTGTGCTGACCACTATACTACCATGCCACCTCAGGCAGATACAACCAGATAGGCAAGGCAAATGAAACTGGGTAATGGGTGTGGGGTTGGGGTGGAGGGAGAAGGGGTGGAAAAGGGGAGAGAGGCAGTGGCACAGTGTGAGTGAGTTACTTGGAAATTGGAAATTTAGGTGTTCATTCCACTGGTATGCTGACTACCCGGGTAGAATATGAGGCGCAGTAATTCTAGTTTGTATTTGACCTTACCCTGGCAATGAGGACTGATGGGCCAGTGGAGGAATGGGAAGTGGAATTGAAACGGCATTTACCCAGTAAGTTAGGATGGCCTCTGCACACAGAGCACAGGTGTCCCTCACCTTGGTTAAACTGAGTCTCATCAATGTAGAGGAGGCCACATTGGGAACACTGATGGACCAGGCTGGAGGAGGTGCGTGTGAATCTTTCTCTACCCTGGAAGAACCACTTGAATCCCTGGATGGTGGTGAGAGAAGCAGTGTAGGGAGGAGTGTTGCATCTCCTCCCTTTGCAGGGGAAAGTGCTGGAGACAGGGAGGAGTGGGTGACAAAGGATGAGTAAGACAGTGAGAGTGGTTCTTTTGGAAAGCAGAAATGGGTAGAGAAGGGAAAATGTAACATTACAGCCGACAGAAATGAAAATGGAACTGGGTAATTGGTAGTGAAAACTAATATGCTGAAAACTGAAGACCAAGGAAACTTTACCTCTTTGCTGTGGAGGGGAGGGCAGGAGCAGAAATTGAGTAAATGTAGGAAATGCAAGTGAAAACTCCATCAACTACAGTAAATTCCCTCTGTTTCCGTAGCTGTCAGCAGTTGGTGTTCTCTGGTGTCAAAATCACTTGCCAGTCAAGAGGATTTCATCTTTCACCTTCCAGCTCGAACTCCTTCCCTCCCCCACACCTTCTTATTCTCACTTCTTTCCCCTTCATATCCAGTCTGGATGAAGGCTCTCAGCCTGAAACATCAGCTTTTCATTCCTCTCCATAGATGCTGCCTGACCCAGAGTTCCTCTGGCATTGTGTGTGTGTGTGTGTGTGTGTGTGTGTGACACTCTGGATTTCCAGCATCTGCAGAATCTCTTGAATTTAAAAGGATTTCTTGCTGTTTTCAGTATCAACCACCTTCCTAACTTCAAGTGTTAAAACTTCCCTTAGCCTTCTGTGATATAAGGGGAACAACTCTAGCTTTCCTGGGTCTCCACATAACTGATGTCATTCTTGGCACAAATCCAATAAATCTCCTCTGCAACCATTCTGAATTATTGAAGCCCTTCCTTGAACATGCTGCCTGGAATTGTTGCCAATGTTCTAGCTACAGCATTGTACCTGAATTCACGGTATCGCCTGCACTTCAATTATAATAACCAACAAATACTGTATGAATATAATTAACAACTGGCATGTAGATACAAGAAGCATGAGACAAGACAATAGTGTGGAGGTGATCTTTGAGCATATGGATTAAAGATGTAACACTACCCGTCAAGGCTAGCATTTAATTTTCAAACACAAAAAAAATCTGTAAATGCCAGAAATCCAAAGCAACAAATACAAAATGCTGGAGGAACTCAGCAAGTCAGGCAGCATCAATAGAAAAGACTAAACAGTGGTTTGTGTTTTCCAAGTTATTTCCAGAGTAAACTGTCGATGTTTTGGACTGAGACCCTCCATCAGGGATAAAAAGGAAGCAGAGAAGTTAGAGTAAGAAGGTGGGGGGGGCGGGGGAAGGAGGAAGAAGTACAATGTTGCAGGTGAAAGTGAAACTGGGAGGTGGGAGGGGATTAATTTTATCACTGGCCATTCCTGGAACATTTTTACAGGATTTATACAAAAACAGATCCTGAAACTGAAATGATCTTCTCAGGTATCAATTTCTTAATGGATTTTGGGACGTAAGACTGTCATTACTTAAAATGAGCCATATTCCTAGTGTTATTACATGTTATACTCATGCCTACTATTCTGCAATGCTGTTATACTAAATGCACCAACCTGCTAATAATTTCATTTTCTGGTTGAATATTTCCAAATTAAATTAATCAAATGAATGTGTTAAGTGCACTGATTGCTCTTAACACCTCAGCCTGTACTTCTGTGAAGGGCAAAAACGTGGTGACAGATGTGACAGTCTGTTAGGAACACGCAGATCATCCAATGACTATTCACAGCCCTTAAAGGTTATTGACTTTTCAAGAAATCTTTACAGATCTGAAAGGAGTGATATGATAATGCCAGATGCCAAACTGTTAAAATAATTTACAAGAAATTATTTTTCAACAAGCTTTTATTAATGGTGAACATGGCACATGATTAAACTTTTCCGATCTATGTAAAATCTGCAAAATTTCTTGAAAAATAATTTAACTAGAAATTAAAGGAAAATTAAAATGTATCTTAATATTGGGCAGAATCTTGCACCATATGATCCAAAACAGGTTTGAAATACTGTATGTTATCTCTATTAAGAAATAACATCCATTAAATGTAACACAACACTCCTCCAGGAGTTTGCCTGCTGTTTGTGTCATCAATTTAAAAATTGCTTTACTTCCTAAATAAATCTAATAAGGAAAATTGAGAAACTTATTGTTTTATCTTCTTTAAGTGAAATAGTCTTAGGCAATCTTCCAAAATTAAGTTTTGCTTGGTCAGGAGAGCTATTGTCCTTTTGGGGAGACAAGTACTCCCTGCTTTTATCAAGGCTCAAGCCATCTTAAGGAAATGTTTGAGGATTTATAGTAGACCTCTTTCTGATCTTAAAGTCATTAATGGGAAACTTACACAATTGTTCCTTAACAGTGTGGAGGAACAGAGAGATCTTGATATCCAGATCTGCAAATCCCTCAAAGTCGGTAGGATGGTTAGGAAGGTGTATACTAAGAGGACTGAGCTCAAGAGGCTTCAGGTAATGTTGCTTTTCAATAAATTTCTGGTTCGACTACACCTGGAGTGTTGTGTTCAGTCCTGGTCACCTCATTATGGGGAGGGTGTGGAAGCTTTAAAGAGGGTCCAGAGGAGATTTACCATGATGCTACTTTGATAAGAGGGCACATAGTATGAGGAATGTTTGCACAAGCTAGTGCTTTCTCTCTTTGATGTGACAGAAGATAAGCGGTGACTTGACAGACATGATAGCCATAGATGGAATTGACAGCCAGCACCTTCTTCCAAGAGCAAAAGTGCTGAATACCAGAGGACATAAAATTTAAGGTGAGTGGAGGAAAATTCAGAGCTGATGTCTGAGGTAGATTTTCTTACACAGAAAGTGCTAGTGCTTAGAATGTGCTGCCAGTGTTGATAGCCAAGGCAGATATATTAGGGACATTTAAGAAACTCATAGATAGGTACATCTTAAGAATACTGTTGCGGGGGGAGGCAGTGTTGATGGAACAGGAAGGCTTCTGAAGGACTTAGACAGATTAGGAGAATGGGCAAGGAAGTGGCAAATGAAAGATAACGTTAGAAAATGCATGGTCATGCACATTGATAGTAAAAATAAATGTGCAGACTATTTTCTAAGCAAGGAGAAAATCCAAAAATCTGAGATGCAAAGGGATTTGGAAGTCCTTGTGCAGAACATCCTAAAGGTTAACTTGCAGGTAGAGTCGATGGTGAGGAAGGCAAACACAATGTTAGCATTTTCTTCAAGAGGTCTAGAATACAAGAGCAGGGATGTGATGCTGAGGCTTTATAAGGCACTTGAGGCCTCACCTTGAGTACTGTGAACAGTGTTGTGCTCCTCGTCTGAGAAAAGAGGTGTTGGCATTGGAGAGGATTCAAAGGTGGTTCACAAAGATGACTCCAGGACTGAAAGGATTATCAAATGAGGAATATTTGATGGCTTTGGGCCTGTATTCACTGGATCTCATGGAATCCTTTTGAATGTTGAAAGGCCTAGACAGAGTGGATGTGGAAAGGACGTTTACCATGGTGGGATAGTCTAGGACAAGAGGGCACAGCCTCAGGATAGAGGGGCATCCATTTAAAACAGAGATGCAGAGAAATTTCTTTATCCAAAGTGTGGTGAATTTGTGGAATTTGTTACCACAGGCACCCGTGGAGGCCAAGTGTACTTAAAGCAGAGCTTGATAGGTTCTTGACTGGAGAAAGCTAGGAAGTGGGGCTCGAGAGAGGAAGAAAGGATCAGTCATAATTGAATGGCAGAGCTGGCTCAATGGGCCAAATGGCCTTATTCTGCTCTTACGTTTTATGATCTTACATAATGTAAGAAAAATGGAAGAATATGAGCTACTTAGGAGGAAAGGGTTAGGTTGATTGTGGAGTATGTTTATATAGACAGCACAGCATTGTGGGCTGAAGGCCCATACTATTCTGTACTGTTCTATGTTATTTGTTCTAGTTCCCTGGACCAATTCCATGTACCAGGATATACTGCACACATAGACACATTGCATATCTAGTTATCTGATCGTTATCCAACAGAAAATCCAGTTTAATAAATTAGTCAACATGTGCTGAACCTGCCATATTTTAGCTTGTTCAGTTGATCATATCTATTACTCAGAAGTGTACATGCACATTAAAGCTCAAAGTCCAAAGTAAATCTATTATCAAAGTACATACATGTCACCATACACAACTCTGAAATTCATTTTCTTGTGGGCATATTCAATAGAGTAATAACCATAATAGAATCAATGAAGAAGCACACCCACAGGGATGTTCAATGGAAAAAATAAAATAATGTCAAAGGAAGTTAATTCAAGACAATAACCATGCCCTGCAGTAGGAGAACTAAAAGTGATATATAATGCTATAACTTTCAATAACAATGTATTCGAATTGCTAAGCTAATAATGATGACTATTTCTGTTAACTTCACTTGCCTCATCATTGAAATGTTCCCACAACCAATTGGCTCTTCAACTCATGTTCCCTATATTTATTGCTGATTTATCTATTATTATTATTATTATTATTATTATTTCTTCTTGTGTATTTGCACAGTTTGTTGTCTTCTGCACTCTGACTGAATACCCTATGGGCAATTTTTCATTGATTCCTTGTAGTTACTATTCTATAGATTTATTGAGTATGACTGCAAGAAAATGAGTCTCAGGGTTGTATGTGGTGCCATACTGTATATGAACTTTGATAATAAGCTTACATTGAACTTTGTTGCAATTAAATATGGGTGAATATATAATTAATGTGCATCAGTTTCAATTGATATTGTTATTAACAGCCAAGATTGCAATTCCAACCTGCATTTGAATAAACAAAAGAGAAGTTGAATTCTATAAGGCAGCTGATTCCCAATGATACTATTAACACTCATTTTCTCATATTGGGTACAAAATTGATATTGCCATAGAAATAAGTTGATAGAACAAGGAGAAAAAGAAGTGTATTTTTACAGCATATCTCTTCTCTATTAGAGAAAGGAGATGTAGGGACCTTCATATACTTAATTAAATGAAAGAAGGCACAATTCAAGAACTGTGAATAATCTGTAGGAAGAACTCAGCAGGTCATGTAGTATCTATGAGAGGAGAGGAATTTTTGATGTCTGTGATTGAAACCTTGCAGCAAAATTCAAGAACTAGCAATTAATCTAGGTTGATATCTAAGTATTGTTCAAGGTGATATCTTTGTAGTGATGATAAATTAAAACACCAATCTACCGTACTAGATTGATAGAAGACACTCAAGCACGATTTGAGGAAAATGGGGTGGGTTCTGCAGCTTCCTGCTCCAAAGTTCAAATTCAATGTATATAGCCATTCCAACACACAAGTACCATTCAGAAATCACTAAGTGAAAAACACCAGAAATATGCTGAACTAAAAGAGGAAATTGAAAGACTATGAAACATAAACAGGGTGTACATTGTCCCAGTAGTAATATTTATAACTGGTATCATCCCAAAGCATTAATCAATTAGGCCCACACAGCAATGTTCATGTAAACCTCCAAAACGCCACAATATGAAACACCACTAGAATAGTCCGAATGCTCCAAGCAATTGAGAAATAAGAGTGCTTGGCTATGCTCATACCTCAGGTTTTACTAGCTTGAGCTGAGAAAAAAAAATACATTAATATAAATTAATAAACAATAATATCAAGAACATGAGATGAAGAGTCAGTGAAAGTGAGTCCATAATTTGTGCAAGCAATTCAGTGCTGAGCTGAGTGAAGTAGAGTGAAGTTATCCCCTCTGGTTCAAGACTGTTGATGGGTAATAACTGTTCCTGACTTGGTGGTGTGAGTCCTGAGGCTCTTATACCTCCTTGCTAACAACAGCAGAGAGAAGGTCTGGATGCTAAGGATCCTTGATAGATGCTGATTTCCTGCAGTAGTGCTCCTTGTGGGTGAGCTCACTGCTGGGGAGGTCTTTATCTGTGGTGGACTGAGCTGCAACCACTGCTTGTTTTAGGTTTTTCCATTCAAGGGCATTGGTGTTTTCATATCAGGTGTGATGCATCCAGTCAGTATACTCTCCATTGCAGATCTATAGATTGATTCCTAGACCAATATCTATTCCAAAACCATTAATAGATTAACTAATCATTTTATTATGATGCTTTTAAGAGGCCACATCCTATGAGAATCATGTCTTATTTTTCAAATAAATGACTACACTTAGCAGTAATTTATTAAACAAATACATGGTAAATAATAAATGTACTGTGGCGACCCACTTTCTGCGCAGGTGAACCAGCTCACAAATAACCGGCGCGTGGGGGGAGACTTTGGTAATGCACCTCTGACGTCATTTTCACCCGGACAGGGCGGGCGCTAGGGATTAAATGTCAGCCCCGCGAAGTTTGAATGATCTAGTCTCGAAACGACTTACTGACTGCATGTCATTATTTCAGCGCTGTGTGTAGCACATCGCTACAGTACGAGTTATTTATTGGAAGCAAGTTGAGTTGACTTAGTTGACTATAGAGTATTGCAATACGTTTATGAAAACTTATTTTGTCCTAGTTTGGAAGTCTATAACTTTCTTCCAATCTTTTTACTAAACCTGGGAAGCACTTAAGTTTCAAATATCATATTTGTTACGTATTCCTAAAACTAAATTGGTGGATGTATAGCTCATCTTCATTTGCATTATGGTGAATGTAGTATCAGCAGCTGCTGATCTTTTATGAAACAACTATTGATAATTGGCAAATTGATTTATTACTGTCACATGAACCAAAGAACAATGAATGAGTTTTCATGCAAGTTGAGCAATATGTGGTACTTTGACTAGAAAATGCAAGTCAGGTTGAATAAATATATATATATATATATAGTGTTTCATTCTACTTTATTATGACCAAACTTGCTCTGAAAATATTTTAGTCTTAATTTTAGCCTTGCTTGACTGTTGGTGAAAATTTCTTTTTTATGTTCATTGTGGATTAAGGCTAACCATTTTTATGGTTTATTCAGAAAATTAATATTTCTAATTATTTTCTATTTGAAGAGAATCCCCCATATTAAACACGTCTTCAAAAATCTGTGAAAAATAAATATTTTTTATTATTTGATGAATCTTTTAAGTTTCTTCCTAAGAACATCTTTCTTGAAACATTGGTAAATGGCATTTTTGATCCGTAGTGTACGTTGGTTGACATATCCATGCAAAATTGCAAAATAAACATGGCTTTTATATAGGAACCCTTTTAGAGGTGCACTGCATATAGGTCTTAGAGGCTCTGTTAAATACAGTAAATAAAAATAGAATATGCCTAAAGCCATTGACTAACTCTCCAGACCTTCCCGACTCTTTGAAAACAGTTTGGTTCAGTCTTTACTTGGACCTAGGATAACAAATTATGACCTTTGAAATTACAAGTGATATCTGAACCCAAAATTAAGTTTAAAATTATTGACAGCTAGAACAACTTCAATTTGCATTTACAACTATGAATGTCCCATGAAAATCAATTCAAACATTTTGCCCAATTAAACCTGATAAATTCAAGATTGAATATTCATATTACCTGAAATGATTAAGTTGCATTGTACCTTTCTACCATGGTTGTGATAATAGTTAGAGGTGTATCAATTCATAGCCAATGGATTACTTAGAACTGTATATATTTTTGCTTATGTAAGCAGTCAATAGACACATGGCAACATCATGCAATTTCCAACATGATAATTGTCTAATTAATTTATGATGTTATGATGTCAGTTAAGGGATAAACCTTGGCTACAAATCTAATCCCCTTTTCAGCAAGACTACTTGAGCAGGCAAGCAGGGTTTCAGTTAACATCTTGTCTGAAAAACAGCACCTCCAACAGTGCAGCACACTCTCTGCACAGCACTTAAATGTCAATCTAGATTAAATCTTCAGTTCCCTAAAGCAGGGGTTGATTACACAGCTCGCTGTATTGGAGGTAACAGGGTAGCCATTAAACCAACTGGCACTTGAGTTGAAGGCCCTCAAATTTTGGCAATTGATTTTGGAATGTCAATGAAGTTATCAAATTACCCATGGGTCATTTGAAGCTCTTTAACTAATTAGTTGTTGTATAAAATTTAAGGACTCAACAAAAATAACATGTGAAAAATACAAAAAGGGTGTTTACAGTATTATGAAATCTGAATTCCAAAATGCATTACGCAAAATTAGATTCAGATACACATTTGCTTTGAATTTAGATTTAATTAGTTTTCTTTTTAGTCCCTAACGGATTCATATGGTTGATGATGTGCTTTGGAAATAAAGCAAAGTATCAAGGAAGCATTAAAATACCAGATAGTAGAACAACTGGACAAAAGAGCTGAAGTCCTTGGACTGGGAAGAAAATGCTAGTTATTAGCTCTTATTGTTTGCAGTGGGAGGGAAAATCAACCTTTGATCTCAATCGAGATTTAAACAAAGATGAAATAGTACTAGCTTCGCATTAAATCAAACTGATATAAACAGCCTTTAAATTTGCAAAGACTATTTGTTATTGGTTGTTTATATAGACACATGTGGAGGACACTATTCCTCGTCCTAAACATTTCATTCTCAACCAAACACAAACAATGAGACCCAATTACAACATCAGAATGGAGGTCACTGTGATTTAGTGACCAGTGGTCAATACTTATACTGTATATCATTATCAAAGTTTCAGCATCAGAAATAGTGGTTTGTTCATTACGTGCATCCCTGTAAGACCAAGGCTTGAAATAATTCAAGTTGAAAATACTGTTACTGATCTTTGCTGTGATTTTTTTTAAATTTTTAATTCAGATTTAATTACCTGTATCTTGGCAATATCCTTTCAGTCTGTTTGCATCAGCCATTTTAAGAGTTCACTCCAAAGAAGTACCAGCAATTAATTTGCATTTGCACTACCCATTCCACACAAAGGATCTTTTTCTATTTGATGAAAGGAAGCTGAAAATTCATGTTGAACTATTTTCTAATGGCATGCATTTTATTTGCTGCTATGGAGTTGTAAATTCCTGTGAAGCATTTTTCTCCTCAAGATTGAGTATATTGCTGGGTTTGTAGCCAATATGGCAAGGCAGAGACAATAACAATATAAAATAGTTTACATTTTGGAAGCTATTCTGCCTCAGTTTGTAAAAAAAAGGAACAAAATCACTCTGCGAATATTTAACTGTAAATTCCTGACAAGCAAATATAGTTTTGAGGCAAACAAGCTGTTCCCTTATCAGGTTTTTACTGTATCACAAACAACATATTTCAAGGACATATCTAGAACATTCAGCAAATGAAAATGTTAAAATGAACATAATAAATGTTGTAAATGTAACACAAATTTAGCAGTTATTTGGCCAAGTTACATTGAACTACAGGAAAGGTTGATACCGCTGTTGCCCAGTGTCTGAAATCTAATCTCTAACTTCATGATCAATGGCATGCACAAAAGTGAGATTCATCGATAAAATAAGACAATCCACATTATACTCATTAGTTGTTCTATGTATAAGTCTAATTTCTGTCCAGGACAGTTAATTGTTCATGCAAACAAGAGGAGTATGAAATATATTTGGGAAACAGCTCTTCAAATGGCTGCTCTCTGACTCTTATCTGTGTAGTTATGGAGAATACATTGTGGAGATCAGATACCTTCCTAAAAGCACTGAAAGAAAATCAGAGGCTTTAGATTTGTTCTCAGTCACCTACTTACACTAGGCTAGACTTGATACATGTAATAGAACGGTCTTGCCTAAAATAAAATTTTTGTCTTTTTTTTTCTCTTCTGAGTAGCTACAATCCTGACACTTATTCCCAGAATTTTTTATTTCAATTTTTCAGAAATGAAAACTCTTTTCCTTTTTGGATTCTCCTTCATTCCTGAAGGCAGAAGAAGACTAAGATTATATTTAAAGCTACATGTACAATAAAACAAAATAGCAATTTGCTTAAAGGGTATCTCAACTTTAAATACTACATTGCAACTCCCTCCCTGCAATCAAGATAATAGGATTGGAAGTAAATACTGATTTTTATTTTCTCTAGGAGGGGTTAATTACAATTTATCACAAATCTTGGAAGTCAAATGTAATTCATCTCTAAAACTTCAACCTTAATTTCTTAAAGCAAAGTTATTTTAATGTGCATATTAGATAAGGGTAAGATTACATGACACACATATTTACTTGTCCAATACTTTTTGTTACATCAGAAAATCAAAGTAAAATATTTCAAGTTTATTTCCCGGATTTTTTTTTTGCTTTGAGTAAATGTAATTGATAATCATTTAGAAACTTGATGAATTTTTATACTGATAATAGTTAGTACCACTTTTAACAAATACACTACTTAGTCTGATTATTAACCTGGATTACATGAGCAGAACAATCAATATAAAACAATAATGACTTCACAGAAACTTTCATCTTGACAGATGAATTTACCGTAGCCATCTATTATGAGCATCAACAGTTTTGAAATTTGTATGTCTAATTATTTAATGTAACTATAGACTTATCAGGTACTCACTTAAGTGGAGTAAACTACAGTAAGTTCATAAACTTGTAAACAGCACTCTGCCAAGTCCACAATATTTATTTATGTTTATTTTGAAGGTTTATGCAACTTAAATTACAAGAAAAAAAAACAGAAAGGGAAGATTTGAATTCTAGCTGGAGAATCACACAAAAAAAATGCAATTTTGAGTTTAAACAATTCCAGTTGTGGTAATCTGTGCCTGAGAATATCGTCAGAGAAATAAAACTTTTTTTTCTAGGAAAAAAATGAGCAGAAAAATTCCCATGTGAAAGCCATGCTATTTCTGTGACATTGTATTCGTGCATTAAGTGAACTCATGTTTCTGGAAGTGTTTTAAACAACATAGCCTATTCATTCAAATTATGTACAGCACAAGAGCCTTTCAAAACCGGATAAAACCATTTCCAAATCACAGACAAACTGTCAATTTTGTCCATGTCTACTTTTTAAGGTAGATTTTTATCTCTTTTTAAGATTGACCCCTGTGCTTGGGCTCAGTTTGGTCTTTTGGGAGGTTATTATGAAAGTGGGTTTTAAAGAAGGAAGGAATGGAAGGCATCAGAATGTTTTTTGTAAAACTGCAATGAAACACTTTTGGATGATTTCCCAGCTGAACAGTAGGGTTGCAATATTCGAAGATTAGGATTTAACACATGGTGATTCCTTTGGAATTTTGTTATATGCTGCTAATGTATGTTGAGATGTGTGGTTTATGATATACTGGGATTTAGATACCCTTGAAAATTTCAAAGCTGAAAATATAACACAGAACATTGATTAAAATGGGTACTAGCAAAACAATACTGGAGATTTTATCTTTTCAATTGTATATGAAAATAAAGCAGCATTCTGTGTAGAAATTAGTCCAATTAAGTGGACCAGCCATTGTTGAAAAGTTGTACTTGCTGATCAAAACTTAACAAGTTCATGATGTTATGCATGTTATGCTACTAAAATTCCAACATTGTTTTTGATTTCTTCTTAACCCAGAAGTAATACTGGTGATAATGTATGACCCCTGGTCAAATCCAACACCACCAATTACGAAGTGAAAGCTAAATTGTTTATTTCTTTAATAGATAGGGGACATATAATAATAAATAACTTCAGAAAAGATAAATGCAGAAAGTAATCCAATTTGTGATGTCAAGAACACAGCCCTTATTGGGTCACATTTTAAGATTGACTAGACTGGTTAATTTTTATGTCCTAACTCTATAATTAATTTGCAATATTTTTATGAGAAATTCTAATATTTTTTGAATTTACTGTATTTTTAGGAGTGAATTTCCACTGACTGGTAACTTATAATATCACATCACAACATTCTCTGGACAGTGACTAATTCTGACTGTTAACTGTTAGGTTTAGAATTCTGTAATGAGTAATCCACCACCTGAGTCGCCAAAGTCTTTCAACCAAATGCTGACTGCATGTTAAGTGTGTGATGGAATATTCTCAATGTAACTCTGACAACGCTCAGGATATTCAGCTCAATCCAGACCAAAGCAGCTTGATTTTGTACAGAGGTGCTGATTTCTGCTTCAGTAGCATCACCCAAGTTTGCTATGCCTCTACTCATCTGCTGAGGAAAACTTATACATGTTTTTTGTTACCTCTGAGCTATTCCATTGACCTCCTGGTTAGCCTCCCTCATTAATTTCCTTGGCATAACACCAATTTCTCAAGGGAATTTGATGATAAACGTGAGGTCATTCAAAACTTAACTCAGACCAAATTATGGCATTAGTTACTGGCTTTGCAACATCTCAGATGTAATATTATCATCCCTGTTTTCAATGCATTCATCTGTCAAGCTTCTTCAGATGTTGAGCTGCTCCAGATCTTGCCTCTTCATATTAAATTGTCTTCACTATTTGTGGCCACTCCTGAAGTAGCCAATAAAAACTCCAGAATACTCTCCCATTATTGTCTGACCATTAACTTCTCTTTTAATCTTTCAGAAAGTCATATGTTTGGCCAACTTTTTGAGCATCTGCATTAATATTTATCTATTTTGATCAATGTCCAAACTTTAGTTTGACTATAAATAAAAGTTGTCCATTCTTTCCACCATTGTATGCTATCTGCAGACTGCAATTTCCTAAGACTTCAAATGCAGCACATCTCGTGTTTTTTTACCTTCTAAAACAGGGTTGACCAACCTTTTTTTATGCCATTGACCCATACCATTAACTGAGGGGTCTGTGGACCTCAGGTTGAGAAACCATGGTCTAGAAAATAAGCGTAGCTTGTACATGAAAATACTTCCAAATTTGTGTCCTTCTCCAAAGTATGCAATCCTTCATGTCCTTGAATTTGATCACCATTCCTCCATCACTAGAGAATCAAATCCTGTAACTCCCAACCTAATATCATGGGGATCACAAGGTAAACTGCAGATTCTCAAGGTGATGGCTGATAATCAATTTCTCAAAGGAAGATGAAGACAGGCAACAAATTATAACCTTGCCTAAGATGTCATGAATAAATATATAATGGAGGACTAAATCCAAATAATTTTCTTCTGTTTTTCTTTTGCCCGTTATGCAGCTGCTGGTTACAGCAACCTCCATCTCTGGCGGCATTCACGGCTTCTTTCATCGTGTCGGTAGCTTCCTCTCAGTTTACTGTCAGTCATGCAAGTCTCGGAAATACCATTGTACACGGATGTAGGGTTCTTCATTGCTGTTTCCATAACAGCTTTGTTGATCGGTCAGGTTTGTTAGCCCTGACCTGAGCCCCTGAATCTGAAGGATTGGTAGACCACTCTTAGTCTGACCTCCTCCCTTCCACCAGTTTGGCATGGGTAGCCCTACCAAGAGCCAAAGCATTAAGCCCTGACGCCAGCCAACAGAGCTCTCTTGGTCACTGAGGCATGCAAGCCTCCAAACCACGATAAGGTTGTGGTCCTCTTGGAGGAGATTTCAATAATAGAGACTCAGAATTAATTTTGCTGGAAAATTGTCCAAGGATCAATGTGGTTCTTGGTTTTGTTTGGCAAAAATATTCATTGACTCTCTAAATGTGATCTGAGGCAGCACAAGTGTTAAGAATACAAAATAAAAATCTATTTCCCTAACATCCCTGCAGAGGGGACTTCTTTTCAGTCAGCGACAACTGCTACTATGGAACAGAGGAGCAAAGGAGAAACAGGCGTGTTCCCCTTGGAGCATGTCTCATTATTGGTGTCAGCCTGACCAGTCTGTTTCAAGGATCATCATCACAAGACATTTCTTCTTTGTTTCTTTCAACCTAGAGTGCATATTTTCTATATTTAGCCCCAAGTGATCAAAAGTGAATCCCCTTACTTGGTGCCACCCTATTCAGTTCCACAGAGGAGCTCTGTATATGAGAATTCTTTGATTTTTTTTTAAAGGAATTAAGTATCTGGGATTCATCTGGACGTAATTATTTAGCATTCATGATACTTGGCCCTAGATTACTATTCTGTTTAACTGGGATTAACTCCTTCAAATCTGACATCTATTCAACTTTTTTTCTACTAGTTTCAAAGGGTTTTTTTGAAAACAGCAGTACAGGCAAAAATGCTAATTTGAAGCAAACAGCATTTTTAAAGATTACAAATATCATGATGTAAAATATTTCAATAAAGCTGACCAAATATGAAAGTAAAAAGGGAACAAAATCATTCTCAAAAACCAAGGTAACTTGTTTGTCAAAATACAAATTTTATTCTGCTTAAAATGCATTGTTCGGTTCAAGCTTTCCATGTCATCTGTAGAGTACAGCAATCAGTTCCTTATGAAAAATATAATTCAGAATTAGTAGAACTGCCTTATGGTCATTAACACTGTATGACAAAGTGAAAATGTAATTGATGTGCATGTTTAAATGATACATGCAAGATATTCAAGTTATTAAAAGAGTTACACTTATAGCAATCTACCCTGCTGCTGATTATTAATCGAGTGTTTAAGAGGGTCTCGTCTTCTGAGTATTTGTGCAAGGAATTAAACATTACCTTCTGGCATCCAACACTGAAGTAGACATTAGGTTTATGTGAAAATCTGTAAAGTCTTTTACTCCTTTCCAGCAGGCAGTTTTTGCTAGCAATTAATCAAAACATGAGATTACACACATGATACAGTGACACAAATGACAAATGTTGCAATAATCTCATTTTTGTGTGGTATACACCACTTTACATATTATTAATCCTTTTTGCATAACTTTAAAATGAAAAAATCAGACAAGGGTTTCTCAGAAATTGTTGTGGCTGTTTTCTTCAAGTCAGCGTCATTACAGTTAATAAAAATAGAGCAGTATTTTCATTTTAAGGGGAAAACAGGTCTTACCTTATGAGAAACAAGCAATTTGAACTATAACTAACATCATTTTCCAAGATGCTAGCAAGCTAATTAATGTTCAGTTAGTATCTTTATAAGAGTAATTATTCAGAAAAGAAAGTTGGCTTATTTTTCCTTAGAAGTTTTTATATTGTACACTTTGTACACGTATTCATACATAACTCTGAATTTGTTACAAGTGATTTTGTGGCACATGTTTTCGACTGTTGAATAAAACAGTGGCTCTAACAGTCTTGTTGATTATCACATCTTGAAACAAACCGGTCTGCACTTTCCGACGGATGTTGGTAGTTGTATAATGCTTGCACCAAAGAAAGCAACAAGAAGAAGAATATGCACAGAAATATGTGGGCCTGCTTGTTTCTGCAATAACTCACAGCATGAATATAGAGC
Organism: Hypanus sabinus; assembly: GCF_030144855.1. Lineage (NCBI taxonomy): Eukaryota > Metazoa > Chordata > Chondrichthyes > Myliobatiformes > Dasyatidae > Hypanus > Hypanus sabinus. The sequence continues at coordinate 100,316,723 of NC_082710.1, read as the reverse complement.
TTGAGTCCTCTGATTTTCTTTATCATCTTTTTTTTCAGTAAAAGGAAATTGCAAGACGTGACAACACACAGTCCTGGCAATCAATTTGTTTTATTTTAAAAAGGACGGTAACCTTGTCAGACGATACAAGATGGAATGCAAGAAACTATGAAAAACAAAACGTTCTGTCAGAATCTTTCTGAGTAATTCCTTCCATGTAGAAGAGACAGCTTCTCTTAACTGGTTGATGTTTCCCTGCTGTTCCGTGTTAGCAAAAAACATCTGTCATAGAAACAAGAAAGAAACCTGTGGAAACTATACTTTTAAGAAGGAGTTTATTCAGTGTAACAACCACACCTTCTCGGTTATCATTAGCCTGGTCCATTCTTGAAGTCTGTTGCAACCATTAGAGTGGCTGAGACACATATATTAAATTGCAAGCTATTTGCAATTCAATTCAAAGCCCTAACCCGCATTTAACAATGAAGGACTGAAGTCTTATTTTTGTGACAAAGCTTTTTAAAACGACTAGTTTCCAAATAATTAACAATTATAACAAAGATTATAAATTCTATTCACATACAACATTATTTGTAAGAAACACAGAATTCTTGTTTGACCCAACTACAGTCTGCCCCTAAATCAATTAAAACAGAAAAAGGGAGGATATTCAGCAGGTTAGGCAGCATCCTTGGAGCGGAAAACAGAGCTAAATGTCTCAGGTCAATAACCTCTCAATATAGTTTCAAAGTTAAATAGGTACACTTAAACAAATCTGCCAAAGTTTATTGTACTGAATTTTACAGTGAATAAAAATGTAAACTATGTTCATTATGAGAAGATCTTATTAATCGAAACTGTGAGGCCAATAGGAATTAATTATATATGTGTGTGTGTGTGTGTGTGTGTGTGTGTGTGTGTGTGTGTATAAGATGTCCTGTACTCATTTAGGATAATTGAACTGAATTGGAATTTTCATAATTTCTGATGAAAAGGGGTTATCTCTTAAGCAAGGAAAATAGCAGGAAAAAAATGCCACACACAAGATGCAGGAGAAACTCAGCAAATCAGGCAGCATCTATGGAGAGAAATAAATATCCAATTTTTCTGGCTAAGACCCTTCTCCTCCACCGATGCTGCCTCACCTGCTGAATTTCTCTAGTATTTTGTGTGTGTTACTCTAGATTGCCAGCATCTGCAGAATCTTGTGTGTTTCTGTCACCACAATGGCCTGAATAGTCCTCTGAGTGGATAAATTAAATTCAATTGGTGTCAAAGTTTGCAGGCTGTAACTTACTCCCTTCCTTGTTGTTTAAAAAAGTTTTAACACAATGGATAAAAGCATAAAATGCCGTTAACACTTTGCAGATCAAACTCCATCGGTGCAGAGAGAAGCAGAGTTCATGTTTTGGCTCTGACAAGTAATCATCTCCTGAAAGTTAACTCATCCACAAAGTTTCGTAGCCAGTAGCGGCAGAGAAACAATTAAATGGAATGATCACTCTTCTCGCTCTCTCCTTATCCCACTCACTATCTTTTCTGATGTACAGGCTGCCAATGATCCAACTGTGGTGAACTATGTGCCTGTCGGGACACGCCCCTGCTGACTGCTCCTGTGGCTCCTCCCACAGGCCCCTGTATAAAGGAGATCTGAGGCCTGACGCTCGGCCTCAGTCTCCAGGACATTGTATGATAGACACTCAATCCTGGTTCCTTCTTCCAGTCAATAAAAGCCGATATCTCACCTTACGTCTCAGTGTGAGTTATTGATGGTGCATCACCAACCACACAATGTTTGTCCCATTTCAAAATCTGCATGTGATGCCCAGGAGCATGGAGTTCAAGTCTTGCATGTGGCTTTTCATGAAACCCTATAACTTATCCTTTCAAAATTCAAAGTAAATTTGATGTCAAATTACATATACAGTATACCACCATATACAGATCTGAGATTCCCTTTGTTGTATGCATACTCAGCAAATCTATAGAATAGTAATTACAACAGGTTCACTGAAAGATCATCCAGAGCGCAAAGGACAACAAACTGTGCAAATCCAAATATAAATAAATAGCAATAAATATCAAGAACATGAGATAAGGAGATAGAGTCTTTAAAGAGAGATCGTTGGTTGTAGGAACATTTCAACGTCAAGGCGAGTGAGTGTAGTTATCCCCTTTTATTCAAGAGCCTGATGGTTGAGGGGTTAGTAACTGTTCTTGAACATGGTGATGCAAATCCTGAGGCTTTCATACCTTCTACCCGATGGCAGCAGCAAGAAGAGAGCATGGCCTATTGGTTAGGAGCTCTGATGATGGATGCTGCTTTCCTATGACAACATTTCATGTAGTTGAGTTCAATGGTTGGGAGGACTTTATCCAGGACATACTAGGCTGAATCCACTACCTTAGCAGGATTTCGGGAGTGGTCATTGACTATATTTTAACCCTCCAGACCCAAGAATTATCCAGGATCTGATGACTAGTGTGTTAACTTCCAGAGCCAAAGTCTAACAATGGAAGCCTAGAATCTTCTATGCTTCAGTTTTCTGCCAATCAAACGAAGACGTCTGCCATCTTTGAAACTTCCATTGTTCTCCAACAAACTGTTTCGCAGCCGCTGTGGGAGTGGTAGAGTCTCCACGGAGAGTGAATAGATCATACTGGTGTAGGATTATGATCCCACTTTGGACACTTTACTTCCTCTGTAATGTTTCAGACACCAAGGTAACAAGTTGCCAGTCATGACAGAGAGTTGAGTTCGAAGCCAAGACGAGAGCCGCATAGGGTTATCAATCAGGGCCATCGGTAGCAGCTTTTCACTAGCTATACGACAGCTACAAAGAACAAGTAAAACTAGCAAAGCTGCAAAAGAGGACTTGCAATAAGGGAGTAGCAGGAAGTTTATCATTAACTTTATTGTCTTGATATTAATAAACATAACTCAGAAGATGTGTAGCTCAGATGGTTGATGGTTGGGTTGAGTTATTCTCTGACTTTGGCACTCAATCTCCAAACATTTCATCACCATAGGAGGAGGCATATGATGACTTCTCCTTGTACGGTGATGATACATTTGCAAATGGATTCCCAAGATCAGAAACCAACTCAGCCCAACCATTGATAAATGAAGTTTAGACCATTGATCTGATATGGTTTTACAGTTAGCCTGATATGGGTGAGTGATAGGTCGCAGTTGGCGTGACACTATTACAGCTCAGAGCGCCAAGAATCAGAATTCAATCCCTGCATCCTCTGTCAGGAGTTTATACGTCTACCCAGTGGAATGTGTGTGTTTTCTCCGGGTGCTCCAGTTTCCTCCCACAGTCAAAGATGTACAGGGTAGATTAATTGTTCATTGTAGATTGACCCATGATTAGGTTAGGGTTAAATTGAGGTTGTCAGAGGCAGCTGGGGTTGGGCGTTGGTTACAACACGAAGGGGTGGAAGGGCTTATTTGGCACTGCTCCACAAAATAAATAAATAACTATTGAGATGATCAACAACAGTGGTGGTAGTTTTGTTATTATTATTATGCTATGGGATGCAGATGATATTGAAAAGGCAAATGTTTAATGGGCACCTCTGATTGCATTTGTGACAGTAGTGGGTTACTGACCTCTCGGACTACAGCACACCTCATACTCAAGATACTCTGCTGTCAGAGAGGAAATATGATGGTTAATCCTGATGACATCATAGTTTCGGTATCATTGCTGAATTGAAATTCGGGATTCCCTGCTCAAACCCTTAAGGAGGTATTTCATAGTTCAGGAAGGCTGCTAGCCAGCATGTTGTCAAGAGTAATGAGGGATGGCAAGTACATGCTTTCTTTTTAAACCCAAGAGCAGCAAAAGAATAATATTTTCAAGTCAGGATGATGTGTAACCTACAAATGAACTGTCTGGTTCTGCTGTTTGGATGCCCTGGTTGCTTGTGTCCTTTGTATTAAAATTTGCAGACTTCTCAAGTACTTTAAAAAGATTTGTTGAGTTACTTATGGCTAGGCATGGTGTCAGCAAAAACATTCTCAACTTCAATTAACTATCAAGATAAGCATTTGAATTTCCAAAACACAGGATCAAAGTCTGGACATGGATTGGATGCTTGACAATCAACATGGAGGTTTTGGGCTGAAGGACCTTTTGTCTGTTCTGTGTAACTCTATGGTTCTATGGTCCATGAAGTTTCACTCATCTAATTAAACATACAGTACTGTGCAAAAGTCTCAGGTGTGTACATACAGTATAGCTAGGGTTCCTAAGTCTTTTGCACAGTACTATATTTGTCAATTGGAGTGGAGTGCAAGTTTGTAAATCTGGTGGGAGCAAAGGATGTTGGGAGTGGTGAGGGTGGTGCATCTTGGGAGCGGTGATGGACAGGTGGCAGATATAGTTGGGGGATACCGCAGGTGCAGACACACCCAGCCCTGAGACACCAGGCAAGGTCATTTGATTCCAAACAATTGGTTTATTGATCATTATAGAATGTCTTTCTGGAGCTTCCCGCTCCTTTCCTTCTCCTTTCCCCTTTTCCCAGCCATGATTCTCCTCTCCCTGCCTTCTTCCCACTCTCAGTCCACAACAGAGACATGTATCAGAATCAGGTTTATCATCACCCACATGTGTCATGAAATTTGTTTTTTTTGTGACAGCTGTACAGTGCAATACCTACTATTATTACAGTACTGGGCAAAGGTCTTCAGCACCCTGGCTATATACTGTATATGTCCCAATGACTTTGCACTGTGCTGTAGAGTATTCCATTACACTCTTGACTGGCAAATGATGAACAGGCTCTTGGGAATTTGAAATGAATGTGCATTCTGGAACTTGGACAAGACCAATACTTATTGTCATGAGAAAATAATGGTGAACTGCTGTCTTCAACTGCTACAAACATTCTGATGTGGGTACTTCCGCAGTGTTGTTGGAGAGGGAGTTCCAGAATTTAGACCTAGCAACAGTGAAGTGCCAGTAAAGTATTTCCTAATGAGGATGGTGTGCAGCTTGGAGGAATCCTGTGTATAATGGTGTCCCTGTACACATCCTGCCTTTAGTCTACTTGCTGATAGATTTTGAGCATGTGCAAGGAGCAGTAGGGGGAACTGCAGTGTGATTTGTCAATGGTGAACACTGCACCTATTGTGTTTTGGTGGTGGAGGGAAGAATGCTGAAGGTGCCAGTAAAGTGTAATGCTTTGCCCTACATCCTATTAAGCATCTCAAGAGTTGTTACGACTGCGTTCCTCAAGGCAGTGGTTGTTTCTTCCATCACACTCCTGACTTGTGCCTTGTGACTGGTGGAAGCCCTTGAGGTAATTCACAGGATATTCAACCTCTGATCTGCCACTACATTTGAATGTTGACTGTTGCTAGGTCTAAATTCTCCCTACCCAGGAACATTGTGAAAGTACATTCATCATACCAGTGATACCTTGGGTATGTATGACCATGACAACAAATGTGAGTACCCTTTCTCAAAATTACTGATCAACAGATAGCTACAATATGAAAGGAACCCATATGGTCTATAAATCCAGATAACTTTATTGTAAAAGCAATGCAGATAGTTCCCCATCTTCTCCTTAAAGGCATGAAAATGCTTTCCTTTCAGATTTGCAACCAGCTTCCGTTTGAATGCCACAACTGAACCTGGGAGTGGGGAGGGGGCAGGGAGAGGGGAACCATGGTTGGGAAAAGGGGAAGAGAGTGAGGAGTGAGTGGAAAGAACCAGAGAGATATCCTATAATGATGAATAAATCAATTGCTTGGAATTGAATTATCTTGCCTGGTGTCTCAGGATAGGGAGTGTCTGCACCTGTGCCACCCCCTGCACCTAGCACTCCTTCTCTACCACCTGTCCAATGTCTCGCCCATGGTGCACCACCCTCACCATTCCAAAAATCATTTGCTCCTGCCAGATTTACAAATTTGCTCCCCACTCTATATTGATAAATACTGTACCTTGTAAAAGTCTGAGGGACCATTGCTATATACAGTGCCTGTAAAAATTATTCACTCCCCCCAGAAGTTTTCATGTTTTACTGTTTTACAACATGAAATCACAGTGGATTTAATTTGCCTTTTTTTACACTGATCAACAGAAAAAGACTTCTGTCAAAGTGAAAACCGATCCCTACAGTGATCTAAATTACAATTATTAAACACAAAATAATTGATTGCATAAGTATTCAGCCCTTTCAAGTCAATATTTAGTAGCTGCACCTTTGGCAGCAATTACAGCCTTGAGTCTGTGTGGGTAGGTCTCTATCAGCTTTGCACATTTGAACACCGCAATTCTGCCCATTCTTCTTTACAAAACTGCTCAAGCTCTGTCAGATTGCTTAGGGATTGAAAGTGAACAGCTCTTTTCAAGGCCAGTCACAAATATTCAATTGGATTACAGCCTGAACTCTGACTTGGCCACTCCAGAACATTAACTTTGTTGTTTGAAAGTCATTCCTGTGTAGCTTTGAGTTGATTGGTGTTATTGTCTTGCTGGAAAACAAATCTTCTCCCAAGTCTCAGTTCTTTTGCAGACTGTGTTCGGTTTTCCTCCAAGATTTTCCTGTATTTTGCTTCATTCATTTTAATCTCTACCTTCACAAGTCTTCCAGGGCCTGCTGCAGTGTAACATCCCCACAGCTCGATGCAGCCACCAATATGGTTCATGGTAGGGGTGGTGGGTTTTTTTTTTGATGATGTGGGGTGCTTGCTTAAGCCAAACATAGCATTTAGTCGGATAGCCAAAAAGCTTAATTTTGGTTTCATCAGATCATAGAACCAGCTTCCAGCCAACTTCAGAGTCTCCCATATGCCTTCCAGCAAATCCGAGCCAAGATTTCATGAGCTTTTTTCAACAGTGTCTTTCTCTTTGTCACTGTCCCATAAAGCTGCAACTGGTGAAGCACCTGGGCAACAGTTACTGTATGAGCAGTCTCTCCCATCTCAGACACTACAGCTTGTGACTCCTCCAGAGTTGTCACAGTTCTCTTGGTGGCCTCCCTCCCTAGTCCGGTTCTTGCACAGTCACTCAGGGCAGCCTGCTCTAGGCAGATTTACAGCTGTGCCATATTCTTTCCATTTCTTGATGATTGACAACTGTACTCCACAGGATATTCAGTGACTTGGAAATTTTCTTGTATCATATCCTGAGTTGTGCTTTTCAATAACCTTTCTGCAGAGTGGCTTGGAGTGATCTTTTGTCTTCAGGATACTGACTCACCAGCAGCAGGATCTTCCAGGTAGATATATCTTTACTACGATCAATGGAAACACCTTGACCACACACAGGTCTCCAATAACAGATGTCCATTTAACTAATTATTGTGAATTCTAAAGCCAATTGGCTGCACCAGTGATGATTTGGTGTGCCATATTAAAGGGAGGGGGAATACTTATGCAATCAATTATTTTGTGTTTTATATTTGTGATTAATTTAGATCAATTTGTAGAGATCTGACTTCACTTTGACACGAAAGAGTCTTTTTCTGTTCATCAGTGTCGACCAAGCCAAATAAAATCCACTGTGATTCAATGTTGCAAAACAATAAAATGTGAAGACTTACAATACTTACAAGACTTGCAAAACAATAAAACGTGAAGGCAGGGTGGGGGGGGGGTGAATACTTTTTATAGGCGTTTTGTGTTTTCCCATGACTTTTGTACAGTACTGTATGTAATTGATTTCCAAACCCTAACCACTTGCTGTACAGATTAATCTTTCCTCATATCACATTTATTCCTTTCCTGATCATGCTTATTCTATTTCTCAGAGTTCAAGGCCCCACTATCACTGGGAGAACTTTCTACATATCTAAAATTTTAGAACCTTGGTCTATTGTGTGTTTACATTTCTGCTTATACACCCACCAGGTATACATTCCTATGCACAGTACATTATCATTTCCATCAACATCTCTGTAATATCATCGAGAAACTTGGGATCAGCTTCCAGTGTAAAGTGTCCTTTCTCCTCTACACCCTAATACCTCCTACACCATTCCAAAGGCAGCTGTTAGGCACTCCAGCTGCCTATCCAATAATACAATTAGCGTGGGCCAAAGTTTTATTGCAACTTTATGGCACAAATTTAAGCAATTCTCTTACACCATTTCTCTGGTATTTCCAGCTATTTTTTTCCTACCCAGGTTGTAACAAGGGATTGGGGAAATGCTTGCTGAACTTGCTTCAGTGTGCTAATTTGTATTCAAATTGTGTTGAGATGGTGCATATGTGAAAGGAAGAAGACACTTTGCAAAACTGGGCGTGGCTCACTGGAGAAGTGCCCCGCTTAGCCAAGCACAAGATATATTCAATTAACTCAAATTTACTGTATATCTTATTGAAACATTAAAACTATAAAATTTGAAAGATTTTTCTCTGTGGGAGAGACTGTTTCGATGTGCCATCTGCTATGTTTCTCTGTTCATTTAATTTAGACCAAAAAAAAACCTTAGGTACAATAGAGTGGCATGATAAAGCGGTACTTGCTGAGAATGCAGAATGTAAGCCTAACTCATTTGATACATAAGTAATGAGCAATATCTGAAAATTTAATAAGTTATCCAAGTGCACCTTTAAGTACTTACATACTGTAATGATAAGAAGAACATGGGGAGAGGAGTTCGGCCATCAACCCCTCAATCCATCTCTGCTGCCCCATTAGACCACAGTTGTTTGATATCTAAAACTCTGTTTCCTTGTGTATGATTGATCTTGCTCAATACCTCAACTTCCTAAGAACAAATTGCCAATCCCAGCCTTAATACCTCCATTTAAACAAGAATGTAAACTAGGGGAGAACATTTGACACTTGCCTCCTGCTATCAATCCTGAAAGAATAACAGTAGCTCCATTATTGTGGATTCTCACACTAGAACATATGGATTAGGAAAAGTATTAGACTACCTGGCCCCTCAATCCTGCACCAGTGTGTAATAGGTTCATAGCTGATCTGATTGTGACAAGAATTCTGCATTCTATTTTACTCAGTATCTCTAGAACATAGAAAACCTACAACACAATTCAGGCCCTTCGGCCCACAAGCTGTGCCAAACATGTCCTTACCTTATAAATTACCTAGGGTTACCCATAGCCCTCCATTTTTCTGAGCTCCATGTACCCGTCCAGGAGTCTCTTAAAAGGCCCTATCGTATCCGCCGCCACCACCATCGCTGGCAGCCCATTCCATACACTCACCACTCTCTACAGAAAAAACTTACCTCTAACATCTCCACTGTACCTACTTCCAACCACCATAAAAATGTGCCCACTCGTGCTAGCCATTCCAACCCTGGGAAAAAGCCTTTGACTCTCCAAACAAACAATGCCTCTCATCATTTTATACACCTCTATCAGGTCACCACTCATCTTCCATTACTCCAAGGAGAAAATGTCAAGTTCATTCAACCTATTCTCTATCTTGAAAATAAATTAAGACTGTTTCCACTCTCCCTTGAGGCAGAGAGTTCCAAACTCTCATAAACCTCTGAGAGAGAGAAGATATCTAACCTTATCATTCACTTAACTAGGTAGTCCCTTATTTTATAAAAAATGCTGTTCCTTAGAGAACGTCAAACTAAGTAAGAGCATCTATTTTCTCCCACAGATAAAAACATTCTTTTTACATCTATCCTCTTGATATTTTATATGCTGCAATCTGATCCCCCTCGGAATAACTTGGTCCTCTTCCAGTTATTCCATTTTTGTTTTCTTTCCCATACAAACCGGTCCCCAAACCTCCAATGTCCATTTTGAATTCTTCCACCTCCTGGTTCCATCCTCCACATGTCACACACCTGACACCCTCCCCAAAATGGTTCTGGCTCCATTTGCCTTTCACCTCTCTCCTAATGAATCCAATTATCATCTTCCATGCCAAGACCAGCAGATTCAAAAAGTGTTACTTTCCCTCAGCAGTAAGGGTGATCAACACCTGCACACTCTATCCTGCAATTGCACAACCCCACCACCACCACCCTATCATTTTTTTTTGTCAGAGTCACCTTATGTATAGTGTCCAGCATCACTTTCTGGACATATAATCAATCTAAGAGCAGTACTGTGCAAAAGAGTATCAGGCACATACAGTATACATAGCTGGGGTGTCTAAGATATTTGCACAATACTGTATGTGCCAAGATGGAATGGACAGCAAGTTTATAAATCCAGCAGGAGCAAAGAATGTAGGGAATGGTGAGGTTGTAGTGCCATGGGTGGGGTGTGGGGCAGATGGCAGAGAAGGATTGCCAAGGATGCGGGTGGCATGGGTGCTGACACCAGCCCTGAGACCCCAGGCAAAGTCACTTAATTCCGAAGAATTGGGTTATTGATTGTTACTGAATGTCTCTCTAGTGCTTCCTGTTCCCTCCTGTTTCCCTTCCCCTTTTCCCAACCATGATTCCCCTCTCCCAGCCCCCTTCCCATTCTCAGTCCACAACAGAAACCCATATCAGAATCAGGTTTATCATCACTCACTTATGTCATGAAATTTGTTTTTTTTCTGGCAGCAGCATAGTGTGGTGCGTAAAGGTACAATAGGACTGTGCAAAAATGTTAGGCACCTTTGCTATGCTTAAGACTTTTGCACAGTGCTATCTTATGCATTTATTTTTATTGTGTTCTTTATCTTATTGCGTTTTTTTTTGGTGCAGTATTGAATCTGGAATAAAAATTTCTTCATTCTCCTTTACAATTGCGTACTGGAACTGGAATTGATCAAACATGAATCTTGATTCTTGAAACTGACTGATTAGATTCCAGCAATGGTAACACTTGTGTTCCTATTTATTACTCTCCTAGCAGTCTGCACCTTCATCCTACTCTCTTTTCATCTAGCTCGATGTGCCTCACTTTGTTTTTTTGGTTTGCCTCCACCTATCATGAACCAATCTCTGTCTTTCAATGCCACTCAGAGTCCTGAAACATGGCTTTGATGCAAAATGTCAACAAGGTTTTTCCTCCCATAGATGAAACTCAAGCAACTTATTTTTGTTCCCGATTCCAGCATCTGTAATCTCTTCAACCTAAATTTTGCTCGCTATCCCCATCACAAGCCTTTTGCAATTCATTCTCCAGTGTACACAAATTCTTCCACATCTGACTACTCCGCAATCTCTTCACCACTTTGATAATGCACTTCTTGATTTTTCCTGCCAAAATACACTATTACGCATTTTCACTATCCACACAATGAATTGAAGTTCCTATTGTCCTCTTCAAAACCCTTCTGCATTTCATTATGTCATCACTATTAAAACTTATTGTTTTTAAAACCTTACTTACAACCCCAGTCAAACTTCTAAACCCGGATTTATACAACTAGTTCTGTTAACTTCAACATCCATCATCAAGGACACTCACCATTCAGGCCATGCCCTCTTCTCGTTGTTGCCATCAGGAAGAAGATACAGGAGCCTTCAGTCCCATACCACCAGATTCAGGAACAGTTATTACCCTTCAACCATCAGACTCTTGAATCAATGTGGTAACTTTATCCATTTCACCCCTTCACTGGTTCCACAACATATAGACACACTTTCAAGCATGCTACGACTCATATTCTCAGTATTGTTTACTTATTTTTTTGTTTGTTGTTTTGTGTTTCCACAGTTTGTCTTCTTTTGCAGATTGATTGTCCATCTTCGTTTAAGTGTAGTTTTTCTTTATTTCTATTGTATTTCATTGTTCCACTGTAAATACCTGCAAAAATTGAATCTCAAGGTTGTTTATGGTGATTTATAAGTATTTGCTAATAAATTTATTTTGAAGTTGGACCATTGTAACTTGTCCCTATCAGTCTCTATATCAGATTGGTAAATCTGGATTCCAGTCCTACCAGTTACTCAGACATTGCAAAGTCCTCAAGAAAAACACAAAGTATGAATGACAAATGTTTTCAGACATACTTGTCTCAGGTTTAAATTATATAGAAGGTTTCACTCCAATCTATTTGAACTTCAATCATTTAACACTCATGGTAAGGGCATCAGGCACAATCCCTTCAGTGTAAGAGCAAGTGGAAGGAGTGCAGTCTTAAGTGAACGAAAACCAAGCCAAATTCTGAAATTTTCAAGACTTTACCCCCCCCCCCCAACTCTCCCTGTAATATTTGTCCTCAGTTTTTTTTATATAGAATTGATAAACTGGTCTTTATATTGTTGGCCACAAAGTCAAATAAATCACTTGACAATATCGATGCCACAATGATTGTAGAACCAGATGGCGTTCACAATTTAACCTCATACATTAACTTGTGTAAGGTAATTTAGATTGGGTGGAACCCATTAAGCTTTATTACTGTCTTTAGGAGGAGGGAGTAAATTGTTGAGTGGGAAATGGAGCAGAGACAACTAAGAACCACTTTTTGGAAATCCATTTAGCATTCCCTGCAAAAGACATTATTACTTCTTACCTACATTAAAGTCTCCTCTTTAAATTGTTCCCTCAGTCTATAGTCTTCAGGAAAATTAATTAGGAAGTCAACTGTGCAGTCTATAATGATAGTAAGGTTGCAGAATAGCACTAGGGAAAACTGTCCAGAAGTGAATGTTAATTGCGAGAATCCAGCCCCCCAACCCGAGCTTTCAAGTTTTTAACAAGTTAACAATAAGTACTTCTAAACATTTAATTGGAGATCCATAATTCATAATGTTGGCAATTTGGTGTCATGATGTCAAAAATATCAAAGTTCATCGTGCATTTATTACCAAAGTATGTATACTGTTCATTATATGACCTTGAGAGTCATCTCCTTACAGGCAACCTCAAAGCAAGAAACTCAAAAAGAACCCATTAAAAACAGATACCCAAAGCACAGAGGGAGAAACACAAATTGTATAAGCAATAAAAGGAAGCAATTGAATGAAAGTGAGTCTATACACACGGAGTGGGGAGCAGCTGGAGCAGGCCTCAGACTCAGCCTCAGTGCAGCGAAAAACAGGGCAAATGTTACAGTACAGCCATCTTAAAGCCGAGCCAGTATGAAGTAAAGCTATTTATCTCAAAGCATCCTGTGTGCAGGTTTCAGAGAATCTATCTTTAAGGGTACTTGAAAGGATTCAATTGTATGCAGCCTTCCTTTGGCTGTAATTTCATCAGGCTCACTGATGTTTCCAAAAATGCATCTCTTGCACTTTCAAGAACATCAATGAGATCAATAATATTGGTTCTAGTTGAATGTGTGATCCTGATTGCTGCAGATAGTTGCCCACTGAAATTTCTGCCAATGTGCCAGACTAAAATGTTAAGGGGAAAAATATACCATTTATTTTAAATATAGCAAGCCCTCAAAATTTGTTTTACTTTGCTATTAAAGTGACTTAACTGGAATATGAGGAGTCCTTTTAAAATTGATAAGTAATTAACATAATATTTTTGTATAAAACACATCATTCACAATGATGGAAACTGCGAATATGATGGTATAATTAGAAATGTGTTTTTGAAACATTCTAGTGTTTGAATGCATGTTGGCATTGAATAAAGTTTGAATTTCCAAGTGTAAATATAGTACACATCCAGGGTTTGTGATTATAGTCAGGATTTTGGTCTTAGTGAACACAGTGGGCTAATTTTGTGCCGGTTACTGAAACAAACAGACAAGCTTTAACATATTACCATATCCTACTTATTTAGTCCTTTAAGAACCTTGAGTGTTACTGTTACTGACATTGAAAGTAGCAAATGGAAGAGCAGATTGTGGGTAGCACAGTTGTGTAGATAATCCAACATCTGATGTTGCCCATGTGAAGTTTGCATGTTCTTCCTGTAAACATGGATTTCCTCTGGGTGTTTCCTCCTACATCCCAACAATGTGTGGTTTGGTAGATTAATTGGCCATTCTAAATTGTGCTTTGTGTGTAAGTGAATGGTAAACTTTGGGAAAGTTATTAGGAATATGGGAGGCAGGGGGAATAAATGGGATTAAAGTAAATGAGTGTTGATGGCTGGTGTTTCATGATTGGACTCAAGATAAGTGCTTTGTTTTAATGGTATGTAACTCTCGGAATCTATGTCAATGGACAAAATGTATATCCTGCTTTGCAATCACTGAGCTGTTCCCACAACCTATGAACTCACTTTCAAGGAATCCTCATTTAATCTTCTTGATATGTATTGCTCATTTATTAATCATTATTGTTATTTCATTTTGTTCACTTTCTTATTGTGTCAGTCCTGCCGAAGGGTTTCAGCCCGAAACGTCAACTGTACTCCTTTCCACAGGTGCTGACTGGCCTGCTGAGTTCCTCCAGCATTTTGTGTGTGTTGCTCGGATTTCCAGCATCTGCAGATTTTCCCTTGTTTTCTTATTCTATTTGCACAGTTTGTTGTTTACTTTTGCACATTGTTTATTATCTGTCCTTTTGTAGTCTTTCATTGATCATATTATATTTCTTGTGTTTACTGTGATTTCCCACAAGCAAATGAATCTCAGGGTTGTTTATGGTAAAATATACAGTATGTAGTTTGATAATAAATTTACTTTGAACTTTAAGTTGACTGTAAGATACAAATGTTTGTGCAGGATATTAACGCCATTGTGAAACTGTTTGACTAAAAGATCACAACAGGGAAATTCTGTTAACATCATTGTCCAATACAAAATAAACTCCACTTAACTGGCTGATCGCAGGTGAACTCTTTCATCCAGTCGTACTAAATAGTTCCATGGCTACTGTAAGATATCATCAGCATGCACTGCTTTTTTTTCATAAATGCTCACATGAAAAAAAATCAAATAATTTTCAAGTCCATTTTTATTAAGTACTTCAATCGACTAAAATTTGCCACAAGGATAGGTGACAAATTATTGTTTTGCGTAGTTGATTTCTGGGCATTCTGGCACCTGTAATCATGAAACACACACACACACGAGTTTTGTTTTCAGTTTCTGTTTGTCCAGAATGTACAGACACAAAATTTCATCTTTTTTCCTAATCATGTGAATGCAGCATGAACCCACTGTGAAAGAAAACAAATTGCTGTTTATTTATTGACGGATAAGACAGCAGACACCGTCTGCCTTAAAAGACGATGATGACAGAATACAAAAGAAGTATAAAATAAAGCTGTTTATTCTGTGAGCTTCTGTCTATCATGCAGTCTGTTCCCATACAATTATTATTTCAAAGTTGTCGAAACAAATTCAAAAAATCCTATGAAAGGAGCATAAATAAACTAGGCTTGTACTTGGTGATTTACATACACCATGTGCTACAACATTACACATGAGGGAATGGAAGATAAGACTACATCCTTGCCAATAAGGAAAACATTCTAAGATGCCATTTTGTACAATAAATATTAGTTTGTGTGGAGAAAAATCAGTTCAGATATTTGACATTATGACTAATTCTAATACCACCGATCACAGTGAATCAGATATTTCCACATCCAAGAAAGTTGTGAAAGAATCAACGTTTGTAATGGAGCAACAATATTATTGCATTGCACATTTCTACGCACCTGAATGCCACACTGCTCTGACGTGTTCCCTTCATCTGCCATATTCAAATTGCAGCTTCACCTTTTCACATAAACAGCACAAATAATAGATCAAAAAAATTATTTGGTGTTTTGAGCAACACACGCAAAATGCTGGAAGAACTCAGCAGGCCAGGCAACATCTAGGAACATAGTACAGCTGACATTTCAGGCTGAAACCCTTCGGCAAGAGACATTGGTGTTTTGAAAAGTGGCCAATCAGAAATTGGAAGCAGGAAAAGACATTGCTCACGCAGATTTGCCATTGAGTAGAAAAGGCATCAACTCCTCGCAGTCTGAGCAGCAGCCAGTCAGAGATCTGGAGCATGAGAAGACATTTGCCAATTGAGTAGTAAAGACAGTGCCAGTGGTGCACGTTTAAGAGAAGTTGGTTATCAATATCAATGTTTAAGAGCAGTTTGGATAGGTAGATGGATGACATGGGTATAGAAGGCAATGGTCCCAATGCAGGTGCATGGATGTAGGCAGTTTAAATGGTTTGGCCATGACTAGATGGGCCAAAGGGCCTGTTTCTGTGCTGTATTTTTCTATGATTCTATGACTCTATCAGATTTTGGTGACATGGATTCACAAATCACAGCAGTGTCCAAATGTGGATGTTCTATCTTGCTGAAAACATCCCATACTCCATCAATGAGACCTGAGGAATAGCAGGATCACAACCAATTGAAAACCCCTCCCAAAGCATCCCGAACAAGACTTCAAATGTTATTAAAGCCAATGCCAGTGTATTTGCTGTCTATGACATCAAAGACTTTCTACCTTTAAAATTTAGGGAAAAAACTAATAAAGTTACTTTATTATGAAATGTTTTAATTTTTAAAACTCAGCTAAAAGATTTAATACTATTTAAAAAAAAACCTTAAAAACCGTAAATGAAAACACAAATAATTTTAAATGAAAAGAACTAATTTTATGCTCCATAGTCACATCATCACATTTCTAATCAATGGGGACACAAATACTGCATGAGATCAGATGGATCAGACATTCTTGTAGATAGGAAACAAACATTTTAGTCCATATTATATAATAACAGCGTTGTACACCCCATGCATACTTTACAACACAGATGTTCTTGGAGAGCCTCATAGGAAATATTTATCTTAATATTAAGATGTTTGGCTAGTTACTTTAGTATTATTAATTAGGTACTATTTGGTTGGTTGGGATTCATGGGGTGTCTAGGAAGGGGTAGCACCTCTAGAGAAGGGACTTGTTGTGTCTATTCCAGGCAGCTTACTCACCTTTGGTCTCCACGGGACACTCACCTTTCATCCTGTGTCTCAAAGTAGCTGTCTGCGTGCGACAGTGGCCACACCCAGGTGCGCAGCTTCAATAGGCAGGCTAAAACAGGTGAGGGTAGCCTGCAACCTCATGAGGTAGGGACATTCCTGTCCTAGCATGCGAAGTCAACTCTAGCGGACTGGGTGGATGAGATCTACAATGAGGTCTAACCCGGTACTGCAACACTCCGTGGAGAGAGAAAGGGCACAGATGGTCATCTGCTGCAACCAAGGAAGACCCCAGCTTGTGATGCTTGTCCAGACTTCCAACATGGAGATTGTGGAACTGCTCCACAATGGCTTTTCCACTTCTAAAACTCACCTGCCCATGTCTCCTGTCATCATCGAACAGCAGCCACCATGTGATTGGTTATTTAAGTATAAAAATAAATTTAAATGGATTAGTTATTAAGTTTACGAAATAACAATCATTGACAGAAATTGTGGATGATTTTCTTTGTTTTACATCAATACTGGTGGCAATATTTTCTTAAACTTTGACATAATGCAATTTTTTTCTTTCTGTCGTGAGCCTATTCTTTCCTTTGTTTTAAAAGGACAAATTAAGGAATTCTAACTGTAGTATAATTGGATTCCATGTGTCAAATGGAATATGCCTTATCATATTATAAGTAACTAATACAACTACTTAATAAAAAAATGATGAATTTGTAAAGAAATTCTGATTGTCAATTGTCCTCTTTGTTCAGTATCCATTAGCTGAAAATGACGGGTATTACTTGGACATACAAAACTTAGCCTTGATTATATCTTATTTGGGCTCATAAATGTACAATCAGGCACCTCGCTCAGACTGACAGAATTTAGCTGCGGCATAGACATTTATAATTTTCACACATAAGTTAAGGGAATGGCAGATACTGTGGCAATAAATGGCCAAAATGACATAATTTAAATAATGCCTTTTGTTACTGCCTTTAGATATATTCTGTGGCACTAGAAGAAACCTAGATGTTCCTTCTGCCCAACAGGATAACCAATATCCATTGTTTGAAACTGGACACTGGTGACAATTTCCGGCTCACTAAGGCTGTGGAGCCTCTAAACTCCCCAAACCCAGAGGTACTCCACTGAGGATCAAACCACAGGAAACTGCTTGTCTCATTCAGTAGGGTGTGTTATGTTTTGTAACTCCAAATTTCGAAGCTCAAAAGTAAACTAATTTGCAAAGTTCATGTATGTTACCATATACAACCCTGATATCCATTTTTGCAGACATACACAATAAAGTGGAATAATAACCATAACAGGATCAATGAAAGACCACACAAACTTGGGCTTTCAACCTGTGTGCAAAGGACAACAAACTGTGCAAATACAAAAAGATATAATAATAAATAAATAAACAAGCAAAAATTATTGAGAATATGAGATGAAGAGTCCATGAAAGTGAGACCACAGGTTGTGAGAAAATGGGGCAAGTGAAATTACTCCTGATGGTTGAGGGGTAATAACTGTTCCTGATCCTGGTGGTTTGAGTCCAGAGGCTCTTGTACCTTCTTTCTGATGGCAGCAGTGAGAAGAGAGCATGTGCTGGGTGGTGGAGGTCCCCAGTCTTGGATGTTGCTTTCCTACGACAGCGTTTTATGTAGATATGCTCAATGGTGGGAAGAGCTGGGACACATCCACTAATTTTTGTAGGATTTTCTGTTCAAGGAGATTGCTGTTTCCATACCAGGCTGTGATGCAACTAGTCAATATACTGTCCACCACACGTCTATAGAAGTTTGTCAAAGTTTTAGCTGCCATGCCAATTTTTTGAAAATTCCTAAGTAGAGTAGTAGTGCTGCCATGCTTTCTTCATAAATGCACTAACATGGTGGAACAAGCATAGGTCCTCCTAAATAATAGCACCAAGAAATTTAAGCTTGCTGGCTCATTCCACTTCTGATCCTCCAATGAGGACTGGTGCATGGTAAACTAATTGGAAGAAAAATAAGGAACCCAGGAGAATGCGTAAGCTTACTTTACTTCAGCTAGGTGAGACAAATTATGACAAATGCCATTCACCTACTTTTACATATAACCCATAATGAATTATGTAATCAAAAACATTTAATCAAACAATATATTTACTCAAATATTACTGAAATATTAAGTACACTACACTCTTTCCTGCTTAGCTATAAACTCCAACGCAATGTGCAATGCATCTCTAGTCATCTGTGACTGTGGAAAATTCCTTACTCTTGTGGAATAATGTCTTTCCTGACATTCAGAGAGTATGTGTGGTGGGAGCTTTGCTTGGTAGGACAGGCTTAAGGCTGTGAAACAATCTCAGGTTCTGGGGCCTCTTCCTTGGCGATCACAGAAGTTGACTCAGGGACTGCAGGAAGCTATTCTGACAATCTGGACACCTTTCTTCAACAACCATTGACTCTGCTCTCCACAGATTATCAGCATGTCATCTCCAGATGACAACAGATGCAATCTCCACTGTATATGAGACTGGACCAGTTCTTAATCTTTTCAAGTACCCACTTTTGATCATCTCTGTAGTCCCTCATCAGGACAACTTGTCCAGAAGTGAAACATCAGACCTTTTTGTTTGAGGAGCTCTAAATTTCTCTCAACAGTTTGTTCTGCATACTCCTTCTCAGATTGGGTTACGGAGATCCAAATGTGAGTGCAAGGGGCGGCCAAGGATCAGCATAGCTGGTGAGTTGCTGGTTGCAGGGTGTATTGCATTGTGATATGGAAGAAGGAAATCGGTGAGCTTCTGATTCAGTGTCAGTGTAGTGTGTTCTGCTGCCGTTACTCGCAGTGCATTCTTTAGAATCCATACAGTGCAGATGTAATATATCTTAGTCCATTCATTTTCAGGAATGACTGAAATTGTTCCACAACAAACTGTAGTGACTAAATGCTCTGGAACACCAGTCCTGGGAAGAGGCTTTCCAACACATCAACAGTGTGCGAGGCTGTAGTAGAAGCTGTTGGAAACACACTGGCCTCTTTGCAGCTGCATCTACTAATACCAAAAATTGACTCTTGGTAACTTCTGGATATGTTGACATCCTGAACAGTAGATGGCAAGCTGCTCAATCTGCTGATCTATCCCAGGCCACCCAAAGCTTTGAGCCAATGCTTTCATTTTGACCACAACTGGATGACCAGCTTGTACAATGCTTATAAGAAGTATTCACACCCTTGGAAGTTTTCTTGTTTTATTGTTTTACAACACTGAAACACAGTGGATTTAATTTAGCTTTTTTTGACACCGGTCAACAGAATAAGACTGTTTTGTGTCACAGTGAAAACAGATCAGTACAAAATAATCTAAATTAATTACAAATGTAAAACAAAAAATAATTGAATGTGTAAGTATTCCCTTCATCCCCCCCCCCCCTTTAATATGACATACCAAATCATCACTGGCGCAGCCAAATAGTTTCAGAAGTCACATAATTAGCTAAATGGAGATCTGTTTCTGGAGACCTGTGTGCATTCACAGTGTTTCATTTGATTGTAATAAAAATATACATCTGGATGGTCCAGCTGCTGGTATCCTGGCAAAAAACTGCACCATGAAGACAAAAGAACACTCCAAGCAACTCTGCATAAAGGTTTTTGAAAAGTACAAGTCAAGAGTTGGATACAAGAAAATTTCCAAGTCACTGAATATTCCTTGGAGAATATCCTATCCTCAAAAACTGAGTGACCATTCAAGAAGGGGACTAGTGAGGGAGGCCATCAAGAGACCTATGACAACTCTGGAGGAGTTACAAGCTTCAGTGGCTGAAATGGGAGACTGCAACATACAACTGTTGCCCGGGTGCTTCACCAGTCATAGCTTTATGACAGAGTGGCAAGGAGAAAGCCACTGTTGAAAAAAAACTCACATGAAATCTCAGCTACATTTAGCCAGAGGCATGTGGGAGAATCTGAAGTTAGCTGGAATCAAAATTGAGCTTGTTGGCCAGCAGAATAAACATTATACTGGGCATAAGCCAGACACTGCACTTCATCAAAAACACACCATCCCTACCATGAAGCATGGTGGTGGCTGCATCATGTTATGCGGATGTTTCACTGCAGCAGGCCCTGGAAGGCTTGTGAAGGTAGAGGATAAAATGAATGCAGCAAAATACAGGGAAATCTTGGAGGAAAACCTGATGCAGTCTGCAAGAGAACTGGGAGCTGGGAGATTTGTTTTCCAGCAAGACAATGACCCCAAGCATAAAGCCAAAGCTACACAGGAAGCAACAAAGTTAATGTCCTGGAGTGGCCAAGTCAGAGTCCAGACCTCAATCCAATTGAGAATTTGTGGCTGGACTTGAAAATAGTTGTTCACTCATGTTCCCCATGCAATCTGATGGAGATTGAGCAGTTTTATAAAGAAGGAAAGGGAAAAATTGCAGAGTCCAGATGTGCAAAGTTGATAGAGACCTATCCACACAAACCCAAGGTTTTAATTACTACCAAAGGTGCATCTACTAAATACTGACTTGAAGAGGGTGAATATTTATACCATCAATTATTAGTGTTTTATATTTGTAATTAATTTAGATCACTTTGCAGAGATCTGTTTTCACTTTGACATGAAAGAGCTTCTTTTCTGTTTAGCAGTTTCAAAAAAAAGCCAAAGTAAATCCACAGGTTCTGCTGACTGCTCTGCAATGTTTGCCCCACTGTATGATGAACTGAGGTTGAGGCTGTGGGCCTGCTCCGGCTGTTCTGGGCTTCGTGTCTGTGGACTCGCTTGCATTCTGAATGCTGAGCAGTTGTTTGCTTTTATTGTTTGCACAATTGGTGTTTTGTTGTCTCTACGCATTGGGTGCCTGTTGGTCTTGTCTTAATGGGTCCTTTCAGGTTTCTTGTTTTGTAGCTGCCTGTAAGGAGACAAATCTCAAGGATGTATAGTTAATACCTACATTGAACTTCAAATTGAAATATTTTTGAAATTTGAAGAAACATTTTATGAAGAGAATTAGTGAAATAACTACATATGTTAAAGGGAAATCAAGAACAATTCCACCAGAGCACCTTCAATAACTCTATGTTTGAAGCATGAAAAAAATTATCGGAGATGTCCTAGAAGCTTGATAGCAGTAGACACTGAGGAAAAGTGACTGGCACTTGGACAAATGTCACAACCATTTTGCACAAAGTAAGATCCCCTGGACAACTAGATAAGTAGTCTGTTATGCATTTTGATATTATTTAATGAGCATTGCATAAGCACTGAATGAAATGTTTACAAGAATAAGGATTTAGTCATTGACCCACTATTAAATGCCATGTATTCATGATACGGCCAACTTACTCTAAAGCTGGGGTTCCCTATCTTTTTTATCGGATGGATCCCTACTGTTAATCGAGGGGTCTGTGTACTCCAAAAAGGAAAACTACTGCTCCTTTCATTCTACATGTCAATGCCATTGAACAGAAGAATAGCAATAAACTAAAACTTGCAGAAGTAACCTTTACTTTTCCCCATTTCTGTTGTGATCAGAATCACTCAAAACCAAGTTAGCATGATAGGTGTACTGACACAACAATACAGATGTTAATCCTCAATAAAAAATGTTGAAATAGCTTGAAAACTGATGATAGAAACAGTGTCTTTTGATAAATAAACTTTGAAATGATTTATCCATGTGGCTCTGATGTTCTGAAAATATCTCTTCATGCAGAAAGCTTCTCCACACCATTTCTTTCAAATGACAGGTGAACAGCAGATTAATTTAGTTCAGTTTAATTAAAGTAAGTTCTATGTTTTTTTTTTCATTTATATGAATTAAGGCCATGCTTTTATTGCTCTGCCAGGTCCTGAAAGTATCTTACCAGCAATGTGATTCCACCTCAGTCATTAACCTACAGATGTATGAATATTATATAACAGAATCCACTGGTCTAAGAATAAGATTCATTTTAGATTATTTTTATTCTGGGCTTTAAAAATTTATTTTGCACATAAACCATATTCCATTTTAGATAAAGTAACTAAATAAATAACAAGCTGGCTTTCAGCTGAATAATTTGAGCATTGTTTGATATTCCACATAAATATTTCAGTTAATTACTGAAGTACCTTGTAAGACAATACTGAAACAGCATCATTAATTTAACATCGTGTTCCCAGATGATAGTACTTCATATACTGCATTTCTCAACCAAATCTGGAAAGTTTAGCAAGTAGAATTGAAAATGTAGAGGAATAAAATGTTTTCAATTACAGTGATTTTTAACAGCATGAATAATCAGAACTCTAAGGAACATAAAAATAACACTATAACCTGATGTACCTGCAATCCCAGCACACTATCACAGCCAATAATTTATTTATAAGCATATTCTGTTTTACAATTATGGGACTAAAGAAGTCAATGGTCCTGCTTTATGTTTTTATTGGCATTGGACAATTTGTCTTTGCACAGCATATAAATACTCGATTGAACGTGTTATTAATCAACGAAACCTTGATTGGGCAAATGAGAGACACATTGGCTAAGGAAGAATTCACTGATAATGAAAGAAATTTTGTACTCCAACTACAATATTGTAAAATAGCGTACATTTGATTAAAGATGTGATTTTTTTAAACATCAAGCCTTTTAAAGCTTGATTTTAGGTATCCATGATGCTGAAAAGTCCTGTGTTTTCATTTTAGCATTGAACACAAGATAATGATAATTTCTTCACTGAATGCTTTTGCAAATAGTTACACTTCAAAGAATGCCGAGGGATTTACATTTCATTTACAGCTTGTTTAACCTAACTACATTTCTGGCCAGAATTCTACATGATTGAACCATTAAACATAATTTTTTTTCTCTTCAAGCAAAAAGGCAGATATTGTAGTTGTACATTCTATGAATGAAGAAGACCAACTCCTCATGCTTTTCAGCCTCACTCTCAACCCGTTAATGCTGGTAAGGTGCTACCTGTTCCAAAGTCCACCATCTCTGATATAGAGAATGGAGTACTGTTGTGAGATTCAAGAGGCCAACATAACTAGATAGAACTCATGCACAAGAAGGCCAGAATGGTCATCTGCCCATGATTCAGTGAAGAAACAAAGAGTGATTTTAGTGAATTATATTTTTTCAGAACATTTAACATATTTAGAAGCATACAGGAAAACGGATGAAATGTAGCAATGATGATCAGGGTTGAGCTACTACACAGCCTACTCTCACCTTATTTCATACGTCCTTCTTGCAACATAACACTCCAATTCTTAGATGAAAAGGTGCAACATTCAGGAGAATGAATTATTAAAGTGGCAAAGGTAGAAAACATATAAAGTACTGAGTCCTCTTCAACAGATTTATTACACAAAAAGCTGGATTGAATTAATTGATACAGATAAAGCAAAGTATCTTTTGAACTGTGCAGTTTAGAGTAAATTCAGGATCAGAATTAGGTTTAATAACACCAGCATATGTTGTGGAATTTATTGTCTTTGTGGCAGCAGTACGATGCAATACATAATAATAGAAAAGATGTGAATTACAGTGTGTATATACATATAAAACAGTAGAATTAAATAAGTACAAAAATAAAGATTATCAAATAGTGAGGTTGTAGCGGTGTGCTACAAACAGCGCTAAAATTACGACACGGAGTCGGTAACTGCAGTCGAAGGAAAAACTTTATTCGAAAACTTCAGCCTCACTTTTAAGCCTCTGTCAACCGGCCCCCCATGGCGAAGAGGCTCCAAAGCTCTGTGCTCGCAAACCCCCGTAGGCTATCTAATTGTGAGTCGGTTCGCATACGCTAGGAAATGAGCCGCCACATAACCCCCCCCCAGAACCGGCGATACACCCCCCAATGTCCACAGCCTGGGCCAGAACCTGCTTTGGAGGTCGGCCTCTGCGCCGAGGCGCCGGAAACTCGGCCGGTTGCGCCAGGTCCACATGGGCCGGCTTGAGGCGGTCCACCGTGAAAACCTCCTCCTTCCCCCCAACGTCCAGCACGAACGTGGACCCGTTGTTCCGGAGCACCGTAAACGGCCCCTCGTATGGCCGCTGCAGCGGTGGCCGATGCCCGCCCCTTCGTACAAACACAAACTTACAGTTCCGTAGGTCTTTGGGTACGCAGGTCGGGTGCCGCCCATGCTGTGAAGTGGGTATGGGGGCCAGGTTACCGAGCTTCTCGCGAAGTCTGCCCAGGACTGCAGCGGGTTCTTCCTCTTGCCCCCTCGGGGCTGGTAGGAACTCCCCGGGGACGGCCAGGGGCGCGCCGTATACCAACTCGGCCGACGAGGCGTGCAGGTCGTCCTTGGGCGCTGTGCGGATGCCGAGAAGGACCCAGGGAAGCTCGTCCGCCCAGTTGGCTCCTCGCAGGCGGGCCATGAGGGCCGACTTCAGGTGACGGTGGAAACGCTCCACTAGCCCGTTCGACTGTGGGTGGTAGGCAGTGGTGTGGTGCAGCTGAGTCCCCAAAAGGCTGGCCATAGCTGACCACAGGCTGGAGGTGAACTGGGCGCCTCTGTCGGAGGTAATGTGGGCTGGTACACCAAAGCGGGATATCCAGGTGGCGATCAGGGCTCGGGCGCAAGATTCGGAGGTGGTGTCGGTGAGCGGGACCGCCTCTGGCCATCTTGTGAACCGGTCCACAATAGTCAGGAGGTAACGCGCTCCGCGCGACACTGGCAGGGGGCCCACGATATCCACATGAATGTGGTCGAAACGCCGGTGGGCGGGATGGAACTGCTGCGGTGGGGCTTTGGTGTGCCAGCCCACATTACCTCCGACGTCACAGAGTAGGGTCCTCTCACCTGGGCCCACGGGGAAGTCCTGGAGCTGCAAACCAGAGACTGCAGTCCTGTAACTCGGAATCTCCTCATCTACCTGCTGTGCCTCTGCCAGTGCCTCAAAGTCTACCCCTTGGGAAAGGGCATGAACGGTAGGGCGAGAGAGCGCATCCGCCACGACATTGTCCTTACCCGAGACGTGCCGGACATCCGTTGTGTATTCAGAGATGTAGGACAGGTGGCGTTGCTGGCGGGATGACCAGGGGTCGGATGCTTTCGTAAACGCAAAGGTAAGCGGTTTGTGGTCCGTGAACGCGGTGAAGGGCCGACCTTCTAGGAAGTACCTGAAATGCCGGATTGCCAGGTAGAGCGCCAACAGTTCCCGGTCAAAAGCACTGTACTTGAGCTCGGGTGGCCGCAGGTGTTTGCTGAAAAACGCCAGGGGTTGCCAGCGACCTGCGATGAGCTGCTCCAGCACCCCACCGACTGCCGTGTTTGATGCGTCCACTGTGAGGGCGGTAGGGGTGTCCATTCTGGGATGTACTAGCATTGCGGCGTCAGCCAAAGCTTCCTTCGTTTGAACGAAAGCGGCGGCGGACTCCTCGTCCCAGGTAATGTCCTTGCTCGGACCCGACATCAGGGCGAACAGGGGGCGCATGATCCGGGCAGCTGAAGGGAGGAAGCGGCGGTAGAAATTGACCATACCTACGAATTCCTGAAGGCCTTTGACCGTGGTGGGTCGGGGGAAGTGGCGGACCGCATCTACCTTAGCGGGCAGAGGGGTTGCCCCGTCCTTAGTAATCCTGTGGCCCAGGAAGTCAATGGTATCAAGTCCGAACTGGCATTTGGCAGGGTTGATTGTAAGACCGTACTCACTCAGTCGGGCGCAGAGTTGACGGAGGTGGGACAGATGCTCCTGACGACTGCCGCTGGCTATGAGGATGTCATCCAAATAGATGAACGCGAAGTCCAGGTCCCGTCCCACCGCGTCCATTAACCGCTGGAACGTCTGTGCGGCATTCTTCAGGCCGAACGGCATGCGGAGGAACTCGAAGAGGCCAAACGGGGTGATGAGAGCCGTCTTGGGGACGTCGTCAGGATGCATCGGGATTTGATGGTACCCTCGGACAAGGTCGACCTTGGAGAAGATCCGGGCGCCGTGCAGGTTTGCCGCAAAGTCCTGAATGTGCGGCACAGGGTAGCGGTCCGGTGTGGTAGCCTCGTTCAGCCTGCGGTAGTCGCCGCACGGTCTCCAGCCCCCCGTCGCTTTGGGCACCATGTGCAGGGGGGAAGCCCAGGGGCTGTCGGACCGCCGGATGATCCCCAATTCCTCCATTCTCTGGAACTCCTCCTTCGCCAGTCGGAGCTTGTCCGGGGGAAGCCGCCGAGCACGGGCATGGAGGGGTGGTCCCTGTGTCGGGATGTGGTGCTGTACGCCGTGCCTGGGCATGGCTGCTGTGAACTGCGGTGCCAGAACCGATGGGAACTCCGCCAGGACCCTGGTGAAGTCGTTGTCGGACAGCGTGATGGAGCCGAGGTGAGGGGCTGGCAACTGGGCCGCGCCCAGGGAGAACGTCTGAAAGGTCTCGGCGTGTACCAGTCTCTTCCTGGGCAGGTCAACCAGCAGGCTGTGAGCTCGCAAAAAATCCGCACCCAGAAGCGGTTGGGCTACGGCGGCCAGTGTGAAGTCCCACGTGAACTGGCTGGGGCCGAACTGTAGCTGCACCTGACGGGTGCCATAGGTCCTTACTGTGCTGCCATTCACGGCCCTCAGGGGGGGACCCGGTGCCCTGCTGCGAGTGTCGTAACTTGTCGGAGGTAAAACGCTGACCTCAGCCCCAGTATCGACCAAAAAGCGGCGTCCCGACCTGCTATCCCACACATACAGGAGGCTATCCCGATGGCCAGCCGCCGTAGCCATCAGCGGCGGCTGGCCCTGGCGTTTCCCGGGAACTTGCAGGGCGGGCGGCAACGGCGGGCTTCTGCGCCCCACCGCTGGTGGTAGAAGCACCAGTGGTCATTGGGCCGGGGGTTAGTGGGCTCTGCGGCCGGGCCTGGACTGGTTTGCTGCCGGGAGCGTGGCTGGGTGATCTGTGCGATGGACGCCCCGCTCACCTTTTTGGCGTTCCACAGCAAGTCCGCCCGGGCTGCCACCTTCCGGGGGTCACTGAAATCCGCGTCGGACAGCAGCAGGCGTATGTCCTCGGGCAGCTGCTCCAGGAATGCCTGCTCAAACATGAGGCCTGTGTGTCCCTCGGCCAGAGACAACATCTCGTTCATTAAAGCCGATGGAGGTCTGTCGCCCAAGCCATCCAGGTGCAGTAAACGGGCAGCCCGCTCGCGCCGTGAGAGTCCAAAAGTCCTGAGGAGCAGGGCTTTGAATTCCGTGTACTTGCCGTCTGCCGGGGGCGACTGTACGAACTCCGCGACCTGGGCAGCTGTGTCCTGGTCGAGGGAGCCCACCACGTAGTAGTAGCGGGTGTCTTCTGAGGTGATCCGGCGAACGTGGAATTGGGCTTCGGCTTGCTGGAACCATAGGTCCGGGCGCTGTGTCCAGAAACCCGGCAGTTTCAATGAAACCGCATGAACAGAGGCGGCGTCGGTCATTTCTGGTCCAAAAATCGTTTGGACCGTCGGGGTCACCAATTGTAGCGGTGTGCTACAAACAGCGCTAAAATTACGACACGGAGTCGGTAACTGCAGTCGAAGGAAAAACTTTATTCGAAAACTTCAGCCTCACTTTTAAGCCTCTGTCAACCGGCCCCCCATGGCGAAGAGGCTCCAAAGCTCTGTGCTCGCAAACCCCCGTAGGCTATCTAATTGTGAGTCGGTTCGCATACGCTAGGAAATGAGCCGCCACAAGGTAGTATTTATAGGTGCAATGACCATTCAGAAATCGGATACAGAGAGGAAGAACTCTCTGCCCTCCATACCAGACCCGTGCTGAAGCCGATTAGAATATCTGTATAAGTCTGCAAGTGATATACTAAATCTCCTCAAACTCATTCCATATTAAACTGAGTGGAAGACATAACTTTAGTTTCCAGGAGGTAAAAGTTTTCAACATTGACCTGATGATGTTTCTTTCCCTAGATTCTTTTTTAAGTAATCATGGAAGTCTTGAAGCTCCCACAAACTGTATGTTGACTTCTCTGTTTAGCAAGGGAGGGTCCCATCTGATTTATCAAATCTATGGCACATCTTGGTAGAACAATCCCATCAGCCCCAATCTCTCCCCTTTTCCCTCACAACCTTTTACCATACTGTGCAAAAGTCTGAAGGGCGCGCACACACACACACGCACACCCCAAAGATTTTTGCACAGTAATGTATTTATCAACATGAAACACAGAGCAAGTCTGTAAATCCAGCAGGAGCAAAGGATGTAAGGAATGGCCAGGGTGAAGAACCCTGGGATGGGTGTGGGATAGGTGGCAGAGAAGGAGTGTGAGGAGCTGGGGATGGGTGTGGGTGCAGACACACCCAGCCCTGAAACAGCAGGCAAGGTAATCTGAATCCAAACGATTGGGTTATTGATCAGTACAGAATGGCTCTCTGAGGATTCTTGCTCTCTTCCTTCTCCCTTTCCCTTTTCCCAACCATGATTTCTCACTCCTTGCCCCCTTTTCACAATGGAGACCCATATCAGATTCAGGTTTACAATCACTCACATATGTCATGAATTTGTTTTCTTTTTGCAGTTAGTACAGTGCAATAACTAAAAAGTACTACAGCACTGTGCAAAAGTCTTAGGCATAAATAAAGTCCTAGCTATACATCTGTGTTTCTAAGACTTTTGCTCAGTTCCATATATTACTAACTATCAAGTGTTTTATTTTGAATAGACTAATGGGCCTGTAATAGCTTCTTCACTTCACATCAGGTGTCACACCAGAGGTGATTTCCCTTCTATCCATATTGGTCTGAGTTTTGCCTGCAGTAAATTGCTTATCATTATCTCTGTCATAGACAAAAATCTAAAGAACATTGCCTCAATTTTCATTGGCCAGACAGTTGACAGACAACTTTTGATCAAGATACCATTAACGTTCAGTGGCAACAACCACAAAGTTGTACTCTATGATCCCTGTTAAGGTGTATTCTGGAGTCAGGGTATACAGGAAATATTAACTTCACCAATCCTCAGCCATGAATGAGGGTTGTACATTGAACTTAAAATGTGACCTGGAACAATAGTTTTCCTGCAGCTGTGGACTAAAGTTGATTGCAAAGTAAACAATGTGGATAGAGATTCACTTTGAGTGTCTGGAATGTGGGTACAAAGAAGGCGATGTGTGAAAAATGTATGCAATTCAAAGGAAGCATCATAGATACATTGTTACTACAGAATTGCCCTGCTGTTAGCTTTTATCTTTAACTTATAAAAATGTCAATTTTTATATGCTAATTCTGGGTCCGAAGGCCTCTTCCTCCAAGAGGGTCTTAATATGATGCCTGCTGCTCATTTTTTTTTTGAATAAAACACTTTGGTGTCCATTAGCTTCAATGTCTCTCTGGTGATTTTGTTTATGTTGCAACAATCCCTATAAAGCTAAAAGTAACTAAAAATTAATATGCTGCCAGTTTTATGTCACAGTGGATTTTGCAGTACAGTAGTGATTCAGTCTCCTATAGATGTTGAAATGAAGTTCACAATTTTCTGAGTATTTCAGCAAAATAGAATCAATATTAACAATAAAACTAGAAGGGCTAATATATATCCTCACCAAAATATGCTCACATTATGTAAAGTAAGTTAGGTACATAAACATTGTTTCCCATTTCATTTTTGATTTCCCCATGGTACCAGCATGACAATAAATAGGAAGGAGAAGACCACAGAAGCCAGATAAATGTAAGGGTCACAAAACTCAAGAACCATTTACAAGGCTAGCCCTCTGAAAATCAGGTGTGCCTTTATTACATTTGGCTTCAATCTGTTCTCTTTATGTAGTTCGGTCATCTCCAGCTGAGAAACTGTTTCACCAGTAACCAATGGAGACTCCAAGAAATCTACCTCAGTGTTGAACCCATCGACCAGCAATTTAACCTCAGGCATTGTGAACTCCAAACCTTTAAATCTTTGAAGAAAGCTAACTTTTAAACCCAAGGGAAAGTGAGTAAAACATTTGAGGTACTGTGTTCCTTCTGCCATATTACCATTTTCACAAATCTTGATCGTGGATAGATACATTATCTAACCTCGCCACAATTGTATTTGAAGCTTGTTTAATAAGTTGGTCACATGTTACATGAGTTCAAGCAACAGCATTATATTCTGTACCACATCAGATTTGCAATCTCCAGATATGATGAAACTTCCATAAAAAGGAAATCTAAATAAATCAAACATTTCCAAAAAGTACACTTGTTAACTTTATAATACCCCAGCAATCCACTTGCTTGTTCTCAGCCATAAGAAAAGCAATAAGTTTATCTGAGGTTCTGCTTTTTAATATCTTTCCAAGCTCTCAAAATTCACTCTGCGCCTCATCCCTTTTTCTGCCTATGTCATTTGTGCCAATGTCCTCAATGACTATTGGCTGCTCACCTTCCCCTTGAGAATGTTCTGCCACAACTCAACCCTGGCAGCAGGAAGGCAGCACCATCTTGGAATCCCTTTTGTGGCCACAGTAGTTCCCATCTGCCTCCTTAACTACTGAGTCTCCTATCATTATAGTCCTGTCTGAGTGCACCCTTCCCTGGGGAGATTTGGTGCCTGTCCCATTGTTGTATATTATACCTGACTGCTACTGCTGTTCTCCTGAAATGTTATTCCTGTTTTTAAGGGGAATGCCTATAGGGGGGCCCTGTATTATTGGTTGACACGCTCTAACTTTCCTTGTGGTCACCCAACATGTAGCTGGTGCTTTGGTGTGTGACTATCTATCTTTGACCCTTATCTATGATGTACTCAGCATCCCATATCATCTAAATTCATCCAGCTCCACCTCCAACTTCTTAAACTTGGTCGGTCAGGAGCTGTAGCTGGGCACTTTCTCTACTGAGGAGTGTGCGAAGATTTGGCATGACATCTAAACCTTTGACAAACTTCTGTTTATGTGTAGTGGCTGCATCACAGCTTGGTATGGAAATACTAATACCCTTGAATGGAAAATCTTATAAAAAGTAACGGAAACGGCCCTGTTCAAGACAGGCAAAGCTCTCCCCACCATTGAGCACATCAATGAAACGCTGCCGCAGGAAAGCAGCATCCATCATCAGGGACGCTACCACCCAGGACATACTCTCTTCTCACTGCTGCCATCAGGGAGAAGGTACAGGAGCCGCAGGACTCATACCACCAGCTTCAGGAGCAGTTACTACCCCTCAATCATCAGGTTCTTGAGCCAAAGAGGATAACTTCACTCAACTTAACTGGCTCCATCATTGAAATATTCCATCAACTTCACTTGCCCCATTATTGAAAGTTTCCCTACTGCTCTAACTCTGAAATGGACAGCACTAAGTGTGAAGATATAAGTTGAACACCCTTGCCTGTACATAACATTGAAATGTAGAAAACCTACAGTACAATACAGGGCCCTTCAGCCCACAAAGCTGTGCCAAACAAGTCCTTACCTTATAAACCACCTAGGGTTACCCATAGCCCTCTATTTTTCAGAGCTCCATGTACCTATCCAGGAGTCTCTTAAAAGACCCTATTGTATCCACATCCACAACCGCGACGGCAGCCCATTTCACGCACTCACCACTCTGCTAAAACAACTTACCCCTGACAGCCCCTCTGTACCTATTTCCAAGCACCTTAAAATTGTGCCCTTTCATGCTAGCTATTTCAGCCTCGGGAAAAAGCCTCTATCTATCCACATGATCAATGCCTTTCATCATCTTATACACCTCTATCAGGTCACCTCTCATCCTCTGTCGCTCCAAGGAGAAAAGGCCGAGTTCACTCAACCTGTTCTCATAAGGCATGTTCCCCAATCCAGGCAACATCCTTGTAAATCTCCTCTGCACCCTTTCTATGGTTTCCACATCCTTCCTATAGTGAGGCAAACAGAATTGAGTACAGTACTCCAAGTGGGGTCTGACCAGGGTCCTATATAACTGTAACATTACCTCTCGGCATTTAAATTCAATCCCATGATTGATGAATGCCAATCCTCTCTGCTATTCCTATTTAATGAAGCATCTCAGAGGAAGTTTCAACACTTTGACCCGAAACATAGCACATAGAACACAAACAGAGCCATTGTTAACCTGGTCACTCCAAAGTGACCTGTCTGCTAAACCTTTTATTCAGTTCTAGCTCCTACCTTAACAGCTACATTTTACAAAAAGGGCCTTATCACCAAGTCAACTTTTATATGAAATGTTGATAAATCTCACAATCCAGGACCAAGAGAAGAAGTTGTTCTATTGAAAATTGAATCAGGACTGGTAAGAATTCAAAACAAATTTGGAAGGATGTGGAAATTTGGTTGTGTGAGGTGTAATCTAGTAAAGGATTATGCTTGAGATTTGGATAGTACTCAATAATAAATATTCTTTGTCATAATATTGCAATGAAAGATTTTTTAAGAATCGATTGTACTTATCAATTATTATGAGATTATACTTATCAATGATCTATTTATTTATTCAGTGATACAACACAGAGTAGGTCCTCCCTGCCCTTCAATTTACACTATCCCAACAACTCCACAACCACGATTTATCCTACCTTATCATGGGACAATTTACAATGACCAATTAACCTACCCAGTATGGCTTTGGATTGTGAGAGGAAAGTGGAGCACTCAGGGAAACCCCATGCATTCCATGGAGAGTATGTAGACAGACATCTTACAAACAGTGCCAGCATTGAACTCCAAACTCTGCAATACCCTGAGTTGCAATAGTGTCGCACTAACCACTATTCTACCATGGCCATAGTGTGGTAGTCCTTGCTATGCATTGCAGAGCACCAAATGATACCAAAATGAGCCAGTGATGAATCAAAAGGCCTCTTTCCATGTTGTATCACTCTGACTCTGTTACTGTATTAAACAGAGGGATTCAAAACTTCAAAGTTTCAAAGAACATTTATTATCAAAATCTGTATGTAGTATACAACCCTGAAATTTGTCTTCCCCATAAACAACAACAAAACAAAGAAAACCAGGGAACCCGTTCAAAGAAATACATCAAACCCTACCTCATCCCATGTACAGAAAAAAACAGCTTGCCAAATAGCAACAAAAAAACTAGCGAAAAACACAGAATACAGAACTCAAAATCAAAGGAGTTCAGCGATATTCATTTCTGTTCAATATTCTTTATCTGCAGGCTGCCCCAATCAAAATCACCCAAAATAGCAACAAAAAAGGAGCAACCAGAGACCATAAATACATCATAATTCCTGGTCCTCTCCACAAACCACATCGATTAGACCTTGTCCAAGACCCAGATCTCAGCCACCATGCTCCGACAACATCAAGGGGGCGAGAAAGAGAATAAAAACATTTCAGGTCATGTTTCAGAGACAGTAGCACAATAATATTAATGGAATTAAATTATTAGGAGATAGACTAGGGTAAGCAATGTTTAGAATGTTTCAAATAAATAAGAATTTTCAAAAAAGAAAAGAGATTTAGATTTGTGTGAGAAAATGGCACAATCAGCTAAATTGAGAAATGGAGAACATTTGGAAAAATGGTCTTCATTTATAATTACTTCCACAGAAATAATTGATTATGAAAAGGACAGTGAAAAGTTATATAAAAAAAGCATTGGAATGGAATAATACAAAATTCAGTCAGTTGAAAAGAGCTCTGAAAATTAGCCAGCTAGAGATATCTCCAAATTTGAAGAGCCATAAATGGAAGTCAGAGTTTCCATAACAATGCTGACTAAAGGATTAAAAAAGCAAAGGACTCCTGGCCGACTTGATACTCACCGAAAACAAAAATTACAGTGAAATCAACAAAGTTACTAAGTGAGAAAGATTATTGAAAAGTATAAAACAGTGTGAAGTTATTTGTTCTCCCATGACCTGGTGCTGGCTCTTCAGTAGGTCTCTCCAATTAATCGTTTTGTACTGTCCTGTCCCCATTCAATTGTTTCCTTGAAAATATTGGGCTGTGGAAATTTATTTTAACTTTTAAGAATTTATCCTATTCTCTCTTGAATTATATTATTGAAATTGCTTCTTCTACTCTTATAGGCAGTGCTTTCCAGATTATTAAAGTACACTATATAAAATCTTATCTTCAGTGATTTTCACAGAATTCAATTAATTTGCTGTCTACAAATCAACAAAACATTCAAGCAATGGAGATCATGGAGCAGAAACACTGCCTTGATGATTATTGAGGAATTTGTTTAGATGGAGCTTTGAGGAATGGCCAAAGAGAATTTAGTTTTATAGGCTTCAGGTATATATTCTGTGTCAGATATATGTGTGCATGTCAGGATGGTTGGGTAGGGTTTATGCCCCTAAAGAGACATGACTTCTAATTTTTCCCCACCTGAGGAATTCATAATTTGTAAAGCATGCTCTAAGAGGTGTTTCTGGAACAAGCATTCTTGAGGTCATATGTGATGTGACACTGCTGTTTGACTCAATTTGAGTGAGATATGTTAACATTATACAGGTTCTCAGGCTAACAATGGCATTTAATTGCTCTGGTCAATTTGTATGTTTTTAATTTTATATCCAAGCAAGAGTTGCTGAATGGGTTTACAGATTTCCAAAGCTCCAAGATTATCCAATAAACCATTAATAAATCATCAGTGATCAAGTAGTGAGAGGAGTAATTCACAATCTTTCAGAATAAATGACATAAGATGAAACAAATCCTCTTCAACACCAGACACCATCTTGTGTTGATAAACTCCAGGTAGAGGTAGAAACTTTTTGAAACTTGCAAGGAGAAATTTCCATGGAGCAGAGCAAGTTAGCAGATAATCTGTTGCAATTTTTAAATTACGAAGTGTTTTGATTCAGTGAATTTTGAACGTTCACTTGTTTGGTTGGTAAATCAGTGCAATAAGAAATTATCACAAAAAGATTGAAAAAAATAGCTGAACTTCACTGAAACAGAAGTTTGTTGTGTTATTGGGTATTTCACCACAGGTCGAAGGGTGGATTATCACATCTTTTAAGGGTAAAGTAGGTCAGTATTTAAAGCATTTGGAAAAAGTAGAATTAGGATTGATTTAGTATTTCAGCAGCAATTTATACAATTGGACAAATAATAATCTTTTGTAAATCCTCGATCTTCTATAAAAATATACAGTATAAGCTCTACTGTGTCCTCATGAAGTATGCCATAATACTCTTCGCAGTTCAATATACATTGTTTGGTATTACCATCAAATTTTGAAACTGTACACAATTATTCAAATCATTATTATCAATATATTTATTATGTAATGTAAATAAAGTGCTGGTGCTGGAATTAATCCTTGGAAAATGGCACCAGTCTTCCTCCTCTAATCCGATAAGCAGCCATTCACCAGACTCCCCGTATTTTTCTGAATCGGAATCAGAATCAGGCTTATTATCACTGACACATGTTGTAATATTTTTTTGGGCAGCAGTACAATACAAGACAAATATTTACTTCAAGTTACAATATAAAAATCAAATAAGTAAATTGTACAAAAGAGGAATAATGAGACAGGTCTCATGACTTTCATGGACCATTCAGAAATCTGAAGGCGGGGGAAAGAAGCTGATCCTAAAATGTTGAGTATGTCTCCTCCCTGAAGATAATGATGAGCAGAGTGCATGTCACAGATGGTGAGGTTTCTTAATGATTGATTTTTTTTTAAGGCACCACCTTTTGAAGATGTTCTCAGTGGTGGGGAGGCTACTGTCTGTGATGGAACTGTGTCTATAACTCTCTACAGCCTCCTTCAATCCTATGCATTAGAGCCTCCCTACAGGTGGTGATGCAAGCAGTCAAAATGCTCTCCAAGGTACATTTGTAGAAATTTGGTAGAGTTGTTGGTGACATACCAAATATTATTTGTTTAATGGAGAGCCTAGTGTTGTTGTATTAAGACAACATCCTTCCTTTCAATGTCATCAAAATAAAGGTCATTGACATAAGGAAGCAAAGTGATGCACTAGCCCCTGACTGTATCAATGGCATTGATGTGGAGATGGTTGAGTGCTTTGAGTTTGCGATGCAAAAATCACCAATAGTTTGTCCTTGTTTGGCTACAAGGCCAAGAAAGAATGTATTTCCTCAGAAGGCTTAGGAAGTTCAGCATTTCCCCATTGACCCTCACCAAATTTTTTTTACAAATGCACCATCAAAAGCAATCTACCTGGATACATCACAGCCTGTTATAGCAACTCTTCTACCCAGAAACACAAGAAATTGCTAAGTTGAGAACACAGCACAGTCCATGATGATGAAATCCAGTCTCCTCTCCAGAGACTCTTTTGATGTGTAGAGCTGCTTCAGGAAAGTAGTCAATATAAGCAAGAATGCCTCCCACCCCCAGCCACTCTCCCTTCTCTCCATCCTACTGAGCAGAAATATAACTGCTTGTGATTACATATCATTAGCTTGAAGGACTGCCTCTACCTTGCTGTTATTACACTCTTGAACTGACCTTTTATACATACAAAGTTGAACTCCTGATCTCTCACTCTCCCTCGTATTGGCCCTGCCTTTGTCTACCCTGCATTGTAACTATAAGTGATATTCTGCATTCCATTCTTCTTTTCTTTTTACAACATCAGTGTACTTACATATGGAATGATCTGCCTGGGTGGCACAAAAATGAAAGCTTTTACTGTAGCTCAGTGCAGTCAACAATAAGAAACCAACTTCAATTCCAGCTCCAAATAAGAGATGCTTCTGGTCTGAAATAGTTGCCCTTATCTAAATCTGTCACCTACTGCTCTTTAATTGAATTAAAGATAAAATTAGTTTGATTTGCCACATACAGTAAAATGCATCATTAACATCAAATCAAATCAGCAAAGATCAAGCAGGACAAGCGCCGTCACATTTCTGGCGCCAATATAGAATATTCACAATTCACTAACCCTCACCATACAGGGAATGCAGGCAATTTATACAGGACTGTGTAAATGTCTTAGGCACATATATCTAGCTAAGACTTCTGCACAGTACTGTAGTAGTTTTTGTATTGCATTGTACTGCTGCTACAATATCAACAAATTTCATGATATATATGAGTGCTGATAAACCTGATTCTGATATGGGTCTCTATTGTGGATTGAGAGTGGAAGGTGACAGGGAGAGGGTAATCATGGTTGGGAAAAAGGGAAGGGAGCAGGAAGCACGAGAGCGGCATTCTGTAATGATCAATAAACCAATTGCTGGAACTAAGTGTTACCTTGCCTGTCACCTCAGGGCTGGATGTATCTGCATCCATGCCACACCTCACTTCTAGCACTCCCCTACCACCTGTCCCACACTCCTCATGTGCACCATCCCCACCAGTTTCAACATCCTTTGCTCCCACCAGATTTACAAACTCACTTTCCACTCCACATTGGCAAATAGAGTAGTTGCAAAAGTCTTAGGCACTCTAGATATATGATCTTACCAATGTTGTGGTTGGGAACACTGAAGCTGGTGGATATAAAAAATTTTATTCAGCAAGATGAGCAGCAGTCATCATATCTGAGACACACTTGAAAGAAGAAACCTGCCTGACTTAATATTACATAACATTTTTACATGATGCAAGTCAAAGGTAACTGCAGAATAATTCCGTAGTTTCAACATATTTACAGTGCTTCCTTTGAATTGCATATAATTTTCAAGCACCTCTATCTTCACACTCACAGCCCAGACATCAAAAATGAATATTAATTCCCCCTGACTCGGGGCCACATTCATGCATATGCAGGCATCTGTGATCAAATGGAGTGTTTCGTTGTTTGCAATCAACCACAAAAAGCAGCTCCAGGAAGACCATTGTTCAGAGCTGCGTTTTAAATTCAACCTACAATCCATGTTCAGGTCTGAAGACTGGCTGCTGTTGAAATTGGTATTTGCTATATACCATAACTCCAGAATACCCCTAACACCATATTAAATCCACTACAATCCAATACCTCAGGGTTCCATTGATCAGAAATTGAACTGGAGAAGCCATATACAAAATGCAGCTACACAAGAAGGCCAGATGTGATGATCCTGCAGTGAGTAACACACCTGCTAACTTTCCAAAGTTTGGTCACCGTATACAAGGCTTTCTACTTGCTTTCATGAGTGCCTCGGTGTGTAAAAAGTTTGTATGTTCTCTGCATGACTGCATGGGTGTGTTCCAGGTGCTCCATTGAATTTCCACAGTCCTGCAATGTACCAGATGGTAGGTTAATTTTCATTATAAATTGTCCTGTGATTAGGCTAGGGTTAAATCGGGTGTTGTTGGCTGGCATGGCTCAAAGGAGCAGAAGAGGCTCTTCTGCACAGTATCTCAATAAATAAATAAAAATAATAAAACAACTTTCAAGAAACATTGCATCATGCAGAAATAGCAGCCTAATTGGTAGATGCCCTTCTACTAACATTCACTCACTCCACCACTGAACACAGCAGCAGCAGTTTGTATCGTCTGCAGGATGCACTGTAACAATTCAGTAAGATTCCTTTAATAACACCTTGCAAACTCACAATGTCTGCCAGCTGGAAGAATAAGGGCAGCCAAAGTATTGTAACACTACCACCTGCAAATTGCCTTCCAAGCCACACAACATCCTGACTTGGAAGCTTAAAGTTATTCCTTCACATTGCTTGGTGAAAATCTTGGAATTCCTTCACTAACAACACTGTGGTCAAGGTCTGCAGTGGTTTAAGAAGGCAACTCACCACCATCTTCTGAAGGAAATTAGGGATGGGCAATTAATACTGGCTGAACCAGCAAAGTTCACATCCTTGAATGTACATCAAGTTATTGTTCATCATCCAAAAAATACACACTGCAGAAGCTGGAAATCTGCAATACAAATAGAAATACTCAAAAGTTTTGACTGCGTTTGAAGTCAGAGACTTAGTTGTACCAGTTCAAGTCAATGATCTTGCTTCACAATAGACGAAAGGTCATTAACGCAAAACAACATGGGAATTTCTTCCTCCATGGAAGCTGCCTAACCTGCAGTTTATTTCCAGTAATTTATGTTTTATTTTTCATTTGTTGGGCCTGAGTTTGGATATGTTAGGGAGTATTCTGGAGTTATGTGAATATAACAGATATTAATTCAAACTAAAACCAGGCTTCAGGTCTTATTGTAAAAATAAATAAGGACAGGATGCATGCAATTAGCTTTCAGTGTTTTTTGTACATTGCAAGCAGTAAATTGAGTTTAAAAGCACAGACTGCTCCACAGACTAAGAGATTGCATATGCAAGAGCCATTGATTAAGACAATGGGGTTGTGCTAATTGGCCTACATCAAACCAAACAAAGTGGCTAAATTACTTGCACCATTGTGACTTGAGTGCAAGCTGGCAGACCAGACGTATAGGCAATCAATGTTTTTTGTGTACTTACCATATTCGTGTGCTCTGAGACAGTAATGACAGCATCCGTTTTGGCTGTCTAGCTCTCTGTTCTCAAAAAGTTTTAAAATATTTGTGTTAACCCAATGTATTGAAGTAAACAATGTCATTTTAACAATTGAAACTTTTGATCTTCAGGACATAAAAATGTGACATACTTTTGTGTTTGTCACTATCTACCAAGAATATCTCATATCAGCACAACGGGTCCACAGCAGATGCCTTTTCACTAACCCTAGAACATCTGGACAGCAAAGATACACACATCAGAATGCTCTTTATCAAGTACAGCTTGGCATTCAATACTATCATCCCCTCAAAACTTATCAGTATTCTTCAAGACCTTGGCCTCAATGTCCCTTTCTGTAATTGGATATTCGATTTCCTCTCAGGCAGACGTCAGTCAGTTTGGATTGGCAACAACACCGCCTTCACAATCTCCATCAACACAGTTGCAAGACAAGGCTGTGTGCTTAGCCCCTTGTTCTACTCATTTTACACTTAACACTATGTAGCTAAGTACAGCTGGAATGCCATATTCAAGTTTGTTATTGACACCACTGAACTAGGCCAAACCTAAGGTGATGATGAAATAGCATATAGAAGGGAGTTTGAAAATTTGGCTGAGTGGTGCCACAACAAAAACCTCTTACTCAATACCAGCAAGATGAGGGAGCTGATAATTGACTTCAGGAGGAGGAAACCAGAGGTCCATGAGCCAGTCCTCGTCAGAGGACCAGAATTGCACAGGTTCAGCAAACCTAAATTCCTCGGTTTTATCATTTCGGAGGACCTGCCCTAGCCCCAGCACATAAGTGCAATTATGTAAAAAGCGCAGTAGTGCCTCTACTTCCTTAGGAATTTGTAAAGATTTGGCATGACATCTACGACTTTGACAAAATATCTATAAATATGCAGTGGAGAGTATATTGACTGACTGTATCACGGCCTGGTGTGGAAACATCAATGACCTTAACTGAAAAGTCCTACAAAATCTCCCCCTCCATCTAAGTGAAGTGTTATCACAGGAAAACACCATCTATTGTCAAGGACTCACACAACCCAGGTCATGATCTTTTCTCACTACTGCCATCAGGAAGAAGGTACAGGAGCTTTAGGACTCATACCATCAGGTTCAGGAACAGTGAGTACCCCTCAGCCATCAGGCTCTTGAACCAAAGAGGATAAGTTCAGTCAACTTCATTTGCTCCATCATTGAAATGTTTCCACAACCTATGGACTCAATTTCAAGAACTCTTCATTTCATGTTCTTGATATTTATTGTTCTATTTATCTATTAATTACTACTAGTTAATTATTTTTGTATTTGCACAGTTTGTTGTCTTTTGCACATTGGTTGAATATCCCAGGTTGGTGTGGTCTTTCGTTGAATCTATTATGATTGTTATTCTATTATGGATTTATTGAGTATGAACCATAGAACCATAGAGCATTACAGCACAGAAACAGGCTTTTTGGCCCTTCTTGGCTGTGCCAAACTATTTTTCTGCCTAGTCCCACTGACCTGCACCTGGACCATATCCTCCTATACACCTCTCAAACTTGCACCTGTTCAAGTTTTTCGTAAATGTTAAAAGTGAGCCCACATTTACCACTTCATCTGGCAGCTCATTCCACACTCCCACCACTCTCTGTGTGGAGAAGACCCCCCCCAATATACCCTTTAAACTTTTCCCCCTTCACCCTTAACCTAAGTCCTCTGTTTTTTTTCTCTGCTAGCCTCAGTGGAAAAAGCCTGCTTGCATTCATTCTATCTATACCCATCATAATTCTATATTCCTCTATCAAATCTCCCCTCGATCTTCTACGCTCCAGGGAATAAAGTCTTAACCTATTCAACCTTTCTCTGTAATTCAGTTTCTCAAGTCCCAGCAACATGCTTGTAAACCTTCTCTGCACACTTTCAACCTTATTAATATCCTTCCTGTAATTCAGTGACCAAAATTGCACACAATACTCCAAATTTGGCCTCACCAATGCCTTATACAACCTCACCATAATGTTCCAACTCTTATACTCAATACTTTGATTTATAAAATTAATGTTCACAAGAAAATTAATCTCATGTTTGTATATGGTGACATGTACGTACATCACCAGCTTCTGTGCCTCTCTGGTGACTCTGGGGTTGAGGCACTTCATTTGTACTGAATGGTAGAGGGAAGTTGGCCAGTATAAAAATTTGAAGGAAGCAGCAGAGCAAGAGCTGGCAGGTGAGAAGATGTTTGACAGATGGGCTGGAATGAAGTCGGAGCTGGTAGGTGGAAGTGACCAAGAGCTGATAATGATGGAATCTGATTGAAGAAGTTTGACCATAGAATTAAAGGAGAAAGGTAGGATGAGGAATAGGTAGAAGTAGTTTGTGGATGACCGGCAGATGGGAAGAGTGAGGGAAGGTAAAGAGATTGGGTGATGCTGGCCTGGTAGTTCAGGAGGAACGAGTAAGTAGACATTGGAGAGCAATTACTGGAAGCCAGAGTGTTTATGCCATTAGACACATTGACTGAATTTTATTTGTTTTTTTTTAATTCAATGTAAAACTCAGCAAAGTGAATTTGTAAAAGCACTAATCCCCTTTTTGTAATAAATGATTACACTAAAAATTACTGGTCAGAATGAGTCATTGATTGAGTAAGCTTGGCTCCAAAGTCACCATTCAGGTGCCAGAAAATATATAAAGTAATTAAAAACTGCAAGGAACAGTGTGTTCAGGAATGTTAGAATTTCATGAGTAGGCATAAGTCAGGTCTAGAAAGCAAATCCATCTGCTAGGGAGTCAACCACCTGTATCTATCTTTAAGGAAGACAGATAAAGCTCTTATCAACATGACTTATGTGACCTTCTTATGTTTGTTTGAGGGGGCCATGAATTTTAATCCATCTGTAACAGTATTTTGAAAACAATCTCCATTGTCCTTCAATATATATAAAAAATATAGCTACTTTAATTCCTGAATGAAAAACCTTATCTTTGGTTAAAATACTGATTTGGTTGAGGTATCCCTACAGACATGATGATATGAATGTCCCTGTAGCTGGAAAAGTTTGATAAGTATCCTGTTAGAACATTTTCTGAAGTTAGGGTATACAGCAAATATTAAGTCCAACAACAATTAGTCTTCAGATTTGAATGTGGATCGCAGATTGAATTTAAAAAGCAGCTCTAAACAATAATCTTTCTGAAGCTACAGACTGAGGTTGATCGCTTGAGATGTCTGCATATAAATGAATGCAGTTTGAAAGACAATGGGGATTAACATTCATTTTGGGCGTCTGGAGTGTTGGAGGCATTTGAAAATTATATGTAATGCAAAGGAAGCATTGGAACGATAGAACAATTGATGTT
Organism: Hypanus sabinus; assembly: GCF_030144855.1. Classification (NCBI taxonomy): domain Eukaryota; kingdom Metazoa; phylum Chordata; class Chondrichthyes; order Myliobatiformes; family Dasyatidae; genus Hypanus; species Hypanus sabinus. Next base: position 100,273,364 of record NC_082710.1, on the reverse strand, counting down.
TAGTATGTGAAAATATCATGTAATATTGGGACGGGCAGGCCTCTTCTTCCAAGAGTGCTGCTCATTTTGCTGAATATAGGTTTCTATATCTACAGGCTTCAATATCGCTCCGGTGATTTTGCTCAGAGTCACAACATGGCCCACAGATTAAAAAATAAAAACAGAACCAGTTGGAATGAAGTTATGGTCTTTTTGTGGAACAGCAGGGGAAGAATGGATTTCATCCAGGTCATTCCTTCTGAATCATACCTCCTACAAAGTTCTCCCAATTATGACGTAATACCTTAAGGGAAATAGAATACCGCCTGAATGTATTTTTTTAATTAGATCCAATTGATGTCATCAAAAATTTGCAGTTAAGCTATCTTGAAATAATGCTTGCTGCTGCCATACAAGAGGCCTTTCACCCTGTGTTACACCTAACAAATTGAAGGTCTATTTCTGATGAAAATTTTACAAGAGGAGAGGGAAAGAAGAGTCAGAGAAAAGGAACAGACGAAAAGGAATGGAATCTCATCTGAAATGCAAAATATCCCAAAGTACATTATTCATTATTGTTCTTTGAAACCTTGACAATTTGCAGATTGCTCACATTGGCTAAAAATCATGAATACAACATTGTCTAAAATCAACACAGTAAGATTTCATGCCCAAAATAAAGTATGTTTCTATTTAGTGCAGTTCATTTTGCAATTTGCAGCAAAGATAACGTTCCCCTTCCAAGTCTTTATCAATTTGTTTTTGTTGCCTTTAAATAAAATGGCTTTAGTTCAAAGTTTAGGTAGTTTGAGGTAAATGGGTGTTCTTTTTATAACAGTACTCAGTGCCTTTCTGTTAGATCCTTGATTTTAGATTTACTGTGCTGCAATCTTGACACCATCAGAAGCAATGATCTGATAACCTGCATTTGGTAATCCAAGGCTCAAACCACACCTGCTTTTACAATAGTGTGGTTACACTTGCCTCAAGTGGAGGGTGTCAAAGCAACGAGGCAGTTTAAGATTGTGTTCCGTTAAATGTGTATTCTTTTGCTGGTAGATTTCTACCAAAGTTTATTTTTTTTTATTTATTGAGATACAGCACGGAATAGGCACTTCCAGCCCTCCGAACCATGCTGCCAAGAAACCCAACTCTTTAACCCTAGCCTAATCAGGGGACAATATCCCATGACCAATTACCCTACCAACTGAGTACATGTTTGGACTGTGGGAGGAAACTGGAGCAGCCAATAGAGACACATGCAGTCATGGGGAGAATGTACAGACAGCAGCAGGAATTGAACTTGGGTCGCTGGAACTGTAAAGTTATGCTAATCACAATGCAATCGGGAAATGAGTTAGGGTTAAATGATTATGTTTATAAGTATGTTTGATTTACCTATGTATTTATCTGCTTTGGTTAAAGTATCACAGTAGGCTTTCATGTGATGTATGCGCCTATATGCATATATCCCTTGACTACATATACTGCAAGTGCTTCTTTTAATTAATATATAGCTTAGTATAGAAACACAAGGTGCCATTAAATTGGAGATGTGTTTATGTTTGCTCAGAATGTAATTATTTGTATATATGTATATATTTATTTTGATACTGTGTCACTTATGTATTCGGAAGCAACATGGAAGCATATTTTTAGGAAGGTGCCATCTATTTTATATGTTTATATTTGTTACTTTACATATATGTATCAGTTGTAAAACAGAGAGAAAAGAGAGAGAGAGATAGAGAGAGAGAGCAAGAGAGAGAGAGAGAGAGAGAAAGAGAGAGAGAGAAAGAGGGAGAGAGAGAGAGAGTATAAAAAGAGCCCCATGTACAGACAGTCTGACGCCAGATGGCTTCTTCTAATAAATATTCAACCTTAACTCGGTTCCCATGTAACTTTGTTGTAAAGCTGCCAGCACACCCACACGGATCTAGGCCAGCAAAATGATTACAGTAGTACAAACAAAAAAGTGCAATAGAGGAAACAGGCAGACAAGGTTCTGTATACAGAGAGATACAGCAGGGATATGCGCTGATGAACCTTCATTTGACAGTGGGAAAGTGGAAAGGGTGGGAGTTTGAGGGAAGCCAAGACCTATGAGCAAATTACAGCTGGATAAAAATTGTTAACAGGCTAGGTTCCCTCCAAAAAAATGGACATCTAGAACTATGATTTTCAAAATAGCATTAGAAATCTGCCTCTTCTCAGTAATCTGTTTATCTTAATTAAGACAGTCAACAGCCTTCTAATGGGGAGGCCTGGGTATTTTCCTTTGTAGTATCTGGTGTATCAAAGACTGCTGCTTTTCTTGCCAAACCAATCTTCCTTCCTGCTTCATTTCAACCCCAGGTGACTGCAGGCAGCTGAACAGACACTCTCCCAGAAGCTTCTGTTGACCTGGCTCCAGCCTTTTCCCCGTGTGTTTCTTTTTGTAATTCTTTTTGCCTCAGGAAACCTAGGGAACTTCGTGGCACTGAGGCCAATAATCTGGAATTAAGAGTACATACTTCTGCCTTATCCTAGCAACAGGCCCATCACCATCTGTCCTTAGGAAGGGCAGCTATTATCAGCGGAATTCTTTGTGTGTACTCTATCACCTGTGAGCAAAGGCATTGCCCCCATTGTGACTCCTTTGTCTCCTCAATAAAAGTTTGAAACAATTGTGTGCAACATATTTCACAAACCTGAATGACAAACGGCTTAAACCAACGGCTTCCACTTGAGTGAAGAAGACGTTTAAGTTATTTTTGCATTCAACAATAAGTATTCAGTCCCAGCTGAGCAATGGCATTATTTTCCAGTTTTTGCTGCCTGTGAAAAAGACAGGCTTCTCCTACTTTTTGTTCTCTCTGATAACAGACCTGGCTGCTGTCATGGTTTATCATGTTCAAACATCTACCAAGCATCACAAAACCAACTTAAGCAAAATAAAAACTGACTAACCAGGAAGTGATTATTTCCTCCAGGATTACACCCTATTTAAAAAGTGCAGACTGACATTAAAGAGCTTTACCTTGTTTACTATAAACACTATTTTACACTTATCATATATTTCTACATAAAATACACACACATTTTCAAAATAATCACAGCCATATAATAAAACAACTAACATTTGGGAGAATTGCAAAATGCTGATCAATTCATTGCTTTGTTCAGGAAAAATACAATGGATTAACTCTTCACTGGTAGCAGGTAGCTATTTTTCAAATAAGCATGCCACTATACATCCAGGGTGCGTTTGTGACTGAGAAACAGTTAACTTTCCATGCACAATTATTTTCAAATGAAATACTGGCAGAGTGACATTTGTAAAGGCAATCTTAGATTGGAAACAGGCACAAAACTATTTTAAATCTATTGTGCGTTTTTTTTGTGTGGGCCTTTACAATTGAGCAGATTCTTCTTTTCCAAGTGACTAAACTTTACTCAAAAAAGTAAAAATTTTAGTATGTAAAATTAATGATTTGATCTGTAAATTCTAACACTTTCATACAATTCAACTTATTCTCTTGTACCTGTGGACACAACGTATTGTATATGTATGTATACATGTGAACATAGTAAAATACATATGAAACATATTCACACTCATGGATTGCAATCAAAGCTCATTATAAGTACTTAGTTATACTTGACCATTCAGAGGAACACGAAGATATGCGCACACAACAGCATTATCTCATTAACACTAAAATACAAAGCACATTAATCTAATGAATATCCACCAAAACATATATTTAAAGTGTTCTGCTTCATTCTTAAATAATTAGGTATTCTTAAGCTTTCAGCAGAAGTTATTAAACTCAACATATTTTGCAGCGTATCTTGAAATGTCATGTGTGGGCAATGATGAAGGAGAGCCTGACCTGCTTTGAAAGTTACGTCCAAAAAGTTGTAAACGCCTCTGCAGTTTTAAAACATTTTTGCTTACTAATTAATGTTGTACAAATAATTTCCTGTAAAATGTCAGCCTGCCTATTATAACACGGTTACTGAAATCTAAGAGACATTTGCAGAAAGCTGCTCATAAACTAAAGGAAAACTCGTGTAAAATGGTGAAGATTATCTGGTTACACAGGTAAGTGAACTATAAAGAAGATGTTTTATTTTTATTTAGCAATACAACATGGAATAGGCCCTTCTGGTCCTTTAAGCAGCGCCAGCCCAGCAAACCCACAACCCCGATGAACCCTAACCTAATCGACAATTCACTGTGATCAATTAACCTCTCCGGTATGTCCTTAGACTGTGGGAGAAAACCAGAGCACCCAGGGAAAACCTACACATTCCACGGGGAGGATGCATTCATCTTATCTTTAATTCTTCTGTATAGCAGCCAGAATTACTTAACTGGTCAGCAACGTAACATTTAGTTCCATTAGTTTATGTAAGAATAGCATAGTGGTCAGCACAACACTTTGCAGTATCAGCAACCCAGGTTCAGTTCCCGCCACTGTTTACAAGGTGTTAGTACATTCTCCCTGTGACCAGGCGGATTTCATCTGGTCATTGTAAATTGTCCCGTGATTAAGCTAGGATTAAATTGGGGGATTTTGGCTTGCAGGGTCGGAAGGGCCTGTTCTGCACTGTATCTCAAAAAAAAATTTAAAATAGGATGTCTATTCCAAGATATTATTCTTGTTTTTTAACAATCCACAGAATGTGAAACTAGCTGAGATTTTTAAAGTGGCGGGAGTATATATTACTCAAGATATTAGCTCATGATAATTTTTGGATTCAAATTCAAAAATTCAAAGTTAAATTAAATTGTAAATATAAACGTGATAGCTCCTTTAGTGTGGATTTGAAACCAAGTGAAAATAAAGCAGACACTCTATGCACAAGCACACTTATCCATGCGCCAACGTTCACTATACATGTGTTGGATTTGATGCCACACAAGTAGATTTATGCAGTGTTCCGAGTTTGTTGAATGGCTCATTAGCCTTTCTTCTGCACCAAGCATCGAGTGGTTTCCAACTTTCCACATCCCTAATTATCACCTTGGCTATTTCAGAGAGAGTTAAGATATTCTGATAAGCTGCCTCTGCAAGTGAACAAGGGGGAACAACAAATACAGTTTAGGTTTGAAATTAATACAAAGAGACAATTCTTCCTCTGCTTTCAATGAATGGAGACAGGGGAATACAACTTATTCAACGGCCTGTTTAACATGTCCCACTCACAGCTGATAGGGTGGAAGCGAAGTGTGTGAATGGATTTGATGGAGAATGAGATTATTTAACTATCACTGACCGAAGATATCTGCCCGAGCTTTATTTGGAAAAGCATTTTGGGAAAAAATGGATTATCTATGTCATTTAATCTTTACTGCTGATATATTCAGAGCCTGGAAATGAAAGGGTAAATTTTAGTCAGACCAAAAAAAGCAATAGACACACTGAGTGCATAGCTCACCCTTATAAAAACTATTCAATGTGTATTTTATTGAATTTAATGGAATAAAAATGTATATGGGTTACAGAACAAAGATTAACCAACAAAGGGATGAATCTTTGTAAGCAGCAGAGAGCAAAATGCTCTCAAATTTATATTTTTAGGCAATGACTGCTTAATAGATTCATATCAAGTTAATTTGTCTTTGTTATAAGAATTGATTTTTATTTTAAATGGATGAACACCAACATCAATTTAGGTTTGATCATCCTCGATACCATAACCTCCAGAAGGACTACGCACTTTGTGATAGTTCTCAAAAGACTCCCATGGCTAAGAATCCGTTTAAAATGGGCCTTAAGACGATAAGATATAGGAGCAGAATTAGGCCATTTGGCCTATTGAGCCTGTGCCACCAATCGATCATGGCTGATTTATTATCCCTCTCAACCGATTCCCCTGCCTTCTTCCTGTAACCTTTGATGCCCTTACTAATCAAGAACCTATCAACATCCACTTTAATTATACACAACGACCTTCCACAGCCATCCATGGCAATGAATTCCACAGATTCACCACCCTGTGACTGAAGAAATTCCTCATCTCTGTTGAAAAGGGATGTCCTTCTACTCTGAAGCAGTGCCCTCTTGTCCTAAACTTCCCCGCTATGAGAAACATTCTCTCCACATCCACTCTATCTAGGACTTTCAATACTCAATAGGTTCTCATTCTTCTAAACTCCAGTGAGTACAGGCTTAGAGGCATCAAATGCTCCTCATCCAGCTCCCTGTCATTCCTGGGATCATACTTACGAACTTCCTCTGGATCCCTCCAAAACCAGCATATCCTTTCTTAGCTAAAGGCCCTAAAACTGCTCACAATACTCCAAGTGTCTTCTGACCAATGCCTTATAGAGCTTCAGCATTACATCCTTGCTTTTATATTCTAGTCCTCTTGAAATGTACGCTAAAATGGCCTTTGCCTTCCTTACCACTAACTCAACCTGCAAGTTAATCTTTGGAGAATCCTGGCACTGGTATTTGAATTGTTATGGTACAGAAGAAGGACGTTTAGCCCATCAAGTAATGAGGTTACAAAGAAATTTTCAGTTGGCATAGCATCATTGTAAGTATTTTCAGATTTTCGATGAAAAAAATAAATTACATATCCTGTAATTGAGAATGGTTGTTACTTCTTTTAGAAAATTATCTGCTATGTCCTCATTTTTGCCTCTTTCCTGCTGGAAGTCTTTTTTTATGCTACCAGGCTCGCAGATTTCAGTATGTTCTTTACTAATTTATTCTTGAAGCATAAAATGTATACATAGCCAATTAGATTGACACCAGCTAACTTGAAGGAGATAAATTTTAACTGCAAAGTTTAAAGTCCTAGAGTACTTTGAATGTTTTGGATAGAAGTGCAACACTCATAGGTTGTGTATTGCTTGGTTCAGTATGTTGAAGTATAATTACACTGAACTCAGCTTCCAATTCTCATTTCATTAGCTACACTTGCTACTTCTTCTAGTGTGGCAGCAGTGACTCCACTGGTATTTAGCAGCCTCGTACTGCTCAATGTGCCAAAGGCGAATGCAGAGAATCCAGGGAGACACCGGCAAACTACCTTGTTATGTTCACTCTCATTCACTACACACCACTGGATTAGTGGAATGACAACCAGCCACCATGTTACCAGGAAGGAAAAAAGCTGACAATATTGACAAAGTTTACTGACAATCTGACAAACTCTAATGGCCTATCATGGGGAAGCATAATGTCTTCATAATTTTGTTATCATTAAGTAAAGGCAGATTATACAACTCACCAATTCGAATGTGACCACAGGTTTTGCTCTGTACATCCATTACACACAGATAAAGCAGATTACCAACTCATATCAGTTCTTACCTCATCCAAGTGTTCTCTCAATCTGCTTTCAGGAGGATTAAATAAATTAATGTGCAACAAGCAAGAGATACAGTTGAAGCTAAGGGGATAATGCAACTATCCCCTTAGGATATGGGAATATAAAAGTAGATTTGGGAAAGCTTAAGTCAGCTCTCTAAAAGTGAAATAGTCCCAAGTGTGTGAATCCTTGAGGTATATCAAGGATTGAGGGATAACTTTATTCGATATATATATATATATTGACATGCATTAGAAACTTGATGTGTTAGCATGGCATGAAACAAAAAACAACATTCAACATTTATAATAAATAAATAAATAAATAGGAATGTATGCATTTATGCACATTTTATACTTCAACTGTGTTGTTGTAGTACCCCTGAAAAGGGGAGACAAATGCAACATAAACGCTGTAACATTCATGCATTAGTCACTTTATGGTGAATGAGTATGGCGTGTCCTGCTGTGCAGCCCCCCCCCCCAAAAAAAGGCACCCTGGCAGGCATGAGCAATCAATTTAGAGCTGAAGATTGAATGCAAGCTCTTACAAGTCAATGGCAGATTCAGTGCTCAGTATTATATGAGAACACCTGGCACAAAGATTCTCAGAATTTTCAACTAAACACACTTGCATGTTTTTCAATTAATATCTCTCTCCTTTTGTCAACCTGAAATGATATTCACATTGAATAATTTTAACACATTTTTAAAATTATTTGAACAACTGTTTATAACTAAATTGAACACATTTCAACCTTGCCCCTCGAAAGTAGATGGCATTCTGACATCTCATCCCAGTATTAGACTTGCAATCACTACTTTCCTTGCACGAAACATTCTTTTGGTTTCTAGTGGGCAAATAGCAGTTAATGTGGGAACTGAGGCTACTTTTTGAAGGCAGAGCTTAGGAGGTTAAATGGAGTCTAATGGTGACTCCTTTGCTTGCATCTTAGGAAACAGCTCTATTTCTATTTTTAATATCTCTATTTTTCTATTTTTCCCTTTCAGGATTCCTTTGAAGATCCTGACCTGGAGTTAAAAGCTGACTAATGTTCTTTGCAGGAATGGGGCCCACTCTCGGGGTTTCACAGCTGGCCATTGTTTGGCACGCTAAGGGCTTGGCCTAAGAGCTCCGCACGACTTCGGAGGCCCGGGATCTCGTGGCTCTGGAGACTGGGCAATTCGAGGTTGGTGCCTCTGCAGGAGATCAGTGTGGCATGGTAGATAAGAATCTCTGGCTGTGTGCCCAGAGACCCAAGACATTTGGGCACAGAGCTCGGAAAAAGTGATGCAACGGACTTTTAACATCGTAATATCGTGAGTTGTTTGTTATGTCTCCCCTCTCGCTGTGAAACAGAGACAAATCTTTCTCCTTTATTAGGGACAGAGAGAGAGAGCCTGTGGTATGTCGAATGCCGGGTGAACAATGTAGTATTTGGAGTACTGCAAATCTATGTCTTTGCTGTTGCCTTGCTCACACTTGAGTGCTCAGTGGCGGGTGCCAATGCTTTTTTTGCTGATGGAGGGGAGAGGGGATTGTTTCTTGATGCTGTTTACACACAAGAGGGGGGAGCTGGGGGGTACTTTGGGGTACTAACATTTAACTGTCATTCATTCTTTGGGGCACTCCTCTGTTTTCGTGGATGTGTATGAAGAAAAAGCATTTCAGGATGTATACTGTATGCATTTCTCTGACATTAAATGTACTTCTGAAACCTTTGAAGTCATTAGTGTTACACAATTATAAGGCAAGGCCTGATACTGATGTGGCCTACAGTCTACAGTCTGTATGTTGTGACGTGTGGGGGGTCCCAAATCTATTGTAAGAAAAGCCTTTCGGGGAAACTTTGAGCTCCCTTGTCTTTGCTCCATCTGCTTGCCTGGCTCAGCATTTGCAGGAATAAATACGGGAACTGGGATCGGTTCACATGCAGGAAAATCAGTTGGGTTGCTTGGTTCAGATGAAGATACAGGGGCTGGTTCACATGCTAACAAGCTTAACAACTACTCGTTCTTAGTCATCTGTCGCTGAAAGTATTGTGAACCCTAAACCCTCACTTGTTGCTCCACAGGCTGTATAGGCTCGACTCCAAAACTCCTTGCTACTGTGAGTTGGGGACATTTGGTTTTGTAGTAATATTCAATGCCACTGTCACTGGCTGGCTCACTCTCTTCCCTTTCTTTAGGTGGACAAGCCCTGCTGTTCCATTTTGGCAGAAACACTTGCTTTGCTGCAATATTCATTTGTGGTTCAGCATCCAAAGACTGGTGTTCACATGGAAGGAGAAGACTCTGATGTAGTATTCTGGATCTTCTTTCACTTGTTCAGGTTTTACTGCATAGATTTGCACATCCTCCCCAACTTTTCATACAACAATATAGGTGCAGTCCTCCCTATTGTTACAAAGCTTACAAACCCCAGAACTACGAAGGGTGTCAGATCCTTTACTAGCACGTGATTCCCAGGTTGTATCTCTGTAAATCTCACTCTGCTGTCATAATTTCTCTTATTTTTCCCCCGAGACCTTTTGCATATACCCCTTGGCAATCTGATGGGTTTCTTGCATGTCACTTTCCCATATTTCCAGTATTCTCTTTGGGTTGCAGGACACTTCTCAGTGTGCAGTCCAAAGAATCAATCTATGGGCAACCTCGGCGATCGACCAAAGAGAAGGTAAAACAGAGAGAATCCAGTCACGTCCAACCTTGTACGGTTTGAAGCATAGACCATTTTATTCAATGACTCTTTCAAATTTTCTTTTTGTTTTCTATTAGTGTTTTCAACATTTGCAGAAGGGTCCGGTTGAATCTCTCAATGCATCTCTTTCCCTGGGAGTGGAATAGTGTAATTCTTGTCCATTTCACTGGAGGTGGTACGGTGTAGTTCTTGTCCATTTAACTGGGGCTGGAACAGTGTAATTCTTGACCATTTCCCTGGGGGTGGTACGTTGTAGTTCTTGTCCATTTAACTGGGGCTGGAACAGTGTAATTCTTGTCCATTTCACTGGAGGTGGTACGGTGTAGTTCTTGTCCATTTAACTGGGGCTGGAACAGTGTAATTCTTGTCCATTTCCCTGGGGGTGGTACACTGTAGTTCTTGTCCATTTCCCTGGGGGTGGTACAGTGTAATTCTTGTCCATTTCCATGGAGGTGGTACGATGTAGTTCTTGTCCATTTCCCTGCGGGTGCTACAATGTAGTTCTTATCCATTTCCCTGAGGGTCGTACAGTGTAGTTCTTGTCCATTTCACTGGGGGTGGTAAGATGTAGTTCTTGTCCATATCCCTGGGGGAGGTAAGATGTAATTCCTGTCCATTTCCCTTGGGGTGGTATGGTGTAGTGCTTGTCCATTTCCCTGTGGGAGGTATAATGTAATTCTTCTCCTTTTCCCTGGAGGTGGGACAGTGTAGTTCTTGTCCATTTCGCTGGGGGTGTACGATGTAGTTCTTACCCATTTCCCTGGGGGTGGTACAGTCTAGTTCTTGTCCATTTCCCTGGGGGTGGTACGATGTAGTTCTTGTCCATTTCCCTGGAGGTGGTACGGAGTAGTTCTTGTCCATTTCCCTGGGGGTGGTACGGTGAAATTCCTGTCCATTTCCCTGGGAGTGGTACAGTGCAGTTCTTGTCCATTTCCCTGGGGGTGGTACGGTGTAGTTCTTGTCCATTTCGCTGGGGGTGGTACAGTGTTGTTCTTGTCCATTTCACTGGAGGTGGTACGATGTAGTTCTTGTCCAATCCCTGGGGGTGGTACAGTGTAGTTCTTGTCCATTTCCCTGGGGGTGGTACGGTGTAATTCTTGTCCATTTCCCTGGGTGTGGTACAGTGTAATTCTTGTCCATTTCTCTGGGGGTGGTATGGTGTAGATCTTGTCCATTTCCCTGGGGGTGGTAGAGTGTAGTTCTTGTCCATTTCCCTGGTGGTGGTACGATGTAGTTCTTGTCCATTTCCCTGGGGGTGGTACGGTGTAGATCTTGTCCATTTCATGGGGGTGGTACAGTGTAGTTCTTGTCCATTTCCCTGGGGGTGGTACGGTGTAATTCTTGTCCATTTCCATGGAGGTGGTACGATATAGTTCTTCTTATCCATTTCCCTGGGGGTGGTAGAGTGTATTTCTTGTCCATTTCCCTGGGGGTGGTACGATGTAGTTCTTGTCCATTTCCCTGGGGGTAGTACGGTGTAATTCTTGTCCATTTCCCTGGGGGTGGTAGAGTGTAGTTCTTGTCCATTTCCCTTGGGGTGGTATGGTGTAGTTCTTGTCCATATCCCTGGGGGAGGTAAGATGTAATTCCTGTCCATTTCCCTGGGGGTGGTATGGTGTAGTTCTTATCCATTTCCTTGGGGGTCGTACAGTGTAGTTCTTGTCCATATCCCTGGGGGTGGTAAGATGTAGTTCTTATCCATTTCCTTGGGGGTGGTACGGTGTAGTTCTTATCCATTTCCTTGGGGGTGGTACGGTGTAGTTCTTGTCCATTTCCCTGGGGATGGTAAGATGTAGTTCTTGTCCATATCCCTGGGGGAGGTAAGATGTAATTCCTGTCCATTTCCCTTGGGGTGGTATGGTGTAGTGCTTGTCCATTTCCCTGGGGGAGTTATAATGTAATTCTTCTCCTTTTCCCTGGAGGTGGGACAGTGTAGTTCTTGTCAACTTCGCTGGGGGTGTACGATGTAGTTCTTATACATTTCCCTGGGGGGGGAACAGTCTAGTTCTTGTCCATTTCCCTGGGGGTGGTACAGAGTAATACTTGTCCATTTCACTGGTGTTGGTATGGTGTAATTCTTGTCCATTTCCCTGGGGGAGGTATAATGTAATTCTTCTCCTTTTCCCTGGAGGTGGGACAGTGTAGTTCTTGTCCATTTCCCTGGGGGTGGTACAGTGTAGATCTTGTCCATTTCCCTGAGGGTGTTACAGTGTAATTCTTGTCCATTTCCCTGTGCTGGTACGGAGTAGTTCTTGTCCATTTCCCTGGGGGTGGTACAGAGTAATTCTTGTCGATTTCACTGGCGTTGGTACGGTGTAATTCTGGTCCATTTCCCTGGGGGTGGTACAATGTAGTTCTCGTCCATTTCACTGGGGGTGGTACGATGTAGTTCTTATCCATTTCCCTGGAGGGGGTACAGTCTAGTTCTTGTCCATTTCCCTGCGGGTGGTACAGTGTAGTTCTTATCCATTTCCCTGGGGGTGGTACAGTGTAGTTCTTATCCATTTCCCTGAGGGTGGTAAGATGTATTTCTTGTCCATATCCCTGGGGGAGGTAAGATGTAATTCCTGTCCATTTCCCTTGGGGTGGTATGGTGTAGTGCTTGTCCATTTCCCTGGGGGAGGTATAATGTAATTCTTCTCCTTTTCCTTGGAGGTGGGACAGTGTAGTTCTTGTCCATTTCGCTGGGGGGGTACGATGTAGTTCTCACCCATTTCCCTGGGGGTGGTACAGTCTAGTTCTTGTCCATTTCCCTGGGGGTGGTACAGAGTAATTCTTGTCGATTTCACTGGCGTTGGTACGGTGTAATTCTTGTCCATTTCCCTGGAGGTGGTACGGAGTAGTTCTTGTCCATTTCCCTGGGGGTGGTACGGTGAAATTCCTGTCCATTTCCCTGGGAGTGGTACAGTGCAGTTCTTGTCCATTTCCCTGGGGGTGGTACGGTGTAGTTCTTGTCCATTTCGCTGGGGGTGGTACAGTGTTGTTCTTGTCCATTTCACTGGAGGTGGTACGATGTAGTTCTTGTCCAATCCCTGGGGGTGGTACAGTGTAGTTCTTGTCCATTTCCCTGGGGGTGGTACGGTGTAATTCTTGTCCATTTCCCTGGGTGTGGTACAGTGTAATTCTTGTCCATTTCTCTGGGGGTGGTATGGTGTAGATCTTGTCCATTTCCCTGGGGGTGGTAGAGTGTAGTTCTTGTCCATTTCCCTGGTGGTGGTACGATGTAGTTCTTGTCCATTTCCCTGGGGGTGGTACGATGTAGTTCATGTCCATTTCCCTGGGTGTGGTACAGTGTAGATCTTGTCCATTTCCCTGGGGGTGGTACAGTGTAATTCTTGTCCATTTCCCTGGGCTGGTACGGAGTAGTTCTTGTCCATTTCCCTGGGGGTGGTACAGAGTAATTCTTGTCGATTTCACTGCGTTGGTACGGTGTAATTCTTGTCCATTTCCCTGTGGGTGGTACGATGTAGTTCTTGTCCATTTCCCTGGGGGTGGTACAGTGTAGATCTTGTCCATTTCCCTGGGGGTGGTACAGTGTAATTCTTGTCCATTTCCCTGTGCTGGTACGGAGTAGTTCTTGTCCATTTCCCTGGGGTTGGTACGGTGAAATTCTTGCCCATTTCCCTGGTGGTGGTACAGTGTAATTCTTGTCCATTTCCCTGCTGGTGGTACGGTGTTGTTCTTGTCCATTTCCCTCGGGGTGGTACAGTGTAGTTCTTGTCCATTTCCCTGGCGGTGGTACAGTGTAGTTCTTGTCCATTTCCCTGGGGGTGGCACAGTTTAGATCTTGTCCACTTCCCTGGGGACTCGTATAAAGTAATTCTTGTCCACTTCCCTGGGGATGGTACGGTGTGGTTCTTGTCCATTTTCCTAGGGGTGGATCGGTTTAGATCTTCTCCATTTCCCTGGGGGTGATACAGTGTACTTCTTGTCCCTTTCCCCGGGAGTGGTACAGTGTAATTCTTGTCCATTTCCCTGGACGTGGTACGATGTTGTTCTTATCCATTTCCCTGGGGGTGGTACGATGTAGTACTTGTCCATTTTCATGGGGATGGGACACTGTAGTTATTGTACATTTCCCTGTGGGTGGTAAGATGTAGTTCTGGTCCATTTCACTGGTTGTGGTAATATGTAGATCATCTCCATTTCCTTGGGGGTGATACGGTGTAATTCTTGTCCATTTCCCAGGGGGTAGTACAGTGTTGTTCTTGTCGATTTCCCTTGGGGTGCTACAGAGTAGTTTTTGTCCATTTCCCTGGGGCTGGTACGGTGTAATTCTTGACCATTTCCCTGGGGGTGGTACAATGTAGTTCTTATCCATTTCCCTGGGGGTGGTACAGTGCAATTCTTGACCATTTCCCTGGGGGTGGTACAATGTAGTTCTTGTCCATTTCCCTGGGGGTGGTACAGTGTAGTTCTTGTCCATTTCCCTGGAGGTGGTACAGTGTAATTCTTGTCCATTTCACTGGGTGTGGTACAGTGTAGATCTTGTCCATTTCCCTGCGGGTGGTACAGTGCAATTCTTGTCCATTTCCCTGGAGGTGGTACAGTGTAATTCTTATCCATTTCCTTGGGGGTGGTACAGTGTAGTTCTTGTCCATTTCCCTGGAGGTGGTACAGTGTAATTCTTGTCCATTTCACTGGGTGTGGTACAGTGTAGATCTTGTCCATTTCCCTGCGGGTGGTACAGTGCAATTCTTGTCCATTTCCCTGGTGGTGGTACGGTGTAGTTCTTGTCCATTTCACTGGGGGTGGTAATATGTAGATCTTCTCCATTTCCTTGGGGGTGATACGGTGTGGTTCTTGTCCATTTCCCTGGGGGTGGTACAGTGTAATTCTTGTCCTGTTCCCACGGGGTGGTACGGTGTAATTCTTCTCCATTTCCCTGGAGGTTGTAAGATGTTCTTCTTATCCATTTCCCTGGGGGTGGAACGATGTAGTTCTTGTCCATTTCCCTAGGGATGGTACAGTGTAGTTCATGTCCATTTCCCTGGAGGTGTTACGATGTAGTTCTTGTCCATTTCCCTGGCGGTGGTACAGTGCAATTCTTGTCCATTTCCCTGGGGGTGGTACGGTGTTGTTCTTGTCCATTTCCCTGGGGGTGGTACAGTTTAGATCTTGTCCACTTCCCTGGGGGGTCGTATAAAGTAATTCTTGTCCATTTCCCTGGAGGTGATACAGTGTAGTTCTTGTCCCATTCCCCGGGAGTGGTACGGTGTAATTCTTGTCCATTTCCCTGGACGTGGTACGATGTTGTTCTTATCCATTTCACTGGTTGTGGTAATATGTAGATCTTCTCCATTTCCTTGGGGGTAATACGGTGTAATTCTTGTCCATTTCCCAGGGGGTAGTACAGTGTTGTTCTTGTCCATTTCCCTTGGGGTGCTACAGAGTAGTTTTTGTCCATTTCCCTGGGGCTGGTACAGTGTAAATCTTGTCCATTTCCATGGGGGTGGTACGGTGTAGATCTTCTCCATTTCCCTGTGGGTGGTACAGTGTAGTTCTTCTCCCTTTTCCTGGAGGTGGTATGATGTAGTTCTTGTCCATTTCCCTGGGGGTGGTATGGTGTAGTTCTTGTCCATTTCCCTGGGGGTGGTACAGTGTAGTTCTTCTCCATTTCCATGGAGGTGGTACAGTGCAATTCTTGTCCATTTCCCTGGTGGTGGTACGGTGTAGTTCTTATCCATTTCACTGGGGGTGGTAATATGTAGATCTTCTCCATTTCCTTGGGGGTGATACGGTGTGGTTCTTGTCCATTTCCCTGGTGGTGATACAGTGTAATTCTTGTCCATTTCCTTGGGGGTGGTACCGTGCAGTTCTTATCTATTTCCCCGGGGATGGTAAGATGTAATTCCTGTCCATTTCCCTTGGGGTGGTACAGTGTAATTCTTGTCCATTTCCCTGCTGGTGGTACGGTGTTGTTCTTGTCCATTTCCCTGGGGGTGGTACAGTGTAGTTCTTGTCCATTTCCCTGGGGGTGGTACAGTGTAGTTCTTGTCCATTTCCCTGGGGGTGGCACAGTTTAGATCTTGTCCACTTCCCTGGGGAGTCGTATAAAGTAATTCTTGTCCACTTCCCTGGGGATGGTACGGTGTGGTTCTTGTCCATTTTCCTAGGGGTGGATCGGTTTAGATCTTCTCCATTTCCCTGGGGGTGATACAGTGTAGTTCTTGTCCCTTTCCACGGGAGTGGTACGATTTAGTTCTTGTCCATTTCCCTGGACGTGGTACGATGCTGTTCTTATCCATTTCCCTGGGGGTGGTACGATTTAGTACTTGTCCATTTCCATGGGGATGGGACACTGTAGTTATTGTACATTTCCCTGTGGGTGGTAAGGTGTATTTCTGGTCCATTTCACTGGTTGTGGTAATATGTAGATCGTCTCCATCTCCTTGGGGGTGATACGGTGTATTTCTTGTCCATTTCCCAGGGGGTAGTACAGTGTTGTTCTTGTCCATTTCCCTGGAGGTGGTACAATGTAATTCTTGTCCATTTCCCTGGTTGTGGTACAGTGTAATTCTTGTCCATTTCCCTGGGTGTGGTACAGTGTAGTTCTTGTCCATTTCCCGGCGGGTGGTACAGTGTTGTTCTTGTCGATTTCCCTTGGGGTGCTACAGAGTAGTTTTTGTCCATTTCCCTGGGGCTGGTACGGTGTAATTCTTATCCATTTCCCTGGAGTTGGTACGATGTAGTTCTTATCCATTTCCCTGGGGGTGGTACAGTGCAATTCTTGACCATTTCCCTGGGGGTGGTACAGTGTAGTTCTTGTCCATTTCCCTGGAGGTGGTACAGTGCAATTCTTGTCCATTTCCCTGGTGGTGGTACGGTGTAGTTCTTGTCCATTTCACTGGGGGTGGTAATATGTAGATCTTCTCCATTTCCTTTGGGGTGATACGGTGTGGTTCTTGTCCATTTCCCTGGGTTTGGTACAGTGTAGATCTTGTCCATTTCCCTGGGGGTGGTACGGTGTAATTCTTGTCCATTTCCCTGGAGGTGGTAAAGTGTAGTTCTTGTCCATTTCCCTGGGGGTGGAACGGTGTAGATCTTGTCCATTTCCCTGGGGGTGGAACGGTGTAGATCTTGTCCATTTCCCTGGAGGTGGTAAAGTGTAGTTCTTGTCCATTTCACTGGGGGTGGTACGGTGTAATTCTTGTCCATTTCCCTGGAGGTTGTAAGATGTTCTTCTTATCCATTTCCCTGGGGGTGGTACGATGTAGTTCTTGTCCTTTTCCCTGGGGGTGGTAGAGTGTAGTTCTTATCCATTTCCCTGGAGGTGGTATGGTGTAATTCTTGTCCTTTTCCCTGGTGGTGGTACAGTGTAGTTCTTGTCATTTCCCTGGGTGTGGTACAGTGTAGTTCTTGTCCATTTCCCTGGGTGTGGTACAGTGTATTTCTTGTCCATTTCCCTGGAGGTGGTACGATGTAGTTCTTGTCCATTTCCCTGGTGGTGGTACAGTGTAGTTCTTGTCCATTTCCCTGGAGGTGGTACAGTGTAATTCTTATCCATTTCCTTGGGGGTGGTACAGTGTAGTTCTTGCCCGTTTCCCTGGAGGTGGTACAGTGCAATTCTTGTCCATTTCCCTGGTGGTGGTACGGTGTAGTTCTTGTCCATTTCACTGCGGGTGGTAATATGTAGATCTTCTCCATTTCCTTTGGGGTGATACGGTGTGGTTCTTGTCCATTTCCCTGGGGTTGGTACAGTGTAGATCTTGTCCATTTCCCTGGGGGTGGTACGGTGTAATTCTTGTCCATTTCCCTGGGGCTGGTACAGTGTAATTCTTGTCCATCTCCCTGGGGGTGGAACGGTGTAGATCTTGTCCTTTTCCCTGGAGGTGGTAAAGTGTAGTTCTTGTCCATTTCACTGGGGGTGGTACGGTGTAATTCTTGTCCATTTCCCTGGAGGTTGTAAGATGTTCTTCTTATCCATTTCCCTGGGGGTGGTACGATATAGTTCTTGTCCTTTTCCCTGGGGGTGGTAGAGTGTAGTTCTTATCCATTTCCCTGGAGGTGGTATGGTGTAATTCTTGTCCATTTCCCTGGTGGTGGTACAGTGTAGTTCTTGTCATTTCCCTGGGTGTGGTACAGTGTAGTTCTTGTCCATTTCCCTGGAGGTGGTACAGTGTAATTCTTGTCCATTTCCCTGGGGGTGGTACAGTGTAGTTCTTGTCA
Organism: Hypanus sabinus; assembly: GCF_030144855.1. Lineage (NCBI taxonomy): Eukaryota > Metazoa > Chordata > Chondrichthyes > Myliobatiformes > Dasyatidae > Hypanus > Hypanus sabinus. Next base: position 100,255,205 of record NC_082710.1, on the reverse strand, counting down.
TTTCACTGGGTGTGGTACCGTGTAGATCTTGTCCTTTTCCCTACGCGTGGTACAGTGCAATTCTTGTCCATTTTCCTGGCAGTGGTATGGTGTAGTTCTTGTCCGTTTCACTGGGGGTGGTACAGTGCAATTCTTGTCCATTTCCTTGGGGGTGGTACAGTGTAGTTCTTATCCATTTTCCTGGCTGTGGTACGGTGTAATTCTTGTCCATTTCCCTGGAGGTGGTACAGTGTAGTTCTTGTCCATTTCCCTGGGGGTGGAACAGTGTAATTCTTGTCCATTTCCCTGGAGGTGGTACGTTGTAGTTCTTGTCCATTTCCCTGGTGGTGGTACAGTGTAGTTCTTGTCCATTTCCCTGGGTGTGCTACAGTGTAGATCTTGTCCATTTCCCTGCGGGTGGTACAGTGCAATTCTTGTCCATTTCCCTGGTGGTGGTACGGTGTAGTTCTTGTCCATTACACTGGGGGCGGTAATATGTAGATCTTCTCCATTTCCTTGGGGGTGATACGGTGTGGTTCTTGTCCATTTCCCTGGTGGTGGTACAGTGTAATTCTTGTCCATTTCCTTGGGGGTGGTACAGTGTAGTTCTTATCCATTTCCCCGGGGGTGGTAAGATGTAATTCCTGTCCATTTCCCTTGGGGTGGTACAGTGTAATTCTTGTCCATTTCCCTGAGGGTGGTACGGTGTTGTTCTTGTCCATTTCCCTGGCGGTGGTACAGTGTAGTTCTTGTCCATTTCCCTGGGGGTGGCACAGTTTAGATCTTGTCCACTTCCCTGGGGAGTCGTATAAAGTAATTATTGTCCATTTCCCTGGGGATGGTACGGTGTGGTTCTTGTCCATTTTCCTAGGGGTGGATCGGTTTAGATCTTCTCCATTTCCCTGGGGGTGATACAGTGGAGTTCTTGTCCCTTTCCCCGGGAGTGGTACAGTGTAATTCTTGTCCATTTCCCTGGACGTGGTACGATGTTGTTCTTATCCATTTCCCTGGGGGTGGTACGATGTAGTACTTGTCCATTTCCATGGGGAGGGGACACTGTAGTTATTGTACATTTCCCTGTGGGTGGTAAGATGTACCTCTGGTCCATTTCACTGGTTGTGGTAATATGTAGATCGTCTCCATTTCCTTGGGGGTGATACGGTGTAATTCTTGTCCATTTCCCAGGGGGTAGTACAGTGTTGTTCTTGTCGATTTCCCTTGGGGTGCTACAGAGTAGTTTTTGTCCATTTCCCTGGGGCTGGTACAGTGTAATTCTTATCCATTTCCCTGGAGGTGGTACGATGTAGTTCTTATCCATTTCCCTGGGGGTGGTACAGTGCAATTCTTGACCATTTCCCTGGGGGTGGTACAATGTAGTTCTTGTCCATTTCCCTGGGGGTGGTACAGTGTAGTTCTTGTCCATTTCCCTGGAGGTGGTACAGTGTAATTCTTGTCCATTTCACTGGGTGTGGTACAGTGTAGATCTTGTCCATTTCCCTGCGGGTGGTACAGTGCAATTCTTGTCCATTTCCCTGGTGGTGGTACGGTGTAGTTCTTGTCCATTTCACTGGGGGTGGTAATATGTAGATCTTCTCCATTTTCTTGGGGGTGATACGGTGTGGTTCTTGTCCATTTCCCTGGGGGTGGTACAGTGTAATTCTTGTCCTGTTCCCACGGGGTGGTACGGTGTAATTCTTCTCCATTTCCCTGGAGGTTGTAAGATGTTCTTCTTATCCATTTCCCTGGAGGTGTTACGGTGTAGTTCTTGTCCATTTCCCTGGCGGTGGTACAGTGTAATTCTTGTCCATTTCCCTGGGGGTGGTACGGTGTTGTTCTTGTCCATTTCCCTGGGGGTGGTACAGTTTAGATCTTGTCCACTTCCCTGGGGGGTCGTATAACGTAATTCTTGTCCATTTCCCTGGAGGTGATACAGTGTAGTTCTTGTCCCATTCCCCGGGAGTGGTACGGTGTAATTCTTGTCCATTTCCCTGGACGTGGTACGATGTTGTTCTTAACCATTTCCCTGGGTGTGGTACAATGTAGTACTTGTCCATTTCCATGGGGATGGGACACTGTAGTTATTGTACATTTCCCTGGGTGTGGTACGATGTAGTACTTGTCCATTTCCATGGGGGTGGGACACTGTAGTTATTGTACATTACCCTGTGGGTGGTAAGATGTAGTTCTCGTCCATTTCACTGGTTGTGGTAATATGTAGATCTTCTCCATTTCCTTGGGGGTAATACGGTGTAATTCTTGTCCATTTCCCAGGGGGTAGTACAGTGTTGTTCTTGTCCATTTCCCTTGGGGTGCTACAGAGTAGTTTTTGTCCATTTCCCTGGGGCTGGTACAGTGTAAATCTTGTCCATTTCCATGGGGGTGGTACGGTGTAGATCTACTCCATTTCCCTGTGGGTGGTACAGTGTAGTTCTTCTCCCTTTTCCTGGAGGTGGTATGATGTAGTTCTTGTCCATTTCCCTGGGGGTGGTATGGTGTAGTTCTTGTCCATTTCCCTGGGGGTGGTACAGTGTAGTTCTTCTCCATTTCCATGGAGGTGGTACAGTGCAATTCTTGTCCATTTCCCTGGTGGTGGTACGGTGTAGTTCTTATCCATTTCACTGGGGGTGGTAATATGTAGATCTTCTCCATTTCCTTGGGGGTGATACGGTGTGGTTCTTGTCCATTTCCCTGGTGGTGATACAGTGTAATTCTTGTCCATTTCCTTGGGGGTGGTACCGTGCAGTTCTTATCCATTTCCCCGGGGATGGTAAGATGTAATTCCTGTCCATTTCCCTTGGGGTGGTACAGTGTAATTCTTGTCCATTTCCCTGCTGGTGGTACGGTGTTGTTCTTGTCCATTTCCCTGGGGGTGGAACAGTGTAGTTCTTGTTCATTTCCCTGGGGGTGGTACAGTGTAGTTCTTGTCCATTTCCCTGGGGGTGGTACAGTTTAGATCTTGTCCACTTCCCTGGGGAGTCGTATAAAGTAATTCTTGTCCACTTCCCTGGGGATGGTACGGTGTGGTTCTTGTCCATTTTCCTAGGGGTGGATCGGTTTAGATCTTCTCCATTTCCCTGGGGGTGATACAGTGTAGTTCTTGTCCCTTTCCACGGGAGTGGTACAGTGTAATTCTTGTCCATTTCCCTGGACGTGGTACGATGTTGTTCTTATCCATTTCCCTGGGGGTGGTACGATTTAGTACTTGTCCATTTCCATGGGGATGGGACACTGTAGTTATTATACATTTCCCTGTGGGTGGTAAGGTGTAGTTCTGGTCCATTTCACTGGTTGTGGTAATATGTAGATCGTCTCCATTTCCTTGGGGGTGATACGGTGTAATTCTTGTCCATTTCCCAGGGGGTAGTACAGTGTTGTTCTTGTCCATTTCCCTGGGGTTGGTACAGTGTAGGTCTTGTCCATTTCCCTGGGGGTGGTACAGTGTAATTCTTGTCCATTTCCCTGGGTGTGGAACGGTGTAGATCTTGTCCATTTCCCTGGAGGTTGTAAGATGTTCTTCTTATCCATTTCCCTGGGGGTGGTACGATATAGTTCTTGTCCTTTTCCCTGGGGATGGTAGAGTGTAGTTCTTATCCATTTCCCTGGAGGTGGTATGGTGTAATTCTTGTCCTTTTCCCTGGTGGTGGTACAGTGTAGTTCTTGTCATTTCCCTGGGTGTGGTACAGTATAGTTCTTGTCCATTTCCCTGGGTGTGGTACAGTGCAGTTCTTGTCCATTTCCCTGGAGGTGGTACGATGTAGTTCTTGTCCATTTCCCTGGTGGTGGTACAGTGTAGTTCTTGTCCATTTCCCTGGAGGTGGTACAGTGTAATTCTTATCCATTTCCTTGGGGGTGGTACAGTGTAGATCTTGTCCTTTTCCCTACGCGTGGTACAGTGGAATTCTTGTCCATTTTCCTGGCGGTGGTTTGGTGTAGTTCTTGTCCGTTTCACTGGGGGTGGTAATATGTAGATCTTGTCCATTTCCCTGCGGGTGGTACAGTGCAATTCTTGTCCATTTTCCTGGCTGTGGTACGGTGTTCTTCTTGTCCATTTCCCTGGGGGTGGAACAGTGTAATTCTTGTCCATTTCCCTGGAGGTGGTACGTTGTAGTTCTTGTCCATTTCCCTGGTGGTGGTACAGTGTAGTTCTTGTCCATTTCCCTGGGTGTGCTACAGTGTAGATCTTGTCCATTTCCCTTGGGGTGGTACAGTGTAATTCTTGTCCATTTCCCTGCTGGTGGTACGGTGTTGTTCTAGTCCATTTCCCTCGGGGTGGTACAGTGTAGTTCTTGTCCATTTCCCTGGCGGTGGTACAGTGTAGTTCTTGTCCATTTCCCTGAGGGTGGCACAGTTTAGATCTTGTCCACTTCCCTGGGGAGTCGTATAAAGTAATTCTTGTCCATTTCCCTGGGGATGGTACGGTGTGGTTCTTGTCCATTTTCCTAGGGGTGGATCGGTTTAGATCTTCTCCATTTCCCTGGGAGTGATACAGTGTAATTCTTGTCCATTTCCCTGGACGTGGTACGATGTTTTTCTTATCCATTTCCCTGGGGGTGGTACGATGTAGTACTTGTCCATTTCCATGGGGATGGGACACTGTAGTTATTGTACATTTCCCTGTGGGTGGTAAGATGTAGTTCTGGTCCATTTCATTGGTTGTGGTAATATGTAGATCGTCTCCATTACCTTGGGGGTGATACGGTGTAATTCTTGTCCATTTCCCAGGTGGTAGTACAGTGTTGTTCTTGTCGATTTCCCTTGGGGTGCTACAGAGTAGTTTTTGTCCATTTCCCTGGGGCTGGTACAGTGTAATTCTTATCCATTTCCCTGGAGGTGATACGATGTAGTTCTTATCCATTTCCCTGGGGGTGGTACAGTGCAATTCTTGACCATTTCCCTGGGGGTGGTACAATGTAGTTCTTGTCCATTTCCCTGGGGGTGGTACAGTGTAGTTCTTGTCCATTTCCCTGGAGGTGGTACAGTGTAATTCTTGTCCATTTCACTGGGTGTGGTACAGTGTAGATCTTGTCCATTTCCCTGCGGGTGGTATAGTGCAATTCTTGTCCATTTCCCTGGGGGTGGTACGGTGTTGTTCTTGTCCATTTCCCTGGGGGTGGTACAGTTTAGATCTTGTCCACTTCCCTGGGGGGTCGTATAACGTAATTCTTGTCCATTTCCCTGGAGGTGATACAGTGTAGTTCTTGTCCCATTCCCCGGGAGTGGTACGGTGTAATTCTTGTCCATTTCCCTGGACGTGGTACGATGTTGTTCTTAACCATTTCCCTGGGTGTGGTACAATGTAGTACTTGTCCATTTCCATGGGGATGGGACACTGTAGTTATTGTACATTTCCCTGGGTGTGGTACGATGTAGTACTTGTCCATTTCCATGGGGGTGGGACACTGTAGTTATTGTACATTACCCTGTGGGTGGTAAGATGTAGTTCTCGTCCATTTCACTGGTTGTGGTAATATGTAGATCTTCTCCATTTCCTTGGGGGTAATACGGTGTAATTCTTGTCCATTTCCCAGGGGGTAGTACAGTGTTGTTCTTGTCCATTTCCCTTGGGGTGCTACAGAGTAGTTTTTGTCCATTTCCCTGGGGCTGGTACAGTGTAAATCTTGTCCATTTCCATGGGGGTGGTACGGTGTAGATCTACTCCATTTCCCTGTGGGTGGTACAGTGTAGTTCTTCTCCCTTTTCCTGGAGGTGGTATGGTGTAGTTCTTGTCCATTTCCCTGGGGGTGGTACAGTGTAGTTCTTCTCCATTTCCATGGAGGTGGTACAGTGCAATTCTTGTCCATTTCCCTGGTGGTGGTACGGTGTAGTTCTTATCCATTTCACTGGGGGTGGTAATATGTAGATCTTCTCCATTTCCTTGGGGGTGATACGGTGTGGTTCTTGTCCATTTCCCTGGTGGTGATACAGTGTAATTCTTGTCCATTTCCTTGGGGGTGGTACCGTGCAGTTCTTATCCATTTCCCCGGGGATGGTAAGATGTAATTCCTGTCCATTTCCCTTGGGGTGGTACAGTGTAATTCTTGTCCATTTCCCTGCTGGTGGTACGGTGTTGTTCTTGTCCATTTCCCTGGGGGTGGAACAGTGTAGTTCTTGTTCATTTCCCTGGGGGTGGTACAGTGTAGTTCTTGTCCATTTCCCTGGGGGTGGTACAGTTTAGATCTTGTCCACTTCCCTGGGGAGTCGTATAAAGTAATTCTTGTCCACTTCCCTGGGGATGGTACGGTGTGGTTCTTGTCCATTTTCCTAGGGGTGGATCGGTTTAGATCTTCTCCATTTCCCTGGGGGTGATACAGTGTAGTTCTTGTCCCTTTCCACGGGAGTGGTACAGTGTAATTCTTGTCCATTTCCCTGGACGTGGTACGATGTTGTTCTTATCCATTTCCCTGGGGGTGGTACGATTTAGTACTTGTCCATTTCCATGGGGATGGGACACTGTAGTTATTATACATTTCCCTGTGGGTGGTAAGGTGTAGTTCTGGTCCATTTCACTGGTTGTGGTAATATGTAGATCGTCTCCATTTCCTTGGGGGTGATACGGTGTAATTCTTGTCCATTTCCCAGGGGGTAGTACAGTGTTGTTCTTGTCCATTTCCCTGGGGTTGGTACAGTGTAGGTCTTGTCCATTTCCCTGGGGGTGGTACAGTGTAATTCTTGTCCATTTCCCTGGGTGTGGAACGGTGTAGATCTTGTCCATTTCCCTGGAGGTTGTAAGATGTTCTTCTTATCCATTTCCCTGGGGGTGGTACGATATAGTTCTTGTCCTTTTCCCTGGGGATGGTAGAGTGTAGTTCTTATCCATTTCCCTGGAGGTGGTATGGTGTAATTCTTGTCCTTTTCCCTGGTGGTGGTACAGTGTAGTTCTTGTCATTTCCCTGGGTGTGGTACAGTATAGTTCTTGTCCATTTCCCTGGGTGTGGTACAGTGCAGTTCTTGTCCATTTCCCTGGAGGTGGTACGATGTAGTTCTTGTCCATTTCCCTGGTGGTGGTACAGTGTAGTTCTTGTCCATTTCCCTGGAGGTGGTACAGTGTAATTCTTATCCATTTCCTTGGGGGTGGTACAGTGTAGATCTTGTCCTTTTCCCTACGCGTGGTACAGTGGAATTCTTGTCCATTTTCCTGGCGGTGGTTTGGTGTAGTTCTTGTCCGTTTCACTGGGGGTGGTAATATGTAGATCTTGTCCATTTCCCTGCGGGTGGTACAGTGCAATTCTTGTCCATTTTCCTGGCTGTGGTACGGTGTTCTTCTTGTCCATTTCCCTGGGGGTGGAACAGTGTAATTCTTGTCCATTTCCCTGGAGGTGGTACGTTGTAGTTCTTGTCCATTTCCCTGGTGGTGGTACAGTGTAGTTCTTGTCCATTTCCCTGGGTGTGCTACAGTGTAGATCTTGTCCATTTCCCTTGGGGTGGTACAGTGTAATTCTTGTCCATTTCCCTGCTGGTGGTACGGTGTTGTTCTAGTCCATTTCCCTCGGGGTGGTACAGTGTAGTTCTTGTCCATTTCCCTGGCGGTGGTACAGTGTAGTTCTTGTCCATTTCCCTGAGGGTGGCACAGTTTAGATCTTGTCCACTTCCCTGGGGAGTCGTATAAAGTAATTCTTGTCCATTTCCCTGGGGATGGTACGGTGTGGTTCTTGTCCATTTTCCTAGGGGTGGATCGGTTTAGATCTTCTCCATTTCCCTGGGAGTGATACAGTGTAATTCTTGTCCATTTCCCTGGACGTGGTACGATGTTTTTCTTATCCATTTCCCTGGGGGTGGTACGATGTAGTACTTGTCCATTTCCATGGGGATGGGACACTGTAGTTATTGTACATTTCCCTGTGGGTGGTAAGATGTAGTTCTGGTCCATTTCATTGGTTGTGGTAATATGTAGATCGTCTCCATTACCTTGGGGGTGATACGGTGTAATTCTTGTCCATTTCCCAGGTGGTAGTACAGTGTTGTTCTTGTCGATTTCCCTTGGGGTGCTACAGAGTAGTTTTTGTCCATTTCCCTGGGGCTGGTACAGTGTAATTCTTATCCATTTCCCTGGAGGTGGTACGATGTAGTTCTTATCCATTTCCCTGGGGGTGGTACAGTGCAATTCTTGACCATTTCCCTGGGGGTGGTACAATGTAGTTCTTGTCCATTTCCCTGGGGGTGGTACAGTGTAGTTCTTGTCCATTTCCCTGGAGGTGGTACAGTGTAATTCTTGTCCATTTCACTGGGTGTGGTACAGTGTAGATCTTGTCCATTTCCCTGCGGGTGGTATAGTGCAATTCTTGTCCATTTCCCTGGTGGTGGTACGGTGTAGTTCTTGTCCATTTCACTGGGGGTGGTAATATGTAGATCTTCTCCATTTCCTTGGTGGTGATACGGTGTGGTTCTTGTCCATTTCCCTGGGGGTGGTACAGTGTAATTCTTGTCCAGTTCCCACGGGGTGGTACGGTGTAATTCTTCTCCATTTCCCTGGAGGTTGTAAGTTGTTCTTCTTATCCATTTCCCTGGGGGTGGTACGATGTAGTTCTTGTCCATCTCCCTGGGGGTAGTACGGTTTAATTCTTGTCCATTTCCCTGGGGCTGGTACAGTGTAATTCTTGTCCATTTCCCTGGGAGTGGTACGGTGTAATTCTTGTCCATTTCACTGGGGGTGGTAATATGTAGATCTTCTCCATTTCCTTGGGGGTGATACAGTGTAATTCTTGTCCATTTCCCTGGGGGTGGTACAGTGTAGTCCTTGTCCATTTCCCTGGGGGTGGTACAGTGTAGTTCTTGTCCATTTCCCTGGGTGTGGTACAGTGTAGATCTTGTCCATTTCCCTGCGGGTGGTACAGTGCAATTCTTGTCCATTTCCCTGGTGGTGGTACGGTGTAGTTCTTGTCCATTTCACTGGGGGTGGTAATATGTAGATCTTCTCCATTTCCTTGGTGGTGATACGGTGTGGTTCTTGTCCATTTCCCTGGGGGTGGTATAGTGTAATTCTTGTCCTGTTCCCACGGGGTGGTACGGTGTAATTCTTCTCCATTTCCCTGGAGGTTGTAAGATGTTCTTCTTATCCATTTCCCTGGGGGTGGTATGATGTAGTTCTTGTCCATCTCCCTGGGGGTAGTACGGTTTAATTCTTGTCCATTTCCCTGGGGCTGGTACAGTGTAATTCTTGTCCATTTCCCTGGGAGTGGTACGGTGTAATTCTTGTCCATTTCACTGGGGGTGGTAATATGTAGATCTTCTCCATTTCCTTGGGGGTGATACAGTGTAATTCTTGTCCATTTCCCTGGGGGTGGTACAGTGTAGTCCTTGTCCATTTCCCTGGGGGTGGTACAGTGTAGTTCTTGTCCATTTCCCTGGGTGTGGTACAGTGTAGATCTTGTCCATTTCCCTGCGGGTGGTACAGTGCAATTCTTGTCCATTTCCCTGGTGGTGGTACGGTGTAGTTCTTGTCCATTTCACTGGGGGTGGTAATATGTAGATCTTCTCCATTTCCTTGGTGGTGATACGGTGTGGTTCTTGTCCATTTCCCTGGGGGTGGTATAGTGTAATTCTTGTCCTGTTCCCACGGGGTGGTACGGTGTAATTCTTCTCCATTTCCCTGGAGGTTGTAAGATGTTCTTCTTATCCATTTCCCTGGGGGTGGTATGATGTAGTTCTTGTCCATCTCCCTGGGGGTAGTAAGGTTTAATTCTTGTCCATTTCCCTGGGGCTGGTACAGTGTAATTCTTGTCCATTTCCCTGGGAGTGGTACGGTGTAATTCTTGTCCATTTTCCTAGGGGTGGATCGGTTTAGATCTTCTCCATTTCCCTGGGGGTGATACAGTGTAGTTCTTGTCCCTTTCCCCGGGAGTGGTACAGTGTAATTCTTGTCCATTTCCCTGGACGTGGTACGATGTTGTTCTTATCCATTTCCCTGGGGGTGGTACGATGTAGTACTTGTCCATTTCCATGGGGATGGGACACTGTAGTTATTGTACATTTCCCTGTGGGTGGTAAGATGTAGTTCTGGTCCATTTCACTGGTTGTGGTAATATGTAGATCGTCTCCATTTCCTTGGGGGTGATACGGTGTAATTCTTGTCCATTTCCCAGGGGATAGTACAGTGTTGTTCTTGTCGATTTCCCTGGGGGTGGTACAATGTAGTTCTTGTCCATTTCCCTGGGGGTGGTACAGTGTAGTTCTTGTCCATTTCCCTGGAGGTGGTACAGTGTAATTCTTGTCCATTTCACTGGGTGTGGTACAGTGTAATTCTTGTCCTGTTCCCACGGGGTGGTACGGTGTAATTCTTCTCCATTTCCCTGGAGGCTGTAAGATGTTCTTCTTATCCATTTCCCTAGGGATGGTACAGTGTAGTTCATGTCCATTTCCCTGGAGGTGTTACGATGTAGTTCTTGTCCATTTCCCTGGCGGTGGTACAGTGTAATTCTTGTCCATTTCCCTGGGGGTGGTACGGTGTTGTTCTTGTCCATTTCCCTGGGGGTGGTACAGTTTAGATCTTGTCCACTTCCCTGGGGGGTCGTATAAAGTAATTCTTGTCCATTTCCCTGGAGGTGATACAGTGTAGTTCTTGTCCCATTCCCCGGGAGTGGTACGGTGTAATTCTTGTCCATTTCCCTGGACGTGGTACGATGTTGTTCTTATCCATTTCCCTGGGTGTGGTATGATGTAGTACTTGTCCATTTCCATGGGGGTGGGACACTGTAGTTATTGTACATTACCCTATGGGTGGTAAGATGTAGTTCTCGTCCATTTCACTGGTTGTGGTAATATGTAGATCTTCTCCATTTCCTTGGGGGTAATACGGTGTGATTCTTGTCCATTTCCCAGGGGTAGTACAGTGTTCTTCTTGTCCATTTCCCTTGGGGTGCTACAGAGTAGTTTTTGTCCATTTCCCTGGGGCTGGTACAGTGTAAATCTTGTCCATTTCCATGGGGGTGGTACGGTGTAGATCTTCTCCATTTCCCTGTGGGTTGTACAGTGTAGTTCTTCTCCCTTTTCCTGGAGGTGGTATGATGTAGTTCTTGTCCATTTCCCTGGGGGTGGTATGGTGTAGTTCTTGTCCATTTCCCTGGGGGTGGTACAGTGTAGTTCTTCTCCATTTCAATGGAGGTGGTACAGTGCAATCCTTGTCCATTTCCCTGGTGGTGGTACGGTGTAGTTCTTATCCATTTCACTGGGGGTGGTAATATGTAGATCTTCTCCATTTCCTTGGGGGTGATACGGTGTGGTTCTTGTCCATTTCCCTGGTGGTGATACAGTGTAATTCTTGTCCATTTCCTTGGGGGGTGGTACCGTGTAGTTCTTATCCATTTCCCCGCAGATGGTAAGATGTAATTCCTGTCCATTTCCCTTGGGGTGGTACAGTGTAATTCTTGTCCATTTCCCTGCTGGTGGTACGGTGTTGTTCTTGTCCATTTCCCTGGGGGTGGTACAGTGTAGTTCTTGTCCATTTCCCTGTGAGTGGTACAGTGTAGTTCTTGTCCATTTCCCTGGGGGTGGCACAGTTTAGATCTTGTCCACTTCCCTGGGGAGTCGTATAAAGTAATTCTTGTCCATTTCCCTGGGGATGTATGGTGTAATTCTTGTACATTTCCCTGGGTGTGGTACTGTTTAGATCTTGTCCATTTCCCTGGCGGTGGCACAGTGTATTTCTTGTCCATTTCCCTGGAGGTGGTACAGTGTAATTCTTGTCCATTTCCCTGGGTGTGGTACAGTGTAAATCTTGTCCATTTCCCTGCGGGTGGTACTGTGCAATTCTTGTCCATTTCCCTTGTGGTGGTACGGTGTAGTTCTTGTCCATTTCCCTGGAGGTGGTACGATGTAGTTCTTGTCCATTTCCATTGGGGTGGGACGCTGTAGTTATTGTACATTTCCCTGTGGGTGGTAAGATGTAGTTCTGGTCCATTTCACTGGTTGTGGTAATCGGTAGATCTTCTCCATTTCCTTGAGGGTGATACGGTGTAGTTCTTGTCCATTTCCCGGCGGGTGGTACAGTGTTGTTCTTGTCCATTTCCCTTGGTGTGCTACAGAGTAGTTTTTGTCCATTTCCCTGGGGGTGGTACGATGTAATTCTTATCCATTTCTCTGGGGCAGGTACAGTGTAATTCTTGTCCATTTCCATGGGGGTGGTACGGTGTAGATATTCTCCATTTCCCTGGGGGTGGTACAGTGTAGTTCTTCTCCCTTTTCCTGGGGGTGGTACGATGTAGTTCTTGTCCATTTCCCTGGGGGTGGTATGGTGTAGTTCTTGTCCATTTCCCTGGTGGTGGTACGATGTAGTTCTTGTCCATTTCCATTGGGGTGGGACACTGTAGTTATTGTACATTTCCCTGTGGGTGGTAAGATGTATTTCTGGTCTATTTCACTGGTTGTGGTAATATGTAGATCTTGTCCATTTCCCTGGGGGTGGTACGGTGTAATTCCTATCCATTTCCCTGGGGCTGGTACAGTGTAATTCTTGTCCATTTCCATGGGGGTGGTACGGTGTACACCTTCCCCATTTCCCTGGGGGTGGTACAGTGTAGTTCTTGTCCCTTTTCGTGGAGGTGGTACGATGTAGTTCTTGTCCATTTTCCTGGGGTTGTATGGTGTAGTTCTTGTCCATTTCCCTGGTGGTGGTACAGTGTAGTTCTTGTCCATTTCGCTGGAGGTGGTACAGTGTAATTCTTGTCCATTTCCCTGGGTGTGGTACTGTTTAGATCTTGTCCATTTCCCTGCGGGTGGTACATTGCAATTCTTGTCCATTTCCCACGGGGTGGTACGGTGTAATTCTTGTCCTATTCCCGCGGAGTGGTCCGGTGTAATTCTTGTCCATTTCCCTGGTGTGGTACGGTGTAATTCTTGTCCTTTTCCCTGGAGGTGGTACGATGTAGTTCTTGTCCATTTCCCTGGCGGTGGCACAGTGTATTTCTTGTCCATTTCCCTGGAGGTGGTACAGTTTAATTCTTGTCCATTTCCCTGGGTGTGGTACAGTGTAAATCTTGTCCATTTCCCTGCGGGTGGTATGGTGTAGTTCTTGTCCATTTCCCTGGTGGTGGTACGATGTAGTTCTTGTCCATTTCCATTGGGGTGGGACACTGTAGTTATTGTACATTTCCCTGTGGGTGGTAAGATGTATTTCTGGTCTATTTCACTGGTTGTGGTAATATGTAGATCTTGTCCATTTCCCTGGGGGTGGTACGGTGTAATTCCTATCCATTTCCCTGGGGCTGGTACAGTGTAATTCTTGTCCATTTCCATGGGGGTGGTACGGTGTAGACCTTCCCCATTTCCCTGGGGGTGGTACAGTGTAGTTCTTGTCCCTTTTCGTGGAGGTGGTACGATGTAGTTCTTGTCCATTTTCCTGGGGTTGTATGGTGTAGTTCTTGTCCATTTCCCTGGTGGTGGTACTGTGTAGTTCTTGTCCATTTCGCTGGAGGTGGTACAGTGTAATTCTTGTCCATTTCCCTGGGTGTGGTACTGTTTAGATCTTGTCCATTTCCCTGCGGGTGGTACATTGCAATTCTTGTCCATTTCCCACGGGGTGGTACGGTGTAATTCTTGTCCTATTCCCGCGGAGTGGTCCGGTGTAATTCTTGTCCATTTCCCTGGTGTGGTACGGTGTAATTCTTGTCCTTTTCCCTGGAGGTGGTACGATGTAGTTCTTGTCCATTTCCCTGGCGGTGGCACAGTGTATTTCTTGTCCATTTCCCTGGAGGTGGTACAGTTTAATTCTTGTCCATTTCCCTGGGTGTGGTACAGTGTAAATCTTGTCCATTTCCCTGCGGGTGGTACTGTGCAATTCTTGTCCATTTCCCTTGTGGTGGTACGGTGTAGTTCTTGTCCATTTCCCTGGAGGTGGTACGATGTAGTTCTTGTCCATTTCCATTGGGGTGGGACGCTGTAGTTATTGTACATTTCCCTGTGGGTGGTAAGATGTAGTTCTGGTCCATTTCACTGGTTGTGGTAATAGGTAGATCTTCTCCATTTCCTTGAGGGTGATACGGTGTAGTTCTTGTCCATTTCCCAGGGGGTAGTACAGTGTTGTTCTTGTCCATTTCCCTTGGTGTGCTACAGATTAGTTTTTGTCCATTTCCCTGGGGGTGGTACGATGTAATTCTTATCCATTTTCTGGGGCCCGTACAGTGTAATTCTTGTCCATTTCCATGGCGGTGGTACGGTGTAGATATTCTCCATTTCCCTGGGGGTGGTACAGTGTAGTTCTTGTCCATTTCCCTGGGGGTGGTATAGTGTACTTCTTGTCCACTTCCCTGGGGGTGGTACGGTGTAATTCTTGTCCATTTCCCTGGGGGTGGTACGATATAGTTCTTGTCCATTTCCATGGGGATGGGACACTGTAGTTATTGTACATTTCCCTGTGGGTGGTAAGATGTAATTCTGGTCCATTTCACCGGTTGTGGTAATATGTAGATCTTCTCCATTTCCTTGGGGGTGATACGGTGTAATTCTTGTCCATTTCCCAGGGAGTAGTACAGTGTTGTTCTTGTCCATTTCCCTTGGGGTGCTACAGAGTAGTTTTTGTCCATTTCCCTGGGGGTGGTACGGTGTAATTCCTATCCATTTCCCTGGGGCTGGTACAGTGTAAATCTTGTCCATTTCCATGGGAGTGGTACGGTGTAGATCTTCTCCATTTCCCTGGGGGTGGTACAGTGTAGTTCTTCTCCCTTTTCCTGGAGGTGGTATGATGTAGTTCTTGTCCATTTCCCTGGGGGTGGTACAGTGTAGTTCTTGTCCATTTCCCTGGAGGTGGTACAGTGTAATTCTTGTCCATTTCCCTGGGTGTGGTACTGTGTAGATCTTGTCCATTTCCCTGTGGGTGGTACAGTGCAATTCTTGTCCATTTCCCTGGTAGTGGTACTGTGCAGTTCTTGTCCATTTCCCTGGTAGTGGTACGGTGTCGTTCTTCTCCATTTCCCTCGGGGTGACACAGTGTAGTTCTTGTCCCTTTCCCCGGGAGTGGTACAGTGTAATTCTTGTCCATTTCCCTGGACGTGGTACGATGTTGTTCTTATCCATTTCCCTGGGGGTGGTACGATGTAGTTCTTGTCCATTTCCATTGGGGTGGGACACTGTAGTTATTGTACATTTCCCTGTGGGTGGTAAGATGTAGTTCTGGTCTATTTCACTGGTTGTGGTAATATGTAGATCTTCTCCATTTCCTTGGGGGTGATACGGTGTAATTCTTGTCCATTTCCCAGGGAGTAGCACAGTGTTGTTCTTGTCCATTTCCCTTGGGGTGCTACAGAGTTGTTTTTGTCTATTTCCCTGGGGGTGGTACGGTGTAATTCCTATCCATTTCCCTGGGGCTGGTACAGTGTAATTCTTGTCCATTTCCATGGGGGTGGTACGGTGTAGATCTTCCCCATTTCCCTGGGGGTGGTACAGTGTAGTTCTTGTCCCTTTTCGTGGAGGTGGTACGATGTAGTTCTTGTCCATTTCCCTGGGGGTGGTATGGTGTAGTTCTTGTCCATTTCCCTGGGGGTGGTACAGTATAGTTCTTGTCCATTTCCCTGCGGGTGGTAATATGTAGATCTTCTTCATTTCCTTGGGGGTGATACGGTGTGGTTCTTGTCCATTTCCCTGGGGTTGGTACAGTGTAGATCTTGTCCATTTCCCTGGGGGTGGTACGGTGTAATTCTTGTCCATTTCCCTGGGTGTGGTACAGTGTAATTCTTGTCCATTTCCCTGGGGTTGGTACAGTGTAATTCTTGTCCTTTTCCCTGGAGGTGGTACGATGTAGTTCTTATCCATTTCCCTGGGTGTGGTACAGTGTAGTTCTTGTCCATTTCCCTGGGGGTGGTACGATGTACTTGTTGTCCATTTCCCTGGCGGTGGTACCGTGTAATTCTTGTCCATTTCCCTGGGGGTGGTACGATGTAGTTCTTGTCCATTTTCCTTGAGGTGGTACGATGTAATTCTTATCCATTTCCCTGCCGGTGGTACAGTGTAATTCTTGTCCATTTCCCTGTAGGTTGTACAGTGTAATTCTTGTCCATTTCCCTGGGGTTGGTACAGTGTAATTCTTGTCCTTTTCCCTGGAGGTGGTACGATGTAGTTCTTATCCATTTCCCTGTGGGTGGTACAGTGCAGTTCTTCTCCCTTTTCCTGGAGGTGGTATGATGTAGTTCTTGTCCATTTCCCTGGGGATGGTACAGTGTAGTTCTTCCCCATTTCCATGGAGGTGGTACAGTGTAATTCTTGTCCATTTCACTGCGTGTGGTACAGTGCAATTCTTGTCCATTTCCCTTGTGTTGTTACGGTGTCCTTCTTGTCCATTTCCCTGGTAGTGGTACGGTGTAGTTCTTCTCCAATTCCCTCGGGGTGATACCGTGTAGTTCTTGTCCCTTTCCCCGGAAGTGGTACAGTGTAATTCTTGTCCATTTCCCTGGACGTGGTACGATGTTGTTCTTATCCATTTCCCTGGGGGTGGTACGATGTAGTTCTTGTCCATTTCCATTGGGGTGGAACACTGTAGTTATTGTACATTTCCCTGTGGGTGGTAAGATGTAGTTCTGGTCTATTTCACTGGTTGTGGTAATATGTAGATCTTCTCCATTTCCTTGGGGGTGATACGGTGTAATTCTTGTCCATTTCCCAGGGGGTAGTACGGTGTAATTCCTATCCAATTTCCCTGGGGCTGGTACAGTGTAATTCTTGTCCATTTCCATGGGGGTGGTACAGTGTAGTTCTTGTCCCTTTTCGTGGAGGTGGTACGATGTAGTTCTTGTCCATTTCCCTGGGGTTGTATGGTGTAGTTCTTGTCCATTTCCCTGGGGGTGGTACAGTGTAGTTCTTGTCCATTTCCCTGGAGGTGGTACAGTGTAATTCTTGTCCATTTCCCTGGGTGTGGTACTGTGTAGATCTTGTCCATTTCCCTGTGGGTGGTACAGTGCAATTCTTGTCCATTTCCCTGGTAGTGGTACTGTGCAGTTCTTGTCCATTTCCCTGGTAGTGGTACGGTGTCGTTCTTCTCCATTTCCCTCGGGGTGACACAGTGTAGTTCTTGTCCCTTTCCCCGGGAGTGGTACAGTGTAATTCTTGTCCATTTCCCTGGAAGTGGTACGATGTTGTTCTTATCCATTTCCCTGGGGGTGGTACGATGTAGTTCTTGTCCATTTCCATTGGGGTGGGACACTGTAGTTATTGTACATTTCCCTGTGGGTGGTAAGATGTAGTTCTGGTCTATTTCACTGGTTGTGGTAATATGTAGATCTTCTCCATTTCCTTGGGGGTGATACGGTGTAATTCTTGTCCATTTCCCAGGGAGTAGTACAGTGTTGTTCTTGTCCATTTCCCTTGGGGTGCTACAGAGTTGTTTTTGTCTATTTCCCTGGGGGTGGTACGGTGTAATTCCTATCCATTTCCCTGGGGCTGGTACAGTGTAATTCTTGTCCATTTCCATGGGGGTGGTACGGTGTAGATCTTCCCCATTTCCCTGGGGGTGGTACAGTGTAGTTCTTGTCCCTTTTCGTGGAGGTGGTACGATGTAGTTCTTGTCCATTTCCCTGGGGGTGGTATGGTGTAGTTCTTGTCCATTTCCCTGGGGGTGGTACAGTATAGTTCTTGTCCATTTCCCTGCGGGTGGTAATATGTAGATCTTCTTCATTTCCTTGGGGGTGATACGGTGTGGTTCTTGTCCATTTCCCTGGGGTTGGTACAGTGTAGATCTTGTCCATTTCCCTGGGGGTGGTACGGTGTAATTCTTGTCCATTT
Organism: Hypanus sabinus; assembly: GCF_030144855.1. Lineage (NCBI taxonomy): Eukaryota > Metazoa > Chordata > Chondrichthyes > Myliobatiformes > Dasyatidae > Hypanus > Hypanus sabinus. The sequence goes on along the minus strand of NC_082710.1, from coordinate 100,237,526 downwards.
CCCTGGGTGTGGTACAGTGTAATTCTTGTCCATTTCCCTGGGGTTGGTACAGTGTAATTCTTGTCCTTTTCCCTGGAGGTGGTACGATGTAGTTCTTATCCATTTCCCTGGGTGTGGTACAGTGTAGTTCTTGTCCATTTCCCTGGGGGTGGTACGATGTACTTGTTGTCCATTTCCCTGGCGGTGGTACCGTGTAATTCTTGTCCATTTCCCTGGGGGTGGTACGATGTAGTTCTTGTCCATTTCCCTTGAGGTGGTACGATGTAATTCTTATCCATTTCCCTGCCGGTGGTACAGTGTAATTCTTGTCCATTTCCCTGTAGGTTGTACAGTGTAATTCTTGTCCATTTCCCTGGGGTTGGTACAGTGTAATTCTTGTCCTTTTCCCTGGAGGTGGTACGATGTAGTTCTTATCCATTTCCCTGTGGGTGGTACAGTGCAGTTCTTCTCCCTTTTCCTGGAGGTGGTATGATGTAGTTCTTGTCCATTTCCCTGGGGATGGTACAGTGTAGTTCTTCTCCATTTCCATGGAGGTGGTACAGTGTAATTCTTGTCCATTTCACTGCGTGTGGTACAGTGCAATTCTTGTCCATTTCCCTTGTGTTGTTATGGTGTACTTCTTGTCCATTTCCCTGGTAGTGGTACGGTGTAGTTCTTGTCCATTTCCCTGGTAGTGGTACGGTGTAGTTCTTCTCCAATTCCCTCGGGGTGATACCGTGTAGTTCTTGTCCCTTTCCCCAGAAGTGGTACAGTGTAATTCTTGTCCATTTCCCTGGACGTGGTACGATGTTGTTCTTATCCATTTCCCTGGGGGTGGTACGATGTAGTTCTTGTCCATTTCCATTGGGGTGGAACACTGTAGTTATTGTACATTTCCCTGTGGGTGGTAAGATGTAGTTCTGGTCTATTTCACTGGTTGTGGTAATATGTAGATCTTCTCCATTTCCTTGGGGGTGATACGGTGTAATTCTTGTCCATTTCCCAGGGGGTAGTACAGTGTTGTTCTTGTCCATTTCCCTTGGGGTGCTACAGAGTAGTTTTTGTCCATTTCCCTGGGGGTGGTACGGTGTAATTCCTATCCAATTTCCCTGGGGCTGGTACAGTGTAATTCTTGTCCATTTCCATGGGGGTGGTACGGTGTAGATCTTCCCTATTTCCCTGGGGGTGGTACAGTGTAGTTCTTGTCCCTTTTCGTGGAGGTGGTACGATGTAGTTCTTGTCCATTTCCCTGGGGGTGGTATGGTGTAGTTCTTGTCCCTTTTCGTGGAGGTGGTACGATGTAGTTCTTGTCCATTTCACTGGGGGTGGTAATATGTAGATCTTCTTCATTTCCTTGGGGGTGATACGGTGTGGTTCTTGTCCATTTCCCTGGGGTTGGTACAGTGTAGATCTTGTCCATTTCCCTGGGGGTGGTACGGTGTAATTCTTGTCCATTTCCCTGGGTGTGGTACAGTGTAATTCTTGTCCATTTCCCTGGGGTTGGTACAGTGTAATTCTTGTCCTTTTCCCTGGAGGTGGTACGATGTAGTTCTTATCCATTTCCCTGGGTGTGGTACAGTGTAGTTCTTGTCCATTTCCCTGGGGGTGGTACGATGTACTTGTTGTCCATTTCCCTGGCGGTGGTACCGTGTAATTCTTGTCCATTTCCCTGGGAGTGGTACGATGTAGTTCTTGTCCGTTTCCCTTGAGGTGGTACGATGTAATTCTTATCCATTTCCCTGCCGGTGGTACAGTGTAATTCTTGTCCATTTCCCTGTAGGTTGTACAGTGTAATTCTTGTCCATTTCCCTGGGGTTGGTACAGTGTAATTCTTGTCCTTTTCCCTGGAGGTGGTACGATGTAGTTCTTATCCATTTCCCTGTGGGTGGTACAGTGCAGTTCTTCTCCCTTTTCCTGGAGGTGGTATGATGTAGTTCTTGTCCATTTCCCTGGGGATGGTACAGTGTAGTTCTTCTCCATTTCCATGGAGGTGGTACAGTGTAATTCTTGTCCATTTCACTGCGTGTGGTACAGTGCAATTCTTGTCCATTTCCCTTGTGTTGTTACGGTGTCCTTCTTGTCCATTTCCCTGGTAGTGGTACGGTGTAGTTCTTGTCCATTTCCCTGGTAGTGGTACGGTGTAGTTCTTCTCCAATTCCCTCGGGGTGATACCGTGTAGTTCTTGTCCCTTTCCCCGGAAGTGGTACAGTGTAATTCTTGTCCATTTCCCTGGACGTGGTACGATGTTGTTCTTATCCATTTCCCTGGGGGTGGTACGATGTAGTTCTTGTCCATTTCCATTGGGGTGGAACACTGTAGTTATTGTACATTTCCCTGTGGGTGGTAAGATGTAGTTCTGGTCTATTTCACTGGTTGTGGTAATATGTAGATCTTCTCCATTTCCTTGGGGGTGATACGGTGTAATTCTTGTCCATTTCCCAGGGGGTAGTACAGTGTTGTTCTTGTCCATTTCCCTTGGGGTGCTACAGAGTAGTTTTTGTCCATTTCCCTGGGGGTGGTACGGTGTAATTCCTATCCAATTTCCCTGGGGCTGGTACAGTGTAATTCTTGTCCATTTCCATGGGGATGGTATGGTGTAGACCTTCCCCATTTCCCTGGGGGTGGTACAGTGTAGTTCTTGTCCCTTTTCGTGGAGGTGGTACGATGTAGTTCTTGTCCATTTCCCTGGGGTTGTATGGTGTAGTTCTTGTCCATTTCCCTGGGGGTGGTACAGTGTAGTTCTTGTCCATTTCCCTGGGTGTGGTACATTGCAATTCTTGTCCATTTCCCTCGTGGTGGTACGGTGTAATTCATGTCCTATTCCCTCGGAGTGGTCCGGTGTAATTCTTATCCATTTCACTGGGGCTAGTACAGTGTAATTCTTGTCCATTTGCATGCGGGTGGTATGGCGTAGATCTTCTCCATTTCCCTGGGGGTGGTACAGTGTAGTTCTTGTCCCTTTTTCTGGGGGTGGTACGGTGTAATTCTTGTCCATTTCTCTGGGTGTGGTACGGTGTAATTCTTGTCCATTTTCCTGGGGGTGGTACGATGCAGTTCTTGTCCATTTCCCTCGGGGTGGTACAGTGTAGATCTTGTCCATTTCCCTGGAGGTGGTACAGTGTAATTCTTGTCCATTTCCCTGTGGTTGGTACAGTGTAGTTCTTGTCCCTTTTCTGGGGGTGGAACGGTGTAATTCTTGTCCATTTCTCTGGGGGGGGTATGGTGTAATTCTTGTCCATTTCCCTGGGACGGTACAGTATAATTCTTGTCCATTTCCATGGGGGTGGTACGGTGTTGATCTTGTCCATTTCCCTGGGGTTGGTACGGTGTATTTCTTGTCCCTTTTCTGGGTGTGGTACGGTGTAGTTCTTGTCCATTTCCCTGGGGGTCGTTTAGTGTACTTCTTGTCCATTTCCCTGGGGGTGGTACAGTGTAGTTCTTGTCCATTTCCCTGGAGGTGGTACAGTGTAATTCTTGTCCATTTCCCTGGGTGTGGTACTGTGTAGATCTTGTCCATTTCCCTGTGGGTGGTACAGTGCAATTCTTGTCCATTTCCCTGGTAGTGGTACTGTGCAGTTCTTGTCCATTTCCCTGGTAGTGGTACGGTGTCGTTCTTCTCCATTTCCCTCGGGGTGACACAGTGTAGTTCTTGTCCCTTTCCCCGGGAGTGGTACAGTGTAATTCTTGTCCATTTCCCTGGACGTGGTACGATGTTGTTCTTATCCATTTCCCTGGGGGTGGTACGATGTAGTTCTTGTCCATTTCCATTGGGGTGGGACACTGTAGTTATTGTACATTTCCCTGTGGGTGGTAAGATGTAGTTCTGGTCTATTTCACTGGTTGTGGTAATATGTAGATCTTCTCCATTTCCTTTGGGGTGATACGGTGTAATTCTTGTCCATTTCCCAGGGAGTAGTACAGTGTTGTTCTTGTCCATTTCCCTTGGGGTGCTACAGAGTTGTTTTTGTCTATTTCCCTGGGGGTGGTACGGTGTAATTCCTATCCATTTCCCTGGGGCTGGTACAGTGTAATTCTTGTCCATTTCCATGGGGGTGGTACGGTGTAGATCTTCCCCATTTCCCTGGGGGTGGTACAGTGTAGTTCTTGTCCCTTTTCGTGGAGGTGGTACGATGTAGTTCTTGTCCATTTCCCTGGGGTTGTATGGTGTAGTTCTTGTCCATTTCCCTGGGGGTAGTACAGTGTAGTTCTTGTCCATTTCCCTGGAGGTGGTACAGTGTAATTCTTGTCCATTTCCCTGGGTGTGGTACTGTGTAGATCTTGTCCATTTCCCTGTGGGTGGTACAGTGCAATTCTTGTCCATTTCCCTGGTAGTGGTACTGTGCAGTTCTTGTCCATTTCCCTGGTAGTGGTACGGTGTCGTTCTTCTCCATTTCCCTCGGGGTGACACAGTGTAGTTCTTGTCCCTTTCCCCGGGAGTGGTACAGTGTAATTCTTGTCCATTTCCCTGGACGTGGTACGATGTTGTTCTTATCCATTTCCCTGGGGGTGGTACGATGTAGTTCTTGTCCATTTCCATTGGGGTGGGACACTGTAGTTATTGTACATTTCCCTGTGGGTGGTAAGATGTAGTTCTGGTCTATTTCACTGGTTGTGGTAATATGTAGATCTTCTCCATTTCCTTGGGGGTGATACAGTGTAATTCTTGTCCATTTCCCAGGGAGTAGTACAGTGTTGTTCTTGTCCCTTTCCCTTGGGGTGCTACAGAGTTGTTTTTGTCTATTTCCCTGGGGGTGGTACGGTGTAATTCCTATCCATTTCCCTGGGGCTGATACAGTGTAATTCTTGTCCATTTCCATGGGGGTGGTACGGTGTAGATCTTCCCCATTTCCCTGGGGGTGGTACAGTGTAGTTCTTGTCCCTTTTCGTGGAGGTGGTACGATGTAGTTCTTGTCCATTTCCCTGGGGGTGGTATGGTGTAGTTCTTGTCCATTTCCCTGGGGGTGGTACAGTATAGTTCTTGTCCATTTCCCTGCGGGTGGTAATATGTAGATCTTCTTCATTTCCTTGGGGGTGATACGGTGTGGTTCTTGTCCATTTCCCTGGGGTTGGTACAGTGTAGATCTTGTCCATTTCCCTGGGGGTGGTACGGTGGAATTCTTGTCCATTTCCCTGGGTGTGGTACAGTGTAATTCTTGTCCATTTCCCTGGGGTTGGTACAGTGTAATTCTTGTCCTTTTCCCTGGAGGTGGTACGATGTAGTTCTTATCCATTTCCCTGGGTGTGGTACAGTGTAGTTCTTGTCCATTTCCCTGGGGGTGGTACGATGTACTTGTTGTCCATTTCCCTGGCGGTGGTACCGTGTAATTCTTGTCCATTTCCCTGGGGGTGGTACGATGTAGTTCTTGTCCATTTCCCTTGAGGTGGTACGATGTAATTCTTATCCATTTCCCTGCCGGTGGTACAGTGTAATTCTTGTCCATTTCCCTGTAGGTTGTACAGTGTAATTCTTGTCCATTTCCCTGGGGGTGGTACGGTGGAGTTCTTGTCCATTTCCCTGGGTGTGGTACAGTGTTGATCTTGTCCATTTCCCTGGGGCTGAGACAGTGCAATTCTTGTCCATTTCCCTGGAGGTGGTACGGTGTAGTTCTTGTCCATTTCGCTGTGATTGGTACAGTGTAATTGTTGTCCATTTCCCTGGTGGTGGTACAGTGTAGTTCTTGTCCATTTCCCTGGAGGTGGTACGATGTAGTTCTTGTCCATTTCCCTGGCGGTGGTACAGTGTAGTTCTTGTCCATTTCCCTGGGGGTGGTACAGTGTAGATCTTGTCCATTTCCCTGGGTGTGGTACGGTGTAATTCTTGTCCATTTCCCTGGGGTTGGTACGGTGTAATTCTTGTCCATTTCTCGGGTTGGTACGGTGTAATTCTTGTCCATTTCCCTGGGACGGTACAGTATAATTCTTGTCCATTTCCATGGGGGTGGTACGGTGTAGAGATTGTCCATTTCCCTGGGGTTGGTACGGTGTAGTTCTTGTCCCTTTTCTGGGGGTGGTACGGTGTAATTCTTGTCCATTTCTCTGGGGTTGGTATGCTGTAATTCTTGTCCATTTCCCTGGGACGGTACAGTATAATTCTTGTCCATTTCCATGGGGGTGGTACGGTGTAGATCTTGTCCATTTCCCTGGGGTTGGTACGGTGTATTTCTTGTCCCTTTTCTGGGGGTGGTACAGTGTAGTTCTTGTCCATTTCCCTGGGGGTCGTTTAGTGTACTTCTTGTCCACTTCCCTGGGGGTGGTACGATGTAGTTCTTGTCCATTTCTATTGGGGTAGGACACTGTAGTTATTGTACATTTCCCTGTGGGTGGTAAGATGTAGTTCTGATCCATTTCACTTGTTGTGGTAATAAGTAGATCGTCTCCATTTCCTTGGGGGTGATACGGTGTGGTTCTTGTCCATTTCCCAGGAGGTAGTACAGTGTTGCTCTTGTCCATTTCCCTTGGGGTGCTGAAGTGTAGTTTTTGTCTATTTCCCGGGGGGGTGGTACAGTGTAATTCTTATCCATTTCACTGGGGCTAGTAATTCTTGTCCGTTTCCATCGGGGTGGTATGGTGTTGATCTTCTCCATTTCCCTGGGGGTGGTACAGTGTAGTTCTTGTCCCTTTTCTGGGGGTGGTACGGTGAAGTTCTTGTCCATTTCTCTGGGGGGTGGTACAGTGTAATTCTTGTCCATTTTCCTGGGATGGTACAGTATAATTCTTGTCCATTTCCATGGTGGTGGTACGGTGTTGATCTTGTCCATTTCCCTGGGGTTGGTACGGTGTAGTTCTTGTCCCTTTTCTGGGGGTGGTACGGTGTAATTCTTGTCCATTTCCCTGGGGGTGGTACGATGTAGTAGTTGTCCACTTCCCTGGGGGTGGTACGGTGTAATTCTTGTCCATTTCCCTGGGTGTGGTACGATGCAGTTCTTGTCCATTTCCCTGGGGGTGGTACAGTGTAATTCTTGTCCATTTCCCTGGGGGTGGTACAGTGTAGTTCTTGTCCCTTTTCGTGGAGGTGGTACGATGTAGTTCTTGTCCATTTCCCTGGGGGTGGTATGGTGTAGTTCTTGTCCCTTTTCGTGGAGGTGGTACGATGTAGTTCTTGTCCATTTCACTGGGGGTGGTAATATGTAGATCTTCTTCATTTCCTTGGGGGTGATACGGTGTGGTTCTTGTCCATTTCCCTGGGGTTGGTACAGTGTAGATCTTGTCCATTTCCCTGGGGGTGGTACGGTGTAATTCTTGTCCATTTCCCTGGGTGTGGTACAGTGTAATTCTTGTCCATTTCCCTGGGGTTGGTACAGTGTAATTCTTGTCCTTTTCCCTGGAGGTGGTACGATGTAGTTCTTATCCATTTCCCTGGGTGTGGTACAGTGTAGTTCTTGTCCATTTCCCTGGGGGTGGTACGATGTACTTGTTGTCCATTTCCCTGGCGGTGGTACCGTGTAATTCTTGTCCATTTCCCTGGGAGTGGTACGATGTAGTTCTTGTCCGTTTCCCTTGAGGTGGTACGATGTAATTCTTATCCATTTCCCTGCCGGTGGTACAGTGTAATTCTTGTCCATTTCCCTGTAGGTTGTACAGTGTAATTCTTGTCCATTTCCCTGGGGTTGGTACAGTGTAATTCTTGTCCTTTTCCCTGGAGGTGGTACGATGTAGTTCTTATCCATTTCCCTGTGGGTGGTACAGTGCAGTTCTTCTCCCTTTTCCTGGAGGTGGTATGATGTAGTTCTTGTCCATTTCCCTGGGGATGGTACAGTGTAGTTCTTCTCCATTTCCATGGAGGTGGTACAGTGTAATTCTTGTCCATTTCACTGCGTGTGGTACAGTGCAATTCTTGTCCATTTCCCTTGTGTTGTTACGGTGTCCTTCTTGTCCATTTCCCTGGTAGTGGTACGGTGTAGTTCTTGTCCATTTCCCTGGTAGTGGTACGGTGTAGTTCTTCTCCAATTCCCTCGGGGTGATACCGTGTAGTTCTTGTCCCTTTCCCCGGAAGTGGTACAGTGTAATTCTTGTCCATTTCCCTGGACGTGGTACGATGTTGTTCTTATCCATTTCCCTGGGGGTGGTACGATGTAGTTCTTGTCCATTTCCATTGGGGTGGAACACTGTAGTTATTGTACATTTCCCTGTGGGTGGTAAGATGTAGTTCTGGTCTATTTCACTGGTTGTGGTAATATGTAGATCTTCTCCATTTCCTTGGGGGTGATACGGTGTAATTCTTGTCCATTTCCCAGGGGGTAGTACAGTGTTGTTCTTGTCCATTTCCCTTGGGGTGCTACAGAGTAGTTTTTGTCCATTTCCCTGGGGGTGGTACGGTGTAATTCCTATCCAATTTCCCTGGGGCTGGTACAGTGTAATTCTTGTCCATTTCCATGGGGATGGTATGGTGTAGACCTTCCCCATTTCCCTGGGGGTGGTACAGTGTAGTTCTTGTCCCTTTTCGTGGAGGTGGTACGATGTAGTTCTTGTCCATTTCCCTGGGGTTGTATGGTGTAGTTCTTGTCCATTTCCCTGGGGGTGGTACAGTGTAGTTCTTGTCCATTTCCCTGGGTGTGGTACATTGCAATTCTTGTCCATTTCCCTCGTGGTGGTACGGTGTAATTCATGTCCTATTCCCTCGGAGTGGTCCGGTGTAATTCTTATCCATTTCACTGGGGCTAGTACAGTGTAATTCTTGTCCATTTGCATGCGGGTGGTACGGTGTAGATCTTCTCCATTTCCCTGGGGGTGGTACAGTGTAGTTCTTGTCCCTTTTTCTGGGGGTGGTACGGTGTAATTCTTGTCCATTTCTCTGGGTGTGGTACGGTGTAATTCTTGTCCATTTTCCTGGGGGTGGTACGATGCAGTTCTTGTCCATTTCCCTCGGGGTGGTACAGTGTAGATCTTGTCCATTTCCCTGGAGGTGGTACAGTGTAATTCTTGTCCATTTCCCTGTGGTTGGTACAGTGTAGTTCTTGTCCCTTTTCTGGGGGTGGAACGGTGTAATTCTTGTCCATTTCTCTGGGGGGGGGTATGGTGTAATTCTTGTCCATTTCCCTGGGACGGTACAGTATAATTCTTGTCCATTTCCATGGGGGTGGTACGGTGTTGATCTTGTCCATTTCCCTGGGGTTGGTACGGTGTATTTCTTGTCCCTTTTCTGGGTGTGGTACGGTGTAGTTCTTGTCCATTTCCCTGGGGGTCGTTTAGTGTACTTCTTGTCCATTTCCCTGGGGGTGGTACAGTGTAGTTCTTGTCCATTTCCCTGGAGGTGGTACAGTGTAATTCTTGTCCATTTCCCTGGGTGTGGTACTGTGTAGATCTTGTCCATTTCCCTGTGGGTGGTACAGTGCAATTCTTGTCCATTTCCCTGGTAGTGGTACTGTGCAGTTCTTGTCCATTTCCCTGGTAGTGGTACGGTGTCGTTCTTCTCCATTTCCCTCGGGGTGACACAGTGTAGTTCTTGTCCCTTTCCCCGGGAGTGGTACAGTGTAATTCTTGTCCATTTCCCTGGACGTGGTACGATGTTGTTCTTATCCATTTCCCTGGGGGTGGTACGATGTAGTTCTTGTCCATTTCCATTGGGGTGGGACACTGTAGTTATTGTACATTTCCCTGTGGGTGGTAAGATGTAGTTCTGGTCTATTTCACTGGTTGTGGTAATATGTAGATCTTCTCCATTTCCTTTGGGGTGATACGGTGTAATTCTTGTCCATTTCCCAGGGAGTAGTACAGTGTTGTTCTTGTCCATTTCCCTTGGGGTGCTACAGAGTTGTTTTTGTCTAGTTCCCTGGGGGTGGTACGGTGTAATTCCTATCCATTTCCCTGGGGCTGGTACAGTGTAATTCTTGTCCATTTCCATGGGGGTGGTACGGTGTAGATCTTCCCCATTTCCCTGGGGGTGGTACAGTGTAGTTCTTGTCCCTTTTCGTGGAGGTGGTACGATGTAGTTCTTGTCCATTTCCCTGGGGTTGTATGGTGTAGTTCTTATCCATTTCCCTGGGGGTAGTACAGTGTAGTTCTTGTCCATTTCCCTGGAGGTGGTACAGTGTAATTCTTGTCCATTTCCCTGGGTGTGGTACTGTGTAGATCTTGTCCATTTCCCTGTGGGTGGTACAGTGCAATTCTTGTCCATTTCCCTGGTAGTGGTACTGTGCAGTTCTTGTCCATTTCCCTGGTAGTGGTACGGTGTCGTTCTTCTCCATTTCCCTCGGGGTGACACAGTGTAGTTCTTGTCCCTTTCCCCGGGAGTGGTACAGTGTAATTCTTGTCCATTTCCCTGGACGTGGTACGATGTTGTTCTTATCCATTTCCCTGGGGGTGGTACGATGTAGTTCTTGTCCATTTCCATTGGGGTGGGACACTGTAGTTATTGTACATTTCCCTGTGGGTGGTAAGATGTAGTTCTGGTCTATTTCACTGGTTGTGGTAATATGTAGATCTTCTCCATTTCCTTGGGGGTGATACGGTGTAATTCTTGTCCATTTCCCAGGGAGTAGTACAGTGTTGTTCTTGTCCCTTTCCCTTGGGGTGCTACAGAGTTGTTTTTGTCTATTTCCCTGGGGGTGGTACGGTGTAATTCCTATCCATTTCCCTGGGGCTGGTACAGTGTAATTCTTGTCCATTTCCATGGGGGTGGTACGGTGTAGATCTTCCCCATTTCCCTGGGGGTGGTACAGTGTAGTTCTTGTCCCTTTTCGTGGAGGTGGTACGATGTAGTTCTTGTCCATTTCCCTGGGGGTGGTATGGTGTAGTTCTTGTCCATTTCCCTGGGGGTGGTACAGTATAGTTCTTGTCCATTTCCCTGCGGGTGGTAATATGTAGATCTTCTTCATTTCCTTGGGGGTGATACGGTGTGGTTCTTGTCCATTTCCCTGGGGTTGGTACAGTGTAGATCTTGTCCATTTCCCTGGGGGTGGTACGGTGGAATTCTTGTCCATTTCCCTGGGTGTGGTACAGTGTAATTCTTGTCCATTTCCCTGGGGTTGGTACAGTGTAATTCTTGTCCTTTTCCCTGGAGGTGGTACGATGTAGTTCTTATCCATTTCCCTGGGTGTGGTACAGTGTAGTTCTTGTCCATTTCCCTGGGGGTGGTACGATGTACTTGTTGTCCATTTCCCTGGCGGTGGTACCGTGTAATTCTTGTCCATTTCCCTGGGGGTGGTACGATGTAGTTCTTGTCCATTTCCCTTGAGGTGGTACGATGTAATTCTTATCCATTTCCCTGCCGGTGGTACAGTGTAATTCTTGTCCATTTCCCTGTAGGTTGTACAGTGTAATTCTTGTCCATTTCCCTGGGGGTGGTACGGTGGAGTTCTTGTCCATTTCCCTGGGTGTGGTACAGTGTTGATCTTGTCCATTTCCCTGGGGCTGAGACAGTGCAATTCTTGTCCATTTCCCTGGAGGTGGTACGGTGTAGTTCTTGTCCATTTCGCTGTGATTGGTACAGTGTAATTGTTGTCCATTTCCCTGGTGGTGGTACAGTGTAGTTCTTGTCCATTTCCCTGGAGGTGGTACGATGTAGTTCTTGTCCATTTCCCTGGCGGTGGTACAGTGTAGTTCTTGTCCATTTCCCTGGGGGTGGTACAGTGTAGATCTTGTCCATTTCCCTGGGTGTGGTACGGTGTAATTCTTGTCCATTTCCCTGTAGGTTGTACAGTGTAATTCTTGTCCATTTCCCTGGGGGTGGTACGGTGGAGTTCTTGTCCATTTCCCTGGGGGTGGTACAGTGTAGATCTTGTCCATTTCCCTGGGGGTGGTACAGTGTAGATCTTGTCCATTTCCCTGGAGGTGGTACGATGTAGTTCTTTTCCATTTCCCTGGGTGTGGTACAGTGTAGTTCTTGTCCATTTCCCTGGGGGTGGTACGATGTACTTGTTGTCCATTTCCCTGGGGTTGGTACGGTGTAATTCTTGTCCATTTCTCGGGTTGGTACGGTGTAATTCTTGTCCATTTCCCTGGGACGGTACAGTATAATTCTTGTCCATTTCCATGGGGGTGGTACGGTGTAGAGATTGTCCATTTCCCTGGGGTTGGTACGGTGTAGTTCTTGTCCCTTTTCTGGGGGTGGTACGGTGTAATTCTTGTCCATTTCTCTGGGGTTGGTATGCTGTAATTCTTGTCCATTTCCCTGGGACGGTACAGTATAATTCTTGTCCATTTCCATGGGGGTGGTACGGTGTAGATCTTGTCCATTTCCCTGGGGTTGGTACGGTGTATTTCTTGTCCCTTTTCTGGGGGTGGTACAGTGTAGTTCTTGTCCATTTCCCTGGGGGTCGTTTAGTGTACTTCTTGTCCACTTCCCTGGGGGTGGTACGATGTAGTTCTTGTCCATTTCTATTGGGGTAGGACACTGTAGTTATTGTACATTTCCCTGTGGGTGGTAAGATGTAGTTCTGATCCATTTCACTTGTTGTGGTAATAAGTAGATCGTCTCCATTTCCTTGGGGGTGATACGGTGTGGTTCTTGTCCATTTCCCAGGAGGTAGTACAGTGTTGCTCTTGTCCATTTCCCTTGGGGTGCTGAAGTGTAGTTTTTGTCTATTTCCCGGGGGGGTGGTACAGTGTAATTCTTATCCATTTCACTGGGGCTAGTAATTCTTGTCCGTTTCCATCGGGGTGGTATGGTGTTGATCTTCTCCATTTCCCTGGGGGTGGTACAGTGTAGTTCTTGTCCCTTTTCTGGGGGTGGTACGGTGAAGTTCTTGTCCATTTCTCTGGGGGGTGGTACAGTGTAATTCTTGTCCATTTTCCTGGGATGGTACAGTATAATTCTTGTCCATTTCCATGGTGGTGGTACGGTGTTGATCTTGTCCATTTCCCTGGGGTTGGTACGGTGTAGTTCTTGTCCCTTTTCTGGGGGTGGTACGGTGTAATTCTTGTCCATTTCCCTGGGGGTGGTACGATGTAGTAGTTGTCCACTTCCCTGGGGGTGGTACGGTGTAATTCTTGTCTATTTCCCTTGGGGTGCTACAGTGTAGTTTTTGTCCATTTCCCTGGGGGTGCTACGGTGTAATTCTTATCCATTTCCCTGGGGGTGGTACTGTGTAGTTCTTGTCCATTTCCCTTGGGGTGCTACAGTGTAGTTTTTGTCCATTTCCCTGGGGGTGCTACGGTGTAATTCTTATCCATTTCCCTGGGGGTAGTACAGTGTAGTTCTTGTCCCTTTTCCTGGGGGTGGTACGGTTTAATTCTTGTCCATTTCTCTGAAGGTGGTACGATGTAGTTCTTGTCCATTTCCTAGGTGGTAGTACATTGTTGTTCTTGTCCATTTCCCTGGGTATGGTACGGTGTAGTTCTTGTCCATTTCCCTGGGGGTGGTACAGTGTAGTTCTTGTACTTTTCCCTGGAGGTGGTACAGTGTAATTCTAGTCCATTTCCCAGGGGGTAGTACAGTGTTGTTCTTGTCCATTTCCCTTGGGGTGCTACAGTGTAATTTTTGTCCTTTTCCCTGGGGGTGCTACAGTGTAATTCTTATCCATTTCCCTGGGGCTGGTACAGTGTAATTCTTGTCCATTTCCATGTGGGTGGTACGGTGTAGATCTTCTCCATTTCCCTGGGGGTGGTACAGTGTAGTTCTTATCCCTTTTCCTGGGTGAGGTACGGTTTAATTTTTGTCCATTTCTCTGAGGGTGGTACGATGTAGTTCTTGTCCATTTCCATGGGGGTGGTACGGTGTAGTTCTTGTCCATTTCCCTGGGGGTGGTACAGAGTAATTCTTGTCCTTTTTCCTGGGGGTGGTACAATGCAGTTCTTGTCCATTTCCCTCGTGGTGGTACAGTGTAGATCTTGTCCATTTCCCTGGGGTTGTTACAGTGTAATTCTTGTCCATTTCCCTGGGGGTGGTACAGTGTAATTCTTGTCCATTTCCCTGGTGGTGCTATAGTGTATTTCTTGTTCATTTCACTGGGGGTTTGTAAGATGTAGTCCTTGTCCATTTCCCTGGGGTTGTTACAGTGTAATTCTTGTCCATTTCCCTGGGGGTGGTACAGTGTAGTTCTTGTCCATTTCCCTGGGGGTGGTACAGAGTAATTGTTGTCCATTTCACTGATGTTGGTACGGTGTATTTCTTGTTCATTTCCCTGGGGGTGGTACAGTTTAGATCTTGTCCATTTCCCTGGATGTGGTACGATGTAGTTCTTATCCATTTCCCTGGGGTAGATAAGATGTAGTTCTTGTCTATTTCCCTGAGGGTTGTATAGTGTAGATCTTGTCCATTTCCCTGGGGATGGTACAGTGTAGTTCTTCTCCATTTCCCTGGGGGTGGTATTGTGTAATTCTTGTCCATTTCTCTGAGGGTGGTACGATGTAGTTCTTGTCCATTTCCCAGGGGGTAGTGCATTGTTGTTCTTGTCCATTTCCCTGGGGGTAGAACAGTGTAGTTCTTGTCCATTTCCATGGGGGTGGTACGGTGTAGTTCTTGTCCATTTCCCTGGGGGTGGTACAGAGTAATTCTTGTCCTTTTCACTGGTGGTGGTATGGTGTAATTCTTGTCCTTTTTCCTGGGGGTGGTACAATGCAGTTCTTGTCCATTTCCCTCGGGGTGGTACAGTGTAGATCTTGTCCATTTCCCTGGGGGTGGTACATTGTAATTTTTGTCCATTTCCCTGGGGGTGGTACAGTGTAATTCTTGTCCATTTCCCTGGTGGTGGTATAGTGTATTTCTTGTTCATTTCACTGGGGGTTTGTAAGATGTAGTCCTTGTCCATTTCCCCGGGGTTGTTACAGTGTAATTCTTGTCCATTTCCCTGGGGGTTGTATAGTGTAGATCTTGTCCATTTCCCTGGGGGTGGTACAGAGTAGTTCTTCTCCATTTCCCTGGGGGTGGTATTGTGTAATTCTTGTTCATTTCACTGGGGGTGGTAAGATGTAGTTCTTGTCCATTTCTCTGGGGGTGGTACGGTGAAATTCTTGTCCATTTCCCTGGGATGGTACAGTATAATTCTTGTCCATTTCCATGGTGGTGGTACGGTGTTGATCTTGTCCATTTCCCTGGGGTTGCTACGGTGTAGTTCTTGTCCATTTTCTGGGGGTGGTATGGTGTAGTTCTAGCCCATTTCCCTGGGGGTGGTACAGTGTAGTTCTTGTCCATTTCCCTGGGACGGTACTGTATAATTCCTGTCCATTTCCATGGGGGTGGTACGGTGTAGATCTTGTCCATTTCCCTGGGGTTGGTACGGTGTAGTTCTTGTCCCTTTTCTGGGGGTGGTACGGTGTAATTCTTGTCCATTTCTCTGGGGGTGGTACCGTGTAATTCTTGTCCATTTTCCTGGGATGGTACAGTATAATTCTTGTCCATTTCCATGGTGGTGGTACGGTGTTGATCTTGTCCATTTCCCTGGGGTTGGTACGGTGTAGTTCTTGTCCCTTTTCTGGGGGTGGTACGGTGTAATTCTTGTCCCTTTTCCTGGGTGTGGTACGGTTTAATTCTTGTCCATTTCTCTGAGGGTGGTACGATGTAGTTCTTGTCCATTTCCCAAGGGGTAGTGCATTGTTGTTCTTGTCCTTTTCCCTGGGGGTAGTACAGTGTAGTTCTTGTCCATTTCCCTGGGGGTGGTACGGTGTAATTATTGTCCATTTCCCTGGTGGTGCTATAGTGTATTTCTTGTTCATTTCACTGGGGGTTTGTAAGATGTAGTCCTTGTCCATTTCCCTGGGGTTGTTACAGTGTAATTCTTGTCCATTTCCCTGGGGGTGGTACAGAGTAATTGTTGTCCATTTCACTGATGTTGGTACGGTGTATTTCTTGTCCATTTCCATGGTGGTGGTACGGTGTTGATCTTGTCCATTTCCCTGGGGTTGGTACGGTGTAGTTCTTGTCCATTTTCCTGGGGGTGGTACAATGCAGTTCTTGTCCATTTCCCTCGGGGTGGTACAGTGTAGATCTTGTCCATTTCCCTGGGGGTGGTACATTGTAATTTTTGTCCATTTCCCTGGTGGTGCTATAGTGTATTTCTTGTTCATTTCACTGGGGGTTTGTAAGATGTAGTCCTTGTCCATTTCCCTGGGGTTGTTAAAGTGTAATTCTTGTCCATTTCCCTGGGGGTGGTACAGAGTAATTGTTGTCCATTTCACTGATGTTGGTACGGTGTATTTCTTGTTCATTTCCCTGGGGGTGGTACGATGTAGTTCTTATCCATTTCCCTGGGGTAGATAAGATGTAGTTCTTGTCCATTTCCCTGAGGGTTGTATAGTGTAGATCTTGTCCATTTCCCTGGGGGTGGTACAGTGTAGTTCTTCTCCATTTCCCTGGGGGTGGTATTGTGTAATTCTTGTTCATTTCACTGTGGGTGGTAAGATGTAGTTCTTGTCCATTTCTCTGGGGGTGGTACGGTGAAATTCTTGTCCATTTCCCTGGGATGGTACAGTATAATTCTTGTCCATTTCCATGGTGGTGGTACAGTGTTGATCTTGTCCATTTCCCTGGGGTTGCTACGGTGTAGTTCTTGTCCCTTTTCTGGGGGTGGTATGGTGTAGTTCTAGCCCATTTCCCTGGGGGTGGTACAGTGTAGTTCTTGTCCATTTCCCTGGGACGGTACTGTATAATTCTTGTCCATTTCCATGGGGGTGGTACGGTATTGATCTTGTCCATTTCCCTGGGGTTGGTACGGTGTAGTTCTTGTCCCTTTTCTGGGGGTGGTACCGTTTAATTCTTGTCCATTTCCCTGGGGGTGGTACGATGTAGTTGTTGTCCATTTCCCTGGGGGTGGTTTAGTGTACTTCTTGTCCACTTCCCTGGGGGTGGTACGGTGTAATTCTTGTCCATTTCCCTGGGTGTGGTACAATGCAGTTCTTGTCCATTTCCCTGGGGGTGGTACAGAGTAATTGTTGTCCATTTCACTGATGTTGGTACGATGTAGTTCTTATCCATTTCCCTGGGGTAGATAAGATGTAGTTCTTGTCCATTTCCCTGAGGGTTGTATAGTGTAGATCTTGTCCATTTCCCTGGGGGTGGTACAGTGTAGTTCTTCTCCATTTCCCTGGGGGTGGTATTGTGTAATTCTTGTTCATTTCACTGTGGGTGGTAAGATGTAGTTCTTGTCCATTTCTCTGGGGGTGGTACAGTGTTGATCTTGTCCATTTCCCTGGGGTTGCTACGGTGTAGTTCTTGTCCCTTTTCTGGAGGTGGTATGGTATAGTTCTAGCCCATTTCCCTGGGGGTGGTACAGTGTAGTTCTTGTCCATTTCCCTGGGACGGTACTGTATAATTCTTGTCCATTTCCATGGGGGTGGTACGGTATTGATCTTGTCCATTTCCCTGGGGTTGGTACGGTGTAGTTCTTGTCCCTTTTCTGGGGGTGGTATGGTGTTGTTCTAGCCCATTTCCCTGGGGGTGGTACAGTGTAGTTCTTGTCCATTTCCCTGGGACGGTACTGTATAATTCTTGTCCATTTCCATGGGGGTGGTACGGTATTGATCTTGTCCATTTCCCTGGGGTTGGTACGGTGTAGTTCTTGTCCCTTTTCTGGGTGTGGTACCGTTTAATTCTTGTCCATTTCCCTGGGGGTGGTACGATGTAGTTGTTGTCCATTTCCCTGGGGGTGGTTTAGTGTACTTCTTGTCCACTTCCCTGGGGGTGGTACGGTGTAATTCTTGTCCATTTCCCTGGGTGTGGTACAATGCAGTTCTTGTCCATTTCCCTGGGGGTGGTTTAGTGTACTTCTTGTCCACTTCCCTGGGGGTGGTACGGTGTAATTCTTGTCCATTTTCCTGGATGTGGTACAATGCAGTTCTTGTCCATTTCCCTGGGGGTGGTACGGTGTAATTCTTGTCCATTTCTCTGAGGGTGGTACGATGTAGTTCTTGTCCATTTCCCAGGGGGTATTGCATTGTTGTTCTTGTCCTTTTCCCTGGGGGTAGTACAGTGTAGTTCTTGTCCATTTCCCTGGGACGGAACTGTATAATTCCTGTCCATTTCCATGGGGGTGGTACGGTGTAGTTCTTGTCCCTTTTCTGGGGGTGGTACGGTGTAATTCTTGTCCATTTCTCTGGGGGTGGTACGGTGTAATTCTTGTCCATTTTCCTGGGATGGTACAGTATAATTCTTGTCCATTTCCATGGTGGTGGTACGGTGTTGATCTTGTCCATTTCCCTGGGGTTGGTACGGTGTAGTTCTTGTCCCTTTTCTGGGGGTGGTACGGTGTAATTCTTGTCCCTTTTCCTGGGTGTGGTACGGTTTAATTCTTGTCCATTTCTCTGAGGGTGGTACGATGTAGTTCTTGTCCATTTCCCAGGGGGTAGTGCATTGTTGTTCTTGTCCTTTTCCCTGGGGGTAGTACAGTGTAGTTCTTGTCCATTTCCCTGGGATGGTACAGTATAATTCTTGTCCATTTCCATGGGGGTGGTACGGTGTAGTTCTTGTCCATTTCCCTGGGGGTGGTACAGAGTAATTCTTGTCCTTTTCACTGGGGGTGGTATGGTGTAATTCTTGTCCATTTTCCTGGGGGTGGTACAATGCAGTTCTTGTCCATTTCCCTCGGGGTGGTACAGTGTAGATCTTGTCCATTTCCCTGGGGGTGGTACATTGTAATTTTTGTCCATTTCCCTGGTGGTGCTACAGTGTATTTCTTGTTCATTTCACTGGGGGTTTGTAAGATGTAGTCCTTGTCCATTTCCCTGGGGTTGTTACAGTGTAATTCTTGTCCATTTCCCTGGGGGTGGTACAGAGTAATTGTTGTCCATTTCACTGATGTTGGTACGGTGTATTTCTTGTTCATTTCCCTGGGGGTGGTACGATGTAGTTCTTATCCATTTCACTGGGGTAGATAAGATGTAGTTCTTGTCCATTTCCCTGAGGGTTGTATAGTGTAGATCTTGTCCATTTCCCTGGGGGTGGTACAGTGTAGTTCTTCTCCATTTCCCTGGGGGTGGTATTGTGTAATTCTTGTCCATTTCCCTGGGATGGTACAGTATAATTCTTGTCCATTTCCATGGTGGTGGTACAGTGTTGATCTTGTCCATTTCCCTGGGGTTGCTACGGTGTAGTTCTTGTCCCTTTTCTGGGGGTGGTATGGTGTAGTTCTAGCCCATTTCCCTGGGGGTGGTACAGTGTAGTTCTTGTCCATTTCCCTGGGACGGTACTGTATAATTCTTGTCCATTTCCATGGGGGTGGTACGGTATTGATCTTGTCCATTTCCCTGGGGTTGGTACGGTGTAGTTCTTGTCCCTTTTCTGGGGGTGGTACCGTTTAATTCTTGTCCATTTCCCTGGGGGTGGTACGATGTAGTTGTTGTCCATTTCCCTGGGGGTGGTTTAGTGTACTTCTTGTCCACTTCCCTGGGGGTGGTACGGTGTAATTCTTGTCCATTTCCCTGGGTGTGGTACAATGCAGTTCTTGTCCATTTCCCTGGGGGTGGTACGGTGTAATTCTTGTCCATTTCCCTGGGGGTGGTACGGTGTAATTCTTGTCCATTTCCCTGGGTGTGGTACGATGCAGTTCTTGTCCATTTCCCTGGGTGTGGTACGATGCAGTTCTTGTCCATTTCCCTGGGGGTGGTATGGTGTAATTCTTGTCCATTTCCCTGGGTGTGGTACGATGCAGTTCTTGTCCATTTCCCTGGGGGTGGTACAGTGTAATTCTAGTCCATTTCCCAGGGGGTAGTACAGTGTTGTTCTTGTCCATTTCCCTTGGGGTGCTACAGTGTAGTTTTTGTCCATTTCCCTGGGGGTGCTACAGTGTAATTCTTATCCATTTCCCTGGGGCTGGTACAGTGTAACTCTTGTCCATTTCCATGTGGGTGGTACGGTGTAGATCTTCTCCATTTCCCTGGGGGTGGTACAGTATAGTTCTTATCCCTTTTCCTGGGTGTGGTACGGTTTAATTCTTGTCCATTTCTCTGAGGGTGGTACGATGTAGTTCTTGTCCATTTCCCAGGGGGTAGTGCATTGTTGTTCTTGTCCATTTCCCTGGGGGTAGTACAGTGTAGTACTTGTCCATTTCCCTGGGGGTGGTACGGTGTAGTTCTTGTCCATTTCCCTGGGGGTGGTACAGAGTAATTCTTGTCCTTTTCACTGGTGGTGGTATGGTGTAATTCTTGTCCATTTTCCTGGGGGTGGTACAATGCAGTTCTTGTCCATTTCCCTCGGGGTGGTACAGTGTAGATCTTGTCCATTTCCCTGGGGGTGGTACATTGTAATTTTTGTCCATTTCCCTGGGGGTGCTACAGTGTAATTCTTATCCATTTCCCTGGGGCTGGTACAGTGTAATTCTTGTCCATTTCCATGTGGGTGTTACGGTGTAGATCTTCTCCATTTCCCTGGGGGTGGTACAGTGTAGTTCTTATCCCTTTTCCTGGGTGAGGTACGGTTTAATTCTTGTCCATTTCTCTGAGGGTGGTACGATGTAGTTCTTGTCCATTTCCATGGGGGTGGTACGGTGTAGTTCTTGTCCATTTCCCTGGGGGTGGTACAGAGTAATTCTTGTCCTTTTTCCTGGGGGTGGTACAATGCAGTTCTTGTCCATTTCCCTCGTGGTGGTACAGTGTAGATCTTGTCCATTTCCCTGGGGTTGTTACAGTGTAATTCTTGTCCATTTCCCTGGGGGTGGTACAGTGTAATTCTTGTCCTTTTCCCTGGTGGTGCTATAGTGTATTTCTTGTTCATTTCACTGGGGGTTTGTAAGATGTAGTCCTTGTCCATTTCCCTGGGGTTGTTACAGTGTAATTCTTGTCCATTTCCCTGGGATGGTACAGTATAATTCTTGTCCATTTCCATGGTGGTGGTACAGTGTTGATCTTGTCCATTTCCCTGGGGTTGCTACGGTGTAGTTCTTGTCCCTTTTCTGGGGGTGGTATGGTGTAGTTCTAGCCCATTTCCCTGGGGGTGGTACAGTGTAGTTCTTGTCCATTTCCCTGGGACGGTACTGTATAATTCTTGTCCATTTCCATGGGGGTGGTACGGTATTGATCTTGTCCATTTCCCTGGGGTTGGTACGGTGTAGTTCTTGTCCCTTTTCTGGGGGTGGTACCGTTTAATTCTTGTCCATTTCCCTGGGGGTGGTACGATGTAGTTGTTGTCCATTTCCCTGGGGGTGGTTTAGTGTACTTCTTGTCCACTTCCCTGGGGGTGGTACGGTGTAATTCTTGTCCATTTCCCTGGGTGTGGTACAATGCAGTTCTTGTCCATTTCCCTGGGGGTGGTACGGTGTAATTCTTGTCCATTTCCCTGGGGGTGGTACGGTGTAATTCTTGTCCATTTCCCTGGGTGTGGTACGATGCAGTTCTTGTCCATTTCCCTGGGTGTGGTACGATGCAGTTCTTGTCCATTTCCCTGGGGGTGGTATGGTGTAATTCTTGTCCATTTCCCTGGGTGTGGTACGATGCAGTTCTTGTCCATTTCCCTGGGGGTGGTACAGTGTAATTCTAGTCCATTTCCCAGGGGGTAGTACAGTGTTGTTCTTGTCCATTTCCCTTGGGGTGCTACAGTGTAGTTTTTGTCCATTACCCTGGGGGTGCTACAGTGTAATTCTTATCCATTTCCCTGGGGCTGGTACAGTGTAACTCTTGTCCATTTCCATGTGGGTGGTACGGTGTAGATCTTCTCCATTTTCTGGGGGTGGTATGGTGTAGTTCTAGCCCATTTCCCTGGGGGTGGTACAGTGTAGTTCTTGTCCATTTCCCTGGGACGGTACTGTATAATTCTTGTCCATTTCCATGGGGGTGGTACGGTATTGATCTTGTCCATTTCCCTGGGGTTGGTACGGTGTAGTTCTTGTCCCTTTTCTGGGGGTGGTACCGTTTAATTCTTGTCCATTTCCCTGGGGGTGGTACGATGTAGTTGTTGTCCATTTCCCTGGGGGTGGTTTAGTGTACTTCTTGTCCACTTCCCTGGGGGTGGTACGGTGTAATTCTTGTCCATTTCCCTGGGTGTGGTACAATGCAGTTCTTGTCCATTTCCCTGGGGGTGGTACGGTGTAATTCTTGTCCATTTCCCTGGGGGTGGTACGGTGTAATTCTTGTCCATTTCCCTGGGTGTGGTACGATGCAGTTCTTGTCCATTTCCCTGGGTGTGGTACGATGCAGTTCTTGTCCATTTCCCTGGGGGTGGTATGGTGTAATTCTTGTCCATTTCCCTGGGTGTGGTACGATGCAGTTCTTGTCCATTTCCCTGGGGGTGGTACAGTGTAATTCTAGTCCATTTCCCAGGGGGTAGTACAGTGTTGTTCTTGTCCATTTCCCTTGGGGTGCTACAGTGTAGTTTTTGTCCATTACCCTGGGGGTGCTACAGTGTAATTCTTATCCATTTCCCTGGGGCTGGTACAGTGTAACTCTTGTCCATTTCCATGTGGGTGGTACGGTGTAGATCTTCTCCATTTCTCTGAGGGTGGTACGATGTAGTTCTTGTCCATTTCCATGGGGGTGGTACGGTGTAATTCTTGTCCATTTCCCTGGGATGGTACAGTATAATTCTTGTCCATTTCCATGGTGGTGGTACAGTGTTGATCTTGTCCATTTCCCTGGGGTTGCTACGGTGTAGTTCTTGTCCCTTTTCTGGGGGTGGTATGGTGTAGTTCTAGCCCATTTCCCTGGGGGTGGTACAGTGTAGTTCTTGTCCATTTCCCTGGGACGGTACTGTATAATTCTTGTCCATTTCCATGGGGGTGGTACGGTATTGATCTTGTCCATTTCCCTGGGGTTGGTACGGTGTAGTTCTTGTCCCTTTTCTGGGGGTGGTACCGTTTAATTCTTGTCCATTTCCCTGGGGGTGGTACGATGTAGTTGTTGTCCATTTCCCTGGGGGTGGTTTAGTGTACTTCTTGTCCACTTCCCTGGGGGTGGTACGGTGTAATTCTTGTCCATTTCCCTGGGTGTGGTACAATGCAGTTCTTGTCCATTTCCCTGGGGGTGGTACGGTGTAATTCTTGTCCATTTCCCTGGGGGTGGTACGGTGTAATTCTTGTCCATTTCCCTGGGTGTGGTACGATGCAGTTCTTGTCCATTTCCCTGGGTGTGGTACGATGCAGTTCTTGTCCATTTCCCTGGGGGTGGTATGGTGTAATTCTTGTCCATTTCCCTGGGTGTGGTACGATGCAGTTCTTGTCCATTTCCCTGGGGGTGGTACAGTGTAATTCTAGTCCATTTCCCAGGGGGTAGTACAGTGTTGTTCTTGTCCATTTCCCTTGGGGTGCTACAGTGTAGTTTTTGTCCATTTCCCTGGGGGTGCTACAGTGTAATTCTTATCCATTTCCCTGGGGCTGGTACAGTGTAACTCTTGTCCATTTCCATGTGGGTGGTACGGTGTAGATCTTCTCCATTTCCCTGGGGGTGGTACAGTGTAGTTCTTATCCCTTTTCCTGGGTGTGGTACGGTTTAATTCTTGTCCATTTCTCTGAGGGTGGTACGATGTAGTTCTTGTCCATTTCCCAGGGGGTAGTGCATTGTTGTTCTTGTCCATTTCCCTGGGGGTAGTACAGTGTAGTTCTTGTCCATTTCCCTGGGGGTGGTACGGTGTAGTTCTTGTCCATTTCCCTGGGGGTGGTACAGAGTAATTCTTGTCCTTTTCACTGGTGGTGGTATGGTGTAATTCTTGTCCATTTTCCTGGGGGTGGTACAATGCAGTTCTTGTCCATTTCCCTCGGGGTGGTACAGTGTAGATCTTGTCCATTTCCCTGGGGGTGGTACATTGTAATTTTTGTCCATTTCCCTGGTGGTGCTATAGTGTATTTCTTGTTCATTTCACTGGGGGTTTGTAAGATGTAGTCCTTGTCCATTTCCCTGGGGTTGTTACAGTGTAATTCTTGTCCATTTCCCTGGGGGTGGTACAGAGTAATTGTTGTCCATTTCACTGATGTTGGTACGGTGTATTTCTTGTTCATTTCCCTGGGGGTGGTACGATGTAGTTCTTATCCATTTCCCTGGGGTAGATAAGATGTAGTTCTTGTCCATTTCCCTGAGGGTTGTATAGTGTAGATCTTGTCCATTTCCCTGGGGGTGGTACAGTGTAGTTCTTCTCCATTTCCCTGGGGGTGGTATTGTGTAATTCTTGTTCATTTCACTGGGGGTGGTAAGATGTAGTTCTTGTCCATTTCTCTGGGGGTGGTACGGTGAAATTCTTGTCCATTTCCCTGGGATGGTACAGTATAATTCTTGTCCATTTCCATGGTGGTGGTACGGTGTTGATCTTGTCCATTTCCCTGGGGTTGCTACGGTGTAGTTCTTGTCCCTTTTCTGGGGGTGGTATGGTGTAGTTCTAGCCCATTTCCCTGGTGGTGGTACAGTGTAGTTCTTGTCCATTTCCCTGGGACGGTACTGTATAATTCTTGTCCATTTCCATGGGGGTGGTACGGTATTGATCTTGTCCATTTCCCTGGGGTTGGTACGGTATAGTTCTTGTCCCTTTTCTGGGGGTGGTACCGTTTAATTCTTGTCCATTTCCCTGGGGGTGGTACTGTGTAGTTCTTGTCCATTTCCCTTGGGGTGCTACAGTGTAGTTTTTGTCCATTTCCCTGGGGGTGCTACGGTGTAATTCTTATCCATTTCCCTGGGGGTGGTACAGTGTAGTTCTTGTCCCTTTTCCTGGGGGTGGTACGGTTTAACTCTTGTCCATTTCTCTGAAGGTGGTACGATGTAGTTCTTGTCCATTTCCTAGGGGGTAGTACATTGTTGTTCTTGTCCATTTCCCTGGGTGTAGTACAGTGTAGTTCTTGTCCATTTCCCTGGGTGTGTTACGGTGTAGTTCTTGTCCATTTCCCTGGGGGTGGTACAGTGTAGTTCTTGTACATTTCCCTGGAGGTGGTACAGTGTAATTCTAGTCCATTTCCCAGGGGGTAGTACAGTGTTGTTCTTGTCCATTTCCCTTGGGGTGCTACAGTGTAGTTTTTGTCCATTTCCCTGGGGGTGCTACAGTGTAATTCTTATCCATTTCCCTGGGGCTGGTACAGTGTAACTCTTGTCCATTTCCATGTGGGTGGTACGGTGTAGATCTTCTCCATTTCCCTGGGGGTGGTACAGTGTAGATCTTATCCCTTTTCCTGGGTGTGGTACGGTTTAATTCTTGTCCATTTCTCTGAGGGTGGTACGATGTAGTTCTTGTCCATTTCCCAGGGGGTAGTGCATTGTTGTTCTTGTCCATTTCCCTGGGGGTAGTACAGTGTAGTTCTTGTCCATTTCCCTGGGGGTGGTACGGTGTAATTATTGTCCATTTCCCTGGGATGGTACAGTATAATTCTTGTCCATTTCCATGGGGGTGGTACGGTGTAGTTCTTGTCCATTTCCCTGGGGGTGGTACAGAGTAATTCTTGTCCTTTTCACTGGTGGTGGTATGGTGTAATTCTTGTCCATTTTCCTGGGGGTGGTACAATGCAGTTCTTGTCCATTTCCCTCGGGGTGGTACAGTGTAGATCTTGTCCATTTCCCTGGGGGTGGTACATTGTAATTTTTGTCCATTTCCCTGGGGGTGGTACAGTGTAATTCTTGTCCATTTCCCTGGTGGTGCTATAGTGTATTTCTTGTTCATTTCACTGGGGGTTTGTAAGATGTAGTCCTTGTCCATTTCCCTGGGGTTGTTACAGTGTAATTCTTGTCCATTTCCCTGGGGGTAGTACAGTGTATTTCTTGTTCATTTCCCTGGGGGTGGTACAGTTTAGATCTTGTCCATTTCCCTGGATGTGGTACGATGTAGTTCTTGTCCATTTCCCTGAGGGTTGTATAGTGTAGATCTTGTCCATTTCCCTGGGGGTGGTACAGTGTAGTTCTTCTCCATTTCCCTGGGGGTGGTATTGTGTAATTCTTGTTCATTTCACTGGGGGTGGTAAGATGTAGTTCTTGTACATCTCCCTGGGGGTGGTACGGTGTAATTCTTGTCCATTTCCCTGGGGGTGGTACTGTGTAGTTCTTGTCCATTTCCCTGAGGGTGGTACGATGTAGTTCTTGTCCATTTCCCTGGGGGTGGTACAGTGTAATTCTTGTCCATTTCCCTGGGGGTGGTACGATGTAGTTCTTGTCCATTTCCCTGGTGGTTTTACGGTGTAGTTCTTGTCCATTTCCCTGGGGGTTGTACAGTGTAATTCTTGTACATTTCCGTCGAGGTGGTACGAAGTAGATCTTATCCATTTCCCTGGGGGTGGTACAGTGTAGTTCTTGTACATTTCCCTGGAGGTGGTACAGTGTAATTCTAGTCCATTTCCCAGGGGGTAGTACAGTGTTGTTCTTGTCCATTTCCCTTGGGGTGCTACAGTGTAGTTTTTGTCCATTTCCCTGGGGGTGCTACAGTGTAATTCTTATCCATTTCCCTGGGGCTGGTACAGTGTAACTCTTGTCCATTTCCATGTGGGTGGTACGGTGTAGATCTTCTCCATTTCCCTGGGGGTGGTACAGTGTAGATCTTATCCCTTTTCCTGGGTGTGGTACGGTTTAATTCTTGTCCATTTCTCTGAGGGTGGTACGATGTAGTTCTTGTCCATTTCCCAGGGGGTAGTGCATTGTTGTTCTTGTCCATTTCCCTGGGGGTAGTACAGTGTAGTTCTTGTCCATTTCCCTGGGGGTGGTACGGTGTAATTATTGTCCATTTCCCTGGGATGGTACAGTATAATTCTTGTCCATTTCCATGGGGGTGGTACGGTGTAGTTCTTGTCCATTTCCCTGGGGGTGGTACAGAGTAATTCTTGTCCTTTTCACTGGTGGTGGTATGGTGTAATTCTTGTCCATTTTCCTGGGGGTGGTACAATGCAGTTCTTGTCCATTTCCCTCGGGGTGGTACAGTGTAGATCTTGTCCATTTCCCTGGGGGTGGTACATTGTAATTTTTGTCCATTTCCCTGGGGGTGGTACAGTGTAATTCTTGTCCATTTCCCTGGTGGTGCTATAGTGTATTTCTTGTTCATTTCACTGGGGGTTTGTAAGATGTAGTCCTTGTCCATTTCCCTGGGGTTGTTACAGTGTAATTCTTGTCCATTTCCCTGGGGGTGGTACAGTGTATTTCTTGTTCATTTCCCTGGGGGTGGTACAGTTTAGATCTTGTCCATTTCCCTGGATGTGGTACGATGTAGTTCTTATCCATTTCCCTGGGGTAGATAAGATGTAGTTCTTGTCCATTTCCCTGAGGGTTGTATAGTGTAGATCTTGTCCATTTCCCTGGGGGTGGTACAGTGTAGTTCTTCTCCATTTCCCTGGGGGTGGTATTGTGTAATTCTTGTTCATTTCACTGGGGGTGGTAAGATGTAGTTCTTGTACATCTCCCTGGGGGTGGTACGGTGTAATTCTTGTCCATTTCCCTGGGGGTGGTACTGTGTAGTTCTTGTCCATTTCCCTGAGGGTGGTACGATGTAGTTCTTGTCCATTTCCCTGAGGGTTGTATAGTGTAGATCTTGTCCATTTCCCTGGGGGTGGTACAGTGTAGTTCTTCTCCATTTCCCTGGGGGTGGTATTGTGTAATTCTTGTTCATTTCACTGGGGGTGGTAAGATGTAGTTCTTGTACATCTCCCTGGGGGTGGTACGGTGTAATTCTTGTCCATTTCCCTGGGGGTGGTACTGTGTAGTTCTTGTCCATTTCCCTGAGGGTGGTACGATGTAGTTCTTGTCCATTTCCCTGGGGGTTGTACAGTGTAATTCTTGTACATTTCCGTCGAGGTGGTACGAAGCAGATCTTATCCATTTCCCTGGGGGTGTTAAGATGTAATTCTTGTCCATTTCCCTGGCGGTGGTACAGTGTAGTTCTTGTCCATTTCTCTGGAGGTGGTACAGTGTAGATCTTGTCCATTTCCCTGGGGGTGGTACGGTGTAATTCTTGTCCATTTCCCTGTGGTGGTATAGTGTTTTTCTTGTTCATTTCACTGGGGGTTGTAAGATGTAGTTCTTGTCCATTTCCCTGGGGGTGGTACGATGTAGTTCTTGTCCATTTCCCTGGGGGTGGTACAGTGTAGTTCTTGTCCATTTCCCTGGGAGTGGTAAGATGTAGTTCTTGTCCATTTCCCTGGGGGTGGTACGGTGTATTTTTTGTCCATTTCCCCGGAGGTGGTACAGTGTAGTTCTTGATCTGGCCACTCTGCAATGTTTTCTCAGTTGCATGGAAAGTTGGTTTCAAATTCAGCTCCTTGGTCACGGGGTATTCGTGATGGGAATTCAAATTAAAGTCTTTGAAAGGGGGTTGGTCGGTGACAGTTTTTCCTGATTTAGTGTTAGTGGTGAATGCCCATGCAATTCATGTAAAATGGTCAATAATCACCACAATGTCCTCCTATCCACACTCGCTCTTGTCTAGCTGGAGAAAGTCACTCGACTCAAGTTTGAATGGCTGTGTTGTCCCGATGCTCTTGTGGGTTTCCTTGTTTCCCGACACTGTGTCTTTTGCTTGAGACAGGTACAGACTCTTAGCACATTGTGCTCTAAGTCCCTCTGCATGTGAGGCCAGAAAAATCTCTCTCTTCGCAGAGCTGTTGAGCAGTCAATGCCTTTGTGCCCCATTTTATCATGTAGCTATTTCAAGACTGTACACTTGAACTTCTCCGGTAGCACCAGTTGTGTCTATTAAGGTTGTTTTCTGATGATGGATGCTATCCTCATCCAATACTCATTTATCCCACTCTCACAGAAAACACCTGGCTTGTTTTTGTAATGTTTGTACTTGTGGAGAAGTTGGTTCCAACCTGGGTGTACAAAGTCGATTACTATTTTTACGTCTCCATCCTTTTCCTGTTCTTGCCAGATCTTTCTCCTAGACAGTGGTGGAACTGATGTGTTCACCACGTTGATGTTTACTATGTTTAACAGTACAGATACTGCCATGGGCCGCACTGGCAAATGTCTGCACTTCACTGCACTTTAATGGCCTGGACTGTGGCTCCCACTGAACTCAACGAGAATCCCTCATAGTCGTTTCCATGGCTACTGCCATTTGGAGCAAAGAGTCAGCATCAACATTTTCTTTTCCTGGGTGATAATGGATAGTGAATTAGCAACCCATCTACATCTGGCTGCATTCAACTTCGCTGAAGTCAGAATATTACATCAGGTTGATGTCACTGTAAACTGCGAATGTTGGGGTCTAGTACAGGTAATCCTTAAATTTTTCAGCTATTGCCCACTTCAAAGCAAGGAATTTCAATTTCCCACTGTGTAGGTGGTACTTATTGTCTGCATTCATCAATGTTTATGAACCATAGACTAATGCTCTTAATTTGCCATCTTGCTTTTGGTACAGAACTGCTCCCATCTCCTGATTGGAGGCATCAATGTGGAGAATGAGTGGTCGTGCAAAGTCTTGGCATCCCAGCACAGGTGGTTGTACTGGGCAGTCAGTCAGCTTCTCCAAAGTTTCTTGATGCACCTCTGTCCTAGTGATTGCAAAAGGGCACACAGCTTGTCTTCCTAATGCTATCCCTACTGAGCTGACTTTGATCTCTGTCATCGCTGCTTTTTAACAGTTCATGGGGTGGGGGGGGCGGGGTGGAGGTTACAATCCAAAAGAAATAGACCCAGAATCTTTTTCCCACTGTGCCTGGCCTCTTCTCCTTCAGCACTGTTAATGTCACGTTGTCTGCACTATCCAGCTGATTTCCCTCTACCGTCACAATTCTCCCCGGGTAGCGAACCTCAGTCTTAAAGAACTTGCACTTGATGGGTTTAAGTTTCACTCTATGCACCACATTTGCTGTAGCACTCTTCTCACCACATCAACATGCTCATTGAACGTCTTGGTGAACACCAGCATGTCATCTTGGTATGGTAGACAGACTCCTTCGTGAAATGTTGGTAGGTTGCAGGCGCATTCATGAGTCCAAAGGGGTTTCATACCCACTCTTTCAAGCCTCAGGGGGTTAGAACAGCTGTCAGTTGCCTGTTTTCAGTCATTGTGAATCCTTAGTGGTTTGCTTTCCCCTGATCAAGTATTGAGAACCAAGCATCATCCCCTAAGCTGTCCATGATGTCTTGCACTCATGAAATGGTCTGGTGGACAGAAACGGTTTTCCTATTCAGGTCCCTATAATCAATACAGAGATGAAGGCTTCCATATTCCTTTCTGACACACATGACTAGCGAGGCATAAGGTGGGTTAGATTTCTCTATCCATCTGTGGATAGATGGATAGAGAAATGCAAGTAAATAAGGTCATGCAAGTTATCCTTCATTTCATTGTAGAGGGGTTTTGGAACTGAAATTTAAGAGCGGGCAACCGGTTCATCAACTCTGAGAGAGATGTTCAGCCTCAAAGCTTTGATACATCCAATGTTATTGTCTGATTTTGAAAAGGAGTGACATTCTTCTCATAGCATCAGCTTCACGATCTGCTGCTGTTGTGTATTTAGGTTCTCACATCAACAGGGTATCCCATAAATCAAAGTCATTCTAATTTGGTGTCGAGCAGCTGGGTTGAATATGGCACCTTCCTGCGCAGTGACAGGGAACACGGACTTAACTGGTTGCGACATCCTGTGCACTGTCTTCTCAGCAAGCACAACGTCATGGACTGTTCTGTTGTGCACATCAGTAACAATGTATGGACATGCACCCCTCTGGATTGTTACGAGTGTTTCACACAGATCAAGGCCTTCTGCATGCTACGGGTTCACTTATGGTTCAAAGAGCATTATTCTGACCTCCCTCACAAATGCACAAATGGAGACTCTACATAGAACTGAATTTGTGTTGTTGTATGTACTGGTATGTTAACTCTCTCCTTTGTGGTCTGTACTTGATACTCACTGGGATTCTGAATGCTAATCAGATTGATGACTGCCTTGATTTTGCCTCTCTAAAGTCAATTACAAGTCAATGGCAGATTCTCTGCTCAATATTATAAGAGAATACCTGCAGACAGATTCACAGAATTTTCAAATTAATATATTTGCATGTTTTTCAAGTAATATCCCTTTCCTTTTCTCAACATGAAATGATATTCACATTAAATAAATTATTTTAACTCTTTGAAAAAATATTTAGACAATTATTTATAACTAAATTGAACAGATTTCAACCTTGTCACACTTTAACCTTTAACTTCATAGTTAGTGTGTATTCTGGGGTTAGGGTATATAGGCAATATCAATTTTAACAGCAGCCAGTCTTCAGATCTGAATGTGGATTGCAGATGGAATTTAAAATGAAGCTCAGAACATTGGGCTCCTGGAGCTGCAGGTTGGGGTCAATCACAAATGAAGGAACACTCCACTCAGGCCTTAGACCTCAGATGCCTGCATATACATGAATGCGGCTGAGAGTCCGAGGTCATTTACATTCATTTTGGGTGTCTGGAGTGTGGATTTCAACGAGGGAGGTGTTTGAAAACTATATGTGATTCAAAGGAAGCATTATAGATACATTGTAACTGCAGAATTGTCCTGTTACCTTTGATCTTTAGCATATAAAAAATGTAATGTAATATTCGGTCAGGTAGGCCTCTTCTTCCAATAATGTCTTGAACATGATGCCTATATACTTGTTTTGCTAAAAGAGAACCTTCTGTATCTACTAACCTCAGTGTCTCTCCAGTGACTTTGTTCACAGTTAAAACATATATATATATATATATATACACACACACACACACATACATACAAACACCCACACATAGATGCATTATACATATCTACATTTGTATATAATTATATATTTATATAAATTTAGAGGCTAATGTACAGATAACAAGTAAAATGCACATAAATACATAAATGCCAGCATGCATTTACAACGTTATCAGTATTATAAAGAGTGATATAAAGTATTTACAGCACAGTACGGTGACTGAGAAACAGACAAAAGTGTAGGAGTCTAACTAGAATGGTTAATCAAATTAACTGCCTTGGGGAAGAAACTTTTAAGATGGCATGAAGTTTTTGTTTTAATAGCCCTATAGAGGTTCTGTGAGGGAGTTCTTGGAAATTGCAGATTGCTAAGTCAGTAAAGTCATTGAAAGTTACGTAAAGCAGACCTGCAACTCAAGTTGTTTGGGTCATTCCTCATTTAAAATATTACAGTTCTCATTACTTAAGATCCAGTTTCTGATTTCCACTTCTATTTTTTTTCTCCTTTTATTAGTATATTTCAAAGTTCAAATATGTACTTATTTTACTGTGATTACAGGTTTAACCATGTTAATGGCAATGTGAAACTCCGCGTTTAAAATTGGGATAAAACATAAGGAGATGCAGCTTACTACCTGGGATCTGCCCTAAGCACTTTAAACATATGAGTCATTCCTTTCCCTGTCACTCTATGTTTCAATAGACAAACTCATAATCAGATACAGGGACAGAATGGAAAATAGGTGTTCATGTCGGGGTACTACTTAGTTTCTGTTCTGCATTTTGGCAAGATCAGATGAAATACTGACTTTACTTTCCAGAATGTTGCGTAGTGATAAATATCAGATGACAAATGCTGTGACTGAGACTCTGATGTTTTCAAGTTTGTGAAGTTAGTTACTAGAGAATATAACTGGTGTTGGTTATTTATTTAAATGAAGCCCTTCTTCATTTTCAGTATTACTGAGGTGAAACTACAGATTAAATATGTTCCATTGAACCTTTTCCATCTGTTAAAGTAAAATTTCTTGTTAGCAAGGAAAGGTTTTGTAGATTTTCTGGTGCATAATTGCAAATGGTCATCATTGAAGACGTTTTGATTTTTAGAGTGGACAGACACACAATGTATTGTTAGTTGTCCTTTCTGACTTCCTGGCATTTAAGTATTTCCCCTTCATGAGGTACTGTTCACTCTTCTTTTTAAAGTTGTCACCAAAACATCCTTTTCTTACATCCTGAAGAACTTGTAAAAAGTGAGGTCTTGCTTCCTCTGTCCTTGTTAATTGCTACAGTAGCCATGTTCCTGCTGCAGAAAATAAATCCCCATTTTAACCTCTCCATCAGGCTTCTCCAGTTCCATGATAATCAGCCTTTCTGGAAAATAACATCATAAGTTCAAGATATTTGAACAAAGGCAGGCTGAGGAGTGTGGGAGAGAAGGGTGAAGTAGCATTAAGGGCAACATTGGATCAACCAGGATAGTATTGAAAGTCAGAACAAATTCACGAGGCTGATTGGCCTACCCCAGCTCTTGGTTTGCATGCTCCTATGTATTACATACAAATCGGAGATCAATAAATTTCTGGTGATTAATGGAATCAGAAGAAACAGGGAAGCAGTCTTGAAACAGAAATTGTATTAAGTATTGAAGCAGAACTGAGAGGGGTCAAATGTCTTATTTTTCTTATATTCTTATATTATAAAGCAATAATCTCTATGTCTATAATCACCTTGTATTATTCCTATTCATAATACTGTATCTCTCTGCTGTTATCCAATCCTACTTCCCCTCTGTTATCCACTTCAGTAGGTTTGGGATTGTGAGCTCTTTGTGTTTAAATCTGTAATCATATGTACAATACACTCAGTTATATATACCTATAATTAAATAAAAACGCCTATAATTTGTGGAGATCTATTCATGATAACACAATCTTTCCTCGTGCTAAAAGCAATTAGGACTGTAAATTAATGTGAGCAATTATTCTTTTCACTATTGTAATGGTGGGGTGAGTGCATCGCTGTTAAATAGATTAACACTCCTGTTAAAATAGAGTGAGAGAAATTAGATAAGGATGTGAGGTTTATAAACAATAACAGTAAAGTTCAGTCAATAGCTCAATATTCAAAAAAGTGAAAGGACTGAACTAGATGTCTTCAACTGCAAGCTGGGAAAATTGATTAATATGTAATAAATTCAGAGCAAAGATGATTCATTCCTACAGGGTTTATTATGTTTCTACAGGTGACCAGGGTTTTAACATTTGTAAATGATAATATTTCCTTATGCCTTATATATTAAATTCTCAATAAAGAAACAAAATGAAATTCCTATTAACTAGTCCCATTTGCATTCTGTGGAAATTATGAAGTATTTCAGATTTGAATGTTAACAGATGAAATATTCAGTTCATGCACAGTAATTTCCAAACAGAGGTGTAAAGTGAGAAGTCATTTTTTTATTTATTGAGATACAGTACAGAGTAGATCCTTCAAGCTGTGCTGCCCAGCGACACCCCAATTTAACCCTAGCCTAATCACTGGACAATTTACAATGACCAATTAACCTACCACCTAGTACATCTTTGGACTGTGGGAGGAAACCCTTGTGGTCATGGGGAGAATGTACAAGTTCCTTACAGGCAGCAGTGGGAAACAAAATTACTTGTGGGAGGAATTTTGGTAGGAATTAGATACTGAAAATGCTGGAAGCACCTGGCAGGTCAGCTGCCTCCGTGGAAAGAGAAACCATGTTAATTGAGTTTGAGACCCTTCTTCCATTCAGATTTTGTTTGATTTACTTTTAATTTTGGTCAGAACATTTGGAGAACTTTCCTAGTCTTTTCAAATCATGACATGGGTTCATTAATATCCATTATTACCCACTGGTATGTAATTCAGTGTCATCAAATGCAGCACCTCAAAAGTCAAGTGCCTCTGCAAGACTAGTTGTGTTGGAAAATGGCTGCATTCCATCAAAAATATTTGGCTCTAGATAACATACTGCAACACATTTTAAATGCCCTGTCATGGTATAGTTTGTTAATTCATTAACTAGCTAGTTGTAATAATTCAGTAGTTCTCGGTAGTCTGGTTAGTTCTCTGAGGTAGAAGAAAAAGTTACTGTACTGTGTCACTGATTAAAAGACAATAATAGTTTAATCTGTTTAGGAGTGCTTTATGTTTTTATTTGTATATTTTATGTGTGTTGTGCTAATAGGATCCTAGCTATATATCCATTACAATTGAATAATATTTGAAATGTTGTCATTAGCAACAATACAAAACCTTGACAGACTATAATGAGCAGAGTTAAAATCATAAACTATATGTCATATACAGTTAAATCTTCACAAATGCATGATTAATTTTATTGGAATTTTTGGAACCAAATGAGTAACATGCTTGGATTGGGATTTCTATATCATTCAAGCTGCCAATTCATAAATATTAATACTGCAACCAACTTAATTACTAATTCCACAATTGCAATCTAAGCAAAAAAATCTGAAAACATTTAACAAAAAACATATTTGACAGATTATGGTTAAATTTTATAAAATATACGGTGTTCCCAAGGTCAAATCTGCCAGTAAATTCAGTAAGATTACCATTAAATCCTCTAATTTGGGCCATGTCTGTTGACTATGTTCCAGGATTCTATCTAATAGGATATGATTTGATGTTCTGGCTGTCCACACTTGCTTCATGTACATGTCCTTTCAGAATCAAATGTATATAAGGGTTCAGTGCGACACCTTCAAAGATGGATTGCATTATTGCGTGTGGGTGAAAATTGATATATCTTTAACACCGATCTCCAGACTTTCAAACTTATGGATAAATTGTGGATCGTCCTCATTTCTATGTTATTTATACTAATGATTTTGAAATTCTGTTATGGCTATTTATAGTGTAGGAATCATATTTTCAGATCTGATGACCTAGCTTTTGCACATTCCTTTTTATTTAATTGTACGATGTATTTTTTTTTCCAATCCCTTTTAGTCCTGTGATTCAGTTAAGGCTGAAATTAAGCAGTAGCATTTACATAGCTGAAGAATTTAAAACATAATTTCTTTTGTCATTTGCACAGCAATTTTACTCCTGAATGCGTTGTTTTAGGCAGGAATTAATAAAAATCGCATGCGCTTCAGGTGCCAGTTAGTTCACTCTTTCACACACTAAGCCTGGAGCTCTGAATGCTCCTTTCTTATCATCAGTTAATAATTCTTTCTCATTGAAGCAAATTAGGAACTTGACTGTGTTAAGAGAGTCCAGAGCTCTGCTAGAGGCAACTGTGGAGCTGAGGCTAAATGGCATAAATTCCTCCCTGAGCAAGACGCATGAAGCACAACATTGTGTCCACCACAAAAGCAGCTCTGTATTTTTTTATCCTTTCTAATTTAATTAGCCCAAGAGGTAGCGCATTAATTGCCAAGAATTCTTCTGATGCAAAGCTGCCCCCAACACAGAAGGGGAAAAAATAACCTGCGTGCTATCCTGGCATGTTAGCAATGAACTCTGTTTGAAAGGGGGTCATTTTTATGTTACAAATGGCTTTGTGAAGTAGCAGGATGATTACAGACTTGAAAACCTTCTAGCTTTTTATCTTTCATTTGGTCACACTTAAATCAGTGTTCTATAAAGGACAATGTAACCCTTTAGTTTCAAGCCAGGATTCTTCATGGAACAAGGCTTCATTAGCTGAGGCTGGCAGTAATTGACACCACCTAACCCAGCCAATTTAATGCACACATTTCTAATTTTAAAGTCAAATTATTAACTGAATGACCTTCGTACATCTTGAATGACAACATCACATATTATAATTTTTAGTCCAAATTTGTAGTTTTAATATTGTTCTATAGTCTGATTTGAATCGTCACATTTATAATCACTTTTGCTGGTTTGCATAGGAACTGGATTGTATGCTTGCTTTATTTATTTGTGGTACCCAACACTGTTATTTAGTTTCACGACAGTTCCTTCAGCAAGGAAGGTAAGGAGATTTTTAGTTTTTTGATTCAAGATACTGAATTGGGAGTTAGATCTTAAGAGGTGAAAGCTCACGTGATCCAAGACACAATTGAATCGAAAATTGTCTCAGTAGTAAGAAGCAAAGTATTTTTGTGACTAGGTAACTGTTAGCACTGTCCTGGCATTCACTGCCTGAAAGGCTGATGGAGGCAGAAGCACTCATCATATTTACTTTATGTGTTATGTGTGCACTATGTTGTGCACCCTGGTTTGGAGGAACTTTGTGACATTTGGTGGTATATATGTGCAAGGATGAATGACAATAAACTGAATTTGAACTTGAACTAGAAAAGTATGTGGATTTTTACTTGAGGAGCTATGACCTGCATCACTACAGAGCTGATGTTGAAAGTTGAGATTATTCTCAGCATTACAAATGACAGATCCAAGCTCCAAACTGCATCACGTGTGCAAGAAAAAGTACTTCAGCAACAATCATCAAAAAACAACATAGTTAAAATCAAGAAAGTGCTTCTCAAATCTCAGATAACTGAACATTTCTTGACATTAGCAGGCGAGAAATTTTCATGTGAAGTCTGTTGAAGTAACTAGTAAAGACGTTACAGGAAAGTGCCAGCAATCAAAGGTAGAGGGTTCAGTTCCCCA
The DNA here is from genome assembly GCF_030144855.1 of Hypanus sabinus. Taxonomy (NCBI): domain Eukaryota; kingdom Metazoa; phylum Chordata; class Chondrichthyes; order Myliobatiformes; family Dasyatidae; genus Hypanus; species Hypanus sabinus. The sequence goes on along the minus strand of NC_082710.1, from coordinate 100,200,468 downwards.
CACTGTCTGTAAGGAGTTTGTATGTTCTTCCCATGATTGCGTGCTCTGATTACCTCCCATATTCCAAAGACATATAGATTGTGGGCATGTTATGTTGGCGCCAGAAGCATGGCGACACTTGTAGGCTGCCCCCAGCACATCCTCAGACTGTAATGGCAATGGACACAAACAACGTATTTCACTGCATGTTTCAATGTACGTGTGACAAATACAGCTAATCTATCTATATTTCAATCTTCTCAGAGTTAGTGCAATAAAAAAAATTTCTTCCTCTATCTCTTGAATTTAAATTGTTCCTTTGCATTCATTGTCAATGCTCCTAGGCCAAAAATGCTTCCAGTCAAGCAATGTTCAATTAGTGATAGTCTAAAGACTTGAGGAGAAAGAGAGATTATATGATAAAATTATCGGCATAATCTTATTTGCAGCAAAGAGTTTATTCTAGCTCAAAACATTTCCTTGCATCAGCTATCCAACCTTTATAATTATGTTAGCTTTGAAGTATCTCTCTTTTAAGCCCATCAGCCCTGCTGGGCATAGGCTTCCACCAGCAGAGTCCTCAGTCTTGGGCCAGACTTTCAAGTTGTTCCCAGGTGTAGCCCATCTGCAAACATCCTCTCCCTCCCAGGGATGAGGTCTCAGGAGCTTCTACTGCATTTCTGTAGCACTGGGTTTTTATGGGATGGAGTTTCCAGCCCCATGCCCAACCTTTAGTAGCCGGGCTTGGGACCGTCCATAGTGGAGTTGGCTTTGAAGTATACTCAATCTATAATATGTACTAAAGATCTGTTTAAAACATAAAATAATAAAAGAACAAGTACTTTAGACCTACAAGACCCACCTACTGCAATTGCAAAGAAGTCGAGACCTCTTAACAGCTCACCAATTCTTTAACTGTTACTTTGCACCATTGCACACCAATATACAATACTTTCCTACTGACAAGCCAAATAAGTAAGCACAATTGATCAATAAAGCATCCTGGTTTATCCTTTGCAGACTACTGTAGTGTCTCATGATCCAGACAGCTCTGCCAGTCAGCTCCAACTCCATCATGGGCACTAACCTCCCCCAACATCCAGGACGTCTTCAAGGAGCATAAGACCATAAGACATTGGAGCTCTGCCTTTTCATCATGGCTGATCAATTTTTCCTCTCAGCCCCAATCTCCTGCCTTCTCCCCACATCCCTTACTGTGCTGACAAATCAAGAATCTGTCAACCTCTGTGTTAAATATACATACAGACTTGGCCTGCACAGCTGTCTGTGGGAACAACATTCCACAGAGTCACCACTCTCTGGCTGAAACAATGCCTCAGAAAGGCAGCATCCGTCAGGAAGGATCCTTCATCACTCAGGACATGCCATCTTTTCAAAGCTACAATTGGGGAGGAGGTACAGGAGCCTGCCAGCACACATTCAATAATTCAGGAACGGTTTATTCCTCCCTGCTGTCAGGTTTCTGAATGGACATTGAAACCATCAACACTACCTCACTACTTTTATTTTTTCTCTTGCATTTTTATTTTCACTTGTCAACTATATATATATATATATACTGTAATTTACAGTTTTTTTTATTATGTTTTGCCACATAACAACAAATTTCACGACATATGCCAGTGATATTGAACCTGATTCTGGTTCATTTAGACCAGAAGTTCTAGAAGCAGGTGTAATCCATCTTACCATTTGCAGCTGCTTCTCTTAATAGCTATAAGTCGATGGATCTCTCTTTTGAACATACTTGGAGACTAAACCCACTAGAGTAAAATTTTCCAAAGACTCACTATCCTCGCAGGAAGAAGTTTCATTTCGCCTCATTCCTGAATGGAGGTCCCCCTTTGTTCTCAGATTGTGGCTCCTGACAAGGAAAGCATCAAGCTCAGGCAGAGCTTTACCTATTTCAAAGAGAACACTTCTGCTTGATCTAAATTCAAGCGATTACGGGGCCAGTCAGTTTAACATGACCTTATATAAAAAAGAAAAAAAAAACACTTTCTAGAAATTAGCTTGGAGAGCCTTTGCTAAACTCTTTCTATTGAATGTTTAATGTATGGTTAATTTATTTTTATGCAGCTGATGATTGGTTATATGAGGTTTCAGCTGCTTTGTGGAGATCAAACATGGCATGCTACCTCAGAGCTGCCAGATTAAGATGGAACCATTGATTTCAAATGTTAAAGAAAGCTGCACATCCCGTCCTCTCTAACGTGAAAGGACCTTCCTCTACAGTTAGCAAACTTAAGTGCTAACCACATGGCATTCTTGCCTCATCAATGAGATGGAAGATATCAAGCAGGAAACTTACCAGAGGCGCCCTTCCAAAAACGGCAAGATCGATCGGCTACAAAAATGAATGAAGACCAAGAGCAATAGAGTTATTTCCCAGACTTCCACACAAAATATGGGATAAGAAAATACAGGAATAAGGAAATAAGTTAGCAAGAATAATTTGAAAATATAGTAGGTATATATAAAGGTTCTTTTAAACAATAACAGACACCAGGAAATGCATTTCAGGGCTGTAATCCAATCCTGGAGTTTCAATGACAGTTAGAAAGTGCTCTAGCATCACTTGATTTATGCTATACAAACTCCTTGATTAGATAACTGGCTTGTAATCACTCCCATCTATCCATTAGCCTCTTTTCTTTAAAACCTTCATAAATTGGATATTAAAACTACCAGCATTCAAACTTAAAAGTGATGTTCAGATATGTGAGCTTATCACAATCTTCATAACATTGTAAGTAAATTAAATACAAATGCTAGCCAGTTTGTCAAACAGTGTAGCAGGTCAGTGTATCAGCATGCTGCCCTTAATTTCCCTGTGAGGCAGGGGATCTGGAGAAAGGTGATGATGGATATCAGCCTTTTCATATTAGGAGAAAGTGAAAGAAAAATCACCCTCGTCTCATCAACCGTATGTAGCATTTGCAGTATTTATCGCTGGCTGCCTGCTTATTATCTCTGATGAAGGAGGGCACTGAATACATAAGGAATAACTTCAGAAATAGGATAGCAGGTGAAAGATTTAAACATTACTCGCCCCTTCTTATCTGTACAATTTCTTCCATCCTGCTAGGTGTCTAATCTCTAAATCTGACCACTTGATATTCCTGAATTTGAATCAGAAGTAAAATCAGCTTTAATATCACCGGCAAATGTTGTGAAATTTGTTGAATTTGCGGCAGCATTACAATGTAATACATAATAATAGAAAGAAACATTAATTAACATTATATGTGTATGCGTGCCTATTATGTTAAATTAAATAAGTAGAGCAAAAGTGGAAATAAAAAGTAGTGAGGCAGTGTTAATAGGTTTAGTGTCCATTCAGAAATCAGATGGCAGAATAGAAGAAGCTATTCTTGAACAGCTGAGTGTGTGCCTTCAGGCTTCTGTACCTCCTTCCTGATGGTAGCAATGGGGACAAGGCATGACCTGGGCAATGGGGCTCCTTAATGAAGTTCATTCCTGCAGTAAGGGATTAGGAAATGATGCACCTATGACTCAAAAGTAGGAGCAGTTCAGGGTGCTGGAAATTTAAAGATTAGTTTTATTTGTCACTTGTACTCACATGGAAACTCTGAAAATGACAGATGTATGTTCACTTGTAAAGGACTTGAACATTTCAGCTTCACTTTTCACCTTGTGGTGCTCATTTTATTCTCCTGTTTCAACTAGGCTCTTCAGCCTGAACATCTCCTTGTGTGACTCAATGTCAATTTTTGTTTCCTGTCACTCCTGTACAGCATCTTGGGGAGCTTTACAACATGAAAGGTGCTGTATAAATACAAATTGTCATTGTTGTTCATTGCCTCAGTAACCTCCTGTGACAAGTCAACATACATTTACTTATGGAGATGCTTGATTCTGCAAGCTTTTTATTTAATGATTTCTTCCTCTTAACCTTGTCTAAATTCATCACTCATTGAAACACAAGAGAAAATCTAACATTAACAAAGTCACAGCAGCCAAGCAATAAAGACTGGCAACATATTGGGATCTGATAGGATTTGAGATTGGTTTCATTTTCACTGCTTTTAAGACACCTTCAAAATGGCTTTATTGAAATCAACTTAATTTAATCTTTCATAGATTTTAACATTTAAACAGGATTTTAGTCATTCCTCCCAGCTAAAACAAAAAAATGCTTTACGACCCAGTTGTGAGGTTGTGTTCATCTGAGAAAAGAAATTTTGGCCAACACTCATTTGGGTTCAGAAGAATGGGGGTTAATTTCGTTAAGGGTCCTGAAGAAAGATCTCGGCCCAAAACATCGACTGCCGTTCATTTCCAGGGATGCTGGCTGACCTGCTGAGTTCTTCCAACATTTTGTCTGTGTTACTTTGGATTTCCAGCATCTACAGAACTTCTTATCTCATTAAGGTATATAAGTTTATGAGTGGGATAAACAGAGTAGACACTGAGAGATTTTTTCCTCAAAGACAGAAAAGCTTTGGAGCTGGGAGACTTTGTCTAAGTCTATGGTATTTGGCAATTTATCACAGGCATGAAATACCTTTGCTTCCTTCTTCCGCAAGTCTTTGGAATTCTCTGAGAGATTTCGATGTGCAGTTATTGAGTATACTCACAGCTGAGATCGATGGACAAGCCACATTAAGGGAGTGAAGAAAAATGCAACTGTGCCAAGAAGTCATGAGCCTCAGAATCAGTCGTGCCCTTACAGGATTGCAAAGCACCTGCATCTTCTTATTGTTCCTCACTTTATTTCTTAAGGGTGTAGTTCTACGCTTAGCCCCAAAGCATCAGAACTCTTACTGTAGAAGAAAGGAAGAAATTACGTCACTGCTTGAAGCATATTAGCCTGCTGGTGGCATTAACGCTGAACGTCAGGGTGAGCAGTTCCAGGTTTGAATCCGGCTGGCCTGTGGCACACTTTCCATCTGTGTTAGTTTGAGCATTGAGCTAGCAACTTGGCCTCAGAAAACACCCAAATGCTAAAGAAGTGGCAAGGTTGCTGCCTGATGTGCCAATGAGGTGTGGGAGGATCCTATTATGTTATTGAAGTACATTAGTGGCATTTCTCTTGCTCCAGTGCAAAAAGCACATGTTAGCAGTGTTACCATGCTTGCATGTAGGATGCAACTCCCAGACATTGAAGAGATTTCAACAACGCATCACCTAGTCTTCCACTGGCAAGACGATGCCAGCAACCAATGATGACATGTTGGAGACAGCTCAGCAAGCTACTAGATAACTTTCTTCTTCTAGATATTCTTTTTGTTTTGAATTGTGTTAGATTGCAGTCAGTAATTTCCCTTTTAAGCACGTGCTTTTGAGCTGACTACATGATCTAGTGCTTTTGTGATCTACTGGGGGATTCAGCGAACTAGATTCTCGTGTGTCCAGGTAAGGCTGGGGGTGGTTGCTACATGATGCTTTTTGGCAAAACACAAGCCTGTGGTTAGCTTCATCATCCTGGACTGATTAAAGCGTTGAGAAAGACTGAAATTGTCAAGGACGAGGGTGTAAAATGATCCGGTGTTCAGCACCACCCGGCTGCATCTGATCAGTCTCTCTCTCTCTTCTTGCTACTGCCATTGGGTGGGAGGTGTAGGAGTTTTGGGACCCACATGGCCGGGTTCAGCAGCAGTCGGTGCCCTTCAGCCATCAGGCTCCTGGACTGGCTTCAGTCACTTCATGGCTATGGACTCATTTTCAGCGACTTTGTGGTTAACATTCTGTGTGTTATTTGTGTACGTTTTTATAGTTTGCATGATTTATTCCTTATTCCCCCACACATTGAGTGTTTGACGACCTTTGCTGTGTGGGTTTTTTTTGTAAATAAGTGGGTTCTATTGTGTTTCTCTGTTTTGTGGCTGCCTGCAAGAAGATGAATTCAAGGTTGTATACTTTACTTTATTGTCACCAAACATTTGATACTAGAGCGTACAATCATCATAGTGATATTTGATTCTGCACTTCACGCTCCCTGAAGTACAAATCGAAGTAAATATAATAAAAATTTAAATTATAAATCATAATTAGAAAATAGAAAAGGGAAAGTAAGGTAGTGCAAGTCAGGTCCGGATATTTGGAAGATACGGACCAGATCCGGGTTAGGATCTGTTCAGCAGTCTTATCACAGTTGGAAAGAATCTGTTCTCAAATCTGGCCGTATGAATCTTCAAGCTCCTGAACCTTCTCCCAGAGGGAAGAGGGACAAAAAGTGTGTTAGCTGGGTGGATCGTGTGCATACTTTGATAAAAACTGTACTTTAAACTTAAACCCTTGGCTGTAGGTGGTCAATGCACGTTCCATAAAACAACATTGCAAACCAAAGTAGCTTTGTCCAAATTTTCAAAATACATTCATCTCAGAGTAGACTTAAAAGTAGGATATCCTGAGCATTTTAGCATTGGTGCTAACAACCTGATGATTATGATGAGGTGCTGAAATTATATTTATTTAAACAGATGAATTGAACATTCATGATAATTGTTCCAACACTCAAGCAAATGGTCCTTGAAATGTCTTTGAATATGAAAGTTGCCTTCCTAATTTTGAGCAACAAAATAAAAATAACGTATAAAGAATTCAAATACCTCTGTTGTCACCAGGCTGAAGTTTATATTTGCTATTATTGTTGTTCAGCATAATAGTAAAATGTGTTTACCATTATCATATAAGCTGACTTAGACTGGAGAAACACGAACCATACAATTAAAAGCTTGGGATTAATTTTACTGCCATTGTAATGTGATCTCTGAGTCTTCATATACCAAAAGCAAAACTTGAACAGGATATCCCACCATCTGCATACTATTGAAAATGAATGTGGTTGGCAAGAATCAAGCAGCGGGCCCATGCAACACTTAGTACAGGACGGGAACATATGCACTTGATCCTGGTGGAATTTCAGTTACAACACTAGCAGAATGCTACCATTCGCTGGGGTTCTTGGGGACGGCTGAGAGGAAATTGGCCAAGGGTGAACACAAGTGAAAACTGAGGAGAACAAAAAGAAGAAAAGCTTGCCATTTTTTAAATATCTTAATAAGTCTCAAAAGTCTTTATAAGACAATGAGCAATATGTTGCAGGTATTCAAAGTTCAAAAGCTCACGGTAAGTCAAGTCAAGTAAGATCAAATTTAGTGTCATTTACATATATTAATGCTTATTATATATGTAATCACATAATGTATATAAAAATTAGATAATATTTCTACAACTAGGGTGTAAAGCACAGTCGTACACAAAACACATGATAACTTATAAAGGAAAGGATAAAATCTACAGATGAATCACACGTAAATAACAAACTAAAGAGCATAAATTAAATATTGTAAACAACAAATCAATCAGTGACACTTCAAACATGATTCAGCAGGGAGTTCAGAAGCTTAATGACCTGAGGGAAGAAACTATTTCACCTCCTGACCATTCTTGTTTTTATGCATTGTAGTCTCCTGCCTGATGGTAGAAAGTCAAAGAGGATGCTAGATGGATGGGTGGGATCCTTAATAATACTAAGGGTCCTGATGGATGGTAGAGAGACTCCTATGATCCTCTCAGCTGCTCTCATTGTAGGATCTGAAGCTCGCCTGCTCCCATACCAGATAGAGATGCAACTTGTCAGGATGCTCTCAATGGTGCTCCTGTAAAATGCAGTTGAGATCGGGGTGGGGGGGGGAGTGGGGGGAAGCCTTTCTTATCTCTTTTTGCTTAGGAAGTGGAGGCACTGCTGTGCTGCCTTGTTCAGGGAGGTGATATTGGGGGACCAAGTGAGGTCACTTGTGATGTGAAGTCCCAGGAACTCTCTCTATGGAGGAACCATGTACTCACAGAGGGCAATGGTTCACATGCCCCTTCCTGAAGTCCACAATGATTTCCTTGGTCTTCTCCATGTTCAGGCTTAGGTTGCTCTTTGCACACCAATCCACCAGCAGCTCCACTTCCTCTCCGCACTCCTTTTGTCATCATTGTTGATGAGGACAACTACTGGTGTGTCTTCTGAAAACGTGATGATAAGCTTTGAGCTGAATCCTGCGACAGAGTCATACGCTAGCAGTGTGAACAGCAGTGAATTTATTATCAAAGTACATACATGTCACCATATGGAATCCTGAGATTCCTTTCAGGCAAACACAGTAACTAAAAGAAGTACAACAGAGGGCAATGGTTCACATGCCCCTTCCTGAAGTATCAATGAAAGACTACACTCAACAAGGCGGTCAAATAACCAATATGGAAAAGACAACAAACTGTGCAATTACAACAAAAAAAAAATCATATTTAATAAATAAGCAACAACTATTGAGAATGTGAAATAAAGAGTCCTTGAAAATGAGTCCATGGGTTGTGGGAACAGTTCAGTGATAGGGCAACTGAAATTGAGTGAAGTTATCCCCTCTGGCTCAAAAAACCTAAGAGCTGAGGGGTAACAACTGTTCCTGAACCTGGTGGTGAGTCCTGAGGCTCCTGTACCTTCTTCTTGATGGCAGCAGTGAGAAAAGAGCGTGTGCTGGGTGGTGCAGATCCCTGATGATGGATGCTGCTTTCCTGCAGCAGTTATAATGTGGAAAAGGCAGCAGCCAATTTGTATTCAGCAAGCTGCTACACACACTAATATGATAATGATTGAATAATCTGTCTTAGTGTTGTTTAATAAGGGATAAATATTGATCAGAACATCAGAGTTTGACATGCTATTCTTTTTCAAATTACTGCCAAGGGATTTTTTACATTCACTTAGGAATCTAGATGAGACCAACGTTTAACATCAAATCTGAAAGGCAGCATCTTGAAGAGGTAGCACTCCCTCCGTACTGTGCTAAAAAGTCATCCCAGCCTTTTGTGTCCAAGTCTCTAGAGTGGGACTTGAAACGAGAACCTTTGATTCAGAAGAATCAGATTAATACTTTATTTTTACTCCACTGATGAAATTGGCTGCGAGGAGTTAATGAGCCTGAGATTGTGAAGGGGCTCAATTAACAGATAAAGTTAAATCAACATGACCTTTGAAACATTCTGAACTAATAAAAGCATCTCTATTGATGTTAATTCAGCTGTATGACAGACTTAGTTATTGTTCCCAGCCTCTTTCACTTTGATACCAAAATTGTATTTTATTTTAAATGTAAGTGTTGGTCAAGTAAAAAGGTTTGTGTCAAATGTAACACCTTGTTAGTTGAATTTCCAACATATCTTTCAAACCAGCTGCAGTCTCTTCTACAGAATAACTTGCATTTAATTAATGTCTGCAGCTCAGGAAAATGTAAAGGAACAGGAGCAGTGAGTGGAAATATTATGAGACAAAAATAGATGATCTTTGTGACAAAGAGGATACGGGGTTGAGACTTTAAATGTAGCGCAAGATGGACAGCAGAAGTTTTAAAGTGGTCGGGAATCGCAGGTGAAGAAACAAGTTTAATTGTAAGAGCAAAGACTTGGTTCAGATTGTGGTCATTCTGGTCCATCTCCTCTGTTAGCCCTGTTCTTTTCCCACAACTGCATTTAACTTTTTTGGACCAATCCAATTCAAGGTCTGACTGTCACAGTGATGACAGAGAACAGAAAACACTTCTCTTATGTATTTAATATTTGAGTAATCTTGTGTGTGTGTGTGTGTGTGTGTGTGTGTGTGTGTATATATATACAGGTTGATTAAGTACTCTTATTCATTCAAATAATTCATTATAGGTTGTATGTGCCAATATGTGAATTGCATACATCATCACACTACCACGTGACACATGCACTTAAAGTAAACATGAAGTTTGCCATATTTCAGATTCCCTTTGAATTAGTTCAATGTTTTGAAATTACAAAACATAACGCTTCCATAAGCAGCAACACTGCCTCAGGTAATGAATCCTGAGGCTCGTTCCATGACCTACGCCAAGAGATTTTGCTGCTGTCAAAGGCCTTAGAATGACATGTAAGTATGTCTGATGATTTGCAGCATTTAAAACCTGTTCAAAAGGATTTAGATAATTTAATCATAAGTTCATTTAAAAATAAGTTTAACCTTCAAATGATTAAAAATATTAACCTTAAATAAAATAAAAAAGAAGCACCAAATTACTTACCTGTCCTTACCTTTTCAATCAAGGTCCATGATCTCATTCAAATGAATAGGGTGGCATCACATTCACCTTTCATCACTGGATGTGAAGTCAGTCTATCTTCTCAGCTTAGTATGTTTGCACCCCACCCCTCACTGGTGAATGCAGCAGCAATGTGGGAAGTCAAATAAGCTAGCATCTCATGTCCAGCTCATATTTCTGACATCCTCATTGCAACGGAAACACCTCTTTTTCTCTTATTAGGGAGAGAGAGCGCCTGTGGTGTGTTGAATTACCGGGTGAACGAGGGGCCTTTGGGGTACTTCAAGTCTGTGTCTTTATTGATGCTTTGCTGCATGCTTGAGTGCTTGGTGGGGGGGTGCTGATGCGTTTTTTGCAGGTGGGGGTGGGGGGTGCTGCTTGTGCATGGGAGGGGAAAGTTGGGGGGGCTTTGGGGTTCTAACATTTAACTGTTATTTATTCTTTGGGGCACTCCTCTGTTCTCGTGGATGTTTGCGAAGAAAGAGAATTTCAGGATGTATATTGTATACATTTCTCTGACACTAAATGTACCTATTGAAACATGCAGGTGGGAAGATCAGGAACAGTCTGGCCCATGCACTGCAATTAGCTGACAATTCTGTATGGACAGCTAAATGGCTGTGTGTTCCATCCCATTGGACTGGGTTCCCTAGTCCAGGAATGGATGGAAAGATGTTGGGAAACCGGCCTCAGCAAAGACTGAAAGTGGTGATAATAGAGAATATGCGTATGTATGTATATGTATACAGAAAGGTCTCAGAAAAAGGTCAGCAATATCATGAAGGATCCACCCACCTTGCTTATGGACTGTTTCTCACATTGCTATCAGGGAAGAGTCTACACAGCATTCATGCCAAGACCACTAGACTTGAAAACAGTTACTTGCCCCCAAGCCATCAGGCTGATCAACACTTTCACCCATTAACCCACCCCAGCACCACTACAGCTACTCCCCTCCAGAACTCCGCAGCATCCTTCAACTCCCCACGCACCGGCACTTTATACTTACAAGCCACACCTTGCACCTAAGCTAACCCAGTCACTGCCCTACATCTTTTCAAATGTCCATCAGCCACCTGGAATAGATCCTCGTGCCAAGAGTCATCTTGTCACTTTATTGCGTCCTGTCAGAGTCACCGGATGTTTATGCACACACAACTAATGCCAGGAAATGCAGAAGAGGCTTAATCCAAAAGCAGGGCAACAGAGATTATTTAGTAGAGAATGATATTTTACCAATAAACTGCAAAATAACAAGCCTCAATGCCTCAATAACAAGCCTCAAGCCTCAAAAACAAGAGAGAACAGATAGTTAACATAACAAGGGAACTGAAGACTAGGAACAAATGGTTGAGGCTAGCTGGTTCATATGAGTGAACAAGGACCGTGCATGAGCGCTGGGTTTAAATAGGCTGTGGGTCTATGTTGGAAATGAGTGGCAAGTGACTATTGTTACCTGGGTGGTGTCTGAGAGGACCTTTGCTCCGCACTCCAACTACGTAGGTGGCAGTAATGCACCTTATGTTGGTCTGACAACCACCAATAAACGTTATTAGAACATGAAGCTGAAGACTGGGAGGTGCCTGCCTGTGCAGGCCTAATAATCAGTCTATATGCATAAGGAAATCTTACATGTACATAAGCTCACTCAATAGTCACTTGTACATTCTGTCTATAGGATATGCCTGATAGTTATTGCGTTTTTGTGCTTATTGTGTTTTTTGATGCTGCTTCGGATCAGGAGTAATAACCAGTTTGTTTTTCAGGTTCTGTAGAATGACGATAAACAATTTTGGATCTTGAATCAGATATCAAGTTGCAGGAGATATGGGCATAGATTTTTCTTTCAAGAATACTTAGCACACTTCTAGATATATACACTAAGTATTATCTCGTCAAGTTTTGGTTTGATCACTGAAATTGAATGAGTGATTAGTCCCTCAGAGATGCATTAGAAAGTTTATGAAGAAGAAGCAAAGAAACTATTATTTGTACAATTTCATTTGTAGAGTTACTATGAAAGAGCAAGGTTCAATAGGGAGTATCACACCGCTAACTTAATAGGACAGCGTGACCCGGTGTAATAAATTTTACTGAAGTCAAAATAAATTATGCAATAGGACATTGGCCCAAGGAAGGACCCTGCTCATTCTGGAAGTTTTTTTTTATATATGCTGAGAATCATTTGCTTCTGAAAGCAGGCTATTCATATCTGCTGTAGGGCAGTAAAATATTTAGTGAGAATTTAATGATACTGACCATTTCAGATTGGTAAGCAGCAAAGAAAGTTAGGAATATTTCAATTAAACCAAACTTTTCAGAACTTGCTAAAAAAAAATAAACTGTTTTATTATCAATGGAACCAGCTTCAACTCCACTGAGCAGGATAGAAATGCAACTGAACTTATGATGGTGCCCTAGAGATTTGTCAGATGCCGACTAACAACATTTTTGTCAGCATCAGCTCTTCACACATTTTCTTATAAAATAGCCCCTATATTGAACTGTTGTTTGTTTTATAACTATTGTAGGTTTCTATGTGATGCATCTGTCCCCTCACATTAAGAGAGATAAATGTACTGCTTTTAATATTAAGCAACAATACAATAGACTTTTACAGCTATGTCTTTTTTTTCATTTTCAGTTATGTCTAAAAGAAGCAATATCTTCTCATTATCTTAGCAGACTGAAAAGCTTGAGCATATAGACTTTAAGAAAGAGGATGTGCTGGAGCTTCTGGAAAGCATCAAGTTGGATAAGTTGCCGGGACCAGATGAGAAGTACCCCAAGCTACTGTGGGAGGTGAGGGAGGAGATTGCTGAGCCTCTAGCAATTATCTTTGCATCATCAATGAGGACTGGAGAGGTTTCGGAGGATTGGAAGGTTGCGAATGTTGTTCCCTTATTTAAGGAACGGAGTAAGGATAGCCCAGGAAATTATAGGCCAGTGAGTCTTACTTCAGCAGTTAGTAAGTTGATGGAGAATATCCTGAGAAGTAGGATTTATGAACATATGGAGAAGCATATTATGATTAGGAATAATCAGCATGGCTTTGTCAAAGGCAGGTACAAACCTGATTGAATTTTGAAGGTAGATTGATGAGGGTAGAGCTGTAGATATAGAGAATATGGATTTCAGCAAGACATTTGATAAGGTACCTATTGCAAGGCTTTTTGAGAAAGTAAGGAGGCATGGGATCCAAGGAGACATTGCTTTGTGGATCCAGAATTGTCTTGCCCACAGAAGGCAAAGGGTGGTTGTAGATGGGTCATAGTCTGCATGGAGATCAGTGACCAGTGGTGTGCCTCAGGGATCTGTTCTGGGACTACTTCGCTTTATGATTTTTATAAATGTTCTGGATAAGGAAGTGAAAGGATGGGTTAGTAAATTTGCTGGAGACACAAAGGTTGGGTGTATTGTGGGTAGTGAAGAGGGCTGTCAGAGGATACAGTGGGGTATTGATAGGATGCAAAACTGGGCTGAGAAGTGGCAGATGGAGTTCAACCCAGATGAGTGTGAGGTGGTTCATTTTGGTAGGTCAAATATGATGGCAGAATATAGTATTAATGGTAAGACTCTTGGCAATGTGGAGGATCAGAGGGATCTTGTGGTCCAAGTCCTTGGGACACTCAAAGCCGCTGCGCAGGTTGACTCTGTGGTTAAGAAGGCATACAGTGCATTGGCCTTCATCAACAGTGGGATTGAGCTTAAGAACCAAGAGGTAATGTTGCAGCTATGTAGGACCCAGATCAGACCCTGCTTGGAGTACTGTGCTCGGTTCTGGTCACCTCAATACAGGAAGGATGTGGAAACTATATGAAGGATGCAGAGGAGATGTACAAGGATGTTGCCTGGAATGGGGAGAATGCCTTATGAGAATAGGTTGAGTAAACTCGACCTTTTCTCCTCAGAGTGTCGGAGGATGAGAGGTGACCTGATAGTGGCTTCTTCCCCGGGCAAAAAATAGCTAATATGAGAGGGCACAGTTTTAAGGTGCTTGGAAGTAGCTACAGAGGAAATGTCAGGGGAGTGTGTAGAATGGGCTGCCAGCAACGGTGGTGGAGGTGGATACGATAGGGTCTTTTAAGAGACTGGAGCTTAGAAAAATAGAGGACTATGGGTAACCGTAGGTTATTTCTAAAGAAGATACATGTTCAGCACAGAATTGTGGGCCAAAGGGCCTGTATTGTGCTGTAGGTTTTCTATGTTTCTATTTCTATGTTCACATTTGTTGGGCTTCTGTACATATCGTTCATCTGTAATTTGCTGTGTTGTTTGATATGGGAGGTCATGGTCTTACCATGATGATGATTGTTCTTGGCAATTTTTTTACAGAAGTAGTTTGCCATTGCTTTCTTCTGGGCAATGTCTTTACAAGACAGGTGACACCAGTTATTATCAATACTCTTCAGAGATTGGCTGCCTGGCATCAGTGGTCACATGACCAGTTCTGTGATTTGCACCAGCTGTTCATATGACCATCCACCACCTGGTCCCTTGGCTTCCTGTGACCCTGATCGGGAGCTAAGCAGGTGCTGCCCTTTGACCAAGTGTGACTTGCAAACTAAAAGAGGGAAGGAGCAGATTATACCTCCTTTGGTAGAGATGTTTCTTCACCCCTCCACCCCTCTGTGCATATATCCAGTGAAATTGTTAGGCACCTCATTTGATTCTATGCAAATTTAAATAAAAGTTAGTTTACCATGTGTTTTTGCTCTTTGGCCAATTAAATTAGTTAATATTACAGTGTCCTGACCAAAAGTTTCTTTTGAGTCTGATTGTAACCTAATGGTTTTGTTCCAATCTGCTTATTTTGTCTAAGATTCATGTGCCCAATGAGCATTCTCCAATAGACATTGCTAGAGTTAATGTCATTGAATGAATTTACACTACCATTGGAAACTGGGACTGAAATAGGTTAGTAAAGAACAGAGAGTTATTGAGGGGGAGATGATGCATGTAAAACATTTCTTAATGTCTGAGTGCCAGATGTCAACATGGCGAAGTCTGAAGAATGAAAATATCATTCAACTGCAATTCTTTAGGTATATGGCAATAGGTTTTGTAGATAGGATGGCACAGCTATAAGAAGCAAATCTTTGTCAAATATAGGAAAGTACGAGGACCTCCACTTTTGATTCAAAAATACACATTTTTATGGAAAAAAATTACAGAACTGTGGAGGAAGAATATTTTTATGAACAAAATCCAAAAATATAGGTGTTGAGATATGAAATGTAATCAGACAGATACTTAGAATTATCCACCATTGGAGGGGAATTCAAAAGGAAAGGAAGAATCCTTCAGCTGTACAGATTCTTGTCCAGAATTCTTCCGCAGTGTGTCATTCCATTTTGGGTATTGTCAAAGTCACCAACAGCCAAGCCGCACCATTTCACTGTAAGTGAAATCAGAAAGCCATGAGGAGCAAAACATCTCAAATTTTTTTCAAAGAAGTGGATGCCAGGATTGTGAGAGTATTTATGGCAAAGAATTATGTATTTAAAACATCAATAGATATTAATTAGAAGCTGATTGGAGAAGTAGTACAGATAATTCATGGACCAAGTGAAGGAAAAATGGGGTCAATATGCTAAATAGCCTACTTCTGTACTTCTGGGTGGAATCACAAGCAGATAAAAAGGAAATGGTAATGGCCAAAAACAACTAATGCTGAAAGGTGACGTTCGATATTTGCATCAGATCTAGTTGACCTACCGTTTATTCCATATTTATGGGAAACCTGGAAAATGGCCTACTTTTCTCAGTTCTTGTTCAGGGCCAAACCCTTATTCCTGAAGCATGTTAGATCTTTACTATATTAAGGTGTGAATGAAAAACATTGTAGGTTGTCAATTGTATAGGCCAGAAGCAATGAGCCACCATGATGGGGGAGGGAAGGGGGGATTGGAGCATGTCATTCGGGCAAGAGAGAAGGATGAGGATTCCATGTTGTATGGAGACAGACAAGCTATGCCCTCAAAACTGTTGGGGGGAAATATTGAATGATATTCAGAAATATTTTTTTAAAATATTAAATTTATTCTACCCTTAAAACAATATTCCTACAAGAGGACCACAGCCCTGTCACAGACTTTGGAGGCTTGCAGACTTGCTTGCCTCAGTGATCTGGAGAGCTATGTTGGCTGGAGCCAGCACCTTGTGCTTTGGTTCTTGGTAGGGTCACCCTTGCCAAACAGGTCAAAGGGTAGAGGCCAAACTAAGAGTGGTCCACCGATCCTCCAGGTTCCAGAGTTCAGCTCAGGGCTAACAACCCTGACTGGTCAACAAAAACTTGTTACAAAAACTGCAATGAAGAATCCTTCTGTATTTGTGTGCAACTGTATGAGCAGACAGAGATGGTGGACCTTCATTGCTGTCCTAAACGCCAACAACATAATGGGCAGTAAGATAAACAATATTAAAAAATATTATCAATATCTACTTCAAAAACTTTCAAATAATCTCAAATATTTCAAGAACAATGTTCACAAATAAATGCTTACTTTGTTCTCTGGCAGCCATTCCTCTCCATTGTATGAATGGAGAAACTATTCCTACATTTGGTCTATCTGGGAATAGTTAATTAATCAGATTCCCAGTGTTTTGGGAATTGGGAAATCAATACAACTTTGTGCTTCTCCCCTGGAATCACAGGTAAGAAATACCAGTAAAGAGCTATTAGCAAATCAGGGCATTCATAGACATGCATATATGTGCAGTAACTATAATTTGCTAACCATAATGCATAAAATTACAGACATTTCTCCACACAGTCCATCAATTATATATTCATTTCCTTTTAAATTTACCTTGTTTTCCTTTCATGTGTGATTAAAACAACTTCCCCATAGTTGCGAAGTAATATTTGTTCAATTTCATTTACATCGGGTGTCCAGGTTGGAAAAAGAAAGACAGTAATGACTGGAATATGTTCTATATACTACTGTAACAAGGTACAACTAGCATTTTCAGAAGTACTACCGTTCATAAGGCTCCGCTTCAAATTCATTTCATTGGGGAACCAGACCTAATTAATACTGAGATTCCTGGCTGTTGGTGGCAGCCGAAAATTGCTACATAGACTCCAGAGAGTCTATGCTATAATATCCAAGTTAAATAATTGAAGACCAGCAAAGATGGTTTTAACTTTTAAATTTCTCAAGCTCTTTCTCAGTTGTCATACTGTAAATTTTAAGTCATTGGAGAGAAAATAGATTTTGTGAGTTGCAACATTTGTTGTCCAATATTTTGAACACACCAAATGATTCCTTACACTGTTGTAATCAATGTTGTTTCAAAGGTACTGTAGAATTATGGCTGTGTAACAAGACAAGTAATAAAAAAAAACAGACTGACAATTCATTGATATGAGTTCAAATCTCACCATGACAGCTGATGAATTAAAAATTCAATTAATTAAATAAATCGGCGAGCAGTGTTGTAAAAATCCATCTGTTTTACTAATATACTTTAACAGAGGAAATTTGCTGCTTTTACCTGTTCTGAATTTTCTGCGGCTCCAAACCCACAGTAATAATAATAATGCCCTCTGAAACAGACAACCAGACAGTCAGTTCAGAGACTAAAGGATGGGCAATAAATGCAGTTCTTGCCAGTTATATATACTGTACATCTAGTGAATAATGAAGAAGTACTTTATGAACGTAGACTGCTCCTTTCACATATTTTCATTTAATTATGAAGCTATGTTTTAAACATCAGAATGTTTACAACATGTATACAAATTATGTTTCTATGTGGTGCTGCATGTACAATAATGCTGTCTTTAAGTGACTATTAAGATAAGATGATTTCTTTTTTTTGTGACCAGTCGTAAAAGCAGGATCGATGTCTGTACTCCTGACACAGCAGGAGAGGTTTGCAGTTACGTTTCTGCCTTGCCAGGGTTTTACTGTAACCAGTTAGAAGAGTGTGTCTGTTAATTACCAATTTCCCTCACACTTTCCCTGGCACCTTTCCTACATGTTGTTGCTGACATCCTAGTTAAGCTCCATGTTTTGTAGGGAGTCACAATCAACTCTGATATTGATGACACAGATTATTCTACATTTGAATAACTTGGCCTAGAATACACGTACATTACAGAACAATAGTATTCCATCCAAGAAGACCATACCATCTCTAAGTATCCATCAAATCCCATTTCCTCAACTTTACTTTGGTCCCAAACATTATTTCCACCCAAATACTAAATCAATTTCCATTTGAAGGCTACTACCTCCTCTTGAAATGTATTTTGGACACTAACCTTTTACCATGGATTTTTTTTAAACGTTAAATTATTTTTTTGCCAATACCATTTTCATAATCTCTTGACCTTGGCCCACCCAACCATTGGAAATGCCCTTATGAACGTAGACTGCTCCTTTCACATATTTTCATTTAATTATGAAGCTATGTTTTAAACATCAGAATGTTTACAACATGTATACAAATTATGTTTCTATGTGGTGCTGCATGTACAATAATGCTGTCTTTAAGTAAATATGACTTTGAAATTCTCTAACAAAACTCCTTATGGTCATCTCTGTTCCAAAAACTAACTTTGCTTCTTTCATCTATCAGGTTATCTCTGATCCCTTATCCCTTTGAACACTTTTGCTAAATCTTCTCCCCAAGGTGTTCCTAATGTCTAATAATAAAAGGCTCCTCATCACACCATTGCAGGCAATCATCACACCTATCTATATTAATATACTTCACCGGTAATTTGACTGCAGTCTTCTCTGCCTTGATTATTTGGGTATTCAGAAGCAACCTCTTAAATATTGTCAGAGCTCTTCAAACTATCATTGGGCAGGAGGCTGAATCAGAAATCAGAATCACGTTTAATATAACTGTCATGAAAATTGTTGTTTTGCTGTAGCAGCACTTTGCAATACATAATAATTTTAAAAATATAAATTACAGTAAGTACAATATATATAAATGAATAAATGAAACCAGTAATGCAAAAGGAGAAGGAGAAGAAAATACTGAGGAAGTATTCATTGTCCATTCGGAATTCCGATGGTGGAGGAGAAGAAGCTGGTCCTGAAACATTGAGTGTGTGTCTTCAGGCTCCTGTACGTTCTCTTTGATCGTAGCGATGAGAAGAGGACATGTTCTGGTTGATGGGAGTTCTTGATAATGGATGCTGGTTTTGTGAGACATTGCCGTTTGTCCTGGATGTTGGGGAGGCTTGTGGCCAAGATGAAGCTGGCTGGGTTTACAACTTCCTGCAGCTTTTTCTGATCTTGTGCAGTGTTACCTGCATAACAGATGGTGATGCAATCAGTTTGAATGCTCTCCATGGTGTATCTGTAAAAATCTGAAGTCCCACATCACACAGTTTCTTCTTGAACCTACCAGCACAGCTCTATTCACTGCAGTTAGCAACCCTATGACCACTTTGGTCACTTTTCAGTGCAATGGACTTTGTTTTATTTATTGTTCTCATCTAATTCATATGATCACGGACCTGACACAAAGAAAATTGTAAAAAGTGTGTATAATTTATGGTTGGGTTGAGTTGTTCTCTGAACTTGGCAACTTACGAGCAAATGTTTTGTCACCATGCAAGGAGACATAGTCAGTGGGCTGTAATTATGTTATGTCCTTTGTAGCTGAGCTCATGCATTTGACCATAAACTCAACTTTGACTTTGAGAGAATCTGCCTAGTGCAGGGGTTTTTATGCCATGGACCAATACCATTAAGCAAGGTGTCTGTGGACACCAGGTTGGAAACCCCTGGCCTAAGGGCTTAATAAATTTTCATCATGACCAACTTGTTCTGTTTATAATTCTCATCCAATCCATCTGACAGAAATCCAATCTACCAAAGCTTCCTAGCCCAGCAAATCCACTCTCATCCCTCCCAAACCCCATCATTAGAAGGAAGCAAGACTATTCTGTGTGAAAGCAGAAATAATACCCAGAGAGATATGGAGCGATTGCTGGAAATTGGAAATTAAATAACTGGCAATACCACTTACCCGAAATTCTGGAATTGTTCAGTAATGTTATAACAGTCATACAAGATTTTAACTTGCAGGTAAATTAGGAAATGGAGGATGGTAGAGAGTGAATTTGTTGCATGCCTATGAGATGGCTTTTTAGAACTGTTGATCATTGAGCCTACTAGGGGATCAGCTATACTGGATTGGGTGATATGTAATGAACTGGAGGCAATTTGGGATCTTACAGGAACACATAGAAGACAGTAATCATGATATGATAGAGTTCAATTCTGAAATTTGATGGGAAGAAAGTAAAGTCTGATTTAGCCATATTTCAATGGAGTAAAGGAAATTACTGTGGTATGAGAGAAGAGTTGGCCAAAGTAAATCGGAAGGAGACGCTGATAGGGCTGACAGCAGAGCAGAAATGGTTTGAGTTTCTGGGAAAACTGAAGAAGGGGCAGGATAGATGTATTACAAAAAACAAAGAAATACTCAAATGACCAAATAATATAGCCGTGGCTGACAGGGGAAGTCTAAACTAATGTAAAAGCAAAAGAAAGGACATACAATAAAACCAAAAATTAGCAGGAAGATAGAGGATTGGGAAGCTTTTAAAACCCTATAGAACACAACTAAAAGAATTATTAGGAGGGGAAAAATGAAATATAATAAGCAAGCTAGCAAACAATATCAAGGTGATTAGAAAAAGCTTTTTCAAGTACATAAAAAATAAAAGAAAGATGAGAGTGGATATAGGACCACTAGAAAATGAGGCCAAAGAAATAATAATGGGGGAAAAGGAGATGGCAGATGAACTAAATGAGTATTGTGCATCAGTCTTCACTGTGCAAAATACTAGCAGTGTGCCAGGTGGTGAAGGGTGTGAGGGAAAAGAAGTGAGTATAGTTATTATTACAAGGAAGAAAGAGCTCAAAAAGCTGAAAGGCGTAAAGCTACATTAGTCACCCAGGCCAGATGAGCTGCACCCTAGGCTTTGGAAGAGGTATCGGTAGAGATTTTGAAGGCATTGATAATAATCTTTGAAGAATCATTGGACTCTGGCATGATTCCGGAGGACTGGAAAATTGTAAATGTCACTCCATTTCTTTAAGCAGCATGGAAAATATAGACCAGTTAGCCTGACCTCAGTGGTTGGGAAGATATTGGCATCAATTGCTAAAGATGAGGTGATGGAGTATTTGGTGACACAGGATGAGATAGGACAAAGTCAGCAAGGTTTCCTTCAGGGAAAATCTTGGCTGACAAACCTGTTGGAATTCTTTGAGGAGATTACAAGTAGGAGAGATAAAGGGGATGCAGTGGACATTGTATATTTGGATTTTCAAAAGGCCTTTAACAAGGTGCCATTCATGAGGCTGCTTACCAAGTTAAGAGCCCATGGTATTACAGGACAGTTGCTGTCATGATTAGAGTATTGGCTG
Source organism: Hypanus sabinus (assembly GCF_030144855.1). NCBI lineage: Eukaryota > Metazoa > Chordata > Chondrichthyes > Myliobatiformes > Dasyatidae > Hypanus > Hypanus sabinus. The sequence goes on along the minus strand of NC_082710.1, from coordinate 100,178,981 downwards.
ATTGGTGGGAGGCAGTGAGTGGGATTAAAAGGATCATTTTCTGGTTGGCTGTTAGTGACTAGTGGTATTATGCAGGAGTCAGTGTTGTGACCACTTCTTTTTATGCTCTATATCAATGATGTAGATGATGGGATAGATGGCTTTGTTGCCAAGTTTGAAAATGATATGAAGATTGGTGGTGGGGCAGGTAATGCTGAGCAAACAGGCAGGACATAGACAGATTCGGAGAACAGGTAAGAAAGTGGCCAATGAAATATAATGTTGGAAAATGCATGGTCGTGCATCAAGTGCAGACTATTTTCTAAATGGGGAAAAAATCCAAAACCTGAGAAAGGGAATCCTTGTGAAGTACACCCTAAAGGTTAACTTGCAGGTTGAGTCAGTGATGAGAAAGGCAAATGCAATGTTAGCATTCATTTCAAGAGGTCCAGGACATAAGAGCAGGAATGCTGTGGCTTTATAAGACACTGTTGAGGCCTCACTTTGAGCATTGTGAACAGTTTTGTTCTCCTTACCTAAGAAAAGATGTGCTGGTACTGGAGAGGGTTCAGAGGAGGTTCACAAGGATGAAAGGGTTATCATATGAGCAATATTTGATGGCTCAGGGTCTGTACTCACTGGAACTTAGGATGAGTGGTGATCTCATGGAAACCTTTCGAATATGGAAAGGCTTAGACAGAGTAGATGTGGAAAGGATGTTTCCCATAGTGGGGGAGTCTTAGGACAAGAGGGCACAACCTCAGGTTAGAAGGGTGTCCATTTAAAACAGAGATGCAACAAAATTTCTTTAGCCAGAGTGTGGTGAATTTGTGGAATTTGGTACCACAGGCAGCTTTGGAGGCCAGGTTAGTGGGCATACTTATAACGGAGATTGATAGGTTCCTGATTGGCCATGGCATCAAAGTTTACAGGGAGAAGACCAGGAAGTGAGGCTGACAAGGGGAAAAGGAAGGAAAAGCCATGATTGGATAGTGGAGCAGATTCTCTGGGCCAAGTGGCCTAATTCTGCTCCTATGCCTTATGGTCCTATGGTCTTTACCAAGGAACTACCCAGTTAGCAGAAAAGGTGCCTGAGAACATACAGGCAGACCTGACACAAGGAAGGAAGCAGGCAACATAACAGATCTCATTTTCAAATATTAAGCATTGCAATAAGGCCTAATTCATTGCTTGTCTATAATTGTCTTTGAATGGTGTCTTGTAATTTGAGATGTCAAAAGTATTGTGGATTAAATTGGGGATTGCTCGGAAGTGTGGCTCAAAGGGTCAGAATGGCCCATTCCACATTGTAACTCAATAAATAAAAAATAAATAAATAATACAAAGTGCATTCTTTCCATTCTTGCATTCTTAATGTTACTCACTAATGCATGCTCATAACCTCCATTATATGTGTGATTTCCTGCAATAAATATCGGGAAGACACCCACTCCTGCTTGACTCACCTTGTACAGACATTTTTTCATTACCTAAACTTAAATTCCTTGGATGCTGTGGTGAGATTATAAACTCATGGTAATTCAGATCTCTGGAATGCCAGGCAACTAATATAACCACAGTGACACTACTCAATCCCCACCAACCTTTGTTTCAGGACAAAAATGTCTAAACTCCATAAGGAGATTACTAACATCCTGTTCCAAATATAGTGTCAGCATCTGCTTTCAATATGTCCCTTACTAGTATAAATTTTATATCAGGAACTCCTCTCTCAACTGCCCAGCAGTACTGGGTTCCCATCTACTTCTTGCCTATTTAGATGTTAATCCCAACGGTTTTCGGCAGGAGTGAGTTCTACTGAGAAAGTCTCGGAACCTTGGCCTCACTTTCAACTCAGCGTGAGATATATTTGTTTACTGGCCACATCAAATGCACCCAAGTTGAAATTAAAGTTCTTACTTCAAAGTATTAAAATGTAGTGAAATAAAACAAATCGTTTCCTGCTGGGCTTTTTCTTCTGACCTTGACAACCTGGCCTTTATTTGAAGAATCTGGGGATTTAGAAGCAGCTGTCAGTCCACATAAATTACTCTCAACAATTAGCCACTAATTAACCTTACAATATGCCCATTTAAACCATTTCCCCACTCCTCCCCACACCCCCACCCCAGGGGAATACCTGAGCTGTGGGTTAAAAGGAAACTCTAGTTTTCATTATGACAGTCTTACCAATCTCCAAACACCTGCAAGCAACAGCCAGACAAAGTTTATTAAATAATATGAAAAATTCATTCATAATATGTAAGTGTGTTTTTAGTTAATAGAGCTCAATTACTTTGAAAATAAAATATTTTGTTCAAACTACTGAGGAGACTTCAGATGGATTTGGCTCCAAAAGCAGCCTGGAATGCAATTTTGACCAAAAGGCTGCCACAACGGAAGGTGTCACTTGAATAGCAGAAGCCACTTCATGGGAGAGTTTGTGTCTTTATTTTTTTAAAGTGCAGGAAATGCACCATAGGTAAAACAGCTTCACATGTAGGATGTTAGGTCAACATTTGCGGTTTGACCTTTCTGCACAACCTTCGCTGTTATGAAAGGTTAAGTAGCAAAACCATAACCTGCCTTTCCCAAGCTGGTCTTTGATGGTCCTGCCACACATTTCGTGTAACCACTTTCTTTAATATTTTAGATCTGCAGCATTTCCTTTTGCCTGCGCTGTTTCTCTTTGTTCTTGCAGAGCTGATTCTAAAATAAAATTAAATGCCATTATGTCATTTACTGGCTCTTTCTGACCCAAACAACAAAATGTATCTGGAATGGTCGCATCTTTTTGAACATTTAAACAGGTAGAATATAGAACATAGATAACATCTTATATGAAGTATATTTAACATTTTAAAGCATTAAAAGCATGAAAGAAGATATTTCAGTGGATATTTTGCATTTAAGCAGTCTTTTGACAGGAACAAAACAAACTGAAACACAACTTTGTGTGGTCCATTTTTTAAAAATTTTATTTTATTGAGATACAGCACAAAGTAGGCCCATTTGGCTCTTTGAGCCAATCCAGCCAACAATCCCCCAATTTAATCCTAGATTAATCATGGAACAATTTACAATGTCCAATTAACCAACCATCTGGAGCATCGTTGGACTATGAGAGGAAACTGCAGCACCCAGAGGAATCCCACATGGTCATTGAAAGAACGTACAAACTCCTTACAGGCAGTGGCAAGAATTGAACCTGGCATCCTGTACTATAAACCACTACACTACCATGCTGCCAAAATTATGAGAAATGTTCTGTAATTTTTGTAAGGTATGTAACATCTTAATCTATTCTGATGCAACGTCCAATAAACTAACAACATTTTACTGCTATTCATGTTATATGATTGTGAGATTTTTGATCTTTCTTCTATAACAGAAGGAAAGATTTTGGGCCTGCATTATTTTTAAGTGCTTGATAATACAACAAAGTGATTTTATTTTGCATGATTAGCAAAAAGCTTGTAACCATTGAGGTTATAAATTGTGTTTGTGGGATGATATAACAGATATGATGAAAGTCAATTATCTAATGCTGGAGCCATTAGTCAGTTGTTTTACAGTTCAAGCTAATTTAGAAAGAAAGGTAAATCAAAAAACAAATAAATTTAAGTATGAAGCGGAAGTTCCATTTATATTTTGAGTGGATAAGTTTGTAGTAATTCAATTGAGTTTTCCAAATATTCATGATGAAATAATTCTCCTTAAAGAATTGTATCTGTCTTCACCTCATGGAGTGTTTCAAGTCAAGTCAAGTCAAGTCAAGTTTATTGTCATTTAATTACATATATGTATAGCGTCAAATCAGGCTATGTTTCTCCAGACAAGAGTGAAAATCACCAGTAGTAAACATAACACACAATTACTTAGGAAAGTAAGAAGAAAATCTGCAAATGACTTATGGATACATAAACATCAAGTGCATAAGTTAAATATTGCAGGGTACAGCATTTGGAATGCAATGTGGTAGGGAGTTCAGAGCCTAATGGCCTGAGGGAGGAAACCGTTTCCTATCCTGACCATTGTTGTCATTATGCATCAGAGTCTCCTGGTTGCTGGTAAAAGGCAGGAAAGTTAGAAATAATGGTAGAAAGTCAAATAGGATGCTGGATGGATGAGTGGGATCCTTCAGTCTTACAGTGCAAAGACTGAGGTTCATGTGAAGCTATGTGGGCAAGTTCTGTTGGCAGACTAACCAAAGGGTTGTATACTGCATACATACTTTGGTATAACTGTACTTTAAATCGTTAATCTTTGAAGGTGCAAAACTGAGCAATAGTGGCCAAATTAACCTAATCTCTTAGCAGTAAAGCAGTGCCAACCCTAGTCTCAGTTTTGCATTATGTTCCACTCAATGCCATTTTGGTAGTCCTCTTCTGCACTTCATTCTATCAACCCTGGATAGTTTTTGCTGCCAATCAGCAACTATAATTTTTCAACTGCCTTACTATGAAAATAATATATTCTGTCATGCATTATAACCAGATCTCAGGTGTTTGTACTAAAATTAGACCAAAATGGATCATGTGCCAGAAAAAGTGGAAAGCCAAAGACATAGAATGAATGAGGAGTTCAAAGTAAATGCCATGAGCAAAAATTAGTATTTCAGAAAGTAACTTGACTGAAAGGCAATAAATCTCAGGACATTATAACACACATCATTCAGTACTTCAATGATGGTATCTATGAGGAGAGCACATGGTCTCACCTTCCAGAATTCCATAAATTTTGAAATGGTCTCCACAGAAAGAAAGGTATTAAATGTAACTCAATTTTTTGATAACTATGTATGGGAAAGAAACAAGGAAATTATGGACCAGTTGACTTGATATAACTACGAGCAAATTGCAAGAATCTATTATTAAGGACGCAGTAATAAGACATTTTGCAAACAATAATAGGATTGAGCGGAGTCAACATGGATTAGAAAGGAGCAACAACACACACAAAATGCTGAAGGAACTCAGCAGGTCAGGTAGCATCTATGAAGAGAAATAAACAACTGATGTTTTGGGCTGAAACACTTTATCAGGACTGATAAATTTCCTGATGAAGGGTCTCGGCCTGAAACATCAACAGTTTATTCCTCTCAGTGGATGTGGCCTGACTTGCTGAGTTCCTTCAGCATTTTATGGGTGTCTCTCTGGCTTTCCAGTATCTGCAGAATCTCTTGTATTTAAAAAAGAGAGATCATTTTGACAAATCTATTAGAGATTTTTGGGATTGTACCTGACAGAATAGCTAAGTTGATCCACTCCATGTGGTACATTACAACTTTCAGAAGGCTTGTGATAAGGTGACTTATAAGAGATTAAAGAACAAAATTCAGATATTGGGGGACTATATTAGCATTGATGGGGGACTTATTAATAGGAAAATATCAGAACAAGAAAACTATTGTTGAGAGCTTCAACTTGTGCCATGCCATGATGATCCCTACCAAAGAAAAATGTTCAGTTTCTCAGTTTATTCAAGATAAAGATAGATGAGTCTTAAGTATCATCAGAATCTCAAATATCATGAGAATAAAAGCTTAGTGCCGGATAGCAAGACTAAATTAAAAGATCAGCCATGATCTTATGATATTAAATTATAGACTAAACACAATAGGCTGAATATCCTATTTCTGTTTTGACTGTTTAGGCCCATAGTAAACTGTGGGAACTGCTTCGTTGGTCACCTCCACTCCATCTGCTAAAAGCGTAAAATCCACATGGCAAAATATTTTAATTCCAATTCCCGTTCCCATTCTGACATGTCAGTACATGGCCTCCTCATGTGCGACGATGAGGCTACCCTCAGCGTGGAGGAGTAACACCTTATATTCTATCTGGGTAGCCGCCAACCTGATGGCATGAATATTGATTTCTCCTTCTAGGAAAAACATTCTTCTCTCCCCCTCCTCTCTTCTATTCCCCACTCTGGCCTCTTACCTCTTCTCAGCTGCCTCTCTCTTCCTCTTGGAACAGTTCCTCCTTCCTTTTCTCCCTTCATCCACTCTCCTCTCCTATCAGATTCCCTCTTCTCCAACCCTCTACTTTTCACACCCACCTGGCTTCTCCTTCTAGCTACCCTCCTGCCACGTCTTTTTATTCTGGCATCTTCCCCCTTCCTTTCCAGTCCTGAAGAAGGGTCTCAGCCTGAAGCATCGATTGTTTATTCATTTCCATAAGTATTGCCTGACTTGCTGAGTTTTTCCAGCATTTTGACTGTGTTGTCCTATTTTTACTTCCTTTGTTCTTATATTTTAAAGCTCTGCATATAAGAACAGAAACAATTTCAGCCAAGCATTACAGTGTGATCTTTCTCTGTCAGAATTATGTTAGTTTACTCAATGTATGATGATGTTCCCAAACATTCAATGCCACTTGTGTGTGATGCTGAAAAATTACTGCCAGGTGTGGTCCCAGTTAGTCAGAGTCCAATGCTTACTGATAATCATCATTACTTCAGATTTTCCACTTACTGCTAAGGCAGTTTTCCTTCAGCAGATGATTAAAATCCCAATGAAAACAACTAATGGTTAAATTTTGCTGAGCTAAACAAACCTTTTTTGCACATTAGTTATTGAAGTCATATTGAGTGTAGAATCTAAAGACTTTAATTGGCATGCATTCACACTTGAGCAAATTTTTTGTATTATTATTTTCAAACTGGAAAGATAGAGCTTTTAATGTTTCACACTGATGTAATGCTGATATATTCTACTTACTTTAACATTCTTTTGAATTGATTTTCAAAATAATGCTTTTACAAAAATATTAATCACTTACAAGTTGAAATAAACTCATAATTAGATCTGGAATTCTGAAAATGAGTAATTTTGATCTAACATTAATTTGATAAACCAATTTCTATATTTTCAGGTCAGATTCTACCATTGTTGGTAGAATTTCAGGTGGCGACTAAAGGGCACACAGGAGCGAGATACGCCAATTAGTGGAGTGGTGTCACAGCAACAACCTGGCACTCAATGTCCGTAAGACAAATGAACCGATTGTGGAATTCCGGAAGGGTAAGATGAAGGGACACATACCAATCCACATAGAGGGATCAGAAGTGGAGAGAGTGAGCAGTTTCAAGTTCCTTGGTGTCAAGATCTCTGAGGATCTAACCTGGTCCCAACATATCGATGAAGTTATAAAGAAGACAAGACAGCTGCTATACTTCATTAGGAGTTTGAAGAGATTTGGTATGTCAACAAATACACTCAAAAACTTCTATAGAAGAGCATTCTGACATTCTGCATCACTGTCTGGTAAGTGGGCAGGGGAGGCTACTGTACAGGACCGAAAGAAGCTGCAGAGGGTTGTAAATTTAGTTGGCTCCATCTTGGGTATTAGCCTACAAAGTACTCAGGACATCTTCAAAGAGCGGTATGTCAAAAAGGCAGCATCCATTATTAAGGATCTCCAGCACCCAGGGCATGCCCTTTTCTCACTATTGCCATCAAGTAGGAGATACAAAAGCCTTAAGGAACACACTGAGTGATTCATGAACAGCTTCTTCCCTTCTGCCGTCTGATTCCTAAATGGACACAACCTTATTTTTTTAATACATATTATTTCAGTTTTTCGCATGACTTTTCATCTATTCAATATACGTATACCATAATTAATCTACTTATTTATTTATTCTTTTTTCTCTTCTTCTATATTACATATCGCATTGAACTGCTGCTGCTAAGTTACCAAATTTCACGACACATGCTGGTGATAATAAACCTGAATCTGATTCTGATTCTGAGTGGCAGGATCAGCTGTTACAAAGGAGTTGTAATGCACTCCTTCCCTCCGCAAGCCTGCATGTCACCCTTGGGCAAGGTGTAACTCATGCTTAGGCTCCCAATCAGAGTCACGTGAAGCCAAAGGAACGTGTGATGGGTGGTCGTAAGAGCAGTTGATGCATATCACAAGTCCTGGTTACGTGACCACTGAAGCCAGGTAGGCAGCTTACATTATACAACACTGCACATAACAAACAGTTTAAAATAATCAGAATCCAGAGTTTTAAAAAGCTTACAATTTCTTTCAGATTTTGAGTATTGTGTGCCATTCTAGCCAGTCCAGTCCTACCTACAGAAAATATATCATTAAGATTTAAAGAATACTGAGAACATTTACAAGGATTTTGCCAGGACTTGAGGACCTGAGTTATAGGGAAAGGTTGAATAGGTTAAGAATTATTCTTTTCTGTGGAGCAGAGGAGAATGAAGGGAGATTTGATAGAGTTATATAAAATTATGAGGAGTATAGACAAGATAAACGCAAGCAGACTTTTTCCTCTGAGCTTGGGTGAGACTAAAACTAGAGGTCATGGGTTAAGGGTGAAATGTGAAATATTTAAATGGAATCTGATGGGCAACTTCATTCAGAGGGCAGTGACAGTGTGGAATGAGGTGCCAGGAGAAGTGGTGGATACTGGTGCAATTTTGACATTTAAGAGAAATTTGAATTCGTACATGGATGGGATAGGTATAGAGGGCTATGATGCAGGTGCAAGTCAATGGTACTAAGTAGAATAACAGCTCGGGATGGACCATTTGGGGTGAAGGTCCTATTTCTTTGCTGTATGACTCAATGACTCTATAACCAAATGTTGAGATTTGTTGAATTTCACAGCTGAGAAGTTTATGTTAATTTTCTACTGAAATGTCAAATTATGACAACTTCACTGGGAAAACTGGAAGGGAAGAATTTGTAATTAAATGTAAGTGAGCCAAGTTAATACTCAAAGCTGAAATAATAATGCAATGGGTTTTAAAACTTGCATGCTAAATTTGCTTTTTCATTGAATAAATGGAAACTTTAAAAGAATACTATTCATATTTTGTTAATATTTTGGCAGAGCCAAAATCATTGATTTTGATATGGTTGTTATTGTATAGATTTATTGAGTATTCCCACAAGAAAATGAATCTCAGGGCTGTATATAGCGACATATATATAATTCAATAATAAATTTACTTTAACTATTGAATTTTGAGCATCATTTTGACATTTAAAAAGAAAATGAATGAAGGTTCTATTTAGAAGAAATTTGTGATCTAAGCCAGGTAGCTAATTCCTTGGCAGGGATATCTGTCAACCTGAAAATCATATAAAAATCTACTAATCCCTTATTCATCTATTCAACTGAAAAAAAAACAGGTTAATAGTTTATGGCTTCTTCCCCTTTCCTTTCCAGTCCTGATCTCGGCCCAAAAGTTCAGCTCTTTGTTCCTCTCCATTGATGCTGCCTGGCTGCTGAGTTCCTCCAGCATTTTATGCGTGTTACTCTGGATTTCTAGCATCTGCAGAGTCACTTGTGTTTATAATGGTTACCGACACCCAATACACAAGCAACATAGCAGCAGCCTACAAGTTGTGGGCACAACAACTGCAAAATTTAATTTTGATCTTTCTTACTTACTGTTTAGGGCCGTAATGGAGGTCCTCCATCTCTGGCAGTGTTCAGGGCTTTTTTCATTATGTCAGTAGCTCCCTCCTGGGTTCCACAACTGTCAGTCATACACTTCCCTGTTGGAGACTCAGGAATACTGTCACACTCAGTAATAGAAGGAGTCTTCGTTGCTAAATTTTGTTTTACCAGTCAGCAATGTTAGCCCTCAGCTGAAATTTTGACCTTAGCAACTATGTTATGAGGCCAAAGTTTATAAATATGATTTTGTGACCTTTTCATAGAGTATTACACATTGCAGTAAAGCCCAAATCTGTCATCACATAATGTGCTCACATATGGCAATGCTGAATTGAAATCAGAAGAAATATTTTCTCACTCAGAGCTCATTTGGGACATTCTGGGTTGATACAGCTCAATTCAACAGAGGGATGTGCTTTTGCCAACTTCTCCATTGGGAGGTTTTCGGATTTAGCATTTATGTTCATGTGTCACGTTCATCTGCTTTTATTTTACTAATGGAAGGAGAACAGCTTTTGCTCAGATACAAATATTTAGTGGCATTTTCATCAGATTATTCCTTCATATGAAATTAATCTACTCTAGCATAGTATAATCAGAAACCTGGCCCAATAAAAGGTGCAAAGCGGTGCCATCCGGTTGAAATATGAGCTCTTTTCCCGTTTTAAATAGATTAGTCAAAAAGATCAAAGTGACCACATCAAGGATCTTCTTCTGAGAGAGCCAAATAAAATCCTAATAACTCAGCAAGTAGTGCGTATCGCATGTTATATAGTTAAGAATGTGCAAACGTGTATATACAAAGGTGCATTATTACTTACATGGGGTCCAAATTGACTGTTCTTTATATTACAATAACATGTTAAGATTCCCTACTGTTCACATCTTCTAGCATCTGTTTCTCTGCATTTAAGACTTGCTTTGTAGCAGCAAATCTCTGGGAAATGTTTCTGACTGTTAGCCTGCAAGGCAAAATAGATGAGAGACACTGTCAGGCGCAGTTAAATCGGAGACCTGTCTATAATTGTTTGCAATTTAATTTCAAACAGTGATATAAACTATAATCCAGCAACATTTGTCCAACAAAATATTTTATTGGTTTAGTAAGACTTTGTGAGAAGCCAATCCCACATAGGGAGAAAATAGTATTGACACTGCGCTATGGAAGAAGGTTGCAAGATTTTAAGATTCTGCAAAAACCTGCTTCGGAGTAGTGATTTGAGATCCAAACAGAGGAACATTATGTATTATGATACAAATTATTGAGCATTATTTTATTGCAAAGGCTGATAACATTTTGAGTGTATGCATCAAGTAAGGCTCACCTGGTATTCTTTAGTTTTTTTCAAATGCATCGTCATTTCCAATTGCAAATGATTGAATTTTCGTTTGAAAGCAATTGTATACCAAACTCTCAGCCAGACTACCAGACTGGTTCAGTGTTGTGTCTGCATAGATACCCCTTCCTCTAATTCCATCAATTACAAATTCAGGCGAATGTAAGCACAGAGAAGTCCAAGAAGACCTGAGGCTATATAAAAAACGATTAAAATGAAATAGATATGTTTTTATTTTTGTCTTTTGCTTTGGAAAGATACAGATTGTTTTTCTGGCAGCAGAAAATAAAGACTAAGAGAGAGGAGTTTGTCTGGGGTAGGTCAAGAGCTCTGTTATAATTGGAAATCAGCACCATGCAGTTTTAGGTAGTTGGCATTAATTTAACACCACGGGGTTATGCAATTATGGCACTATGCCATTAGGTTTAATGTTTTTACTTTGTTTCTTGAAATTTCCTCCTTTTGCTGAAGATATTGACTCATGGTGGAATTTAATTCTGATAGTTCAAACAAGAGGTCATTCTTCATGCATGAACTCAGTCAAGGAGGTCAGTTTTGACTTCTGGGTGTAGAACTTGTTCATCAATGACAAATATTGAGTCTCGGTCACTTCAAAATATGAAAACTGACCTAGTTTCTTGTTAGGTGCATCATATGAAGGCAAGACACAGACCCAGACTACCCAATGATATAATGAAATGACAGAGCATGGTTGAGAGGCTGAAAGACTTATTCTGCTCTTGTAATCTGGCATTAAATGCATCACACTGTTGAAACTGGCCTTTGTTGGTGGCTTGTGGTTCTGTTGTTATAGAACATACAAGTGTGCCAGTGGCGACCTCACTGACTAGTTCTGTGCCAGAACAACAATTGAAGTCCTTGAGATGAATGCACATTTATAAATCACATGAAACAGCCAAAGACTTGGGCAGTCATAGATGGAAGGCTATTGAAGTGACGGAGTAAAAAATCCAATTCAGTGATTGTTATCCCTATAAGACTAGATATGAATTAATTTAATTGTTACCATCAAAACAAAAGCCCACTTTTACCCTCATCCAACATTTCTATATATATGTCTCACAGTCTTAGTATTTGAAAAAAAAGTAAAAAATTAAAAAAAATATTTACAGTACCGTACAAAAGTCTTGGGCACATATATATCAGGTGACTAAGACTTCTGCACAGTACAGTAGTAATTTTATGTATAACACTGTACTGCTGCCACAAGAATAAACAGAAACAAATTTCCTGACATATGAAAGTATAATATACCTGATTCTGATGTGGGTCTCTATTGTGGAGTGGAAGTGGGAAGGGGACAAGGAGAGGGGAATCATGGTTCGGAAAAGGGGAAGGAAGAGGGGACGGAGCAGGAAGCACCAGAGACATGTTCTGTAATTATAAATAAACCAATTGTTTGGAATTAAATGACCTTCCCTGGTGTCTCAGGGCTGGACCTGTCTCCACCCTCACTACTCCCAACATCTTTTGCTCTCGCCAGGTTCACAAACTTGCTGTCCACTCCACGTTGACAAATACAGTACTGTGCAAAAGAATTAGGCACCCTGGAGATATATGTGTGTGTGTGCCTAAGACTTTTCCACAATACATTCAATGTTCTTAACTCTTTAATCAAATCTATTTAAATAAACAATGTAAGACTTATGACAGCCATCCTCTATATAAAGCCAAGTAACCAAGTACATACATTCCCAGCTGAGTAGGTTTTTGCTCTTCCACAGGAGGCAGTGCCGATCGGTGTTGTACTGACATCACAGTCGGAGGATATCATTATGATGGAGGGTGATCTTCATAAGAATGACAGATGGAGCTTAGTCTGGATAAGTTTAATGCATTGATCTTTAGGAAATCAAATGTAAGGGGAAAATATGGAAGCACTGATAGATGGAGGTTTCTTTGGATGCATAGCCCTTTGGAAATAGCAGTCGGTGTTGGTAGGCCTACTTGCCTTCATCGGCCAGGGTGTTGAGTATAAAAGTCATGCTGCATCTGTTGAACCTCATTCGGAGTATCGTGTGCAGTTTTCCTAGCCCCTTTACAGGAAGGACGTGGAGGCTTTGGAAAGGATGCAGAGGACCTGCATCAGGGCATTGCCAGCATGAAGGCATCAGCATCAGTTACAAGGGGTGGTGAGACATCACTATGTGAATTCTTTTCTCACATTTTTCAGAGGCTCAGGGGCGACCTACTATACCATTAAGTGATGTATAGGGTAGTAAAGTAAAATACTAGAAGGCATAGCTTTACAGTGAAAAGAGGAAAATCTAAGGGGATGCTTTTTTTACATGGGGAGTGGTAGGTGCCTGATACACTCTTCCAAGGGTAGTGTTAGAACAGAAATGATTGCAACGATTAAGAAACATTTAGACACATTAAAAGGCAGAAAATGGAGTGATATAAATCACAGGCAGATGGGTCAGCACAGGCACTGTGGGCTGAAGGGCCTGTTCCTATACTGTATTGTTCTACGTTCTATCTGTTGTATGTGGAGGCTGTTACAGTTGAAAGCAGTAACGAGAAGTCTACCCTCACTTTGGTTTAAGAAGGCTGAAAGTGCCACTCTCCATATTCAACAGAGTAACCTCCATAATATTTGACAGGACTAGTGTGATTCAGCATTCAAATTCATCTTCTGCTTCTCTCAATGTATAACAGAACTTATAGATTATTCTGCATTTAATGCTTTGATTAACCCTTTCACCTCCACTAATACCCACTCCATCACGTGCGGCAAGTCCCCTGAAACCACAAGAGCTGCTAGCCCTGCCCTTTTGTCCTCTCCCTTCCATCAATCAGGATTCCGTCTGCAATGATTCCTTTTGGATGTGATGTAGAAGCATGTGCAAATGTACACCACCTTTATATTTTGGTTCCATTGAAATATTTGAGGTGTTGGAGAACAGCTAATTTACAGTATAAGCAAAAAGAAATTGGCAAATTTGCAAGTTGATAAACGGAGTATATTTTAAACCACCTTCACAATTCATCCCTGATCCAACTTCTTCAACCTTTTCTCCTAACAATTCCTCCAGCTCCAGTTTTATTTTTAATATAATGCTCAAACTTCATTCTCTGATTGAGGACAAGGGCTCCACATTCCCACTCGGATCATTTTAAGGCAAGTCATCATTGTACCCATGTTTGTATTTCTCAAACAAATTTAAGAATGAATATTGACTCCCTTTTTCTAAAGTGCCAAGGAATATTTCACTACATTAAAAGTGCTTAATGTGATAATTTGTTGTTGTGTCTGTATTACCAACACTATACACCCACTCCTTACTAAAGCCGAGAATCAGATACGACAGTGGGATTTAAATGCTTCAAACTTTATTTTTTGAACTGATATTTTAAAGGGGCATTTATTTTCCCTCTGCCTACAGAACACATGATTATTTTATATTAAGGCAATCAACTCTTGTGAAATATAAATTTTCAGTGATTTGCTTTTTCCTAATACACTCATAATGAAAGATATTAAAATTGTTAACTCTGAACAAATGATTGAATATGCTCAAGCCAGGGAGTAAGTAATTCCTGTACTACATGTAAAAGGCAAACAGACAGATGATACAATCACATTAACACAAGAGGTTCTGCTCGTGCTGGAAATCCAGAGGAACACCTACAAAATGCTGGCAAAACTCAACAGGTCAAACATCAACTACAGAAATGAATAAACAATCAATGATATGAACTGAGCAAAAGATTGACTGTTTATTCATTTCCATAGATGCTGCCTGACCTGCTGAGTTTGCTGAGTTCCTCCAGCATAGTGTTATTGTGTGCAGATGCACGCGTGTGTGCATGTGTGTGCGTGTGCGTGTGCATGTGTGTGTGTTTGTGTGTGTGTGTGTGCTGCTGCACATGGTACAATAGTCTTCAATGAACTCACCTGACATAAAGTAATGGTAACCTTTGAGGCTTGTTATTAATAAAAGAATTAAATTAAATAATAATCATAATAATTAATTTAATTTTCCTCATTCCTTTATTTAAACAGTGAGTTTAAACAGGCATTGTTTTGGAGAACAGAAAGTAGCCCAAGAGAGTAAGATCAACAAAGAGTGGTATAGTGGCATAACTAATGGTAACCATCGCCAGACAGCGACTGAGGTATAGGTTCAATACTGACCTCTGGTACAATCTATATGGAATCTGTATGTTCTCCCTATCATTGCTGGATTTCCTCCAGCTCCTTTGCTTTTCTCCCACAAAGTCGGCAGGCCAAAAGACCCCAGTAAATTGTCCCTGGTTTGTAAAGGAATGGTAGAATCAAGAGGAGTTGATGGGGATGTGGGGAGAATCAAAGAAATGAGATTAATATGGGGTTTAATATAAACATATGGCTGATGGGCAGTGTAGGCCTAGTGAGCTGAAGGAACCTGTTTCCATGCCGAATGACTCTGACAATATTTAACGTCACCATACTATAGGAATCACTGATCTAATATAGTCAGTGGTTCCCAGCCTGGGGTCCTCAGATCCCTCAGATAACAGTAGGAGTCCATGGCATAAAAAAGGTTGGGAACTCCTCACTATAAAGAAGCACATGACAAGCAGGTCTAAGTTAACATGCAAGTTAAGTTAACATTGCGGAGCTAAGATGGTGCCAAATGGCTGATACTTTGAGCTGATCTGTAGAAACAGCTTAAATTCCTCTCTTTAATGTCCATTTTAAAAATTCCTTTTCAAGTCAGAATACATATTTAATAAAATAATATATAGAACCAAATGGTCGTTTGTGTATGTATTTATTGAGATATAGTGATATACATATATATAGGCCCTTCCAGCCCTTTGAGCCACAATGCCCAGCAACCCCCCGATTTAATCCCAGCCTAACAGTGGGATAATTTATAATGACCAACCAACCGTTAAGTCTTCAGACTGTGCGAGAAAACCAGAGTCACTGGAGGAAGCCCACGCAGTCACAGGGAGAATATACCAACTCCTTACAGACAGTGGCAGGAATTGAGCTCCAATTACCTGTACTATAATAGCTCACCACTACGCTATTGTAAGCTGCATCAATTTATCTTCACTTCTAAAGCTAAAATGTGATTGGTGTTTGATACGGCAACAATGAATATAGAATTGAGACAGTTTTTTTATAAACGAATAAAACATTTATTTAAACACTGCTCAATAAAAATGAAAAGTAAACAAATGACTAACCTAACTGGAAGTTAACTGCTATAAAGCAACTCAAACAGTTCTTAAAGCAATAAATGAGAACACAGTTCTTAAAAGTGGTATATGCAAAAATCCAAACAATTTACATGGTCAATTAGGAGAGACTTTCCTGAAGTAGCAAATTCCTCGACGACGTGACGTTACTGCTGATCCCTGCTGAAATATGCCTTGCCCGAAGGATTTACGACAAAGGAAATAAAACGACTTAAAGCCACTGACCTTTCCTTGGCAAATACCACTGCGTCCAGCCCTTTCTGCTTTCACAATGCAGGGGCTACCTCGGATGCAGATTACTACCCTCTGAATGAGGATTCAATAAGGTCAATCCTGTATTACTGCTGACAACACCAACTTCACTCCATCCTTCGGGTCTCCCCACTTCAATAAATTCTTCACTCTCCAACTGGACTGCAAAGGTAGGAATCAAAACTGGCAGCGTTGTGGCAAAAACTACCAGCAATAACCTTTGAGACTTAAGATAGAAAGTAAAGCTCCACTTTAAAACTGTGTCATGAGACAAATATGCAGCATAACGGAGTAACTGATAAATTAAACCACGAACTGACCTGCGTCACCGCAGAACTTTCCTGTTATATGCCTGTTGAAACAGGCCATCATATGACCTCTCACTGGCGGGAAAATTACATCATGTGACCTCACATTGGCAGGAAATTAGAAGACCATTACATCATGCTCATAAGACTGTCACAAGATATCCATGGGGTGTGTAACATTGGAAAATGGTACATTATCAATTGTTTCTGTTCCTGAATAAAGATCAAGATGGTATCATACCATAAGAAGCTTACTATTTTATCAATTTAAAGATTTCAGCTTCAGTGGGAGTGTGCTGTTCACTAGTAATATCTTCATATCATGAGTCATATTGAGGCTTTTAAATATTGCAAGGAGGAGGATATGAGAATAATTCACAGTCCAAAACATTTTGGTTGTTAATCTAGACTAAAATATCTACTCCTTTCCATTATACAGACTATGCGATAATTTGATCAAATATAATAATATAATAAATGGGTCAGGCACTGAGGAAAATTGATATGCCACACAATACACTTGCAAATTTCCACAGATGTACCGTGGAGAGCATTGCAACTACCAGCATCACTGAATGCTATAGAGAGGTTACTGCACAGGAATGGAAAAAGCGACAGGAAGTTTTAAACTCAATCAGCTCCATCAAGGGCACTAGCTTCCGCAACATCCAGAACACCTTCAAAAGGCGATACCTGAAAAAGACAGCCTCCATCATTAAGGATCCCCATTACCCAGGGCATGACCTCTTCTCATTGCTACCATCAAAGAGGAGCTACAGAAGCCTGAAGACACACACTCATCATTTCTTCCTCTCTGCCATCAGATTTTTGATAGGGCAATGAACATTACTTCATATTTCTCCCTCCCTTTATGCACTACTTATTTAATTTATTGTGTCATATTACATATACTTGTTGTAAGTTATCGTTTTTATTACCATGTATTACAATGTCCTACTGCCACAGAACAACAGATTTCTCAACAGACAGTATGCCGTTAATATTAAACCTGGTTCTGATTCTGACTGTGTCTGAGAATTACAACATCGTCTGAATTTATCACTTTGGATTTCTTCCCATCTAGTTATATTTTGTTGTCGGCCGCTGTAGTGTGACATCCTACAAGAAGTTGTGATCAGAGTTGATTTGCCCCAGTTCAAGGACTTCCCTTTCCAATTTACTTTGAACGGCAGAGTTAGGAATTCAACAGTATTTCAGAATGATCTACTCCAAAACAATGCACTTTCCAGATCATATTTGTAAGGCCCCTTTTGCTCTAACTCCACAAATTTTGCTTGTTTCACCTCACAGAGCTCCACAATACAAACCTTAATATGATAAAGGCAATGGTGTGGTTCGTCAATATTCAGCTGCCAAGTTCATGTTGGTTTAGAGCTCACATTTTCTGCTTAAGTGATCATGTTTACTATGGCCTATCTCCCTCTGTGGAAACTAAGACTTTTTTGTAGAGTGATTCTTTGCTCACATCATGTGAAGAGTCATGCATCAATCAAATCCAAAGCTGACTTGTCAAATGTATTTCTCAAGCATATTTTTACATTGCATGCATTTTCACCCATGGCAAAAGCATATATAAAGCAATCTATTGAGACAAGATTAATGGCAAAGCTGAGCAAGTTCCATCAAGTATCCTGACACTATTGCAATGTAGTGATATAGTGATATGCCATTTTTCATTTTTAAAGGCTACTCGTTGAATCTGCATGATCACACCTGTAACATCAAAAATATTCACAAATGCTGGTTTATTTTTACATCAAGTAAAATCTACACAAAGACTGATGTTTCTGAGGCAAAATTTTAAAATGTGACTACAATTCTTATTCACTTTGAAAGTACCAAATTATTAACTGTAAGAAGGCATAGTTTAAACCAAAAACTATCTCATTCATTGTTCCTCGACACATCCCACACAATGTACTAACCTCTTATCCATGGGATTCAATACCCATGGGGTGAACATAGTTCCAGTTTTTGGCATATTTAAGCAACATAATCTCAGCCATGCATCCCAGTTGGTGTATGAAGGAGCCCGTGACTTCAGTTTTGAACTTCAGCAAATTAATTGTTCATCTGTCAAGAAAATCTTGGTGTAATGTAAGCACAATGAACATAAGAAATAGGAGCAGGAGAAGGCTATCTGGTCCATCAAGCCTGCTCTGCTATTCAATAAGATCATGGCTGATCTGGCCACGAACTCATCTCCACTTACCTGCCTTTTCCCCATAACCCTTAATTCCCCTATTATGCAAAAATCTATCCAACCTTGTCGTAATTATATTTATTGAGGTAGTCTCCACTGCTTCATTGGACAGAGAATTCCACCGATTCAGCACTCTCTGGGAAAAGCAGTTCCTCCTCATCTCCATCCTAAATCTACTCCCCCGAATCTTGAAGCTCTGTCCCCTTGTTCTAGTCTCACTTATAAGTGGAAACAACTTTCCTGCCTCTATCTCATCTATCCCTTTCATAATTTTATATGCTTCTATAAGATCTTCTCTCTAAAAAGTAAGAACTATCTTGATCTTACATTAAGGGTACTTTCTGGCATCCTATTCAAAGTAAACTGACAGAGGCAACAAAAAAAATCATACATTCTGGGAGATTCAACAGCATGTGTTTAAATATTGACCCTGGTGACTTCAGTTGGGTGGTCCTATGGCACGCTTAGGAGAGCATATTAAAATTCACTTCTGTGAGATTGTCCTCATCAATTATCTATTTATTTATTTATTTATCTATCTTTCTATTTATTTGTTTGTTTGTTTATTTATTTATTAGCTTACAGCAAGGAATAGGCCCTTTGGTCTGAGCTCAGCCACCCAGAAACCACCCTCCACCCAATTTAACTCCAGCCTATCAAGGCTCAATTTACAATGACCACGTAACATACAAACTGGAAGTCTTTGGACTGTGGGAGGACAACAGAGCACCCAGAGGAAGCCCACACAGTCACAAGGAGAACATACAAACTCCTTGCATTCAGCAACAGGAACTGAACCCGGTTTGCTACTACTGATAACCACAACACTACCATGCTGTCCTAGTGGATATTAATTCTCCAGTTACCTGAACTTCCACGATAAGCAGAATGATAAAATATCCCCTGAAATTTTGAATGGTAGGAAAGTGTTTTCTGGTTCATGGTACTCATTCTTCTTTTCATAAAATAAATTATTTGGTGGCTGGCAGTGCTTTACATGTAGGTGGCATGTTGTAGAATCCTGATGTTATGTAGTTGTATGGCCTAAATTCCAGTTGTACAGCATTTTTGAATATATTTTAGGGTGTAATGAGACAGTGAGTGCTGATAAATTTACAATGTGCAACACCTTCATTCAGTTTAATCACTGTAGATAATAGCATATTATATGTAAATACGTAATCTCATCAAATGACATATTTGATCAGCAGTGTTTTGCTGTGAGCAGCTTATGAAGAATTTGCCCTTTATTTCTGAGATTTGCATGTATTCTCTACATTACTTGGTGCAATCATTATGTTACTCATTGTGAAACTAGGAAGTGTGAGGCTAGAACAGAAAAGAAACTAACTAAGCACAGGAACAATAAAAGGGAGAGCATACAGACTGACAAGTAAAAACCTTGTATCTTAAAGCATACACGTAACAACATGGCAGCTTCAACCAATTCCAATTATATCAGGAACTTTTGCACGCCTGATAAGCATTTGAGTTCTTCTGTGTCCTTATGTTGAATGGATGGAGGTAAGTACTATCACTGCAATTCAGGGCAAAGTATCAGTGTTTCTGTTCAAAACAAAGCCATGAAAGAGCATAAAAATCTAAGCTTGATAATGGTAACTTTAATCCAGCATTTTCAGAGATAATAGAAAGCTATAAATTCACAAGCAGAAACCAAAGATCAAGCAACACCAAAAGACTAACCTTGATAATGGTTGGAATTGCTTTAATCCAGCACTTTCATAGATAATAGAAAGCTATAAATTTAGTCCCAGTGACTGAAGATGAAGTAACACCATTTTTTTTTACATAGCTGAGAGAAATCTGACTGAACACTAAAGTTTTGGTATGTACCTGGAATGAGTATTAACAGGCAAGTTTGCCAGATAAGCCAACTCAATCTAAATTATTAATATATAAAGTTTAAATCCACATGTTGATGGAGATGGCTTCCTAAAATTTTAGGTGGTAAATAACTTTCATAAGTTAAATCAATTTTAGTGACCTATGGTCTTCCCAAGGAGATTGTTCTGAATATCACTATTTATAAAACAAATGGGTTCAAACATCGTTTTACATCTTGTTATCATCCAATCTCAAATAAGAAAATAAGGAATAGAAACAGGAATGAATCATTCAGTCCCTTCATGCCTCCTCCAAACTGAGTGCTGATCTTCTGCTTCAGCTCCTATTTCCTACACTAAACTATATCCCTTGATACACTAGTTCTGAAAAACAATCTCTCCCTTGACTAAGCCTCCAGAGTGCACAGAAAGTTCCAAATGTTCACCATTCTACAGACAAAAAGACAACTTCTCAGTTTTGCCTTGAGTGGATGTCCCATTATTTTGACAGTGTGATGCATTATTTTCTGGACACCCAGCCTGGGGGAAATATCATCTTATGTCAAGCCCATAAGATTGTTATATATTTCAATGAGAACAACTCTCATTCTACTAGAGTCCCCATCTACTTAATCTCTCTCAATAAGACAAACTAGGAAAGGTCAGAGCATGCAATGAATTGAATACTAAAGAAGCAAGTCACGCAAATCAAATAAGCTGCAGAAGGTTGTAAACTTACTGGAACACTAGACTCTCCAGCATCCAGAATGTCTTCAAGGAGTGATGCCTCAAAAGGTGACATCCATCGTGAAGAATCTCCATCATCCAGGATATGCCGTCTTCTCATTGTTATCATCAGGAAGGAGGTACAGGAACCTAAAGGCACACGCTCATTGATTCAGGAATATCCTCTTCCCCTCTGTCATCAGATTTCTGATTTTAAAAAATTACTTATTGGGATACAGCGCAAAAAAGGTCCTTCAACCCTGATTTAATATGTAGAGAATGCAGAGTATGATAGAGACCAGCTGCAAAACACTGTAGCTACAATTTATAATGACCACTATGTGTTTGGTCTGTGGGAGGAAGCTGGAGCACCTGGAGGAACTCCATGCAGTCACAAGGAGAACGTACAAGCTCCTTACTGACAGTGGTGGGAACTGAACCCAAGTCATTGACACCATAAAGTGTTGCGCTAGCCGCTACATTACTAAGCCACCCCATGGACATTGAACCCATGAACACTATCTCACTCCTGTTCTTGCACTACTTATCTAAATTTAGATAATATACAAAGAGCTGGAAGAAAGGCAGCTAAAATAAAGCATCCTAATATTGATTGGCACTTGATTAGTTCCAAGGGTTTAGATGGGGCAGAATTTGTTAAGTGTGTCCAGGATGGATTCCTGTCACAGTATGTTGACAGGCCGACTAGGGGGAATGCCAGACTAGATCTAGTATTAGGTAACAAATCGGGTCAGGTCACAGATCTGTCAGTGGGTGAGCATCTGGGGGACAGTGATCACCGCTCTCTGACCTTTAGCATTATCATGGAAAAGGATAGAATCAGAGAGGACAGGAAAATTTTTAATTGGGGAAGGGCAAATTATGAGGCTATAAGGCTAGAACTTGCGGGTGTGCATTGGGATGACGTTTTCACAAGGAAATGTACTATGGACATGTGGTCGATGTTTAGGGATATCTTGGAAGATGTTAGGGATAAATTTGTCCCGGTGAGGAAGATAAAGAATGGTAGGGTGAAGGAACAATGGGTGACAAGTGAAGTGGAAAACCTAGTCAGGTGGAAGAAGGCAGCATACACGAGGTTTAGGAAGCAAGGATCAGATAGATCTATTGAGGAATATAGGGTAGCAAGAAAGGAGCTTAAGAAAGGACTGAGAAGAGCAAGAAGGGGGCATGAGAAGGCCTTGGCGAGTAGGGTAAAGGAAAGGCATTCTTCAATTATGTGAAGAACAAAAGGATAACAGGAGTGAAGGTAGGACCAATTAGAGATAGAAGTGGGAAGATGTGCCTGGAGGCTGTGGAAGTGAACGAGGTCCTCAATGAATACTTCTCTTCGGAATTCACCACTGAGAGGGAACTTGATGATGGTGAGGACACTATGAGTGAGGTTGATGTTCTCGAGCATATTACTGTTAAGGGAGAGGAGGTTTTGGAGTTGTTAAAATACATTAGGACTGATAAGTCCCCGGGGCCTGATGGAATATTCCCCAGGCAGCTCCACGAGGCAAGTGAAGAGATTGCTGAACCTCTGGCTAGGATCTTTATGTCCTCGTTGTCCACGGGAATGGTACCGGAGGATTGGAGGGAGGCGAATGGTGTTCCCCTGTTCAAAAAAGGTAGTAGGGATAGTCCAGGTAATTATAGACCAGTGAGCCTTACGTCTGTGGTGGGAAAGCTGTTGGAAAAGATCCTTAGAGATAGGATCTATGGGCATTTAGAGAATCATGGTCTGATCAGGGACAGTCAGCATGGCTTTGTGAAGGGCAGATCGTGCCTAACAAGCCTGATAGAGTTCTTTGAGGAGGTGACCAGGCATATAGATGAGGGAAGTGCAGTGGATGTGATCTACATGGATTTTAGTAAGGCATTTGACAAGGTTCTACATGGTAGGCTTATTCAGAAAGTCAGAAGGCATGGGATCCAGGGAAGTTTAGCCAGGTGGATTCAGATTTGGCTTGCCTGCAGAAGGCAGAGTGTCATGGTGGAGGGAGTACATTCAGATTGGAGGGTTGTGACTAGTGGTGTCCCACAAGGATCTGTTCTAGGGCCTCTACTTTTGTGATTTTTATTAACGACCTGGATGTGGGGGTAGAAAGGTGGGTTGGCAAATTTGCAGACAACACAAAGGTTGGTGGTGTTGTAGATAGTGTAGAGGATTGTCCAAGATTACAGAGAGACATTGATAGGATGCAGAAGTGGGCTGAGAAGTGGCAGATGGAGTTCAACCCAGAGAAGTGTGAGGTGGTACACTTTGGAAGGACAAACTCTAAGGCAGAGTACAAAGTAAATGGCAGGATACTTGGTAGTGTGGAGGAACAGAGGGATCTGGGATTACATGTCCACAGGTCCCTGAAAGTTGCCTCACAGGTAGATAGGGTAGTTAAGAAAGCTTACGGAGTGTTAGCTTTCATAAGTCGAGGGATAGAGTTTAAGAGTCATGATGTAATGATGCAGCTGTATAAAACTCAAGTTAGGCCACACTTAGAGTACTGTGTCCAGTTCTGGTCGCCTCACTATAGGAAGGATGTGGAAGCATTGGAAAGGGTACAGAGGAGATTTAGCAGGATGCTGCCTGGTTTAGAGAGAATGGATTATGATCAGAGATTAAGGGAGCTAGGGCTTTACTCTTTGGAGAGAAGCAGGATGAGAGGAGACATGATAGAGGTGTACAAGATATTAAGAGGAATAGACAGAGTGGACAGTCAGTGCCTCTCCCCCAGGGCACCACTGCTCAGTACAAGAGGACATGGCTTTAAGGTAAGGGGAGGGAAGTTCAAGGGGGATATTAGAGGAAGGTTTTTCACTCAGAGAGTGGTTGGTGTGTGGAATGCACTGCATGAGTCAGTGGTGGAGGTAGATACACTAGTGAAGTTTAAGAAACTACTAGACAGGTATATGGAGGAAATTAAGGTGGGGGTTATATGGGAGGCAGAGTTCGAAGGTCGGCACAACATTGTGGGCCGAAGGGCCTGTAATGTGCTATACTGTTCTATGTTCTATGACACATGTCATAATAGAAGTTTAAGATTTCATGACACGGATCATATGCCAATAGGTCAAGGATAGAACAAATGGGATGTCAGAGAAACTGTGGAAGCACGTGATTCTGAGAAGCCTATCTCAGAAGATTAGGTAACACCCATTCATTCATATGACGTAGGCAATCATGGTCAAGGCCATGATTGTTTTTGGCAATTTTTTCTGCAAAAGAGATTTGCCATTGCCTTCTTCTGGGAACATAGTCATAAAAATTCATCCAAATCTACTGATGTCAGCACAAGATATCCAAGAGAATATAAAGGAGTATTGTAAGTTTAATATAATCTTGACGTAAATCCTGCAATTATTCATGATAAATTGGCAATGGACATCAAAGACAAGAGTTAAGAGGTGAGAGGTTCTGTGTGTGCTTAGGCTAGTGAAAGTTGTGCCAGTCGAGCAGGCTGCCTTGTCCTTATTGTTTTAACCTTCTTGAAAGTTTTTGGAACTGACTCATCTGGGTAAGTAGAGGGTGTTCCATCAGCACCTGGCTTTTACCTTATAGATGTAGGGAAACGACAGGATTCACAGCCTCTGATCTACATTTGTAGCTGCGATTTATTTAAATGGTAAATAATACTCTGCATACTCCATATATTATTTAACAATAAACTAAGGACTCAGAGAAGGAGATACTGTTCGCCCATTTACAGATGCTCATAAATGCTTCAGGAACTCGGGTGACTTGGATTTGATTCAGGATTGAATAGAATATATACATCACCACTTCAAGTGAAATAAAGGCAGAGAATATTGATGGTGGAAGTGTGCTAAGGAAAACATTGACGTGATCAAATCAGAAATGTAATAGAAATATCCAAGACATTTATCAGGAGCGCTGCATACGCAGGGACATTAGCATTGTCAGTGATCCTTCCCATCCATCCAACAATCTCTTTGACCTCCTACCATCAGGCAGCAGGTATTAGGACGAAGACTGTTAGGGTGGTAAACAGCTTCTTCCCCCGGGCTGTGAATCTGCTGAACTCCCTGCCACCACCCAGTTCTCATCACGTATGAAGCGCCAGTAGAGTTATAGCGTTTACTTTTTAACTTGTATCATAAATGCACTTTATTATCTGTTAATTTATTTGTAGTAATATTCCTTTAAGTTTTATGTGTAAATTCTTTGCATTTTTTGTGCACCTTGGTCCAGAGGAATGCTGTTTCATTTGGCTATATACATTTATATGGCTGAATGACAATAAACCTTGAACATGTTCTTGAGCTTGATAGAAACCTATTTCTGTGACATGTGAAAGGGATGGAAGAGACAATATTATTTTGTTACCGGGCCATTGGTTAACATACATAGTGTTAGTAAGGGTGGATAAATCATCAAAGGAGAGATATAGGAAAATGGTCCAGTGAAAGTGCTTTCATCTGGAGTGTCATCAGAAAGCAGAGTGGAACCAAATTCATACAGGCTTTCAAACAGGAATTGCATGTATTCACAAAAACAAAAGAAAAAGGGGAAGGGATGCATATTCACTGTCCAGGACCGGAAGGCATTTTTGCCAAGCTTAGTTTTCTAACACAGCAGCTGACATTTCTAGAGATCAAAGAGTTGTTTTTGATTAAGTTGAAGCCCCAACTATTATTATTTGTTCAACTTCTTCTCATGAATGGGAGCACGTCTTCAGTTCTTAATGTAAATGGCAAGCAATAATCAGCCTGAAGTTTAAAGGACAGCTTTGCAAACAAATAGCACCGTCTATAGAGCACAGTCTGCTGGCCCATAGCATGACGCTGACTCTCAAGAGATGCAGTGTAAAACAAGTAAGTTATGCTAATTGGCCGCATCAAGCAACGTTACTTAGTTAAGAAAGTTTGCTGACCAGACTGATACTGTCACTTAACACATCAAATAGCTGTTAGTCAAACTTCTAAGCAAAGTGTATGCCTTTAAACTCAGCAAAATTGGTACTTGTTTCCCATTGCAACACACACACAAAATGCTGGAGGAAATCAGCAAGCCAGGCAGCATCTGTGGAAAAGAGTAAACAGTTGAAGTTCGAGCTGAAAACATTCCCCAGTGGCTGTTTCATTTGCTTTAATATACTGCCCAATCCTTTCAGAATACAAAATTCAATTATCTGTTGTGATATTAAACATGTCTATCTTTCTGATGTAGTCAGCCATTTCTGCTCTTTTTTTAATGATTATTGATACTTTCTTTAAATTCATGAATTCTTCTGTTTTCTCCTTTTATTTTAAACGTAAATATTTCTTAACTTCTGAAGAACACACTCTGCAAATTTTTTTTTAGGCTGAATGTCTTCCTGCACTTCCACAGGTTCTCTCAGGTTAATTTTAAAAATACCTTGTCATCACTTGTTATGTTTTGTAACTCCAAGACATCAGTGTAATTATAAGGAAAAGACAGGAGTCCAAGAGATGTGCGAGTCCTGGTTTTTTGTTCTTTACTTTAAGCAAGGTGCTTGTGTATCACGTGGTAATGTCATAACGTATGTAATTCATTTATTTTTACATATAACCCATAATAAATTATTTAAATAGACAAGAATTCTTTATGATGCAATATATTTACAATATTACTCAAATATTACTGAAATATTAAATACATTATACTGTTTGTTAATGCAAATAACTAACTAGCCAATCATGTGGCAGCAACTCATTGCATAAAAGCAGAAGGCATTGTCAAGAAGTTCAATTGCTGTTCAGACCAAACATCAGAATGGAAAAGAAATGTGATCTGAGTGCCTTTAACCATGGAATGATTGTTGGTGCCAGACGAGGAGGTTTGAGTACCTCAGAAGGTGCTGATCTGTGATTTTCGCACACAGCAGTCTCTGCAGTTTACAGTGAAAGGTGCAAAATCAAAACAGAACACACCCAGTGAACAACAATTTGATGGGTGAAAATCACCTTGTTAATGAGAGAGGTTACAGGAGAATGCCCAGAGTGGCACAAACTGACAGGAAGACAACAGTAACTCAATAATCACACATTACAACAGTAGTGTGCAGAAGAGAATCTCTGAATGCACAACACATCAAACCTTGAGGTGGATGACTTACAGCTACAGAAAACCACAAACATACATTCAACAGCCACTTTATTAGGTACAGGGGGTACCTAATAAAGTGGCCACTGAGTGTATTTCCAAAACAATTTTAATGCCTTTGTATAAACAGCATTTTTACTTGATTGACAATGTAATCATATATGGTGTCATACTGAATTTCAGCCGATTGTTCTCTCTCAATTCTAACCACCTGACTACTTCTTGCAAATGTCTTTGCACATTTTCCTCCAGTTCCTCAAGCAAGTGATCTTTTAATATAAAGTGTTACAAACTGTTTGTTCTTTTGCCAGGTTAAACAAGTCTTTTTTTATCACCATACTATTAGCTCGCTTTGCCATTCAAGCATTTTTTTTCCAATTAAGATTGAAAGTAACCTCAATAAAATGTTATCTGCAACTGTAAATTTCAAAGTACATTTAGATGGAGTTTAAGATCATCACTAGCAGGATCTATTTGAGTGCATTGGTGCCAGTTGTGTATTATTGATCTTGTGCAGTAGTCAGGTTCATTGAATGGATGGGTGAAAGATCAACCAGTGACCAATGGAAAATGTGTTCACACCTTGAACACCAGATTGCTTTTCTCATGCATTCGTTTCAGGCAGGCCTTTAAATAAATTGCTAGAACATCTGCTTTACGCAGATAGAGGGGTAGTTAAGTATGGAAGTATAGGTTTTCATGTCAATACAACTTTTGATATGACCAGACTACCAGGTTCAGAAACAGTTATTACCCCTCAGCAGTCAGGCTCTTGAAACTGAGGGCTTACTTCACTCAACTTCACTCTCCCCATCATTAACTGTTTCCACGACCTATGGACTCGCTTTCAAGGACTCTTCATATCATGTTCTCGATACTTATTGCTCATTCTTTTCTCCTTTCGTATTTGTACAGTTTGTTGTCTTTCGGATAATTGATTGTTTATCCTGTGGGCTGCATCTTTTCATTGATTATATTGTGTTTCTTGGATTTACTGTGTATGCTCTCTAGAAAATGAATCTCAGGTTTGCATGTAGTGACATATGTGTACTTTGAACTTTGAACTTTGATTGTTGTTTAATTACAATACTATTTTCAATAATATACGTAGCACCTTAATGTAGTAAAAATGCCCCAAGGGTGTCCGGTAATAAGTAATCAAATCTGTGCAAAGGTTTTAGGCACATATGCATAGTGCCTAAGCATGATACCCTCTCCCTGTCCCCTTCCCACTCTCAGTCCACAATGGACACCCATATTAGAATCAGGTTTATCATCACTTACATATGTCATGAAATTTGATTTTTTTGCAACAGCAGTACAGTACACTACATAAAATTCTAAGTTTCAAAGGTCAAAGGTTCATTTATTTTTATAATGCATCCCTATACAACTCTGAATTTCTATTCGCCAGATAGCCACAAAATGAAGAAAGAACATGGAAGTCGCTCAGAAACATCAAATCCACTCCAAAAGGAGCAGCATCCCAATCATCAACACCCCAAAACCCCACTCCCCTCACACAAAATAGAACAGGAACATGGCCCCCCCCCCAAAAAAGCCCTCCTCCGCACAAAAACCTACCAGAGCATCAACCCTCAAGCATCCTCCCCTTGCACAACAAAACGGAAAAGGTACGAGCAACAAACAAACACAGAATACAAAAACCAGAAGTATAAAAATGTCCACCATCCATAAACACAATAGTCCAATGCATAAAAGCAGAATCACAGTATCGCTGACATTTATGGAAAGAAACCACGCGAGGCAGAGAGGCCTACCCGCAGAGAGACAGTGAGTCAGTGCTGAAACTCTTGCCCGCCTTCCGCATTCGCCTCGATGTCACAATCTTCATCGACTCTTTAATTGGTGATTAATGGGCACTTTAAACATCGAAATGGTATTGAAGATCAGCTCCTGTGTCGCCTTGAAGTTTCTTTGCATTGAGACCACACTGGTATGTGCTGGCTTCCCAGAATCTTTTGGAGACAGCAAAACACTGGATCACTCAAACAATCTCCAAACTGTAAATTGCAGGCTCTAATCATCCTAGAAACAAATGTAATGGGAAAAAACATATGTAGGAAAAGAAGAAAAGATACTTTCATGAGCTATCTGGAAGATGTGAACCGAGGGAGCGCTGTACACTAGTGTCATCTTGACCAGAATAAATGCAGTTAATAAAATGACTTCAGTACTGTGCAAAAGTCTTAGGCAACCTAGTCATACTTTTTAGAATAGATTTTCCTCTGAGGTGCAGAGTATGCAGCAAGTCTGGTTATACTACCAACAAAATGTTGACTTCAGTGCAACTAATTTTTGGACTGGGTGTGCTACAAGCGTCTGATAGAATTGTGTTCACTAATAGTTGCCATCCATGACAATTGAAAGTTTGGTGGTATCATTAAATATTGCCCCAACATTTCATGCTGACCGTTCAGACTGAACTTTATAGTGAAGAACTAAATTCATAGGGTGAGTAAGTTTGACATTCAGTGGGCTAATTTTAAGTACCTTTGCCAGAAGTAAAAAGAGGTAGTGGCAGTCAGCAAACAACAGAGTTGCTTACCACACAGTTTTTTGCTGAAACTGCAGTCATTGCTGAGGAAATGCTAAGAATATAGAAGTACAAGACACGGCAGATGAAGGTCGCAAATTACTGTTTGGATGAGTGAATCTGGTGGAGAATGAAGATAAATTAGAGAGGGAATGCTGATAATTTAGATAATTTTAGTGAAAAATTCCTTAGAAACTGGGATCTCTTGAAATAGATGCAAACTATTTTCAAAATGAGGGGAAAAGTCGAAAATCCAAGGTGCAAGGGACCTCGTGAGTCCTCGTGCAGGATTCCCTAAAAGTTAACTTACAGGTTGAATCAGTGGTAAGGAAGGCAAATGCATTGTTAGCATTAATTTCAAGTGGACTAGAATATAAAGCAATGACTTAATGCTAAGGCTTTATAAGGCACTTGGAGTATTGTGAGCAGCTTTGGGCCCCTTATCTAAGAAGAGTTGTGCTGCCATTGGAGAGGGTCCAAAAGAGGTTCACAAGAATGATTCCAGGAATGAAAGGGTTAATGTATGGGGAGCATTTGATGACTCTGGGCCTGTACTCACTGAAGTTTAAAAGAATGAGGGGGTCTCAATGAAACCTATCAAATATTAAAGGGTTGAGATATAGTGGATGTGGAGACAATGTTTCCTATAGTGGGTGAGTCCAGGACCAGAGGGCATATCCTCAGAATAGAGATGAGGAAAAATTCCTATAGCCAGAATGTAGTGAATCTGTAGAATTTATTTCCACTGACAGCTGAGGAGGGTATGCCATTGGTATATTTAAAGCAGAGATTGATAAGTTCTTGATTAGTCTGGGGGTCAAAGGATATGAGGAGAAGGCAGGATAATAAATCAACTATGATGGAATGGTGGAGAAGACTTGATGGACTGAATGGCCTAATTCCATTCCTTTGTCTTATGGACTCATGGTCTTATAACATGTCATTACTGAAATATTAATATCTGAGAGCTACGCACAGATGAGGGTGGACCACTAACCGGCTGGGGCTTCAAGCACTTATGAGGAGCAGGAAACCGTTAGACTCGAAGCATTTGTTGATTGCCTAAATTTAAATTCAGCCCCACTGATGGTGAATAATGTAGCTTGTGAGGAAAGCAGGAACTATACAGGTTAAATCAAATATCAATACCACTCTTCATCAAGCTGAGCCTAATCCTTAAATCTCGAGACAAATTATGTCCTTCAGTGTACAATATTAATCATTCAGCATGCGGAACTCATGCACCTTCTGCTTTTAGAAAGGTTCAGTTTTGGGCTTAACATCTGAGAGTCATAGTCTTGCTGACTGAGATACACATGTATTTATGCATTTTATTACTTTGCATTTGGGTTTAGCTTGAATGATCCCTATGGTCTTACATTTGCTGTTCATATGAGCACTACAATGACTAATGGGGTGTTAGGCTGTGTCCCTATCACTTTCAAAAGCCAATCATATGATGGGTATCTGTTCTAATATTCCAAGAAGTGAATGTAAATTACAAATCGCAGCACAATCTCATTTGATGATAACACAAATACTCACTGTATATAATAAGAAATATCTTTTGGTCAGAAGTCAAAATTAAACTTTCTGAATGTCACTAGACTATCTCTTTTCCGTTTCAAGATCATTTTCTTCATGCCACTTGATAATCCATGAAGGATTGCAACACTGACAGCATTTCTTTGAATAAACAAGAGGGTATCTGTTAAATGTGAAGGTTAAGTTTGTCTGTCTCTGATGAAAAAAGTATCTATTGTATCTCTTAATTCCAAGGTGGAAGTGACAACATCATTCGTGCAACTTTATGAGATCTTTCTTACTTAGCATTCTATAGGGTTTTGATAGGATAAATTGAGCAAGGAATTTTTTTATATTCTCAGACTGCTGTTTCATACCATAGTGATTATAAACAGTCACACTGAAGGACAATCAGGAAATGAGAAGCTCTCTTGTATCTGTGTGCAGAAGGGAAATTCCAAAGCTACTGTGTATTTTCTTTGTTCAAATTGTAGTTATAAAATAATTTCCTGGTACTTTAATTGCCCAACTGGCATTCTCTTTGTGCCATCTTAACTTTCCACACACAGCACTCTACATGTTAAATGCAATTGCACTCTCTGTTCTTGTTCTCCACAATCAGCAGATATTACTGATCGCACTCAGTACCTGACAGCAATGAAAGGGAAAGCGATATCAACTAATGACTGACAGGAGAAAACACATAAACATTTTAGAATCATGAATCTTGCTGAGTGTATATAAGAAGTGAAAATTAATAATGTTAGGCAAGTTCATCATCCTCTTACCCAGTGCTCCCAGCTTTATCCAGGCTTCAGATTTCCCAGGCTACGATCCAGGTTCACGTTTCTTACTCCATTCCCATAATGCATGTGTTTCTTTGTCTGTAAGAAGAGTAGGAAAGAGTTGGTGAATGTTTGTTGAAAAGCAGTGTGGAGATGTGCCAATGCCTAAATCTAAAGAAAAAGCAAGAGGAAACGAGGCTGAAATGTTTCATAGAACATTAACATAGAACACTGTAGCACAGTACAGGCGGTTTGGCCGACAATGTTGTGACAACCTTTTTACCTTGTCTAAGATCAATCTAATCTTTGTGTAGGGTAATGTAATGGGTGACAGATAACAGATACTGTTCATAATAGACACTGTTCTGTATAATTCACAAACATCATCATTAAGTTTTTTTTAACTTTAAGAGACAGTGTCTGTCATAATGACATCAGTGTAAGGTGACTTCTTTTATTTTGTTGGTAATGGATGCAAAGGGCTGCAGCTTTTGTTAAGCACATAATACAACTCTTGCATATTTTATTCACAAAATTCAGCCCTGGTGATCTCAAGGAGATCAGACAATTAAAGAATTACTCAACAACATGTTGACCAATGCAGTGGCTTAGAATCTGCCAGGAATTTGGGAACAGCACACAACCAGAGGTATCCGCTCTACTACCATCCCTGGCAAGGTGTTCAACAGTCCCTCAAGAATCAACGAAGCCAGCAGACCTTACTCAGTACCCCAACTGAAATTTCTTCTAAACACAATCCCCAATTCATGTCAGACCTCTGTGCCAAAATGACCCAGAACCTTGGTGTCAAATTGTATCACACCACAGTGTATCACCCACAGTCTAATGGCCTGTGTGAGCAGTTTCACCATTCCTTAAAGGCTGCTCTGAGGGCCACCCTGATGGACAAACGTTGGCACAATCATCTCCCGTGGGTCCTGCTGGTCCTTACAAAGGCTCTAAAAGAGGATCTGCAGCACTCCGCAGCTGAGTCGGTGTATGAGCAACTGCTGCAGGTGCCAAATAATTTTATTCCTGATGTCGCGGCCGCCTGGTCTACATCTCAGTAGGATTCCGCCCTCCTCAGAAAACTAGATCATTTTACATCTATTCCTACCTCCCATCACAGCCTACTGCTTTCTTAGGTACCAACTGACCTCTGTTCTACCTCGTTCATTCTTGTCTGCCATGATGCACATCAACACCCTCTTAAGACCCCTTACGATGGCCCATTCCATGTCTTGAAACGCGGTGAAAAGACTTTTATTGTAGATAGGAAGAATAAACATGAATGTATATCTGTAGATCACCTTAAACTGGCCTACCAAGACCAGGATGGTTCCACTACCTTTGCCCTTGCACCACGTTATGACCATCTGCATGTCAACACACCCTTGGATGAGGCAGAGGCATTTGGTGTTACTTTAACCAAGGCACATAGGACCCAAGCTGGGTGATTCGTATAAGCTCAAGACAGACTCACAATGCAGGTTTTGGAGAATTTATGGGGGCCTGTTTCAGGTAAAGTAATGGTTGATAGATTGTTTAGAAAAGAAACTGTTCTAAGTAATTCACTAACACCTTTCTTTGAGTTGTCGTGTTTACTTTAAGAGACGGAGTCGGATGTAATATCGCCAGTGTAAGGCAAATGCTTTTGTTTTGTTGGTATTCGAAGTAAAGGCCTGCGGCTTTTCTTAAAGTGCATAAAATGGCTCTCGCATGTTTTATTCACAAAATCCTAACATTCCCTCCTATACAGTCATCCACTTTTTAGTCATCCATGTGCCGATCTAAGAGTTTCTTAAACGTACTAATGTATCTGTTCTACCACCATCCCTGGCAAGGTATTCAATAGACTCACCACACTGTGCAATCTCTGACATCCCCACTATACTTTCCTCCAATCATACTAAAATTCTGCCCCCTAGTATTCACCATTTCCATCATGGGAAAATGTCTCTGGCTATCCACTCAATCTGTTCTTCTTCTCATCCTGTACACCACTATCAAGTAATCTCTCATCGTCTTTCACTCTAAAGAGAAAAGCCTTAGCCCGCTCAACCTAGCTTCATAAGACATGTTCTCTAATCCAGGCAGCATCCTGGTAAATATCCTCTGCACACACTCTAAAGGTTCTTCATCTTTCCTATAATGAGGCACCCAGAACTAAACATAATATTCCAAGTGTCATCTAACCAGGGTTTCATTTTGTCTTCATATACAGGATATGATTTATACTGATGATGAAAGAACTTTATTTTGTCCCTTTTGTTGAAAGATCTTTATTACAACAGAGCACCTTTCGGGTAAATTGATTACAGATTGTAATTAATGCTATGGACTTTGATATGGATATACAGTTACCTGGGCGGTGGGGTGGGGTACATCCCAACCAAAGGAGGTGTCAGGCACTCCTTCCCTCCACTAACCTGCAGGTCACCTTTTGGGCAAGGCCTAACACCTGCTTCACATGATTTGATCAGGGTCACGTGAAGCTATGGGAGGTGGATATTCATTTGAGCAGCTGATGCATATCTCAAGTCCTGCTTATACAACCACCGGCATCAGGCAGACAAACTCTGAGGAGTATTGACACTGCCCAGAAGGCGGCAATGGCAAACCACTTCTGTAGAAAAAAATTGCTAAGAGCAATCATGGTCAAAGGTCATAATCGCCCACGTCATACAACACCCCACATAATGATAATGATGATATAATGCAGGTGATCCAGACCAATGAAAAGTTTCCTTAGGGAAGAAGCTAGGATTGCCCAACAATTCAACTGACTCTTTATACTACTATCAGCTTTTGTCTGAACGTTTCTAAACAAATGCTCAAATTCAATTAATTAGGATTCAAATTCATCATCTTTGAGATGTCACTCTAGTAATATTGCCTCTATAATACCACGTTGACGTATTGAATGGAA
Source organism: Hypanus sabinus (assembly GCF_030144855.1). NCBI lineage: Eukaryota > Metazoa > Chordata > Chondrichthyes > Myliobatiformes > Dasyatidae > Hypanus > Hypanus sabinus. The sequence goes on along the minus strand of NC_082710.1, from coordinate 100,143,782 downwards.
AGTTGGGTGCATGGAATTTATACCAAGGAGGGAATGAAGGAAGAAATTTGGTTTGGTACATACATTGAGTGGAAGGTGTAGAAATGGTTGAGTGTATTTGTTCTCAGAGAGAGAATATGTAGGATGAAGACTATATTTGATGACAGAGAGCAATAGGAAAAGTCTGAGATCCATACGGGCAAATGTTTTTAAGTGGGAAATGGAATGCTGGTGGTCTCACTTGAAGTTCACATGCAATCATTGAACAATTTCCTACATTAATTCCAGGGTTGATAGCAATGAAGCTACCACTGGACTACTGAGACTGTGTTACAAGACGAGAAGTCTTACAACAAAGGCATTGGTATTTGTAGGATTGGGTAAGTAGCACCAAATTCTACCTGTGCTTTCCTGTGATCTGACTGCATGTCTCTTGCTGATATTGCTAAGATAATGAAAAAATTTTCCAAGCCTAATGTTGGCTAAATAGGGCTCCACAACTCCACCCCCTTCCCAGTCGCAGAAATTCCAATGCAAATTTGGTCAATGACTGTTTCCTCCAATTCAAGTAGTGCATTAATTTTAGTGACACAAGAAGTTCTGAAGATGCTGGAAATCTTCAACAATGTTGGAGGAACTCAGCAGGTCTGGGAACACTGTGGAGGGAAATAAACAGAAAGCATTTGGGGCCAAGGCTCTTCTTCAGGACTGGCCAGCTGTGTTCCTCCAGCATTTTGTGTGTATTGCACTAATCTCATCTTGCATCTTGCTAAATGCAGGAATGCTGCATAAAACCATAAGAACATGAGACCAAAAGATATAGGAGCAGAATTAGACCATTCAGCCTATTAAGCCTGCCCGTCATTCCAACACAGCTTATATATTATCCCTCTCAACCGCAATGTCCTGCCTTCTCTCTGTATTCCTTCATGCCCTGACTAATTGAGAGTCTATAAATCTCTGCCTTAAATATATCCAATGACTTGGCCTCCATAGCTGCCTGTGGCAATAAATTCCACAGATTCACCACCATCTAGCTAAAGAAATTCCTCTTCATCTCCGTTCAAAGTGGATGTCCCTCTATTCCGATACTGTGTTCTCTTGTCTTAGACTCCCCTGCCATAGGAAACATCCTCGCATAATCCACTTTACTGAGGTCTTTCAAACTTCAACAAGTTTCAAGACCCCATTCTAATGATGCTGCAGAGTATCTGCTTGGGATGAATATCTTGAGTTGTTAAAGCCAACCTTCACCTCCAAAATGTAAACAATGGCTCCAGCTGAGGCTGCATATTGGACCATAACTGAAACTTACTTGGAGACTCTTGGGAATGGGTATGCACAGTTATCAGGTAGCCTGAAAGAAATGTCAAAGGCTTTGTGCAGAGCTTGGAACCTATCCTAAGCAACACACAAGAAATGCTGCAGGAACTCAGCAGGCCAGGCAGCATCTGTGGAAAAGAGTAAACTGTTGATGTTTTGGGCCGAGAGCCTTCATCCTTCCTGGCAATGAGATGGTATCTAGCTTGTAGAACAATTATGTAGCATTTACTTATAGCTGAGCATTGTGGCCAAGCAGATGCTGTTCTGGTCAGCAACAACTGACAACTGGAAGAATGAACTATCTGCTGGAGGTCCTAATGCAGGGTTGAAACCTAAAACATTGACAGGACTTCTCCCCACACAGATTCTGTTCAACCTGCTGAATTCCTCTAGAAAACTGTTTGTTGCTGCCAATTCCAGCATCTGGAATCTCTCGTGCCAACAATTACCATCGTTTGAGGGAATAGGGAAAAGTAATGCTATTGGTGGTAGTGCTGATATTACAATCAGTTGTGTTTTCAGAAAAACTACTTCCGCATTTAGCAAGACCTGTTCCAGAATTCAGAGTTTAATTCTGGCACTGTTCTGTAAGGAATCTCTATACATCCTCCCCATGGAGTATGTGGGTTTTCTCCAGGTCTCCCCATTTCCTCCTACAGTCCAAAGACGAACTAAGTAGGTTAATTAGTCATTGTAAATTGTCCGGTGATTAGATTAGGGTTAATCAAGATTGTGGGGTTGTGTGACTCGAAGGGTGAGAAAGGCCTACTCCATGTTGTATTGTCAAATAAAATTTTTAAATTAAATAAATTTCCCTCTATCCGTTTTTTCCCCTCACTTTCTCCATTTCCTTCTAAATGCTCTCTGTCTCATTGTGCTGTTCCCTGGATTCATGAACTGCAGCTGGTATTCACATTTTAGCTGTTATAACTACTCAAAACCAGATGACACAAATGACTGATATTGATTATGACTACTAGTAGTTGAACTGACAACAGTTAAGTATCAACATTGCAAACAGATTCTTCTTCTATACAGCTCAGAGTGACCTTCAACCATGTGAACCGAGTCAATGGCACCCTGTCCTATTGGGGAGGTTTGATACTTCCTCAGAGATGCTTCCATGTTGCAAATATCCAGCTCCACCCTAGAATCTGCCCAGCACATAAAAGAAGATGCAATAATCACCTTAAAAACCTCTGAGAAAGCAGTTACTGTTTGTCTTCACTGAACCAGAGATGATTTATACGTTCTTCCTGACAAAGAGTTGGATACTCTGGATGTGGTCATCTCCAGCTAAAAGCTTCTCCCCACCTCCTCTTCCAGCATTCTTCCCTATTCTGCAAGAACTTCTGTCTTTCCCTATGTGATTTGATCTTTGAAGAAACATTCCTACTAATATGCCAATGTCTTTGAGAAAGAAGTTCATGCAGAACTTTGAAATGAGGGTAAAGCTTTTTAGCACCTGCCACAAAACCACATTCTGTTGAATATAACAACTTTAAAGAATGATGCAAAACACTCTAAACATATATAATCACAGGAGCAGCAGCAGAAATCAAATATTAGTTGATGATCACTTCATGTAATAATGAGATGGTTTAGTATATTCTGCCTATTGTTGACATTATGGAAGGCATTAGCATAAGTGCTGAGCTCCAAATGGCAGTTTAGTGGCAAATGAAAACAACCTTGATTGATATCAAGTTATGCCTAACATGTAGATTACAATTCAAAGTTCAAAAAATTCAAAAGTAAATTTTATTATCAAAGTACATATATGTCACCATATACAACACTGAGATTTTATTTTCTTGTGGGCAAGTCTATAGAACAGTAACTAAAACAAGATCTATGAAAGATCAACCAGAGAGCAGAAAACAACAACTGTGTAAATGCAAATATAAATTAACACTACAATAAATAATGAGAACATGAAATAACAAGATGAAGAGCTCTTAAAGTGAGATAATTAGTTGGGGAACATCTCAATGGATGGGCAAGTAAGAGTAATTATTCCCTTTTGTTCAAGAGCCTGATGGTGTGAGGCACTAACTGTTCTTGAACTTGGTGGTGCGAGTCCTGAGGCTCTTGTACCTTCTGCCCAAAGGCAGCAGCAAGAAGAGAGCATAACCTAGGTGGTGGAGATCTCTGATGATGGATGCTGCTTTCCTATGACAGTGTTTCATGGAGATGTGCTCAATGGGTTTTACCTCTGATACGCACTGCTGAATCCACCACTTTTTGTAGGATTTTCGGTTCAAAGGCATTGGTGTTTCCATACCAGGCTGTGATACAGTGAGTCAATATACAGTACCCTCCACTGCACACCAGCTGAAGTTTGTTAAAGATTTGGTTGCCAAATCTCCACAAACTCCAAAGGAAGTAGAGGCACCGTAGTGCTTACTTTGCAATTGCACTTGCGTGCTTACATGCTGCTCTGAAATAGTAACACCCAGAAATTTCAAGTTTGCTAACCCTCTCCACCTCTGATCCTCCAATGAGGGCTGGGCCATGGAGCTCCAGCTCCCCTCTCCTGAAGTCTCAAATCAGTTTCTTGGTCTTGCTGACATTGAGTAAGAGGTAGAGTGAGACATTAACCATGCTTTCACTAACACCCTCGCAATATGATATCTTGCACCTAACATTTTGCATCTCAACACACGCTATTGACTAATTCAACACCTGTGGAGCCCAAGAAAACAGAGGTAGGGAGCCAAATTTTGAGGGCCAGTTGTTTTAACATACACATATCATCAAATTCCCTCTAATCATCACTATTACATTATAAAATTATTCAAACATTTTAATATTAATGCAGAGGATATTAAACTGAAAATTTAGCTTTCCTATGTAGATAATCACTAAAGACATATGAAAGCTAAATGATTTTGTAAGTTTTGGAACTGGAATTGAAATTATTATTGTCATATACACCAAGATGCAGTGAAAAGCTTGCCCTGCAAACTGCTCATACAGATCAGATCGTTACACAGTGGACTGAGGAAGAACAAATAAAGCAATAACAGCATAGAATGAGGTGTAACAGCTACAAAGAAAGTGCAATGCAAGGAAAACTATAAAGTACAAAATCACAGTGAGGTAAATTGTGAGGTCAAGAATCCATCTTAACGTATTAAAGGACCATTTTATATTTTTTTAACAGTGGAGTAGAAACTTTCCTTTAGTGTGATGGAACATGCTTTCAGACTTCTGCCAAATGAAAGAGGGCAGGAAAGAGACTGTCTATAGTAGATGGAGTCTGTCATTATGCTGGTTATTTTACTGAGGCAGCAACAAGTATAGACTGAATCCAAAGAAAGGAGACTGGTTTCCCTCATGTACTGAGTTCTGTCCACAACTCCCTCTGGTATTCTTGCAGTCACGTGCAGAGCAGCTGCCATATCAAGCTAGCTTGCATCCGGATAGGATATGTTCTCTGATACATCGACAAAAATTCATAAGAATCAATGGGTCAGGCCAAACTTCCTTAGCCTTCTGAAGAAATAGAGGCATTGGTGAGCTTTCTTGCCATAATGTCGATGCGGCTAGACCAGAACAGGCCATTGGTGATGTTCACTCCTAGAAACCCTTCCAACCTCAACTCCTTTGATACAGACAGGAGGAATATGTACATTGAACCCCCCCACTTCCAGAAGTCAATGTCTGTTTTCTTTTTCATTTTGTTGAAATTATTGTCATGACATTATGATACCAAGTCCTCTGTCTCCTTCCTGCGCTCTGACTCATCATTATTTGTGATAAGGGTCACAATAGTGGTATTATCTGCAAGCTTGTTGATGGAGTTAGAGCAGAATCTGGTCACACATTTGTGGGTATACAGGGCATAGAGCAGGGGTCTGGAAATGCATTGTTGTGGAGCACCAGCATGTAGAATAATCACAGTGGAGGTGTTTCTGCCGATCCTTACTGATTGTGATCTGCTGATCAGGAAGTGAAGAAGGAGGCATTGACGTCCAGGATTTGGAGTTTAGTGATAACTTTGCTTGGAATTATAGAATAATAAAATATAATTGTAAAAATTGAGATAAGAACAATCTCTAAGGATAGTATTTTGTACCCAGAATATAAAATTTAACATGTAAGTTATTTTCCTTGTCAGAACTAACTATGCATAAACCAGGGATTTATCCCAAACAACATTGTTTTAGCACAACGTAATGCCCAGAGACAAGACATTCCCCAATGTAATTAGAAGTATTACTACGCAGTACTATACTATTATACTATAGGGTACCACAGTAGCATAGCAGTTCGTGCGCACTCTTACAGTTTGGGGCATTTCTGGGGTTTGGAGTTCAATTCCAACACCCTTCTGTATGGAGTCTCTGCACGTCCTACCCGTGGAATGCATGGGCTTCTGCTGGGTCTCCAATTTCCTCCCACAATCCGAAGTCGTACCAGGTAGGTTAATTCGTCATTGTAACTTGTCCCGTGATTACATTAGGGTTAATCAAGAGCACCGCAAACCTTGTCATAGATTCTGGAGGCTTCGTGCCTCAATGGCCCCGAGAGCTGCGTTGACTGGTGTCGGGGCCTTGGCTGTTGTTAGTGTCACCCATGCTGAACAGATCAATGCATGGGGACCAGGCTAAGAGTGGTCCACCAGTCCGCCAGGTTAGAGGGTTCAGCTCAGGGATACCAACCCTAACTGGTCAAAAAATAACTGTTACAGAAACACCAGTGAAGAATCCTTCTGTGCAGACAGACGGAGGACCTTCATTACTGTCCTAAATGCCAGCAGTGTAACGGGCAGTAGGTAAGCAAGTAATCAGGGTTTGTCAGGGGTTGCTGAGACAGTGTGGCTCAAAGCGCTGGAAGGATCTATTCCAGCTATATTGCTAAATAAAATTAATACAGTCAGCCCTCCTTATCCACGAGTTGTGCATGCGCGAATTCAACCAACCGCAAATCGAGAAAACCCGGAGGTATATACATGAACATGTACGAGCATGTACAGACTTCTTTTTCTTGTCATTATTTCTTAAACAATGCAGTATAACAACCATTTTACATAGCATTTACATTGTATTAGGAATTATAAGTAATCTAGAGATGATTTAAAGCATGTTGAAGGATGTGCGTAAGATACCATGGATAAGGATCGAAAAAAAAAATCAGAAGTTCTCTTACAAAGTAAGTCAGAACAGGTACATCCGGTATTATTTAGCGTCAGTTAGTCAAACGTTTGTCTTCGTATATAGTATATATTTTACCTTTCTATGCATATAAAACACTTAAGAATGTATGTTTTAGTGCCGGGCTTGGGAACTGAAGTCCCCGAGTTCGATCCAGTGATAGATCGCCTCCGAGCGTGCTCTCCATTCACGTCTGGTTGACGTGGAGGATCAAAAATCCAAAACCCCAAAACCCAATAATTAAACCACTGCGTTGCTTAGTAATAATTGTAGCTTTCATTGGGGCAGGGCCTTTCTCACTTTATCCTTTAAAATTGTTCTGATCGTTGACGACTGTAGCCTAACGTTTTTCCAATGACCAATGGCGTTTCACCTCTTTCCAATTGCTTTATTATTTCCACTTTATTTTCAATCGTGATCGTGATTATTTTCATGAACAGAAACACTGCGGATTCAGAGCTCCGCCACCAGATCCTAATGTCCACTGCACTGAGACAGGTTAAATAAGGTCTGGGGTTCCGCTGAGTCCTAAGGTCCACCGCATTGAGACAGATCGAATAAGGGACTTGAGCATGCACGTTTTTTGGTACCCACGAGGGGTCCCAGAACTAATCCCTCACGGATAAGGAGAGCCGACTGTATATCTTTAGAACGTGGAGAAGGTAGTGCTGTGAATTAATTTCCTGTCACCTCATTTTTTACAAAGCCTCTGCAAAAAGCAACCCAATACCAGAGCCAGTACAAGGATTACCCACTAGCAAGGATTAATAATGCAATCGGCTACATGTGAAAAACAGATGGCAGGTATATTTGGCAGAATGATCATTTTGAGCCAGGTCCAGGCTTCTAGTAGTAACTTTATAAAGCTGCACAGCTTGCTAAGAGGTACTTCGAAGATCCTTTATCTCTCATCTCTCCAAGAAACAAATTCCTTCACAGGCATTGAATAGCGGAAACTGGTCAAGTCATTAGTGTCCACAACTTTTGTCCCTCAGGATCTTTACTTTTTGGGTCCTCAGCAACATAAGGCAATTAGCTTCTCTAGAAATATTAAGCAAATCACTCAGGTTATATTTACTTGTGCAACAACATGGAAAAAGCATCAACTTTTGAATGTAATACTCAATCAACCCTTAAAAAATCGATTTCTTGTTATCTCTTACTTGGGAAAAATGGAATCACAGGCAAATTTTTTTGGAAAACGTTTTAATAATTGGTCAACACGACAGTACTTTAAAACTGTGCATTAGTTCCTAATAGGTATCAATGGAAGAATTAATTCAGTGTATGCTAACATGTTCTTTGATTGACTGTAAATGAACACAATCAGCATAGACACCTGCTTTCGATGATTACATCCTCCAAATCTTCACATTCATTGTAACGTTCAAGATGTTTGCCATTGCCTTCAAATTCTTTATTGTTCCTAATTTGTTGAAGTAATGAAATTGTTTCATTTTCACTCCCAGCCATTTCTGGTATCTCCAAGCCTGAATGCTTAAAATCACAGTGAGCAAAACAGTTCTGAATTGTCTTACTGCTTATTACTCACCAACTGTCAGTGACAAAAATCACGGCTTTTTGAACACAAACACACAAGTGAAGCTATTTTAAAATTTTTCTCTCTAAGCATGGTGTAGTGTCTAGCCGCCACACAACATTCACCTGACTGACGCTAGTCTGAAAATATTCAGCAAAAGCCTCTTGCCCCAATTAAGCAGCAGAGTGTCCCAAATAAATGAAATGAATCCTCGTTATTTTCTTGATTTAAGTTTTGTTCTTTAAGAGTTGTCACAAATAAGTGGCTGCTCTGATTAACTGATGGCCCAGTTTACCAGAATCCATGGCTCTTAAAACAAAGGGGGGAGTAAATGGCACTCAATGTCTAATATGTGGTGTTTGTGGATGTTGATAGGGTTATCTTTCTTGGCTGCACAAGTGAATTAATTAAATTTCTTCAAGCACTGGACACAGCACTTGAAGAAATTTAATTACTACCCTATAGCAGTGCGGTGGAGCTGGCATTAGCATGTGCAATATAGTGCAGATGCATTAACATTCCTCATCATGTGCTTCACTCATGGAGTTACAATGGCTTCATCTGAAAAATGGGTCTAATTTCTCAACAGTGTGTCGTTCCTCTAGAGCAAGGGTTCCCAACCCTTTTGATGCCATGGACCTCTACCGTTAACCGAGGGGTCTATGGACCCCGGGCTGGGAACACCTGCTGTAAAAATTGTTTATTTATTTATTTGTTCATTATTGAGGCACCACGTGGAATAGGCCCTTCTCATCTTTCAATCCGTAATGCCCAACAAACCCCGATTCAATCCTAGCCTAATCACGGGAGAATTTACAACGACCAATTGCCTGACCAATCTATGACCAATCTTTGGACCGTGGGAGGAGATCGTAGCACCTGTAGGAAACTCACACTGTCACGGGAAGAATGTACAAATCCCTTACAGGCAGCAGCAGTAATTGATTCTGGGTCACTAGTACTATAAAGCATTGTGCTAACCACTACACGATCATGCCAGCCTACTGGAAGAAGTCCTGAAAATTCTGAGGCTGCACCACAGTTCCTGTGTGGCAATGTATGCATATCCTCTTTGAGTGTTTCCAATGCTGGAAGCAATAATATGTTAATTATTTCATAGAAGTTCATCTGGATCTCGAACTTCTTTGAAATTGCCTACCAAGTCTGTGGCATCCACTAGTAGGACATTAATAGCAGGAAATCGATACCTGAAACCTCTGTTCCAAGTCACATACAAGTCAAGTCAAGTCGCTTTTTACTGTCATTTCAACAATAACTGCAGGCACAGTACACAGTAAAAACAAGAAGACGTTTTTCAGGACCATGGTGCTACATGAAACAATACAAAAACTACACTGAACTACGTAAAAACAACACAGAAAAAAAACTACACTAGACTATAGACCAACCCAGTGTCTTGCGATCCGGGATGGTGCAATTTCCCAACCAGGCAGTGATGCAGCTGCTCAGGATGCTCTCAATACAACCTCTGTAGAATGTGATGAGGTTGGGGTGGGAGATGGACTTTCCTCAGCCTGACTAGAAATACATTATCACACAGCTATTACCATTGGGTCAAAATCCTAGAATTCCCTCTCAACAGCAAGTGGCGGTATCATCACTGGAACAGATGGCTGTGGTTCAAGGAGGAGTTCACCACCATCACCACTGTGTACTTGAAGATAATTAGGGATGGCAGCAATGCCTACATACCCTAAAATTAAACACAGAAGAATATCTGTATTTGACAACATAAAAAGCCCAACCATCAAGGTTGTTTTTTGTTAATATAACTATATTTTACACAGCTGATGTTAAGAGTCAAGCAATTATGAGAGTTTGCTACCTGAAGTGTGAGACAGTATAAATGTGCTGCATTCTTTACTGTTATTGTTGGAGAATAACAATCTTTGAAAGTGCAAAATAACATTGCAAGTGGTATGCATGATAGTTACTCCTTTACAAATTAAATGATACAAAAATGATGTCTACATTTGCCATAGTTTGTTGTAGTCACCCTCGTGACATTTTACATTTGATATTAATCCTCAGTTGCCTTTGGCAGGAATATGTAGCTGACCCATCCAATTGTATATAATTATTGCTTAATTGGATAGGGGTATCATACTGTGCAAAAGTTTTCAACAGTATTCCATTCAAAAGCTTTGAACTCTACAAATTTGTTACTTAAAATAAAACTAATGTCAAATGCAAACAAATTATTCATTACAATATGTCGTGGTTGAACCAACTTTTATGACATATCAATGGAAAAACATCATAACACATATTCTTAATTAGTAATAAAATGAGAATCAAAAAGTGTAAAATTTGAAGGACCAGGAATTATTCATGGCTGTCAGTGACAGTAACAGCATTTTCAGTAGGAAAGAAAATTATTGGAGTTTCATATACAGGCAATTTACCTGTGTGATGAAACAGTTCATTATTTCAATACTATTTTTCTTACAGACATGATACAAATTCTCAGGCTTCCAGTCAGGTGCAAGTCTCAATTTTAACCAAAATTTTGATAACAAACTCTGCCATCTTCATCAGAGATTATGCATTTGCATTTCTAGTATGGTGGTATATGTACTGTACTCCCATCATCCATCCCTCCTGATTGGTTAGTCTTCAACCAATCAGATCTCCATTGTCCTTGCTTAAAATCATATTCCAGTTCTTACTTAGAGCAAGAGCTTCGTCTTAGTTAAAATTCTTGGTGTCTAGTCTTATTTCAATGGCTCCCTTCACCAAACAGTTCCAAAAGCCATTGGTGCAGCACAGTAGTTTTGTGCTGTCAAAGTCAATCTTTTGACTAGAGAATAAGAATTTTAACAAAGATGCGAAGGCCTCGCTCTAAGTAAGAACTGGAATACAATTTTAAACAAGGTGAGACAGCAAAAACCTGATTGGTGAGGACTAACCAATCAGGAGGGATGGACGATGGGAGTTGTGTATATATTCCACTGGATTACACATGCCTAGGCATCATCCCAGATGAAGATGCCAGAGTTTGTCATCGAAACATCAGTTAAAATTGACACCTGTACCCATACAGAGGCTTGCGAAGAGTTTATGCATCATCTACACCTGGAAAGCATTAGCTCCTTTTTGATATAATTTCATATTAAAGCACATGCAAAAGAATAAATACAGTATGCGAAAGATATTCTGTGAATAGGTTTGAAGATGGCAGTGCAAACATAATGAAATATTCAGTCTCTTATTGTCAACATTACAGAGTATTCAAAGGGTTAAATACAATAAGTCTTAACTGTTTCAATTCAGTGCTCTGGCAGAAGTGTGTGTATGTAGCCTAGTGCTGCACAGGAAGCTGTGCACTACTCACGTTGCTGCTTCAGTGAAACCGTGCTGTCCCACAGTTTAAAAAAAGGGGAAAAGAGCCTAAAGGCAGTAGGATAATTAAGCAAACTCGGTGACAGCTGTGGCAGGTCTTGTGCAGGACTGGCTCCACTGAGCTGAATTAATAGCATCAACAGCCCAACAACCTAGCATCTACATTAACATTTGATCATTAATTATTACCCCCTGACAGTGAGATCTGAAACCTGTCTAAAATTGCATGGTTACTAATCTATTGTACCTGCCCTGACAACCCCAACTGTCCATCTCTTGCTAACATTCCCTTCCTCTTTCCTTTACATTTCTTTCAAATCCTAAGAAACTCGATCCTTACTGTCTTGAGTAATTCCAAGGATTGTATAAGTATTAGAACATAACTTCGAGAGGTTTCCTGCATTTCAATCACAACCAACAAAAATACAAAGCATTAGCAGCACCCTGAAAGGCTTCGGGAGAATCCAATTGCAATGACACTTTGGAATCCCACATGTGATGAATGGCCTCTTTGGTAAGATGCCAGAATCCTGGCCAAACCCATGACAAGTAAGCAACGAAAGCCAGCACTTTGGGGAGAGTTCAAGAGGTATAATTGGATAGGGATGGGTGTGAGGGGTGGGAACTTGCTTATAGAAGGAGATATATGAAGGTAATAGAAGTTCCCACAGGCACAATAATATCAATATATGAAAATTCTTTGCACCAATTATTTAGTCAATTAAAAAAAAATAAGCATTCTTCTTGGTTTAATCAAGAAGCAAAGCACAGATGAATATGTAAAAAAAAGTTTAAACCTACTGTATATACAATAAGTACATATTGTTATTTGAACCCAATTGCTTTGCTCATGTTTTCAGAGACAGAAAGCTGCTTCCTTTATGTATTCCGGCCTATATGTAATTCCAGATCCACGAGACACCTCACTGCCTTCTATGATGGACCAGTTGATCCAGAGCTGTTAGGTGTGGTAGTAAACACAAGGCTTTTGCCACTGTTAGCCACATCCAGTAAATAAATAAATCTCAAAGCCACTTTGCAATATTTTGACGGCAGATGCATAATATTGCTCCCAGCACCTTCAGATTTGCATTTGCAAAAGGTCGCACAGAATAGAGAAAGGCTTTTTGGCACAAAGGAGCCTATACCAGGTTGATGTAAGAATCATCCTAGTGGGATCATTCCTCTACCCTCTCCCCAGACACCCACATTCTTTATCCTTTCAGATATACGTGAAACTACTGGGTATCTCCCAGCCTGGTGGCATGAACACAGAGTGATTTCTATAACTTCCGGTAATTTCTCTCCCTCACCCTTCTCTCATTTTCTATACCCCATTCCAGCTCCCCTCTTACCCCTACTCTTCTTCCCATCTGGCTATCACCTCCCTCTGGTGCCCTTCCTCCTTCCCTTTCTCCAATGGTCCACTCTCCTTTCCTGTTAGATTCCTTCTTCTTCTCCTTGAGACTTTTACATCTTCTACCTATCACCTCACGGCGTTTCACTTCAGCCCCTTCCCCCACCAATCCACCTTCCCCCTCACCTGGTCTCACCTATCACCTGCCACCTTGTACTCCTTCCCCTCCCCCGCCTTCTTATTCTGACTTTTTCTCTCTCTTCATTTCCAGTACTGGAAAGGGTCTCAGCCTGAAACATTAACTGTTTATTCCTCTCTATAGAAGCTGCCTTATCTACTGAGCATTCTGCCTGTGTTGCTCCAGATTTAAAACATCGGCAGAATCCCGTGTTCATCAATTGCTATGTTTTCAATCCCGCTTTCCCAGTTTTATTCCCTATATTCTCCTGTCTGACTTTATTTTTATTTGATTAAACTTAAAAATTTTAAAGTGGGTGCATGATATGGGGTTAAAAAGCATGTATCTTACCACTTATAAAATGAAATATGAAAGGCTTGAGGCAGTGAAAATGCATTATTTTAACAAAGTAGAAAAAAGAAAAATCATAATAGACGTTTCTACTATAAAATCAAATATCTGATAGCAATAGACTTCATTAAATTTTGTCACTTTCCTCAGTGTTTGTGTTTACTTTCTGCTGTATTGATCCAATTTTAATCTATGCTACATAGCAAGAATATGAAAATATTAGCACCCATAATGGAGTGTTATAATTACCTATGAATTCACCCATAATGTTAATTAACACATGAAAATAAAATGAGTTAATGGCACACTGGGAAAGGTAAGAAATGTGTATTGATCAATTGATCAATAACCGAGTATTGGCCATGATTAATTGGTCACAGAAATTTCAAGTGATCAAATCTCAAATCGATATTGCTCAAATGAAGTTGTCTGTTGTATTACCTGCCTGTCGTTCATCACTCCTGGCTGGTATTAGGTCTATACAGTAATATTGCAGATTTCTTGGAAATCAGAATTACTAAAGGTTTGTTTTCAGATTCCTGGATTTTACAGCCTTCTTGGGTTACTTGAAGTGAGCCAAGGTTGCAGTTTTACTGGTACGTTACTAAAATTGTCGTTCCCATATTTCTTAAGGCCATCCATTAGTAAGGTGAGTCTATAAACAAGTGGTAAATGAAATGCTGTTTCTTCCACTGAAACCGAATTGCATTTCAATTCATATAAAACAGAAGATTCAAAAATCCGCATAAAAGCATATTTGAATCTTTTGTTTCAATGCTTTTAGGCATACTGCTGACCAGTGTCATGGGATAAATAATGTGGGAATCTGCAAGATTTAGGTGTTTCCAAAAACAAAAAGGAATATTTAACGCTGGCCTCAAAGGACAGCATGCAAGTTTTATTAGACCCTCCCTCTAGAGAGAAGAGACACAACATTCCTCTGCCAGGAAACAGGAACACATTCTGTCATTGACACCTGCAGAAGATGGATACAGATACCACTATACTTAGAGGGATCAGATGCAGACATTTATGCCCCAAAGGCCTATCAGCCCATCCAGTATCACTTGGGAAAACAGATGTATGCATTTCCACTTGGGCATTCGACAAATTAATGTGAATTTTACCACAATAAATTTAAGTGCTCTCGATCTGGACAATCAGGGATCAGGTGTCTTCCAGCAGGATTAAAATGATTTCAAGAGATACTTTACAGAAGTTTTGCAAATCTCATCATAAAACATAGGAATTTGTTCCTCACCCAAAGATTGAAACAAAATCTAAAATAAGAATATGAATACCTAACCAGATTATACTTCCCTCTTTTGAAGTATGCAATCATGGCGGGAAAATTGTGAACTGTCACACAAAAGTGTAGTTAATGCAAAGTCAGTGTAAAGGTTACCCTTTGCCATGCTTAATCCTTCCTTAGCTGCGCAAGGAGTAACTGAAGATTTTGAGTTCTAAGGGCTGTTCTTCTTTCAAATCAAAAAGTATAAAATTCATAATTTTCTTAAGAAATGAAAGATTATAGCACTAAGTCTAACATGATGTGTTGATATTATAGTTTTCCTATTGTCTCTTGCAGTGGCAACTTGAGTCGGAATGTTGTAGTTTGAACCAGGGGTATAAGGTAAGTAGATCCTCCAACATACTTCCGGAAAGGTGTTACACTGCTGAAGGGGCTTTCCTTCAAATGAAACATTCATCTGTTTAGGTGGACGTTAAACTTCATTGTAGACAATGCTGTTCTGGTACACAAAACACATACTGTGTACAAAATAATTGTGTTGTTAATCTGTGTTAGAATGTTCATTCAAAATTTGTGAAATGCCTCAAGTATTTTGGGGAATGGTATGTTATACTACCCAGTGAAGCAATTATTCTGGAAAATTATGTCATTTAACCATTTAACTAAATATAGATCACAATAAACAGTTATGGTTCAAGTGATATTACTTCAAGAAGTAATCTGGGAAATAATTCAAGGGAGAGAAACCTGTTTTGGTCGAATGATTTGGCAAAAAAAAACAGAAGTTGGTCTTTAGATTTGAAAGAGAAAGATTGCTGGTTTGCACACATTAACATTAATAAAAGATTATTGTGTTTCACGTATCTATAGGATCTGATTATAGGGTATGATGTTCTTTGAATGGAAACCGTATAGTTTCCAAGAGTTAGTAATAGTTTGCAACTGAGTTCAAGGGGCCAAACTCAAGGTTTATGTTGTGAATGTCGTGTATTTTCCCCATTCAAAGTTTGAAGGAAATTTATTTTTAAAGTACATATATGTTACCATATACAAACCTGAGATTCCTTTTCTTGCAGGCAATCACTGTAAGTACAGTATACACAGTAGAATCAATGAAACACCACTCACAACAAGGTGGACAACAATTAATGTATAAATAAAAACAATGAACTGTGCAAATTTAAAAAGAACAAAAAGAAAGAAATAATAATAAATAAATATGCAATAACTATCAGCAGCATTAAATGAAGAGTAGTTAAAAGTGAGTCCATTTCAGTGTTGGGTTGAAGCTGAGTGAAGTTATCCACTCCAATTCAAGAGCCAGATAGCTGAGGGGTAGTAATAACTCTTCCTGAACCTTTTAGTGCACGTCCTGAGGCTCCTAGACCTTCTTCCAGATGGTGGCCATGACAAGTGAGCATGGTCTGAATAGTGGAGTTCCCTTGATGATGAATGCTGCTTTACTGCAACAGTGCTCCATGTAGATATGCTTAGCGGTGGAGAAAGCTTTACCTATGATGGACTAGCCATGTCCATTACGTTTTGTAGGCTTTTCCATAAAGGGAAATGCCAAATACCAAATACCAAATACCAATACCAATACCATACCAAGCCATGGTGCAACCTGTCAGTATATGCTCCACCACACATCTGTAGATGTTTCTGGTAGCAAATGAGCAATCTTTTAAATCCATGATCCAAATAAATTCACATTCATACTATGTCATAAGGAAATCCTAGGAGAATTTTCAGATGTTGCACTTAGAATCAATTATCTCTTTGAACCATGTGAAAATATTGAAATCAGGAAAAGGTTACAAACAGCCTCGAAGTGCATGCTGACATTATTGGCACACCTCAAAAGGAAATTCTTAGAGTTCCTCTTGAAAACTTCAGCCACCAAAGAAAAAAAAGTCAGTATATCATACCTTTTAACAGCTGCAACATATTTCCTATGTCGACAAGATGATACAACAGAGAGCATTTTGAAATATCTAGCATCACTGAACTTACTTCAGTAATTATTACAAAGCTTTTCCTTGCAAGACAGAAATATGACTGTGACCTTTAATTCATAGTATTTCATCGCCATCCTCTCCTCTTCTGTTCCACCTTTGTAAACTGCTTCTCTTTTTTAACATTACAAAAACCATCCTGTTCAGGTCTATTTCAAAATTAGCAGTTTCTGATAAGTGTGGAATAATGTATTAGTTTGGCAGGTGCAAGTCTATCATTGTAAAGGAAGGGTTAATGAAATGCCCGATACTTTTTTAAACTGAAAAGATGCCCTCAGCACAGTTGTCCTCAACAGCAAAATTAATTAGTCATGGTTTATTCTATTAACTCAATAAATGTCAATAGCAGAACAAATAAACTTCCAAAAGTTGGATTTGAATTCACCCTGCACTTTCCCTTTGACTTTATTGAACCAAGGCTGCAAATAAATTAAGCCTGAATGACACAATTTCCGCACGAGAGAAAAGAACTAGAAATTAATTAGTAGCACTACATTTCATGCACTAAACAATTTTACTTCTATCAGAGATTTACCATGGCAATTGTGAAATCCATGAATTTTTACTCCAGGTGTAGTACATTGTGCATATAATGTAGGCACCCAGATTGGCAGTGACATCTAATGATATGGATAACATGTCTGGACACGATTTCTGTGACTTCCATGTGTACATGCATGAGCTACAGATGGCCACTTGTGCAGAAGATCTTCCACGCCTCATTAGTTTTTTGAGAAGATGCACTTGCCTTAACAAGGAGTCCCAAGGAGTCAGGTGCTGGAAGCCAGCTATATATGTTTGTACTCAAAATTGTACTGTCCATGCTGAGACCTACTTGAATATCCTGTTTGCACCCCCCTTCTCAAAAGAAACAAACCAATCTTCCTTGAAGCTCCAATCTAATAAACAGAGAATGGCCAAACCCTTGCATTGCTGATATCCCAACCTCTTTCTTTTTCCTTGATTGCTCAGCCAACCCATGGAAAGTGCTTTTACCTGTTTTTTTTTACAGTTCATTGTGCACTGCTGGAGAAAATTACTTTGTAATCATTAAATGTGTAGGGCTTAAGAATGAGATTGTGTTGGCTTGCCATGCACCCAACAGTGTAAGTACCTTTCATTGCTAAAGAGTTTCTTGCGCAAGTGCTTTCTAAAGAAAGAGAATATTAATTAATGGATGTTAATACAGTTCTACGCTCAGTTTACAAGTATCTTATTGATATTGCAAATATTTTATTACCACAATCTGGAAATATGCAGATGTTTCTCAAAATTATTCAAAGATTTCCCTTTCAATAATCTATAATAATATTATGGCACCTATTTTTAACCATACTGTACACAACAGTAAATAAGAAAGAATCATCTTTCCTTTCTTGTTTACTGTCATATACATATGTAGTGTTTACATAAGTTGTTCACATAAACTACATGCAAGCAAATAAATATAGTTAATTCTTTTTGATCATAAAAGGAAACATTGTCTGAAGATAATGAATTGACTTTAAGCAACTGAAATATATTACTGAGGTTCAATTATCTTCAAGTATCTTAGAAAAGTTCCACAAGCATGAAAGTAACTGGCTTTAAACTCATCAACATCAGATTAAGCAAGAGACATTCAAGGAAGTGTGTTATGCTAATTGACCTAAAAGTTATTAATAACTTACTTGTGTTTAGAGGATAGTGACTGGCATTTGGTAACAAATGTGATTTGATTCACTTCAGAGATCAGTTGTTGATGAAGGAAGGAAAACTAACTGAGGAAGAAGACCTTCCCTGCATTACTCAAATATAGTTTCTGATGAAATGGCTGGAATGACATTAACAGTAATCAAGATCTCTTCCCTGACTGATATTACTTTTCCTTAGTACTGAAAATTTAAATATTTATTGTGAGACTAACAAATGATAGCAAAGAAAACAAAGGAGTTCAGACTTGTGCAATGTCTACCATGGACCAAGGACTCTTTGAAGTGTTCAACAGGCAATAAACTAATATATTTTGGGGAAAATGTGGCAGACAAATTGTATGCAGCAGGTAAGATGCATGGCCAGATGATCCAGTTCTGCAGTAAATACTGACCAGGACATCAAAAAAACTACCTACCACAAGATCTATTATATCCACCTAAAGGACTGACAGCTGGTTAGTTCAATGTTTAGTTTACAAGCTCATACTTCTTATAACGCTACATCCCGCCAGCACTGTACCAAGTAGACAGCCTGGATTAATATGCTCAAATCTCACAAACAGGGCTTGAACTTCCAACTCTCAATCATTTGTGCTAAGTATCAGATTATTATTTTCTGAGGATTTCATGAAAATTCTCTTCACCACTGAAGCAAAAAATTGTGTGTTTTTTATCTCCCTTCCTAAGTAGCTCCAAGTATTGTTTGCTTATAAAAACAGTGGAGAGTATTTTCAATCTGACTTTAAGAAAAGTGGTGCCTGGTTACAGTAACTATAGAGATGTGTCTAGCTGTCTGCCACAGGATACCAGTCACCAGTGGCTAAACAACTGATACCACCTTCTTCCAGTGGCTAAACAACAGTGTGGATTCCATCCTTCTGAAGGCCCTAGAGTTATCATTATGTCATGCAACCTCTCCATAGGAATCTGGCTTTTTTCAACCTCATAGCTCAAAAGAATAATGAAAGATCCTTCTTAACTTTACTTGTCCTCACATTTGTTTCTGCCTATGCCATTAATAACATGCAAGATGTGTCCCTAACTGACAGAATTCACCACAGACTCAATTCCACCATAGAATGAAACAAAGTAAGTCTGTCTCAATCCTCCTCACTGCATTAATACGTCTTACCTCAAATGAGCTTCTCCCTGGAATGGAGTTATCTATCGTACATGGAAGCTGTTCAATCTTCCTCCCTCCATTCCAGAAGTAAAAGAACCAGTCCCTGTCACAAGGTCATGGCAAGCAGACAAGGTGTGCACGTATTCAAGAGGTTGTTATTGATTTTCAATGAAACATGAGGATAAACATTTCATTAAATATTTGAAGGACAGAGGTTCTCTACCAACCTACACTAATCACACAAACCAAACTCCAACAAGTAATATCCACAAAATAAAAAACCTCTTGGAAGAGCAGATCACTTCCCACAAGTTGGTAACAACTTCTTAACCAGAGTAGCTGTTGCTAATAAAAACACAAAATGCTGGCAGAACTCAGCAGGCCAGACAGAATCTATGGGAGAAGGTAGTGACGACGTTTCAGGCCAAATCCCTTCATCAGGAGTTTCGGCCCGAAACGTCATCACTACCTCCTCCCATAGATGCTGTCTGGCCTGCTGAGTTCTGCCAACATTTTGTGTTTTTATTTATTTCCAGCATCTGCAGATTCACTCATGTTAGTTGTTGCTAATGAAGTTCATCATTGTTTTCAGTGTATCTACCCAATCCTCTGACTGAAGAAAAGATGTTTACAGATCAATACTTCAAAACCAACATTAAGGTCATGATTTATCAAGCAATAATGATCTCCTCTCTGCCTCAGAGATCAGAATCAGAATCAGGTTTAATATCACCAGCATATGCTGTGAAATTTGTTAACTTTGCAGCAGCAGTACAATGCAATACATAATAATAGAGAAAAATACTGCGAATCACAGTAAGTGTGTGTGTATATATATATATATATATATACACACACACAAATATTAATTAAATTAAATAAATAATGCAAAAATCAAACTAACCAAGTAGTGAGGGTGTGTTCATGGGTTCAGTGTTCAGAAACCTGATATCAGAGGAGAGGAATCCTGAATCATTGAGTGTGTGTCTTCAGGCTCCTTTGCCTCCTTCCTGATGGTAACAATGAAATCAAGGCATGACCTGGGTGATGGAGATCCTTAGTGAATGACGCTGCCATTTTGCGGCATCACTCCTTGAAGATGCCCTGGATACTACGGAGACTAGTGCCCATGATAGAGCTGACTAAGTTTACAGTTTTCTGTAGCTTGCTTTGATTCTCTGCAGCAGACCATCCACCCCCCCCCCCCACCCCTATACCAGATGATGATGCAGCCAGATAGAATGTTCTCCATGGTACATTGGTAGAAATTTTCAGGTGTTTTGGTGATATAGGAAATCTTCTCAAACTTCTACTGAAATATAGCCACTGTTGGACAACCTAGATGGGCACCCATTTGTTTTTTCCCATTCTTCATGTTCTTGGCACTGCTGTAAAATTACTATTGGAGCTACATTCAACCAATTAAGTGCAGAAGATTTTATCACAATCCTGATTGTGCATTGAACAGATGTCAAGAAGTGAGTCACTTACTACAGAATCCCTGGCCTCTGGCCTATTTTTGTGGCCACAGTAATTTTGTGACTAGCTCAGTGTTTCTGGTCAGTAATAACTCCTAGAAATTTGCTGGTAAATGACTGAGTAATGGTAATACCAATCAATGTTGAGTGTGTGTGGTTAAACCATCTCATGGTAGAGATGATCATTGTCTGCCATTTTTGCAATCTGAATGCTAATTGCCACATCAGCACAAGCCAGCATATGGTATTGACATTGTTGCACTATAGTTCAAACTGTAAGGAATTTCCAATAGAGCGATACACAAGACTCTGAAGGAACTCAGCAGGCCTTCATTATCTATAGAGGGAAATATCCTTCATCTGGACTGATCTAATATCTGCAGTCTCCTGTGTCTCTGAATTTCAACTAGATTTACAGTACTGTGCAAAAGTCTTAAGTACACAGTAGCTAGGGTCTCTAAGACTTTTGCACAGTATTGTAGTAATTTTATGTATTGCAATGTACTGTTGTCACAAAAACAAATAATTTCATGACATATGCGAGTGATGATAAACCTGATCCTGATATGGGTCTCTGTTGTGGACTGAGAATAAGAAGGGACAGAGAGGGGGAATTATGGTTGGGAAAAGAGGAAGGGAGAGGGGAAGCACCAGAAGGATATTCTGTAATGATCTATAAACCATTAGAATCAAATGCTCCTCAGGACTGGGTGTGTCAGCACATGGCTCCAACCCTGCAACCCACCACTGCCCACCCGGCCCTGGCACTCCTACTCTGCCACCTGGCCCAGACTCCCCCAGCAGTGCTCCACTCTCGCCATTTCCCAGCATCCTTTGCCCCCGCCGGGTTATATCACAAATACTGATTTCAACTGCAGCCAGTCTTCAGACCCAACCATGGATTGTAGATTGAATTTAAAACATACCTCTGAACAATGGTCTTCCTAGAGCTGCATTTTACAAACAAAGATACACTCCATTTGACCTCAGGTGCCTGCATATGAATGACTGCAGCCCAGAGTCAGTGGGAATTAACATTCATTTTGGGTGTCTGGAGTGTTGATGTGAAGTTAGAGGAGCTTGAAAATTACATGTAATTTAAAGGAAGCATTGTAGATACATTGTAACTATAGAATTGCCCTGCTGTTACCTTTAATCTTTAGCAGATAAAAACATGAAGGAATATTGGGTCTGACAGGCCTCTTCTTCCAAAAGTAGCACAAATATGGTGCCTGCTATTCATTTTGCCGAATAAAGACTTCGATATCCACCAGCTTCACCATCTCTCCGGTGACTTAGTTCACAGTCACACCACTCATGTGAGTCCCAGACTTTTATTGCTGCAAAATGGTAGGGCATTAGGTCTCTTTGACAGGAGGTTGTAAATGCTACATACAAACAGCCCAAAGAATGTAGATGACTTTAAGCAAGCCATCTGCCTTGTCAGTCTCCACCCTCCCCAACCGTAGCAAAATCTGTGTATCCTACACAGGACTCTTCAGCCACAGAGTATAGAAGTGGAGAAGAAGCTAGTCATTTTCAAACCCCAAAGCCTTTGGTAGTTGAATAAGTGGAAGAGATCCTGGGACAAATAGATCATCCAATGATCTAAAACATTTTAATGATTCAGAGCAGGATCTCTGCTGGACCAGCTACTGCTAGTGTAGGATCATTGCCAAATGTGTACTCCCTCTCCACAGCCCCGCAAATGGCCAAAGCATAAATCTGATCTTACAAGCATTTGCAACTGTGGCAGCTGCAGTCTTACCCAAAATGTTTAAACCTGAAGTGAATGAACTGGCTCAGTGGCACAGCTAGTAGAGTTGATGTCTCACAGTTCCAGAGACCAAAGTTCAGCCCTGGCCTTGGGTGCTGACTGGGTGGAATTTACATGTTCCCTCCGTGACTGCATGTGTTTCCTTCAGATGCTCTGGTTTTGTGCCACATCCAAACAATGTGCAGACTGGCCGGTTAAATTGCTCCTGGCATGTGGGTGGGTGAGTGGCAGAATTTTGTGGGAGTTCATGAAATGGTAAGGAAAATTTTTAAACATTTTGTTTATGTAGCAGTTGGGCGGTTGATGGTCAGTATAGATTCAGTGGGACGAGGGACCTGTTTCCACACTGTATCCCCCATAACTCTGCAACTGCTGCAAACAATGCAAAAAAAATCTTTGTTTTACCAAAAAATCATGTAAAAATTGTAAACCCATTGGCTATTTTAAATTAAAGCAAAAACTTGTTCAGCTTACACATCTGTGTTCCAATTAATTTTGATTCCGAATTTAAATTCAATTCAGATAGAGTGATAATAAGAAGCTAAATATTTTAAGTAATTTTCTTGCTCAATTGTCTGATTGAATTTATTAGATAATAGCATGATTGACTTTTCTTATTTGCTTCATATAACTTCAGACACATGTAATATAGGAAAGTTAAAACATTGTAATCAGAGAGGATTTTATTTAATTCTTATTTTTCTGCCCAATCATACTATTTAAACTGTCAGATTTGTATATAACTTTGACAACATGGCTGAATACTGTAAATTATCTACAAAAGAACGAACAGATCTTGGCTGATCTCAGTACAAATGTCTCTCTTTACATTTGAAAGCTAATGATATGCATTGAATAATATTTGCAAATATTTATGTCTCCGTCTCTGGGAGGTTGTTCCATTTAAAGATAAATTAAAAATGGAACATAGTCGGTTGATTGTGTAGATGCTCTAACAGTAGCAAGATTGCAATTTTTTAATAAATTTTTTCCAGGACATGGGAACAATTATAAGTTCAATCCTCATTCCCTTACCCTAATTATCATTACACTGAATAGCTTGCCAGGTGGCAATTAAGAATTACCCACACTAGTGTGCCTAAAGTTGCATATAAAAACATCAGATTTATTTCCTTGAAGAACGTTGGTGAATGAGTCAGGTTTATATTACCATATTTGCTATTTTTATTCCATGTTACTTAATTAATATAATTTAAATTCACCTGCAGATTTGTTAATGATCTCTGAAGGACTCAAGTCTCCAAATCTTTAGTGTAGGCCCTAAGATTACAAGTAACATATGACTTAATCATAACGTTACTGTACCTAGAACTGGGTACAGTGGATTTGAAAAGACTCCCTTCATATAAAGACTAGGTTGGATAAAAGAGGTTGTTAGTCATAGCTTAGGTTAGTTGGTTATAATTGAAGAATGAAGACTCTGTCTCACTCAACAGCAATTGAAGACTATGCCATGATCTGCAAAGCTCACTTTGAATAATCAATTAACTTCATCGATTTGCTACGTAAAAGATTCTATACTACTTCTCTTCCTGAGAAGAACAATACCACAGTAGACAGAAAAGCTTATCCCAGTAGAGTCCATCTGGTCAGGTTCCACTTTGAGAGTTAAATGTAGGAGATCGATTGTAAATCAGAAGTAAACTCTTCACATCTTTTCTGTCACTGTCCACCATATAGCATTTGTCAAGATATGCTGTTTATCTTGATCTTGTAACTATAGTTATGTAGTGATTGCAAGTTAAGATGTTTGCAGATTATAGGTAATTCTGTATAATTTATTGATGGGTCTGACATGTTGGTTTAGTTTATACTTTCTATGTCATTATGGTTATTCCACTCACACAATGTCATATGTTTCACATTTAGAGTCATAGAATCATAGAAAAAGTACAGCAGAGAAACAGGTCCTTCAACCCAACCTGTCCATGTCAAACCATTTAAACCGCCTACTCCCATCAACCTGCATCAGAACCATAGACCTATATACACCTACCATCCATGTACATATCTAAACTTCTCTGAAACATTGAAATTGAGCTTGCATGAACCACTTGCATTGGCATCCCATTCCACACTCTCATGACCCTCTGAGAGAAGATTTCCCTCACGTTCCCCTTCTTTTCATCTTTCATCCTTATCCCATGACCTCTAGTTGTAGTCCCCCACAACCCCAGTGGAAAAAGCCTGCTTGCATTTCCCCTATCTATATCCCTCACTATTTTGTATACCTCTATCAAATCTCCTCTCAATCTTTTACATCCCAAGGAATAAGTCCTAACCTATTCAATCTATCCTTATAATTCAGATCCTCCTGAGTATAAAAAAAATTTGATATTTTTATCACTTTACAAGTAAGCTTCACTTAACTATTCTACATAAATTTATATTTTTACAGGATGGCATCAGACAAGCACACAGATTTTATCAGGAGCATCATAAGTTTGGTAATTTAACTTTGCTCACAATAATGAGATTTCAATGAATGGTGCACTAATTAATTCCAAATCATTGATGAAAGACGAAAACCATATCCTAATATTTAAATGTATATATCTGGTATCTTGGTGATGGCCTAAATCTATCTGTTAAAGGCTAAAGTAACCTAAGTGTTTTTAGTTTACTCAGGCCTCTTACTTCTCACCTGCCCATCACCTCCTCCTGGTTCCCCTGCTCCTTTCCTTTTTCCTATAATCCACTCACATCTCCTACCAGATTCCTTCCTCTCCAGATTTTTACCTTTCCTATCCACCTGGCTTAACACATCACCTTCTCACTGCCCTCCTCGCCCTCCCCCACCTTTTTATTCTGGCATCCTCTCCCTTCCTTTCAGCCCAGACTTCAACTGTGTATCCATTTCCATGGATGCTGCCTGACTTGCTAAGTTCCTCTAGCATTCTGTTTGTGTTGCTTTGGATCCAGTATCTGCAGAATCTCTTGTGTTTCTAACTATGTTTATGTTGTTAGACTAAATGTATTACAGGCTTAAAGCAGTCAGCAGAGATTTAGATAGGAGATGCATAAGGTGAAAATGTTCATGGGAGTATTAATAGTAAATAAATAATTTTCCTAAAGTACTATTCCATCCTTGGGTAGATCCTGTTGTCCTTGAAGAGCCATGGTCTGTATTGAATAGACATAAAAGATGAAGGGTTATGCAAAGTAAAAAAAAAAGGGACTTTACATGTAAGGAAAGACACTTTTCCTATCTGCTTATTGTATTTGGAATCCAACTATTCTCAATAGCCAACTGGTAAAGTATCAAGTAGGACCTGTTCTAAAACAAAATAAACTGGCATGATAAGTCTCTACAATGCTTAACAAGTGTTGTGCAGATCAATGCTGAAGGTTATCTATTCTGAAAGCAATTGTGGAATCAATTTTCCACTATCCAGATCTCATTGCTTGTTAGGAGCATTTCTCTATCACAAGTAAAATTACATTGGCTGCATACAGAAATCAAAGCTTCAACATACTCATTAATGACAGCACTTTCACAGAGAAAGGAAATTTGACATTAATATCATAAGTTGTAAGTTTGTGACATTTAAAGAGAATTGCCTGTTTTATTAGAGAAAATAGCTTAAATTCAGATTCATTTACTTATGATACATATATGAAAACATACAGTGAAATGTGTCATTTGCGTTAACAACCAACACAACCCAAGGATGTACTGGTGGCAAGCCCACAAGTGTTGCCACACATTCTGACACCAAAATATGATGCCCACAAAGTTTAGCAGAGCAGCACAAGGAACAACTGTACAACAGATCAACAGAAGCAAACCAAGCTCTTTTCCTGACCGCCACTTACCCACCCACTCACACACACAGACAGGCCTCCAATCTCAGGATAGGCCCAGGCTCGCAGACTGGCAGACATCAGGCTCCAGCTGATGTCAGGGCCCCTGACTCGCAGAATCACAGACTCACCAACATTCGGCCACTAGCTCGCAGACTCACAGACATCAGGCCAACAACTCGCAAACATTGGGGCCCTGACTCACAGATATTAGGCCTCTGACCAATGGAGCTATCACAGAAGCTGTACAGGGTTGGGAATATTTTAGCATCTGAAAACAGTAAAAAAAATCTTCTAAGACTCAGCTAGCATCCAGTTGTAAATGAGTACTCTTTCACTTTTACAGTAATAATTAAACTTTTCTTTAATGGAAGTGTTTTCAGCGTAAGGGAAATTTAATTCCATTGATATTTATTGGGTGAAATTAACTGTTATGAGCAGTGAATGTGCCAGATCTTATAATAACTGTTTGAAATGCTTAAACGTTATTTACTGTTATGAAATATTTCTCCGCCAACTGCTAACTGTTGGGTTTGCTGTGGTTTAACTTTTCAGCAGCATTCAGGAAAAAACACAGCTTCCCTTTAATTGCAAAATCTCTTGAGTCCAACAGGTGTGTGCTATCAAGAACCGCAGCAGAAGAACAAAAACTGTTACCTTCTAAAAATTCCACTGATCTATGGCACAAACTGGTCAGAGTTGCATAACTTCACTTTCCTGTAGCAATTCTGATGACTCATTATTCTCTGTCAGGGAAACAGCGTAATTTTTATATGCCACAGCAGGACATATCTTGCTGTTTGATTTGATTCTGGTGATTAACACTTCAATTACTGGTTTCCCACTAGCAAGCAAAGCACAGTGCTTACAATATGCAAAGGCTTATTCTGTCCATGACTATAACACCTGTTCCACTATCTGTAAAAGGCCAAGGTTTCTTTGCTGGCACCTCCCAAAATCTTGACTTCTTCTGGCTAAGAAGGCAAGGGCAGCAGGTGCCACTACCTAGTTTCTTCATGCCATACACCCTCCATGCATTGGAAACACGTCACCATCATCACCACAAGGTTAAAATTATGTAACTTCTCTGCTTTCACCATATCATGAGCAATTCACCAAGGTTGTTCATCAGTGGTTTGAAGTCCCTTGCCAGTAAATAAAAATTATCTTCACTAATTACTCAAAGGTTACCCATTTATTCCTGGATCTTCGGATTAATCATAAGGAGCTTTTAGATAGTTAAATTAATTGGCAGAGAACAGAATGATGTGGACCATGTTCAGGCAGAAGAAACTAGCTTAATTTGGCATCATGCTCAATGTAGCTACTGTATCATGAACCAAAGAACCTGTTTCTGTACTGAACTGTTCTATGTCTCTTTCATGACTGTTCTCTACTCACTCCAAACAAAAATTGTCAGAATTCTCTCACTGGCATGACTGGTGGATTAGATCATGATTTTGTTCTGAACCCATTTACTAAGCCTGAACTCAGATTTTCACAGATTCAGATGAGGGCAAGAAGTACAAATAACTTTCTGCTAACTATTTTGACGTTTGATTATATTATACATTTCACATATTGTACTCTCTTATCACTAAAAGAAATGCAACTTGAGTGTTCCCTGCATTATCCAATTTAATACTGGCGTCAATTGATAATGACATTGTGAAGCAAACGGTTTCATGGTTCTAAGAAAAAAATGGGAGGGTTGAAATTCAACCAGAATTATAGTAGGTGTAGTATCTGCCAATATATGGTCTTTTTTTTAGCTGATTTCCTGAAGGACGAGTTGTTGCAATATAAAAGGTGAGTGGCAACAGAAGTAATTACCTTGCTGAAACTTACGCTGGTGACCTTCTGCTTCACTTTGGCTAATGGCTTAAAGCAAGCAAGCCTGAATACTGGTCAGCTCACATTGCATATTCCCGTGTCTAAACTGCTATCAGTTCCAGTGAGGGCATGGAGAGATGGAACTTAATGTTTGAACTTTGCCTTTCAGAATGTTTTCATTCTGCTGTCAAGTCCATCTGGATCTACTGCTGGCATGCCTGACATGTTCTTGGTGTTAACCAATGAGCATGAAAAAATCATAGAAAGCCGCATGAGGTAGAACAGAGCCTTCTCTATCCCTTCCAATTTTCTGGGCCAGCTTCAATGAAGTGAATTCGCAACAACTGAGTGCTACCGCCACTGGAATGTATGTCACAAAAGTACACACGCTTCTACGCTTCATGACTGATAGGTGATGAGCAATTGACTATGCCAGTAATGCATATATCCTGAAAAATAGGCATTCAAAAAAAAATACAAACAAAAGAGGATTTTTTTCTGGCAGTTGAGATGTTCAGTTGTTGAAATGGGATAAAGAACTTCTAATGTCCATTGTTTGCCACAAGTGGAAGATTTAATCATCTTCTAAGTGTGTTTTATCACTTTCAATGCCAGCACCTAGATAACTCGGGTAGAAAGGCATGTGTGGGATGTTCAAGCACGTAGCTTATCACAGCTTGTTTGACAAGGTTACTTGAACTTGCTGCCTGCCTCCCTCGTATTCTCTTTGGAGACTTCATCCACAGAGAGAGTTCAGAGAGAAGATGGTCACTTTTTTTGATAAAAAGTCACCTTGGCATTGAACCTCATCCAAGAACATTCCATTGAAAGAAAACTGATAGATGAGCAATAATCACATTGCTCCACCTCCATTTAAATTACTTGAACAAATGTTTCACCATTCTACAGACTGCACAGATGATCAGACCGTGACTCTCTTTCTATCAGCGTATCACTAAGTCAATCCTTTGATGTGCCAGAACATGGGCAAAGGCACATTACTGCAGGTGAAAAATTCCTTAGCTCTTGAATTGTAGTAGGGGTGACATAAGATGGCAGCTTTGAGTTATGCTACTTCCTCATATCTCTTCATGAGCATTCCCCTTTCTACTGACTATGTGACTTGTAGTAATAGATTCCCATTCCTGTTCCAACATGACCTTATATGCCATCTGGGTAGACTCCTACCTCATGGCGTGAATATCAATGTTTCCTTTGGTTAAGATAAATCCTTCACCCTACCCTCTTCTTCTATTCCCCATTCTGATCTTTTAACTCTTCTCACCTGCCTATCACCTCCCTTTGGGTCCCCTCCTATTTCTCTTTCTCCTGTGGTCCTCTCTCTTTTCCTATCAGATTCCATCGGCTCCACCCCTTTATCTCTCCAACTTCCTTGGCTTCACCTATCACTTTCCAGCTCTCCTTCTTCCTCTCCCGCCACCTTTTTACTCAGGCATCTTCCCCCTTCCTTTTCAGACTTGAAGAAGGATCTCAGCTTGAAACATTGACGGTTTATACATTTCTACAGATGTTGCCTGATCTATTGAGTTCCTCTAGCATCTTGTGGTGCTTTGAATTCCTAGTATCTGAAGACCTTCTTATGTTAGTAATAGTGAATGTCATGGTTATTATAAATAATAAACTATACTCCAGTAGGTAGTGAGTAACTGGAACTAGCAGCTAGAGGAAGTGGTTGATACGGACACATTTGCAACATTAAGGAGGCTTTTGGATTGGTACATGGAGGGGTGGAGTTTGGAGGGTTATGGACTGGGACAAATAGTGAGGGTACTGTGGTCAGCATGGATTAGTTGGGCTGCTCTATGACTCTCTAAGCAACATTATGAAGTGGATCATTAATTATAATAGAATACATTAAATTGGGTTTTAGTCTGGAGTTCTTGTTCTTTATAGTGTTGGGGGGGCACAGCTAGGATGTCCAAAAGGATAGATAGAGAAGTTTCCTGTATTTCCTACTGAATTGAATTTAATTGGAGGACTTTTTTAAGAGGTGTTCTCAGCCATAAGCAGGCTAATTGATAGGGTGAAACCTGGTGGTGTTAAGTCTAATTCATGAAGGTAAAGCCTCTGGAGCAGGGGTTCCAAACCTGGGGTTCACAGACCCCTCGGTTAAAGATAGGTGTCCATGGCATATAAAAGGTTGGAAACCCTTTATCTACAGTGTATTGAGGTTGGAGGGAGGCCACAGGATTGTGTGATAGATGAGGATTTTGGCTTCACTTTATTGAGGGATTGTAAGGCCTCAAATGTGAGAAATGGTGGTCCATTGGTAGTAATGTATGACTTGCCATTCCAAAAATTACACATTTCATTCAAATAGCATCAAAAATTACCTAATGCCATGGCTTCCCGGGCTCTCTAGCTTGATCTGTACTCTGAAATTTCTGAAAAGAAGTGTTTGCTTGTGTATAGTCAGGATAGGAACCAAATCACTGCCACCATTTTTGCTAAATAAGCTATTATCATACACTAATTCTTTTGTGAATAATAACATTTACAAAATGGAGCGTCCCTTATCTCTTCACTAGACCATTCTAAAATTTAATCTGACTGAACTAAGCATTTCCCCCTCTTGAGTTTGAATAGTTACTGCAATATTTCACCCCTTCTTATTTGTCATCATAAAATATATATTTAAATAATATAATTTCATTCACTTCTGATGGCATTATCTGTCTGATGTATCTCAGTTGTAAGAGCAAACATGAAGGAAGTACTCAACATCAATTTCTGTCATTTGACATTGTTGTTTCCAGTTTATCCTTCTCACTAACATCTGCTCCACTTTACATTTATTCTAGCAAAGCTTTTGTTTTCTTGTTAATTTAATGTACGTTACTAATTTTTTAACACATCTGTTTTAATCTTTTCATATTCACCTTTGTCATGCTGTCCCCAGCTATTCTTGTACAGTATGTAGTGTATGCTTTTATCTTTTCCCACATTTTTTTCTCATTTCTTTAGTTGTCGAAAATGCTTCATTAGTAATTGGTGCATTGTCGTTGCTTGCATGGTGGGAGGAGGGGAGGGGGCGGCTGATGCTTTGCTGGAGCAAGTGGGAGGAGGGGAGGGGGAGGGTTGATGCTTTGCTGGAGTAGGTGGGAGGAGGGGAGGGTTGGGCTGATGCATTTGGTGCTGCTTGTACATGGGAGAGGATGGGAGGGGAAAGAATTGATGTTCAAATGTTTTTTTTTACCATTCATTCTTTGGGGATTTTTCTCTCTGTTTCATGAATGTCTGTGAAGAATAAAAATTTCAGGTTGTATACAGTATACAGTTTCTGATAGTAAAGGGAAGCATTGATCCACCTATATTTTGTTTTAACCTGTAATTCATTACACATAATTTCATGAATTGCCATTGCTATATTGTATAAATGTCTTAACCTGATTCACTTCCTCTGTTCAATTATCAGTGCCTCTAAACCAACCTTGCACCAATCTCTTACCTTGGTTTTCATCATGCTCATCTCCTGACTAACTGCATGAGTCTTAGGTTAGTCTACAATTGTGTAGATGATCCTATCAGAAATGAGGCAAATAAAAATTATTTTGTCTGAAATCAGAAGGAGTATGTCATCATCGGGTAAAAATTAAACCAAAGTAAGTAAACTTTTCTGAGGGGAAACGTACAATGATGTACTTACCTATTTTTGGAATTTGCTTAGAACAAATATTACTTAATATTCCTATCCATCTACATCAATTGTATATTTTGCTTTTGATACTTAATAAAGTTCCTTCTAGCTGGGCACACCCTTACTTTTAGTTGTGTTCTGTGAATTTGTATCTCTATCCTGATCATACTTATCAATAGGACAGCTGTTGAAATCATTTCCTATGAAGTTAGTCACATGAATTGCATGTTAAATTGCAAAATAATATTCGCTGAGCAGTACACAGACTTTCATTTTACTGCTTCTCATAAAACACCTGGGAGACACTCCAAAAGTGCAAGTTTTGCTTTAATTTTATTTTTGTTTCAGAGCAGAAGGACTGACAATCAAAGTTTAAAGTTCAATGTAAGTTTATTATCAAAGTACATCTATGTCATCACATACAACCCTGAGAATCACTTTCCTGTGACAATTACAGTAAATACAAGAAACACAATGGAATTAATGAAAGACCACACTCGACAGGGCGGACATCCAGTATGAAAAAATTAACAAACTGTGCAAAGGAAAGAGAGAGGAGAAAAAAGAAATGTTAGTAGCAATAATAAATGAATAAATAATAAATAAATCATCAATAGATATCAAGACATGAGATGAAGGGTCCTTGAAAGTAAGTTCAGTTCAGGATGGGGCCAGTGAAGTTACCCCTTCTGGTTCAAGAGCCTGATGGGTGAGAGGTAGTAACTGTTCCTGAACCTCGTGATGCTGGTTCTGAGGCTCATGTACCTTCTTTCTCATGGCAGAAACAAGAAGAGAGCGTGTCCTGGTTGGTGGGGATCATTATGATGGATGCTGCTTTCTTATGATAATGTTCTGTGTAGATGTGCTCAATGGTGGCAAGAGCATTATCTGTGATGAACCACTTCCACTACTTTTTATAAGCTTTTCTATATAAGGGCATTGGTGTTTCCATATCAGGCCATGATACAACCAGTCAATACACGCTCCACCATCCATCAATAGAAGTTGGCCAAAGTTTTAGATGCATGCTGGATCTTTGCAAGTTTCTAGTAAAGACAATGCTGTCTTTTCTTCATGATAAATGATAGCACCGAGGAATTTAAAGTTATGACCCTCTCCACCTCAGATTCCCCTGATGAGGACTGGCTCATGGACCTCTGGTTTCTTGCTCTTGAAATCAATAATCGATTCCTTGGTCTTGATGAGATTGAGAGAGAGGTTGTTGTTATGGCACCTCTCAGCCAGATTTTCAATCTCCCTCTTGTATGCTGATTTGTCACCACCTTAGATTTGTCCAATGACACTAGTGTCACCAGCAAACTTAATATGGCATTGAAGCAAACTTAATATGGCATTGAAGCCTAGCCTCACAGGCATATGTATAAACCAAGTACAGCAGGGATCCAAGCACATGGCCTTATAGTACACTTGTGCTGATGGAGATCATGGAGGAGATGTTGCCATTCCGAGCTGACTGGGGTCTACAAATGAGAAATTTGAGGATCCAAATGCACAAGGAGGTATTGAGGCCTGGAAGTTATTGATTAGTTTTAAGGGGATGTTAGTGTTGAACGCTGAGCTGTAGTCAATAAAGAGCATCCTCATGTATGTATCCTCACTGTCCAGATGTTCCAGAGTTGAGTTGAAGAGCCAGTGCAATGGCATCTACTGTTGACCTGTTGTGACATTAAGTAAATAGGAGTTGAATCCAAGTCACTTCTCAGGGAGGAGTTGACATGTTTCATCACCAACCTTTCAAAGCACTGCATTACAGTGGATGTAAGTGTTACTGGACAATAGTCATTGAGGTAGGTTACCACAGTTTTCTTAGGTACCAATATACTTGAAGCCTCCTTGAAGCAAGTGGGGATCTCCAACTGCCAAAGTGAGAGGACAAAGATATCAGTGAACACTCTAGTCAGTTGATCAGCACAGGTCTTTAATACTCAGCCAGGTACTCTGTATCGACCAAATACTTTCCATGAGTTCCAGAATTGTCACTTCGCACATGAGATGCCTTTCTGGACATTGTTCCTGGACCTCCTGTATTTAACTTGGTCATCAGACCTGAATGCCATTGATTTGACCCTCAGCAGATTGTAGATCTGATGATTCATCTAGGGCTTCTGGTTTGGGAAGACTTTGAAAGATTTTGTGAGGATACAGTCATCTACAACTGAGGAAAATGGGTCCTCTCTCTTCCCTAATCTTGTTCATTCTTTACGTGCTGTGTTGTATAATGTGGCTGATCGTGGTCTTTCCATGATCATGATTGTTCTTGGCAAATTATACTACAGAAGCGGGATGCCATTGCCTTCTTCTGGGCAGTGTCTTTACAAGACAGGCAACCCCAGCCATTATCAAAACTCTTTAGAGATTGTCTGCCTGGTATCAGTGGTCACATAACCAGGATTTGTGATATGCACCAGCTGTTCATACAACCATCCACCATCTGTTCACATGGCTTCACGTGACCTGGATGGGAGTGAGGGGGAATCTAAGCAGGTGCTACACCTGTAGATCAGTGGAGGAAAGAAGCACCTTACACCTACTTTGGTAGAGACGTATCTCCACCCCACCACCTATTAGCCTCTTATTATTGCATAAGATTTTGCTAAATAATCCCTGACACTTCTTTATCCCAAAGAATACTTTCACAGCCGAGAGAGTCTCTCCTTATAACTATAATTCAAATCCAATCATGTGCAAAAGCTCCGGTTATCACAAAGAATTGCAAACTCCACTTATAGAGACTTCTTTAATATGAGAATGATTTTATAAGCATATAGTTTTTATTTGGATTTGTCAGATTATATTTTAAGTTCAAGACTACATATTTTTCTCAGTGTAGCATTCTATTGTTAAGCCATTGACAGAAAAGTTCTGCCATGTTGCCAGAAACTATGCAATATTGTTAGGGGTTACATACACATTCCTACATTTTTGTACTCCGCAAAGTCTTCAATGTTGCTTAGTGTTTGACTTGGAAGTGTAGAATTGTGAATACATTCTTCTCAGTGAAGTTGCAATGATTTCCAAGCTTGTCCATCAATGGAGAATGTGCCTCTCAATTTAGGTGGAATGACAGGTAAGTAAATGCACTCCAATTATGACATTTTAATAGATACTTAACTTTGTTACAAAAAGCTAGCATTAGCAGCTTTTCATGGAATCATACAGCATGGAGCCAAGCCATTGACCCTATAATATCTTACTAACCAGTGAACATCCATCCATATTAATCCTGTCTTCAAGCACTGGGCCTGTAGCCTTCTATGCTTAGGCATTTCAAATGGTCATCTTGACATTTCTTAAATGCCCTCAGTTACTCTGTTTCCTCAGGGAGTGAATTCAAGGAATTGGCCCCTTTCTGGGCGAGAAAGTTTCTTCTCAGATTCTCTCTACATCTCATATCCCATATGTTAAATCTACCTATGATAGGTACGTCCTGTATGTTCATGGGCACTTAATCATCAAATGTTTCAGGTTGGGGGAACAAGAGTGCGACAAGACTGCTGTGTCTGAGCATCAGAAAGAGTTTATTATAAAACACAGACCTCACCTTTTGCCTTCTCTGAATCAGCAGTCCAGTCCATCCTGTGTATTGAGAAGCGGTACACAGTGGATGTTCATGGTTTTCTGCTGCTGTAGCTCATCCACTTCAAGGTTCAATGTGATGTGTGTTCAGAGATGCTCTTCTGCACACCATTGTTGTAATGTGTGATTATTTGAGTTACTGTCACCTTCCTGTCAGCTTGAACCAGACTGGCCATGCTCCTCCTACCTTTCGCTAACAAGGCGCTTTTGCCACAGAACTACTGCACACTGGATAAACCCAAGAGACTGTTGTGCATGAAAACCCCAGGAGTTCAGCAGTTTCAGAGATACTCAAACAATCCCATTTGGCACCAGCAATCATTCCACAGTCAAAGTCACATAGCCCACACTTCTTCCCGATTCTGATGTATAGTCTGAATAACAACAGAACATTATACATTGAAGTGCTGCCACATGATTGGCTGATTAGATGCAGTATTTGCATTGCCGAATAGGTGTACAAGTTTCCTAATAAAATGACCATGCTCTTTTGTTTTATCTCCCCTAGTATGGGTGGTGGGGGTCAATTGTGTACTGTTACATTTTGTAGCTCCAAAACATTAAACTAATTAAATGAAAGACTGGGGAGTCCAAAATATGAGTCTAACTTCATGTTAACTTTAAGCAAAAGATGTACATATCATGTACACAGCATATGCAATTCACATATTTTTACATATAACCCATAATGAATTATTTATATGATCCAGAATGCCTAATTAAATAATATATTTACAACATTACTCAAATACTACTGAAACATTAAATACACAACACTCCTTCCTGCCTAGCAATAAACTCCAACTCAAAATAAAAAGTATCTCAATTATAAACACAGTATACTATAAAATAAAAACTACAATACTGTCATCTACAGCATAGTAAATATTAAATTGTCCTATTCAGCCCTAAAGATTTACTTACTCTCTTGTGGGGTAATGTCTTTCCTGACAAGGGAGGTCATTCTGCTTTGCAGGTGGGACTTGTGGCTGTGAAAACAATTCCAAGTTCAGGGTCCTCCTCCATGATGGTTACAGGAGTTGACTCTGAGATTGCAGGAAGTGATTCTGACAGCTCTGTAAACTTCTCCTTCCTTTTTCTTCATCTAGTTTGCACATCTTGTTCTTGGGAATGTGCAGTTAAGTTAACTGAAGTATTTTCTTATTAATCCTTCTATTGTTCCCTTTACAATCTATTCTCTCCTCTTGATTTCCTCATCCACAACATCGTCCTTTGTTTTCATATCACCACTGACTCCTTTCTTTTTGGCCTTCCATTCATCCAGCTGTTCATTGTATCCACTTTTAGAAGCAGTTTTTCGTCTTTCAGCTCATGCGATAACCGTAATGCACACAAAATAGATTCTGGTTGCAACTTTCCTGAAGCTCCCTGAGCTCTCTTCCAGCTTAAAACCAAGCCACATTTCATTAGTAACTGCCTGATTAATGTATCACAAACTTTCTCAGATAGGTTGTCTGTGAAAACTGTTCTGAGCAACATGGTTCCTTGTTGCTCCAATATGCTTTCCAACCAGAGGCACCAATATCCGTTTGCCCTCTGTTGAGCAAAAGTTCATGGTGTACAGCATGGAGAGAGATGTGGCATCATCCAGTAGATTTCTTAACTTTGTTTCAGTTGACTCCCTTGCTGGGGATATGGCATGCAATTGGCAGATGGACTTCCAATCAAGTTGTATCTGTCTCAGTCAATCACATCCCACAATGCTGGTCCTTCTGTTTTTATCACATACAAGCTCAATGTGACCTCTTGGTTGCTGTATTTCACTGTCACAAATGGCATTCCCACAGGAGTTATCTTTCCTCCAGTATAAGATCTTAGTGGGATATCTGCGGGCTTCAATTTAATATCTTTGAGATGCCATTCAAACTCATTTTGTGGAATGACTGAAACAGCCACTCACTTCTGGTGCAAGCCATATTGTTTGTCTCTTGTTAGTTTTCACATTTTAAATCTTATGGCTACCTAGTCCTGTATCACTTTCATCATTATCAGATTTTTTTCATCAACAGCATGCAGACTAGTGCTCTTTTTGAACCTGAAACTTGATTTTTATCTTTATCTCTTCCCTGTGTGGTCCATTTATTTTTGTCTGCCTGACATGCTCTTTTTATGTGACTATTTTGTTGCATTTTCAGCATGTTTTGGCTTTGAATCTGAATTGGTCTGAGGTATGTGAGCTCCTGCCTCAAGGGTAACATAAATTGTTCAGCTAGCCATGTTTCTCTTTAGACATTGCTCACTTTCATTCCTGACTACCACTCAATTGCATCTCTGCCTGCTATTTCCATTTATATAGTAATCTTTTAAATATGAGTTGTGCTTCAGTTAGGAGCCACTTTTGCATGCTTTCTTATAAGATTCCATGAACTAAGTGATCTCACCGTGCATTATTAAACCCATTATCAAATTGCAATGCACAGAAAATCTCTTCAATGCAGCCATACATGCTGAAATGGACACCCCTTCCTTTTGATTCCACTTAGAAACCTAAAACTTTCTGCATTCAACAATGGTTTTGGTTCGAAATGTTCCTGCATTGCTTTCATGATATCAACAAAGCTTATTCCTGCTGGTTTGTTTGGAGCAGTTCAACTTCGAAGCAAACTGTATGCCTTTAAATCCAACGTACTCAGCAAAATCGGCACTTCTTTCTCATTGGTTATTCCATTTGCTATAAAATACTGCTCTATCAATTCAGTATACAAAATCTAGCTCTCCGTTGTGTAATGGAGCATGTCAATCTTTCCGATGTGGATACAAACAAGAGAAAATCTGCAGATATGGGAAATCTGAGCAAAACACGTAAAATGCTGGAGAAACTCAGCAGAATGGAAAAAAGTACAGTCGACGTTTCAGGCCAAAATGTCAGCTGTACTTTTTTCCATTCTGCTGAGTTCCTCTAGCATTTTGTGTATGTTGCTCAGATTTTCAGCATCTGCAGAATTTCTCTTGTTTGTAATTTGATTACTACTCTGCAAAGTCTCTTACAGTGATGCCTGCCCTGAAGAAGTTTAAATCTTCCCTCTGCTGAGTTCCTCCAGTATTTTGTGTGAGTTTCCAATATAGACAGCCATTTCTGCTCTTTTTTTATGATTCTTATCACCCTGTATTCTCTGCCTATGAGCCTGTCAATTCTTCAATTTTCTGCCTTTTTTTTACTCGATTTTGTCTTCCCTTCCAAAATACATGTTCTGCTGCACTTCCATAGGTTGGCAGTTGTCTCAGGTTCATTTTAAAATTACTTTGCCTCCAACGTTATGTTTTGTTGCTCCAAAACATTAAACTAAATAAAAGAAAGATATATCAGTCTGAAATATGAGTCTAACCTTGTGTTTACTTGAAGCAAGGTATGCGTATCATCTGGTATGATGCATGCAATTCACATATTTTTGCAGATAACCCATAGTGAATTATTTAAACAAACAAGAATGCTTAATCAAGCAATATATTTATAATATTACTCAAATACTATGGAAATATTAAATACGCAACACATATTGACCCAAACTGTGCACAATACTCTAGCTAATGTAAACAACAAAAGCTTAAGTGTGGGTTTCTTATCCTAAACTTAAATTATGAAGATTATGGATGAAAATGAAATGTTCTCATACTGTGCCTTAGTTTCCTTGCAAAACATAAAACCTGTGATCAGACCTTGGTGATGGTGATCAATGAGTTAAAATGTACCAGATTAAACCAGGTTGGCAAGTTATGGTGTTAGCAGTGTTACTCTTCGTGTATGAAATACATCAAATGACTCCTTGAACTAAACACTAAGGAGTTCACTTGTTCCAAATTGTTATTTGAAAACAAAAACCTGAGAGGATTGAACCTCTTGTAGAGAGAATACTGTATCATAGCAACACATGTAGATATTCAAACAATTCCATTATGCTGGTTGGAGCTCTTAGCAGGTGGGTGATGCCAGTGTTGATAAACATTTACAGCATTGTGGTGTATGGTGTTTACCAACACCATGACGATGAAAACATTTCATAGCAATATGTTCAGTGGCTCATCCATAAAACAGCTGCAGAAGTATATTTGTACTACTTAATGTCAGAGTCATTTATTTAATCATTTAACAAGTGGTGTATAAAATTATGAGAGTTCTTAATATAAATAATAGGAAGGAGCTGCTTCCCCTGACAGAAAGGTAGATTTAAGTCGATGGGTAGAGATTATGGAATTAAGGAAAAGAGAATTACAGCAATAAACTGGAAGTCATTGCCTGAAGTGATCATCAGACTTTAAAAGTACCTCAGAATCAGGTTTAATATCACCAGGATATGTAAGAAAATTTGTTGTGATGTGGCAGCAGTACATTGCAATGCATAATAATAAGTATAAATTACTTTATTATGAGTTAGTAATAATGGGTTCCATGTCTATTCAGAAATCTGATAGCATAGGAGAATTTCAAGGGATGACTGTGCAAGTGTGTGGACGTCAGGGAGTTAGATCAGCACGAAGAGAGTAAAAGGAGACAGATTTATAGAGTGGGCACAACAGAGTAGAGGGAGTCAGAGTATGAGGGCTTTGGCTCAATGGGGCTTCAGCGATAACGGGTTGAGGAGAGGTAGATTACCTGTGAAGAATAGAAACAGGAAGCATGTCTGTGCGGCTGGTATTCTGTACTGAGTGTCAGATGTGGGAAGTCCAGGAGACTCCCAGCCTCCCAGAAAGCCATACCTGCTCCAGATGCCTCAAGCTGCAGCACCTTAGGGACTGGGTTAGGGAGCTGAAGCTGCAACTCGATAACTTTTGTCTGGTCAGGGAAAGTGAGGAGGTGATTGAGAGGAGCTACAGGCAGATAGGCGCACCAGGTCCTCGAGAGAGAGATAAGTGGGTAATAGTCAGGAGAAGGAAGGGCAAGGGTCAGATACTAGAGAGTACCCCTGTGGCTGTTCTCCTTAACAATAAGTACTCCTGCTTGAGTACTGTTGTGGGAGATGATCTACCTGGGGGAAGTAACAGTGGCCGCAACTCTGGCACAGAGTCTGGGCATGTGGCTCAGAAGGACAGGGAAAGGAAGAGGAAGGCAGTAGTGATAAGGGACTCTATAGTTAGGGGGCCAGACAGGTATTCTGTTGATGCAGGAAAGAAACACGGATGGTAGTTTGTCTCCCAGGGACCAGGGTCCAGGATGTTTCTGATCACGTCCACGTTATCCTGAAGTGGGAAGGTAAACAGCCAGAGGTTGTGGTACATATTGGTACCAATGACATAGGTAGAAAAAGGGAGGAGGTCCTGAAAACAGACTACAGGGAGTTAGGAAGGAAGTTGAGAAGCAGGACCACAAAGGTAGTAATCTCAGGATTACCGCCTGTGCCACGTAACAGTGAGTATAGAAATTGAGTAAAGCGGAGGATAAATGTGTGGCTGAAGGATTGGAGCGGGGGCAGGGATTCAGATTTCAGGATCATTGGGACCTCTTTTGGGACAGGCATAACCTGTACAAAAATGACGGGTTGCTTTTGAATCCAAGGGGGTACAATATCCTGGCAGGGAGCTTTGCTAAGGCTATTGGGGAGAGTTTAAACTAGAATTTCTGGGGGGTGGGAGCTAAACTGAAGAGACGGGGGAACGGGGCTGTTGGCTCACAAATAGAGAAAGCTTGTAGACAATGCGAGAGGGAGGATAGGCAGGTGATAGAGGAGGGATGTGCTCAGACTGATGGCTTTACATACGTCTATTTTAATGCAAGAAGCATCATGAACAAAGCACATAACCTTAGAGCGTGGATCAGTACTTGGAGCTATGATGTTGTGGTCATTACAGAGACTTGGACAGCTCAGGGACAGGAATGGCTACTTAGAGTGCCAGGCTTTAGATGTTTCAGAAAGGACAGGGAGGGAGACAAAAGTGGTGGGGTGTGGCACTGCTGATCAGAGATAGTGTCACGGCTGGAGGAAAGGAGGAAGTCATGGAGGGATTGTCCACTGAGTCTCTCTGGGTGTAAATTAGAAACAGGAAGGGGTCAATAACTCTACTTGTTGTTCTTTATAGACCACCCAATAGTAACAGGGTCACCAAGGAGCAGATAGGGAGACAGATTCTGGAAAGTTGTAATAATAACAGGGATGTCATGGTGGGAGATTTTAACTTCAAAAAAATTGATTGG
Organism: Hypanus sabinus; assembly: GCF_030144855.1. NCBI lineage: Eukaryota > Metazoa > Chordata > Chondrichthyes > Myliobatiformes > Dasyatidae > Hypanus > Hypanus sabinus. The sequence continues at coordinate 100,102,132 of NC_082710.1, read as the reverse complement.
CATCTCCTAGAGCAAGGGGTAGAGATGAGATGGAATTTGTTAGGTGCGTTCAGAAAGGTTTCATGATATAATATGTAGATAAGCCTACAAGAGGAGAGGCTGTACTTGATCTGATATTGGGGAATGAATCTGGTCAAGTGTCAGGTCTCTCAGTGGGAAAGCATTTTGGAGATAGTGATCACAATTCTATCTCCTTTACCATAGCATTGGAGAGGGATAGGAACAGATAAGTTAGGGAAGTGTTTAATTGGAGTAAGGAGAAATATGAAGCTATCAGGCAGAAACTTGGAAGCATAAATTGGGAACAGATTTTCTCAGGGAAATGTACAGCAGAAATGTGGAAAATGTTCAGGGAATATTTGCGTGGCATTCTGCATAAGTACGTTCCAATGAGACTGGGAAAGGATGGTTAGGTACAGGAACCATGGTGCACAAAGGCTGTTGAAAATGTAGTCAAGAAGAAAAGAAAAGCTTATGAAAGGCTCAAAAATTAGGTAATGATAAAGATCTAGAAGATTATAAGGCTAGCAGGAAGGAGCTTAAGAATGAAATTACAAGAGACAGAAGGGGCCATGAGACGGCCTTTGGTGAGCAGGATTAAAGAAAACCCAAGGCATTCTGCAAGTATGCGAAGAGCAAGAGGATAATTCATGAGAGAATAGGACAAATCAAGTGTGACGGTGGAAAAGTGTGTATGGAACTGGAGGAAATAACATAGATACTTAATGAATACTTTGCTTCAGTATTCACTAAGGAAAAGGATCTTGACAATTGTAGAGATGAATTACAGCAGATTTTAAAGCTTGAGCATTTAGACATTAAGAAAGAGGAAGTGCTGGAGCTTTTGGAAAGAATCAAGTTGGATAAGTCTCCAGGACTGGAGGAGGTGTACACGAGGCTACTCTGGGAGTTGAAGGAGAAGATTGCTGAGCATCTGGCAATGATTTTTGCATCATCAAAGGGATGGGAGAGGTTCCAGAGGATTGGAGGGATTCAGACATTGTTCCCTTATTCAAGAAAGGGAGTGGAGCTGGCCCAGGAAGTTATAGACCATTAAGTCTTCAGTGGGTGGTAAGTTGATGAAAAAGATCCTGAGAGGCAGGATTTATGAACATTTGGAAAGACATAATATGATTAGGAATAGTCAGCATGGCTTTGTGAAAGGCAAGTCATGCCTTACGAGCCTGATTGAAATTTTTGAGAATGTGACTAAACACACTGATGAAGGTAGTGCAGTAGATGTAGTGTATATGGATTTCAGCAAGGCATTTGATAAGGTACCTCATTCAAAGCTTATTGAGTAAGTAAGGAGGCATGGGATCTAAAGGGCCATTGCTTTGTGGATCCAGTATTGGCTTGCTCAGAGAAGGCAAAAAGTGGTTGTAGACAGGTCATATTCTGCATGGAGGTCAGTGACCAGTGTTGTTCCTCAGGGATCTGTTCTGGGACCTCTTCTTTTGGTGATTTTTATAAATGACCTGGATGAGGAAGTGGAGGGATGGGTTAGTATATTTCCTGATGACACAAAGGTTGGGTGTGTTGTGGATAGTGTGGAGGGCTGTCAAAGGTTACAGTGGGACATCGATAGGATGCAAAACTGGGCTGAGAAGTGGCAGATAGAGTTCAACCCAGATAAGTGTGAGGTGGTTAATTTTTGTAGGTCAAATATGATGGCAGAATATTAGTATAAATGGTAAGACTCTTGGCAGTGTGGAGGATCAGAGGGATCTTGCAGTCTGAATCCATAGGACACTCAAAGCTGCTGCGTAAGTTGACTCTGTGGTTAAGAAGGCTTATAGAGCATTGGTCTTTATCAACTGTGGGATTGAGTTTAAGAGCCAAGAAGTATTGTTGTAGTTTTATAGGACCCTGGTCAGACCCCATTTGGAGTACTGTGCTCAATTCTGGTCACCTACAAGAAGGATGTGGAAACTATAAAAAGGGTGCAGAGGAGATTTACAAGGATGTTGTCTGGATTGGGTTACCTTATGAGAATAGTTTGTGTGAATTTGACCCTTTCTCCTTGGAACGTCGGAGGATGAAAGGTGACCCGATAGAGGTGAATAAAATGATGAGAGTCCTTGATCATGTGGATAGTCAGAGGTTTTTTCCCAGGGCTGAATAACATGAGAGGGCACAGTTTTAAGGTACTTGGAAGAAGGCACAGAGGGGATGGCAGGGATATGTTTTTTACGCAGAGAGTGGTGAATGCGTGGAATGGGCTGCCAGCAACGGCTGTGGGGGCGGATATAGAACCATAGAACCATAGAACATTACAATACAGAAACAGGCCTTTTGGCCCTTCTTGGCTGTGCTGAACCATTTTTCTGCCTAGTCCCACTGACCTGCACCTGGGCCATATTCCTCTAAACCCCTCTCATCCATATACCTGTCCGAGTTTTTCTTAAATGTCAAAAATGAGCCCACATTCACCACTTCATCTGGCAGCTCATTCCACACTCCCACCACTCCCACCTAGGAGAGTGATATATGATAGGGTCTTTTAAGAGACTCCTGGATAGGTACATGGAGCTTAAAAAAATAAAGGGCTATGGGTAATCCTGGGTAATTTCTACAGTAAGTACATGTTCAGCACAGCATTGCGGGCAGAAGGGCCTGTATTGTGCTGTAGGTTTTCTATGTTTCTATGTTTTTGAGGAGATGTACCTTCAGGCTGCTCTACCTCCATCCTGATGGTAGGTAATGGGAAGCAGACTTATCCTTAGATAATGGAGGTCTTTATGATGGATGCTGCCGTTTTGAGCATCTCTCCCTTATGATGTCTTGGATGCTGGACCCCCTCATGGAGCTGATTGAGTTTACAACTATCTGCAGCTTATTTTGATCCTATGCAGTGTACCCCAACCCCACCACATACCAGATGGTGATGCAGCCAGCTCGAATGTTATCCACGAAACATCTTTGGAAATATGTGTGTGTCTTTGGTCACATACCAAATCTCCTCAAATTGTTAATGAAATTTAGCCACTGTTGTGTCTTCTTTGTAACTGTATAAATATGTTGAGCCCAGAATAGATTTTCGAAAGGTACTGAGTGCCCCAGAATTTGAAACTGCTCACCTTTTGGACTACTGATCTCTCGATGAGGACTGGTATATGTGCCCTCATCTTACCCTTTCTGAAGTCCACAATCAATTCTTTAGTCTTACTGACGTTAAGTGCAAGGTTGTTGCTGTGACACCACTCAACCAGCTGACCTATCTTACTCTTGTATGCCTTCTATTCACCATCTGCAATCCTGTCAACAATGGTCGTGTCATCAGCAAATTTATAGATGGCATTTGAGCTGTACCCAGCCACATAGTCATGGGTACAGAGAGAGTACAGCAGCGAGCTAAGTGATGTATCAGTGTTGATTATCAGTCAGATGAAGATATTATTTCCAATTCACACAGACGGTTGTCCTGCAGTGAGGAAGTCAAGGATCCAATTGCAGATGAAGGTGTAGAGGCCCAGGTTTTGAGCTTTCTGAGCAGAACTGCAGGAATAATCGTGTTAAATGTTGAGCTGTAATCAATGAACAGCAGCCTGATTTAAGTATTAGTATTGTCCAAGTGATCCAAAGCCATGTAAAGACCCAATAAGATTGCATTCACTGTATAGCTGTTATGGCAATAGGCAAATTGCAAAGGGTCCATGTCCTTATTTAGACAGGAATTGATTCTAGGCATAACTAACCTTTTCTTCACCGTAGATA